>NC_141162.1:66318412-67008412 GCF_053477565.2 Lygodium microphyllum
ATTTAGTTAGATTAATTAGTATTTAATTAACAATTATTACTAGTTAATAATAATTACTATTACCTAATTACTAATTAATAGTATTTACTAATTAACTAATCACTAATTAACTATCAATTATATAATATTTATTATAAATTAGTAATTAACTAATTAACTAGTTATTAATTAATTATTTAGTTAATTAGTTACTTAATTATTAATATCTATTGATTTATAATTAGTTAATTAATTTCTCAATTTAGAAAAAATTAAACAATGTTTTTTACTTTTTTTGTCTTTATATGAGAGATAGATAGATAGATAGATAGATAGATAGATAGAGGGAGGGAGGGAGGGAGGGAGGGAGAGAGAGAGAGAGAGAGAGAGAGAGAGAGAGAGAGAGAATGGATGGACACCAGTGGGGACGAACACAATACAATGGGTGGGCGGACGTGACGCAAGTAAGCGTCAAGAAGGGGGTGCCAGCGCCCCCTTTCTCCCCACACACATGCACAAATTCTTTTTGCCCCACGGTGGGGAGGGACGCGATGCAGTGGGCGGGTAGATGTGACAGAGGTAAGCGCTAGGTGCGGCAAGCGGGCAGACGTGACACAAGTAAGCACCAAGAAGGGGGCGTAGCAAATCCCTTTCGACATCGACGGGGGGCGTCACTCCAAGGCTCATGACCAAGGTAGCGACCAAGGCATAGACCTTAGCATGTTGGCCTTGGCATACTTGGCAGTGGGCTACGAAGGCTTTCTTGGCATCGTTGACTACGCGTGAGAAGCTCCCACTGGCTTGTAGGAAAATCTTATCGGCAGGTCACCCATCCCAGGAGTGTCGTCACCCAAGTGCATTTAATTGCCAAGAGACTATCCACTAGGCTAGTTCTTTTTGTTGTTCTACACTACAAACATAGTTTTAATAAGCTAGTCTTGGGAGGGTTTTTCAAGTATTTCTTCCATGAAGTGGTATAGAATACCTCATTTTAATAATAACAATCATCTTCATAAGTAGAATCTGTTTCATAATTAGAGCTACTTTTTAAAAATGTGCAACATAAATTAAAAAAATTTGGAATGTATACGCACATTTTTTATTAAAAGAAACTAAGAAATGGGGACACATTCCTTGCGACAGTAACTTTTCACCCAACTGGATCTATGGGTTTTCTTCACCTAATAAGGGGCTGTTGGGGCGACCCGTTTTTGGGGCGAAAAAACAAACCACAGATCCGAGAATATACAGCATGGGGAGAATAGGGACCAATAGGGTGTGGTTTTCTTTTTTCACCCAAGAGCGAAAAAAAAGCCCATACCCTATTGGCCGCTATTCTCCCCATGTTATATATTCTCAGATCTATGGTTTGTTTTTTCACCAAAAAGGGGTCGCCAACAACCCCTTAATAGGGAAAAAAAAACCACAAATCTAGTTGGACAAGGGAAGAGAGAGTAACAAAGTGATGGGGGAAGAGAGAGTAACAAAGTGATGTGAGAGGGATGAGAGAAAGAGACAACATGAATAATGGGGGGGAGAGAGAAAGGGTGATGAGAGAGAGGACATGTGATGTGTGTAATTTTTTCTCTCTAGATGGGATCATTGGCAGCCCCTTACTGGATGAAAATTTTTCTAGCAACCCATTCCTTGCGAGAGTAACTTTTCTAGCGACCCATTCCTTGCAAGAGTAACTTTTCGCCCAACTGGATTTGGGGGTTTTCTTTGCCTAATAAGGGGCTGTCGAGAGACCCCTTTTTGACAAAAAGACAAACCACAGATTTGAGAATATATATCATGGGGAGAATATGGACCAATAGGGTACAGGTTTTTTTTTTCACCCAAGAGCGAAAAAAAAACCTGTAATAAAGCATAAGTCACCTTAGTCTAGAGTAGGCTAGGGTTAAGTATAAAAGGTGGAGATGTAACATGTGAGGGGTCTTTTTTACATTTTCAAGCAATACATGCTTTGAGGTTCCTTCCTCCCACCAACTAAGAGGGTGCATGCTCTTAGCCACCAAGATATGGGGTGCATACCATGCCCCACCTTGGCAGGAGGTGAGTATTCATGTTGCAGCATTCATCTATGATTCTCAGCCTTCCATGGCAATATTATATCAAGCCTAGCTACCTTGGCTATTGCTTTCTTGCAAACATGGTGTATTTCCTGTATTTCTTTGCAAGTGTGGTGTATTCCATGAATTTCCAATTATTTGGCTTGCTATGAGAACTAGCTATTTTACATTGGTATCAAAGCACAAACTTTGATCCATGGGAAGAGTCATTTTCATTGAGAATTTAGTCACATCGACAGGTAGTAGGTAACTGGAGTACCAAGATTTGGTCACAGGGTCTGGTACAGTTCAACCATGACTAGTCAGAGTTCTCTATAACAAGTCAGGGTTAATTTTGGACGCTTCTTGAAGAAGATCTTGAGGAAGATGGTGGTTCTTGGCTGAAATAACAATCCGTGGTCAAATGGAGGCCCATTTTGAAGGTTTTTTATCTTAACTAGATTCTAAACTGGGATTACAGGAGTTAAATCTTGATTACTTTTTGGGACTGGTTTCTCTCTATTCTTCCACTCAAGCTTTCCTCAAGCTTTCATGGTGGATCTTGGCTTCTTCCTTCTTCTAGGACCTTCAAAGGATCAAATGACCTACAAGACAGGAATCTTCAATGTGTAAGCTCTCAATAGAGTAGCTTATTGCTTAGCTTAGGTACTTCTCATTTTCTAGTATAAGAGGAGGTGTTTGCGCTGTTTGTGCTGAACACACTCCCCCCTCCTTCATGAAAAATTTCAAACAAGTTGCTATTAGCTATGGCTAATCCAAGCTTTCACAAAGGCTATTCAAGCTCTAGCAAGTATTCAGTTCCATTTCCTGCTCTCTTGATCATTCTTGACCTCCCAAACCCTGGCTATGGCAGATTTATGACAGCAATGAGTTTTCTTTCAAATTTCTTCAAAAGATCAAAGGGCTTTTACTCTATCAAGCTTCCTGGAGCTTCATCAACACTCACTGGACCGACATTGAAGATTTCTTGCAAGATTGGAGAATTTTCTTCTCTTGAATTGAGCCAAAACAGGGCAACCACTTGATTATTCAAATTTTTTGATTCTTGAAGGTTGGAATCATGGGGCTTTTGGTTCTTGATGCCTCCTAAGGCGTCTATGCATTGGATTTTGTCAACATTTGATAGTCTTGCTTCAACATTGCAAGAATAATGTTTATTCTTGGCATTGCAAGTATATGGAGAGCTTATGCAAGCTTATGTGCTACAATGAAAGAGCTCTCTATCAAGGATTGAAGTCTTCTACCCTTTTGGATTCTCATCATTGATTCCCTTTCAAATTTTCAACCACATTTGGAGCTACAAACATCACTTCTATCAAGCTTATGGATATTGAAGCTTTCCTGAATAAGAAATTGGAGTCTATGAGCTACATATTCATCATGGGAATTACAATTTCAGGATATTCTTGGCTACATCAAGCGGGAGATCAAGAATTCCAAGTCTCAAATGGATATGGGAGCTTCCATAATCATGTATTTCAACAATGAAAGATGTATTTCTAAATTTTGCTCTCAAACCCTTTAAAATCCAATTGCTTAAGTAATCCAATTGTTGAAAATGGAGAATTAAGAGTAATCCCATTTTGGATTTGCCAATTGAATGCATATAGAATGATGTTATGCTGAATTCTTTTCATCCTACTCAATAAAAATCTGTAGCCAATTGTTGCTAATTTCTTCAATTTGTTGGAAACTTTATACCTAATCCTAACCTTGGTTTCTTGATGTGATTGGTTAGAATTTGGTTGAAAGTAAAATCGAGTGGCAAGTGGAATAAAGTTGTAAAGCAGTGAATCACTATTGTAGGTATTCCTTACCTATACCCATTTCATTTTCAGCCTTATTCCATTCCAATTCTTGCATATCATGAAATGGAAAAATTTTGATTCAGCCATGCATATCATGCTTTGATTGTTAGAACACTAACATTGCCATGTATATTCCGACTGAGGAAAAAGGTCAAAGCCGGACGAGATAGCAAGACAATAGTGAGGTGACCCTCCCTTGCTATTTATGACTTCGTAGGAACCTTGCCTAGAAGAAACTTTGCATACCTTCTGGAGTTTCAGAGCTCATTTAGGTGCCCCCTTCCTGCCGTTTTATCCCTCACCACAGGTGATGGACCACGGAAGACCATTTGGGAAAGAATGGATGAAGATTTGAAAACTTATGGTACCGAATAGGGAAAAATAGGGCAGTTTGTGACACCTTTGAACAAATATATATGTCTTTTCAACACGTACCAATTAGTTGTAGGTATTTCTTGGATACCTACAGCCCATCATAGATCTATTAGTTGTTTGGGGGTCTACAAGTACTACAAGACCCATTTCAGGGTGAAACATGGCTTTCACATGGTGTTTAAAGGGTGCAGGAATTCATAGGACAGTTTCACAGTTTCTATTACAGAAATTTCTGTCATGATCTGATAGCTTGATTCGAAGAGGGGATATCAAACTTCGATTTTAATTAAAAATTTCAGTAATCAGAATCCGGGAGCAAAAGTTATAGCAGTTTTTCTAACAGGGAGTCTAGTGTGACTGCACCTAGACAAGCTGACAAGGGTGCACTGTTTGAGTTTATTTCACCCATATACCCTATTGCAAGCTGAGATCTTAATAAATGTGGGATATCCCTACTATATAATCTTTCTTTATATCAAGAAACCATTGGGATTGGTGCCATACTAAGCAAGATATTGGCAGCTTTCTTCCCTATAGTCATTTTTGACAACACCTATCTATAATAGCCAAAAACAAAAGGAAAGATCAAGTCATGGAGACCATTCAAGAAGACATTAGAGAATATATCAATGATCAAAACAACACTAATGAATCCCTCAATCATGACCAACAAGATGTTGTTGTAAGTGTTGGTAATGCTCATAATGTACGAGTGGGTAATGATGGAAATCCCTTGTCTCACGAACCTTTTGAAGACTCTATGCTTTCCAGAGAGATGCATATGCTGAACACGGGGATGCATGATACTTATGAGAAACTATCCAAATACTTGGGAAAGGTTGAGAAGACATGCAACCAAGTGAATGAAAGGACTTCAACAGATGGTCAAGTTTATGAAGAGTGGATTTGAAGATGTAGTAGCAGTTATCAAGGACTTGAAGACTCAAACCACATCTTTTAAACCAAATGTACCCACTTCTCATATTGAAAATAATTCAGCCCAGCCCTCCGATATGAAAGGAAAGGGGATTGATCAGTCTATAATGTCAACCTTTGTGAAAGGAGAGCCATCAACATTGAGGGGTGCTCATTATCAATCACTAATGTCATCAAAGCATCATGCCCATCCTCAATTCAATTCAAGATGTGAGGCTTCTTATGAAGAAGACGAGGACCTAAGAGAAGAAGAGAATGAAGAGTTTCATGGATGTGACCCCTTCTAAAAATCTTTTCCCTCTCAATCTACCATCAAGCAAAAGGAATCAGACTTTCATGATAAGAGTGGAAGATTTGATGAAAGACGGTCATTTCATGGTCAACCCACTAATGGACATTGTCATTCTTTTGGATTGGGATAACCAAATCATAGTGGTAATAACTCTAGACCAAACTCTTTTGGAAGAGATTCAATGAATAGAGATTCTTGGAGACAATAATCTTTTGGGCAGTACTCCAATAATTTTCAGCCAACCTATAATGAAAGGGAGTACAAAGAAAAGATTACCATTTCCAACTTCAAGGGGGATAATGCATCTCCAACAGAGTGGGAAGAATGGGTAAATAAATTAGATATGTACTTCACACTTTTCCACTGCCATGATGATGCCAAGATCTATTTTGCGACACTCCATGTTGAAAGCTGCGCGCATACATGTTGGAGATATATGCAAAGAGTTGGTCACAATTTTACTTCTTGGGAGGATTTTAAGAAGGCAATGTTGGAGGTGTTTGTCTCTCCAATGGAGAAGGAAAGATTGCAAAGAAGATGGTATGGTCTTCAACAAAGGGGCATGCCCGTTCGCAATTACTCTAATATGTTTCTTAATCTTTCTATTTGTTAGATATGCTCAATGCCCCACCCTCATAAGGTGCCACCAATGATCCATGGTGCTCAAAGTTGTAGGGCCCCCATTATGAGAAGAAGCCATATGTGAACCCGGACATTGGTTGAGTCCTGACTTGTATGTCAGATGAGGTCTATGTGATCGGATGGCAAAAAGGTGACTGTTGTGGGTCTAATCTTTGGGTTAGACAGAGTAGTTAAGCTGGTAGCAACTAGAGGCACATTGCATCAAGTTGCAGGGTAAGAGAGTTATCAGGGGCCCTAGCCAATGGTAAAGGGAATATTCCCTAGAATATTTCTTGGCCAACTGGTGGAGGTGCATATTGAAGGTCAACAGACACATGGGCATATGGAAGGTCAATAGACACATGGGTACATGGAAGGTCAACAAATACATGCGCATATGGAAGGTCAATAGACACATGGGCACATGAAAGGTCAACAAACACAGGTGCATATGGAAGGTCATCCATCATGACCCCCTTTACAAGCTATAAAAGCTAAACCCCTTCATAGCCGTCAATTATCCATCTTTCACCCACTCAGAGTTTCTTTTCACCTATCTTCTGTCTAGATTTCCATCTAAGATTCATAGTGGAAGCGCAGGGGTGGATAGAGCCATCTTTGTATCAATTGTTTGGAGATAAAGAAATTTTGTTATTCTCCTCTTATCTTTTGTGTACTCTCTATCTCTTTCTTAGATTTTGTTCGCTGCGCCGTGTAATTTTTACATGGTATCAGAGCCCAGGGGGCTCTAGGGATCGAAGAGTGCCCAAGAGGCAAAGGCTTCAATAGCAAAGAGGAACAATGTCATCTTTTAGAAGCGGTTCTGGCGCATCAAGAAGTGGTGCAGGAGGTGGTGCTGCTGTACTAGCTATTCAAACACTGAGGATTCATCCACCAACTTTCAACGAAGGCGAGTTAGATGGTACAAACTACACCTTGTGGAAGTTCAAAATTACAACTATCCTCGATTCTTATGAGCTTTTGGAGATTGTGCTAGAGACTGACGCATCAAATTCTAGTGTGATGATTCCTCCGAATGCAGATCTTCTACGAGCTTGGAAACGAAGGAATGCAGATGCATTGTGTACCTTCGTTACAAGCTGTTCTGACAGTGTTCTGACTTTGATTCAGCATAAAACCAAAGCATCAGAGGCTTGGAATGTATTGAGGAGTCAGTACAAAACACAAAACCAAACAAGGATTCAAAACTTGGAGAATCAACTAGCAGCAGAGAAATTTGCTAAAGGAGAGACAGTTGAAGCGTTCATCACTCAAATTTTGCATGACCAGATGGCTGGCACTAGGATACAAAAGACTAGCGAAGAGCTAGCTCAGTGGGATTTGTCCACAAAAGTTTGATGGACTAGTAACTGCCCTTAATACTCAGGTGAGACCTCAATCTTTGACTTTTGAGGAGTTTTGTGCATTATTGATGGAGGAGGAGTTGAGGCTGAAAGCCCGAGAAGGAAGCAACAATGGAGATGCTGCATTCTCTGCCAATGCAAAAGGCAAAGGTGGTTCCTTCACCAAAAATGATGGGGACAAAAAGAAGAAGGGCGATAAGAAGAAGTTTCAAGGAGAGTGCTTCTATTGCAAGAAGAAAGGACATGCAATCGCAGATTGTCGTGTCAAGAAGGTAGATGAAAAGAATGGTACCCTTAAAAGTAAAGGGAAAGAGACATCCAATACGACTGAAGCAGAGTTGGAGTTATTCATGGCAACCATTGAGGAAGTGTGCTCCTCGACGCAAGAAGAATCTACCACTGACTCATGGGTGTTGGATAGTGGAGCCTCCCATCACATGACCAACAAGAAAGGTCTATATAGTTCTATGTAGCCTCTACAAGAATTCATCACTGTGACGGTTGGAAATTATGCAAAATGCCCTGATGTGGGCACAGGTACTATTTCTTTTGTTGCTGCAAATGGTGAAGTCAAAAAGCTTTCAGATGTGTTGTATGTTCTTGAAATTAGGAGAAATCTATTATCAGCTGCTACCATAACTGATCTTGGTCATGAAGTGAGGTTCAAGAAGATAGGTGCAGAAATTCTTGACAGTGTTGGCAAAATTGTTGGCAAAGGAGAAAGAAAGAATAACTTGTATGAGCTAAGTGCTCTTACAGCTATTGCTAGAGTGGGCACAAGTAAGCTTTGGCATGAAAGGTTTGGACACATCGGATTTGCAGTGCTGAAGGAGATGCAAAGCAAGGTATGGTTGCTCACCTACCTACAATGACTGAATTGAAGGAACCATGTGAAGCTTATATGATGGGCAAGCAACAGAGAAAGGCATTTCCACAGGAAAGCAAGAATAGAGCACAGGCTCCTCTAGAGTTGGTGCATGTTGACTTGTGCGGTAAGATGCCTACACAGGCCTTGGGGGGATCTTATTTTATGTTGATTATCGATGACTACAGTAGGAAGATGTGGGTGTACTTCCTTCATGATAAGGATTAAGCTTTTGGTAAGTTTAAAGAATGGCTAAAACTTATTCAGAATGAAACAGGGAAAAGTGTGAAGAAATTTAGAACAGATGGTGGTGGTGAGTTTAACTCAAAGGAGTTTGAAGACTTTTGCAAGAGCAAAGGGATCAAGCGTCAATTGACGACGCCTCACACACCTTAGCAGAACGGTGTTATGGAACACATGAATCGCACCATTGTGGAGATGGCAAGATAGGCAAGGGATTGCCTAACCATTTTTGGGCTGAAGCTATTAATAATATAGTCTACATTCTAAATTCGAGCTACACAAAGGCTCTCAAGGAAAAAACACTTCATGAGGCTTACAGTGGTAAGAAACCATCTATCTCACATTTCAAAATTTTTGGATGTGAATGTTATGCACATGTTCCAGATGAGAAGAGAAACAAGTTAAAACCAAAAAGCAGAAAATGTATCTTCTTGGGTTATAGTGATGAGCAGAAGGCTTACAGATTATATGACCAAGAGGCAAAGAAGATCATCGCGAGCCGTGATGTGGTGTTCAAGGAGGAGCCGCATACAGTGGAGGAGGAGAAGGCAAGTTCTTCCACTTTATCATCAAGCGAAGAAGTAGTCCAATATGAACATGTCCCGAGAGCTGTCCCTATCCTTAAGGAGGAGGGAGCATCATCTTTAGATGATGAGGAAAAATTTCACCAACCTGACATCACCCCACCAGAAAAGCCATTGCCGCATTGGGTGAAGTAGCTCTATGACCACAATAATCCTATGCCTATATCTGTTGAGGAGAAGGCAGACGGACCAAGGAGGTCTCAGAGAATAGAGGAGCAAAGGAGGGCTTCTACTCACATAGTAAATATGGCCTTGATGGCTAAGATTATGAGAGAAGTAAAGGAGCCAACTAACTTGGAAGAAGCACTTGTAGATCCAGCATGGAAGGCAACTATGCAAGCCGAGTATGACAGCATAATGAAGAA
The DNA here is from genome assembly GCF_053477565.2 of Lygodium microphyllum. NCBI lineage: Eukaryota > Viridiplantae > Streptophyta > Polypodiopsida > Schizaeales > Lygodiaceae > Lygodium > Lygodium microphyllum. Next base: position 66,327,917 of record NC_141162.1, read on the forward strand.
TGACACTTGGGAGCTAGTGGATCGACCAACAAAGCAGTTATTGGCACCAAGTGGATCTGGAAGCTAAAGTACAAGGCTCATTTTACCTTAGAAAAGTACAAAGACTGGTTGCCCAAGGATTTTCACAGGTTGAAGGGTTTTATTTTCAAGAGTCATTTTTCCCAACTGCCAGAATGACCACTATTCGCACAGTACTTGTAGTGGCTGCCCACAAGCAGTGGCCAGTTTACCAAATGGATGTTAAATCAACGTTCTTAAATGGTGACCTCAAGGAGGAGGTGTACATGGCTCAACCACCAGGGTTTGAGGCCCCCCATTTTGAGAACAAAGTGCGTAAGCTAAAGAAGGCATTGTATGGGCTAAAACAAGCCCCTAGAGCATGGTGTGAGCGGATAGATAAGTTCTTTTTAAGCTTAAACTTCAAAATATATGCCTCAGATGCTAACTTGTATGTTTACAGGGATGGTAAAAATTTTATAGTGATTGTCCTATATGTGAAAGACCTTCTTATTACAAGTAACTATGAAGATATGATCAACCAAACTCAAAAGGCTTTGAGTTATGAGTTTGAAATGACAGACTTAGGCTTGTTGCACTATTGTTTGGGGATTGAAGTCTGGCAAGAGCCAAGAAGGATCTTCATCTCTTAGAAGAAGTATGCATGGGAGATCTTGAAGGCGTTTGGCATGACAGAGTGCAAGGAGATAGCTACACCTATGGAGGTGAATGCAAAGTTATCCATTGAGGATACATCAACACTAGTAGACATTGGGAGGTACAGGAGGTTGGCTGATCTACTTGTGTAACACCAGACCAGATATTAGTTTTGCTATTGGTGTTTTGAGCAGGTTCTCAAACAAACCTCATGAGAGTCATTGGAAAGCTAGGATGCGGGTGCTCAGATACTTGAAGGAAATTCTTGACTATGGTATCACATACAGTTCCAGAACTTCTCTTGTGGGGAATTGTGACTCAGATTGGGCAGGAGACAATGATTCCAGAAAGTCTGTTTTTGGTTATTGTTTCTCTTTAGTAAGAAGCAGCCAACACTGGCATTGTCTTCTACCGAAGCAGAGTACAAGGCAACTTGTTTTGTTGTATGTGAAGCAGTATGGTTGAGAAGGATACTATGGCATATGGGAGTGTAGGATGAAGAATCAACTATGCTGAGATGTGACAATCAGAGTTGCATCGCCATTGCCAAAAATCCAGTGTTTCATGCACACACCAAACATATAGAGATCCAGTATCACTATGTGCGTGACTTGATTGAGGATGGGATAGTGGAACTGGTCTACTGTCCAACAGAGGAGAATGGAGTGGATATCTTCACTAAAGCACTTACGAGGGATCTACTTCAAGTTCATCTTCAGAGACTTGGCATTGGGCCGAGGATATAGTTTGCCTGCGAGTGGACATTGAGGGGGGGTGTTAGATATGCTCAATGCCCCACCCTCATAAGGTGCCACCAATGATCCATGGTGCTCAAAGTTGTAAGGCCCCCATTATGAGGAGAAGCCATATGTGAGCCCAGACATTGGTTGAGTCTTGACTTGTATATTAGATGAGGTCTATGTGATCGGATGGCAAAAAGGTGACCATTGTGGGTCTAATCTTTGGATTAGATAGAGTAGTTAAGCTGGTAACAACTCGAGGCACATTGCATCGAGTTGCGGGGTAAGAGAGTTATCAGGGGCCCTAGCCAATGGTAAACGAAATATTCCCTGGCCAACTAGTGGAGGTGCATATGGAAGGTCAACAAACACATGGGCATATGGAAGGTCAACAGACACATGGGCACATGGAAGGTCAACAGACACATGTGCATATGGAAGGTCAATAGACACATGGGCACATGAAAGGTCAACAGACATAGGTGCATATGGAAGGTCATCCATCATGACCCCCTTTACAAGCTATAAAAGCTAAAACCCTTCACAGCCATCAATTATCCATCTCTCACCCAGTCAGAGTTGCTCTTCACCTATCTTCTGTCTATTTCACCATCTAAGCTTCACAGTGGAAGTGCATGGGTGGACAGAACCATCTTTGTATCAGTTGTTTGGAGATAAAGAAATTTTGTTATTCTCCTCTTATCTGTTATGTACTCTCTATCTCATTCTTAGACTCTATTCGATGCGCCGTGTAATTCTTACACTTTGTACATTGAAAGAATTGATGATTTGGCCAAGTTAAACAAATACATCTTTGGGCTAGATTCAGCCTTCTCTTTGAAAGTAGGTGCAATGCAGCCCAAGACAATTCATGAAGCTATTTTATATGCTGAAAGGTATGGGTAGAAATATAGAAGAGATTCAATGGGGGTTCATCCAAAAACTGCAAGGTATTCATTACCTAATTAGCCTTCAAGGTTTGGAGCACATTTTAGCCAGCAAAGGGATGTTTATAGGCAAGAAGGCAAAGGGACTAGTACCTACAGCAATAATTACAAGAAGTTGCCTACATACCCAATGGATCAAAACCAAGTGGAGGAAATGGTTATAGGCCAATGACTAAAGCAAAACGAAGCCTTGCAAGGGCTGAAAATGCATAAAAAGGATCTCAAAATAGCATTACAGCAAGGTCCTTTCAAATGATCAAATAAGAGACATGACAGCCAAAGGTTTATGTTTCAAGTGCGGAGGAAAGTGGACACAAGTCCATAGGCTGAAATGAAAATCCAAAAATAGCAAGCTCAACTTTGTCATCCATCGATGAGCTGGATGAAGATGAAAGTGAAGAGGGGAATGTATTTCATGTGAAAGTAGACCCTATGGTGGAAGAAATGCATGATGAGGATGAAGGAAATAATGATGAATTTTATGATATTATGGACATATTTTCTTTTGATTTTTTTTTTGTGGTTCTTTATGTGCAATTTCTCATAATGCATGGACTGGTTGTAAGAGAGAAAAGACCCTTAGACTTGAGGGGATGATCAATGGAAGAATAGTTCACCTTTTGATTGATATGGGCAACACCCATAGCTTCATTAATACCAAATCTTTGCATGGGTTGAGATTTCTTCCTCAACAAATGCAAGTGCCATTGAAGATCCAAGTGGCTAATGGAGCTTATGAATCAAGTTATGAAGTATGGCTACACACTCCTATCACTCTAACTCCTTCATGTACTTTGGAAGTGGACTTAATCACTTTGGAAATGGAACCCATAGATATTGTCATTGGCTGCAATTGGTTCAAAACCATTGGAAAATTTTATTTGGACTTGGAAAACATGCTGATGGAGTTCAAATGGAATGGACAACATATAATATTGAAGGGCATTGGTCAAAAGCAAATGGAACTCATCTCTATAAAGAATATGTGTAAAGAAATCAATGCATGGTCATGCATATTCACTCTTTTGCTTATGAAAGTGGATGAAGAGCAGCCACCAAATTAGTCATCATCTTCTTCAAAGCAAAGGGATCCAAGAATGGAAGAGTTATTGGAGGAATACAAAGATACCCATCAACAAACCTCCCTATCGCTTGTCAAAGTTTGAAAGGGAAGAGGTGGAAAGACAAGTTAAAGAGTTGTTACAAATGGATTTAATTCAGTCAAGTCAATCTCTGTTTGCCTCTCTTGTGCTCTTGGTTAAGAAGAAAGATGGGTCTTTTCGCATATGCATTGATTATAGGGTGCTTAACAAGTCCATGGTGAAGAATAGATACCAGATTCCTTGCATTGATGACCTCTTGGATAATCTCAAAGATGCAAAGGTCTTCACGAAGATTGATCTTTGTTTAGGCTATCATCAAATTCAAATGAATGAAGGGGATGAGTATAAAACAACCTTTAGGAATGAAGGAGGGCTATACCGCTTCTTGGTCATGCCATTTGGGCTTTCAAATGTACCCGTTACTTTTCAAGCACTCATGAATAAGATATTGCAGCCTTTCTTGTTCAAAACAATCCTTATATTCTTTGATGGTATCCTCATTTATAGCAAATCCAAGGATGAGCATTTGATGCATATGCGAGAGGTCTTTGATACATTAAGAAGACACACACTCTCTGCCAAAATTTCAAAGTGTTCTTTCATGGAAGATGAAGTTGAATACTTGGCTCACATTATGGAAGAGCAAGGCATCTGAGTGGATCCTAACAAGGTGAAATGTGTCAAAGAGTGGCCTACTCCTACGAATTCTACTTCTTTGAGGGGTTTCCTTGGATTGTCTTCATTCTATAGGAGGTTTATAAAAAATTATGCTCATGTGGTGGCTCCTTTGGCCGATAGGCTAAAGAAAGAAGCTTTCTTTTGGGACTCCATAACTGACAAGAGCTTCAACGAGCTAAAATCTCTCTTAGCTTCAGCACATATTCTTGTATGCCCAGATTTCTCTAAGGAATTCATCATATGTGTGGATGCTAGTGGAAGAGGAATTGGGTATTTTTTGTATCGAGACCATGGAGTTATAGCCTATGAAAGTCACAAGCTTGATAACAAGGAGCGTCAATTACATGTCTATGAACAAGAGATGTTGGAAATTTTATATGCTATCAAAAACTGGCATTACTATATATATGGTAGCCATTTCAAGGTGAAGAGCGATCACCATGTATTGAAATACTTCCTTTTCCAACCATTTTTGTCCCCTAAATAAAGGAGGTGGATAGCTACTTTTCAAAGCTATGATTTTGAAATATCCTACATGGCTGGAAAAGATAATGTTGTGGTGGATGCTTTATCACGTGTGTGGGCATGTTCTATCTCTTCAATTTCAATTGTACATAAGGATTGGATTCATGACATCCAAGAATAATATTTGCTTGATGAGCAAGCATCAAAGATGATGAAGGAATTTCAACAAGGTAAAGGAGAAGAGTATCCAAATTTCAATTGGCACAACAATCTTTTATGGTATCATGGTAGAGTCTACTTGACATCACAATCCTCTTTCAAAGACCGTATTTTGCATGAGATGCATTTTTTACCTTTAGCAGGTCATCATGGCTTATTTTTAGCCCTCGGGGTGCGTGCATCCCTTATTTGTTGCTGCAAGTCATCATTTGCCTTAGTTTTTTCCTTATTCCCTGCCATTATTAGGTGCAGTCCGCTAGACCACCTGTCACTGTTTTGCCTGTAACTTGAGCTAGGAAACTCCGATTGACCTACTTTTTTGTTCAAACTAGAGCCAAGGATGCCCTCTTTGAACTGAGCATAAGCATGTGCTCCTAAATTTTATACAAAAAATTCTGTAATAGGAAAAGTACTGCTGTACTATGTAGTCCAGCAGTCTGTCTACACCTGTAGGAGACCTGTTTTGACCTGTAAGTATTTTGTGGAGTCCCAATAAAGTTCAAAAACTGATCCAAGCCCTTAGTAGGACCTGAGAGCACTCTGCAAGACCTGCACCTTAGTTCTTGAGAGTAGGTTTACCCCTGTAAATGCAACAAACTGCTTACAGCACCCTGTGAGGGTTAAGAAACGGGTTACAATGGATTATCTTGTCAATGCATGACTGAAGGGTCATCCCACGTGTCATAATGCACTTCTCAATCATCCAATTTCACTGTTTGTATCCTTATTCCAGAACTGAGCATGTCATAAGAATCTCTTAGCACCATTTTCCCAAGCATAGGCATCTCTCATACATCCAAAGCATTGCATTCATTGCCATTGACTGCATATATAATCCCATGCCTGAAAATACATCCTCAATAGAATTTCCATACATTTGTAGCCAGTAATACTTCCATACATCAGTGCCAAGTCAATATCTCAATTCTTCAAGTGAGTACCTGCACCTGCAAGCAACTTGGGCTCCGGATCACCGGGAGGTGGGCAAAGTTCCCAAGCATTGCATTCACTGCCATTGACTGCATATATAATCCCATGCCTGCAAATACATCCTCAATAGAATTTCCATACATTTGTAGCCAGTAATACTTCCATACATTAGTGCCAAGTCAATATCTCAATTCTTCAAGTGAGTACCTGCATCTGCAAGCAACTTGGGCTCCGGATCACTAGGAGGTGGGCAAAGTTCCCCCCGGGCCGGGTTGTGCACCCCTTCAGGGTCTTTAGTGGCAAGGGGGGTCACCCCTCTTTTGTCTTGCCACCTCGCTTGGCATCGGGCTTTTTCCTCACCCGGAGTATACATGGCATACATTTATTATTTAAGCAATCAGCATGCTATGCAGGGTGGCTTGGAAATAATTCTTTTCATGAGAGGGCTTACCAAGCAGTGACTCACTGCTAACTCACCTCATTTACAATGGATTTTCAGGGATTAATATTTTCTCAAGCAATCATCACAAGTCAAGAGGTTAGAGTGAGGCAATCAGTGAATAGTAATAAGAATTTCCAGCATGGAATGGATCATCTTAAATGCAAGGAAGCCTAAGAGAATGACTGAAATTAAATTGACAGCATGTAGGCATTGAAATCCGAAAGGAAATGCATGATTGACTAATTGAATCTCTTCCAACAATAGGCTTATTAGGCTCAGCAAGAGGATGAAATTAGAAGAGAGCTCAAGAGTCAATTACCTCTTAAATTGGTGAAGCCGGCTAAGAATCAGTAGCCAATGTCCCCATGGTCGGTCTCCAATACTCCCATTAGCTCCATGATGACAATTTCAACCAAGAATTAAGTCTTCAAGCTTGATTCTTCAATGGGGAAATGAAAGGTTGAAATCCAATAGTTCTCAGCATGCCTTGAAGATCATAGAAGAAGAATGCCCAAAATCTCACCCCATAATGCCTTCACGTGCTCCATAGCTCTTCCCATTGAGTAAGCAAGCTCCATTGATGGTAAAGAATCCAATCTTGAAGCCACGGGACCCAATCTTGAAGGGAACTTGAAGAAGATGAAGGTTGTGGTCCATGGCTATGGCTGCCCCAAATGTCCAGCTTGCACTCTTGCTTCCATCTTCAAGTACAAGCCTCTAGATGCTTGCTTCTTCAATGATTCCTGAAGGTGCAAGTTCCTAGGACCAAGGAAGGCAAAAGCCCTCAAGAATTAGTGTGAATGCTAAAGAAGAATCCATGGCTGTCCATGGCCTGCACCTGTTAGGGTTTCAGAGGCTAAAGGATGCTCAAGAGGATGAAATGGTGGCTTCAATCTTGATGGAATGATCTGTCAGATCATGGGGAAGAAGAGCAGGATGAAGAAGGAGCCTGATCTGCTCTGCTGATTTTGCCCAAGATGGAGCCCGTAAATTGCGCCGAAAATTGCGGGTTGCTTCCTGGAGGGAAAAGAAGAGTCCAACCAGTCCCTGGACAGCTTGAGTTGGTGATTTTAATCCCTGTGAGGCTCAATGAAAGTACTGAAGATCATTGGAGCTGAGGTTTGAAGGATTCATGGTGTTTCTCCTCCATGGAAGCTTGGCAGGAGCTTGAGAATGAGGAGAGAGAAGACTGCATATGAAAAGTAACCAGGACTAACTCTTTCCTACTTCTTGTGACCACTGTTTCTAAAATTTTACCTTCAAATTTGGCCCAAAATGACCCACGATCTACTAAATGTGGTGTTCCAGCCTCCAATCTTGGTCCAAGGACTCCATTAATGCTCTTGACTGCTGTCCTCTTAGTCCTTGACCTGTAGCTCTTCAGTGCTCCTTCATTTTTGTGCCTGTCACTGTGTACCTGAAGCTTCTTGGATTTTAAAACTGAAAATGATTGTAACTGAGCATGTAAAGTAACTAAATGGATCAGAACTAGAGCTCTGATACCACTTGTAATGAAGGAGACAGGAGAGAGAAGAAGAAGAAGAAAGAGAGAGAGTGCAAAAGAGAGAGAAAGACTGCAGGAAGAGAGAGAAAGAGAGTGACGAGGAGAGAGAAAGACTAGAAAAAGATAGAGAAAGATAGAAAGAGAGAGAAAGAAGCCATGAGAGCTTGGAGAAGGAGATGAAGATGAAAGGAGACTTGTATTAAAATCTGATAATGAAAAATCAAGTCGATAATACCTTATATACTAGCCAGTGTAGCTAGTATTTCCCCATTATTAAATCCCCCTCTCTTACAGATTTTTTGATTGACTTTTTCCAAGATTCTTATATCTATGAGGATTATGCACACAGGCTTATGCTTATGGATAAAGACATGATTATTCTCATGAGATTGAGATACAGGTTTTCAAAGGTCCTTGAGCCAATCCCTCTTTCTGATGTTAAGACTTTCATTGCAGATGATATGTCTCTTCATAAGCAAAATTGGATCAATATTTTAGTAGTCCATGAAAGCTAAAAGTTATTCACTTATATCATGGACATTTAAGTGGAGTATTGCTACATCCGACACTTGCATTGCTTGTGGAGATAGTGGAGACTTGACTACTGTCCTTCTATCTTTTATATATCCTGGCATTATCTTCTTGGCAAGGTTTTTCACGGGCTTCCTCATCAATTCTATAAAAGGAAGCCATGGAAATGCCAAGTTGTAAGTTATATAATCTAGAGTCTCCTTGATATTTTGATATTTTTGTTGCAGGTAATCTAAATATTTTGATCTTTCTTTTGTAATAACTCTAAATTTTATTGCCTTTTTGGTACAAAGTTTGCAAAAGATTGATTGAAGCGCTAGAGAAAAGGCCTTCCATGCCTTCTAACTTACTTGCAACAATGCAATATAGATAAGCTGCGGTAAGTTCTTGATTAATATGGTTGGAATATACTTAGAAAATTTATTCTAAAAACTACCATAAACAAGTTACTCTTGTTGATTGCAGTGTCCTCATCAGGATGATAGTTACTCTTGTGGCTGAAGAGTAATTGTAAATTCTAGAAGATTGGTTCTGTTTATTTATCTCAATGATGATAAACTTATAAAGGTAATGTGAAACATACTAAACTTTAAGATAGAGTTTTATTGCAAAATAGTCCTTTGTAAAAAATAACAATAAACTAAAAATATTTTTTTACAAATGTATGACAGTTTACAAGGGATTGCGATACAAGTGAGCACGTTTGGTATATAAGAGCAAAGCTCTTGAAGTACATAATGACCAATTGTATACAACTGATAAGAAGTGGGGGCTTGGACATTGAAGGAGAAAGTACTAGAGAGGGCAACTGTAGGTTGCTTCTTACTGCTCCAGCTGATCATACTACTACCAAGGGAAAATGCATACCCACTAGTACATCTGCTGTCATAGGTACTTCCTGCCCAATCAGCATCTGTATATCCTGTAAGCTCCAAAGGCTTATCATGCTCATAGAATAGACCATAATCTGATGTAGCCTTTACATATCTCAAGATCCTCCTCACTGCATCCAAGTGTGGCTTCATAGGCTTCTGCATGAACTGACTAATCAGTCCAACTGAATAGCTAAGATCCGGTCTAGTAATGGTAAGGTAAATCAGGCTACCCACCATTTGTCTATACATAGTGACATTCTCAATCTCATGTCCAACATTTGCAAGTAGCTTAACATTTTGTTCCAATGGAGTGCTCAATGCTTTGTAATCCAACATACAGGAGATGAACTACAAGACAAAGGGGGGAGTCAAACTGAGGTTGACGAGGCATGTAGAGGAGGCCATGATGATGACAATGACAGAACTCGGAGACAACATAGGTGAGGGTAGTGACAACTAGCATTCGACGCGGGGGGTGGAGAAGGAGATCACAATGGCACAAGAAGTGACGCAACAGCAAAGGAGGCCGACGATCACAACAACATGATGATGTTAACGAGAAACCCCCCCCTCCAATATGCCTCTTGATCGGCTGCATGGCAATACTTACAATGGTCGTGAGAGTGGAGTTAAGACCTCCTCATCATGATGCCTTACCCCCTATTTTTTTACCCACCTCACCCTTATAAATCCCTCCCCTCCTTAAACGAAAAACATGAAAACCCCTCTTCTTTTCCCTTACTATTGTCACCCTTCCCCTTAAATCCCCCCCTCCCCTTTTTCCTTTTAGCAAGCAGAATCGTTACTCTTCTTCTCTCCTTGTTGCCAATTTGAGAAGGAGAGAAGGAGAGGGAGAGGTAGTGGAGGAGAGGAGGAGAGAAGGAAAGAGAGGGAAGGAGAACCTAGAGTGAGAGAGAGAGAGAGAGAGAGAGAGAGAGAGAAGAGTTCAAGGAAAACTCCCTTATTGGGCAAAGGCTCAAGTACCGCTTCTCCCCACTACAAGTCCCATAGTCACTCCATCAACTGCCTCTAGACCGTGAAAGTCAAGGCGAGCGCAGGGAACTTTGGCATCAAGGAGTCCTTCGAAGGAAGTGGAGGTCGCTTTCCAACTCCAAAATGGACCCAAAGCATAAGCTCTCCCAAGTAATTGGAAAATCCACGACTACAAGAGAATGATCATGTAAAGACGCCACCATCAACACGAACGGCTTATCAGGCGTGAATGCTAACTGGACACTCCAAAACCATATACCACTAGTGTATCTAGAAAATTGAAATCGAATATTTAAGCATGGGCATCATTAGGGAAAAAGTCATACCTCACATCGAGTAATTTGCATATTTTGAAAGGTAGCCGAAAAGGTTTTAATAATCATGAGTTGTCGGAAATAGATTGAGTATCTACAGTTATAGCGGAAAGAAGTCAAGTATTAGGATCTCGCAGATGCATCATAGATTGCCGAGGTACATAAATATTCCATGTAGGTCAATTGTGTGAAGGAAACTGCTAGGGTTTGCACTGAGGACACACAAAGTGTACGACCACGATAGAAACACAAAGAGACAAACACAGACATAGAGGGAAAAACTCAAACCCTAAACACAAAACTCAAAACTCAAACACAAAAAATCAAACACAAATAGAAGAAGGGAGAGAGAGAACACAACTCAAAAGTGAATGAATGCTAGAAATGAATGTAAGAGTGTACAATGTGCTCAAGGGCAGAGCAATGTCGGAGTGTGACGTCAACCGAAGACAGATCCCAAGTCTGTGATGGTTGGACAGGCTGAAGATAATTTGGCTGTAGTCGATGATGGCTAGGCAACACATGGAAACTGGGTGCCAACAGCAGCAGAGGGTGTGTGGGATGGTGTAACTTCCAAACAAGGATGATGGCTGAATGGGGGCAGCCTATCTATTTATAGATGTGGAAGGGTGCACCAAAAAGTAGGGTTTCCACTGAACTCTCTAGAACCGCTCCCCATTTTATGGTTTCCATAGAACTCATGAACCACTCCCCGTTTTAAGGTTTTACTTTAAAAGAACATTTTTAGTGTGCTTTGGGACTATTTAAGAGGCTAATCAGCAAGTAATGCATATTTTAGCTTAACAAATTGTACTCCGTAGACAATCGTAGAGAATTAACTTGCATTTACAATGAATGCATGTACACTCGCATTTGAACAATTAGGTCATGCCTTTTGAGTTGCACAAATTTACTGGAAGGGATTTTTATGAATAGGAACCTCGCATCCCATCGACCACTCAGGGAAGACTTGCATTGGGACTTGTATGGCATCATGAATAGCCTCAATTGCACCACATCATGGGATATGCATCTAAAAAGGTAGATTAAGATGCACATGTGAAATGTTGAGCTTATTTGAAAGGAATGGTTTGGTAAATGAAGTCATGATCGATAAGCAAAGCCAAGATTCAGCGCGACCCAGCTAGGACCTTAGTCATAAATGAATTGATTTGTCATTACGACCATATTTTGACTTGGAGTCAACACGCTCTTTGGTCTCTACCCCAATCGCCAACTGCGATGAACCCAAAACATGCTTAGGTATATCATTTTTAGAATATGAAACATCCCGAAGCTAACACAAGGAAGCTCAAATGTAGTACCCACAAGGAGAATGACTATTCACCAAGCTACATTCGATGCTCATAACTATTTCAGAATGGTAAATAGACTTGGTCTATGCTTGACTTGCAAGAGGAGTAAATACGAGTTCCTATTATCTTGAAGGGAGGAGACCCTAGGGTGAACTTAGAACTCGATAGAGTTCTAAGATGGAAAAGATCATGACCAATTGACCAAACAAAACCCTAGACCAAGATCTTAAGATAGGAGCCAAATGATAGTAACCTAGAAAACCGTCATTTGAAACTATAGTGTAATTGCTCTACCCTACTGCATAGTAGTGAGGTCAGAAAGAGGGTATTCTCTATTCCTCGGATAATAATGGAAAATGATGCTTGACAGGAAAGACCAAGAAGGCCGATGTCCTAAGCACTCACCTTCATTGATTGTTTGTGCCTGTAAATCTAGACTCAATGTCTGTAAAAAGAATGTATGACTCAAGCCCACAAAAGAAAATTTGATTAATAATTTAGGTTGAATTCAAGGAGGGCACGCCAAGCTACCCCCAGCTGATTGCCAACCCTAGCTAAGGGGGTTCCAAAAAACTGTGACGGGAACGTGGACCAAACCCGCTATGAGATATCTCTCCGTGGGTTAGTTTGAATGTAGAAAGACGCTTGGATGCCATGGGGGGCTCTGGTTGTAAATTCCCTGCCTCTGGGTCCTACTCAAACGATCTACGTGACTCAGAGGGATTCTCAAGGCCTTGTTACTAGTGCAAGGGCGAAAACTTGGAGGAAATAAGACGCATCCCCATGGATTGCGAAATCCGTCTTTTTTGGACGAGACTTGTATTTCAATTAAGATGATAATATAAAGTTTTCTTCCAAAGAACTTGCCTGGATTGTTTTTGTGTCAATGCTATAAGTTACACAAATGAACCCTATTTCCTAAAAGGCTTAATTAAGAAAGTTATTTTTAAATGTTCCACATAAATGTGATAGGACCTAATTAGGTAACTAAAGAACGCCCATTGAGGGAAGCAAGTGGGCGAAACCCCCAACGGGTCCGTCCTATGGCAGGGTGGTCCCAGAGAACTGGGAGACTTCTCACAGGATTCTACCAGCATTCGATCTTTAGGAATCGTTAAGTTGGAACCCAACTCATGCCGTTCTAGGGGACTCGAATGGGACTATGCCCTACGGGCAGAGAGATTGAGCGACGTATCCCTCTCGTTTCCCATTCTTGTAACTATTTCAGAATGGTAAATAGACTTGGTTAACGCTTGACTTGCAAGAGGAGTAAATATAAGTTCTTGTTATCTTGAAGGGAGAAGACCCTAGGGTGAACTTAGAACCTGATAGAGTTCTAAGATGGAAAAGATGATTACCAATTGACCAAACAAAACCCTAGACCAAGATCTTAAGATAGAAACCAAAGGATAGTAACCTAGAGAAGCTGTCATTTGAAATTATAGTGTAATTTCTCTACCCTAATGCATAGTAGTGAGATCACAAAGAGGGTATTCTCTATTCCTGGAATAATAATGGAAAATGACGCCTACGTAGTAGGAAAGACCAAGAAGGATGACGCCAGCATCAAAGATGAGGACTCCACCTTGGTAGATGTCCTAAGCGCTCGCCTTCATTGATTGTTTGTGCCTGTAAATCTAGACTCAATGTCTGCAAAAGGAATGTATGAATCAAGCTCACAAAAGAAAATTGGATTGATAATTCAGGTTGAACTCAAGGAGGGCACGCCAAGCTATCCCCAGCTGGCCGCCAACCCTAGCCAAAGGGGGTTCCAAATAACAGTGATAGGAATGTGGACCGAACCCGCCATGAGAGGTCTCTTTGTGGGTTAGTTTGAATGTAGGAGGACGCTTGGATGCCAGGGGGGCTCTGGCTGTAAATTCCATGCCTCCAAGTCCTACTCAAATGATCTACGTGACTCAAGAGGGATTCTCGAGGCCCTATTACTAGTGCAAGTGCAGAAACTTGGAGGAAATAAGACGCATCTCCACGGATTGCAAAATCCGTCCTTTTTGGACAAGACTTGTATTTCAGTTAAGATGATAATATAAAGTTTACTTCCAAAGAACTTGCATGGATTGTTTTTGTGTCAGTGCCATAAGTTACGCAAACGAACCTTGTTTCCTAAAAGGCTTAATTAAGAAAGTTGTTTTTAAATGTTCCACATAAATGTGATAGGACCTAATTAGGTAACTAAAGAACACGCATTGAGGGAAGTGGGTGGGCAGAACCCCTAACGGGTCCGTCCTAAGGCATTTAACCTTTAGGAATCGTTAAGTTGGAACCCAACTCATGCCGTTTTAGGGGACCAGAATGGGACTGTGCCCTACGGGCAAAGAGGTTGAGTGACGTATCCCTTTCATTTCCCATTCTCTTTGAATCAAGTGCAGCATGGGTCCGCTTCGGCTTGGTATCTGTACGTAAAGTAGGATGTCCAGGATCCGACACTAGAATGTTGTTAGGAGACCTTGGCCTCTAGGAACCCATATTTCAGGTCGATCCCAATGGGTACGGCTACGAACATTCCATTGCGAAGCGGACTCAAAAAACCCTAGGCGAAAAACCTCGAAACATTCCATGGGAGTGCCAAGCAACGGTGCTTATATTTGTTTCTTGATGGACTACTAAGAACATGCTTGGATGGGCTACTTGGTATCAGAGCCAACCAATGAATTAAAAAATCCAGATAGGGATAAATTGGGAAGGGAGAAGTGATGTTTTCATTAGGAAAATAATTTTTTCTATTACTCATTTGTGGATTGTTTCCGCTTCTAAACTTATGGGGCATGGAGCAGGTTCCTCATATTTCACATCATGTTTAAGAAGGCTATGAACTCTTCAAGTTATTGCCGACAATCCAACATGATGGGGATCCTGGATCGACTCTACAACCCTTCATCACTATATGTGGAAAGGCATTGGACTTGGATCGCGACATACTACTATATAAATGCCAACTAACTTGCCTATCTTCAAAACAACCCAAAGAGACTAAAATGGTTGGAAGACTTGAAGATTATCAAGTTATTCATCTTCCATGAGGCTCGTGTAAATTCCATCCTACACATTGGATGCTGGCAAGTAGAACAGAATCGCTACATCTATGTTGAGGTGGTCAAAGTCTTGTCAGCTAACAGAATTAAAGTAATGGGGCGAAACAAACGTCATGGCTATAAAAAATGGGGACTTTCTGAACTTTCCATGACTTATCGCTTCTTGAGAATCCATTCTCCCAACCCGTGTTACTATTCTGTCCCTGTAGCTGAATGCAATAGGAAATTATTAACTTGGCATTGATGTATCTATTGAAAAGGAAAATCATCCTAGCCAATGTCTATCTATTCACGAATAATTGTACTCGATGCTTATGCTTCTTTATGAATAAATAATAATTTTATGTTCATTTGAATTGTTGTATAGTATCGATGAAAAATAATTTTGCCCACCGATTGAAGAGGTGTAGAGAAATGTAAATGTTATCTTAACACAAATATTTTAATGTAAAACTAGATACAACCCCGAGCACAAGCCCACAGCGGAGGCACAAGAGAAGAAGTTTTTTCTCAAACAGATTAAATCATCGGAATTTGACGGAAAGGAGAAGACTGTTGAAGATGATGTTGAAGTATGGATTGAATCCATGGAAGATTACTTCAATGCAGCAGAAACAGCACCTGTGAACCAGGCCATGATTACCAAGCTCAAACTTACCAAAGAAGCTAGGCTCTGGTGGAAGCAATGGTCTAAGGATCAAGCAGTCTCTGAAAATACAATAACTTGGGATAAACTAAAGAAAGTAGTGCAAGGAAGATACATGCCATCTACATATAGAACTCAAAAGATGAATGAGTTCTTCAAATTGAAACAGTTGGGCCGATTTTTGGAGGCATACTACTCGAGATTTGTCTCCTTGCTAAAATATGCTTCGACCATGAGTATTCCCCAGCAAGTTTCAAAGTTCTGTGATTGGCCGAACCCACCATTGAACACATGGTTGGAATCAATGTGTCCTTTGGATTTGCAAGGTGCATTGATAAAAGCGGGACCTATTGTCCAAGAAATCCATTCAAAGCCCAAAAACAATAGACCATGGTCTTATAAAGACCAAAATCCAGGAATGTTGAAAGCTCAATTCAAGAGGACTCAAGGACAAAGTCAAGGCCAACGGAAGAAGGCGAGGGAAAATGCAATCAGTGGCTTTGTCCCCACTCAAAGAAGTGATCAAAGCATACAATGTTTCCACTATAATGAACCTGGAAACTTCAAAAGGAAATGTCCCAAACTTGGCGGAGAGCATCACCAAAGGAAATTCAGTGGCCAAGCTAGAGCTACCCATGGACGCGGTCGTGCGACAATGGGAAGGGAGAAAACTTCCAATATCTCCACTAAGGGAATCAATGAAGAAGAAGACCCATCCATGGAAGCCGATATTGAGAGGGCATCCATTCATATCGCTCTCCATAAAGAGGGCCCGAACCGCCAATTCTCAGTGATCCAAACACCATAAGATTACCAATGTAAGAAATTCAAAACCCTGATTAACTGTGGCAGCACTCATTCCTTCATTTCACCAGCTTATGCTAGAAGGTTAGGAATAGCCACTATAGTTGCACCTACCTTACTTGTTGAACTAGCAAATGGGCGAGAAATCACTTGCACTAGACAAACTGCTAAGGTGGAATTCCTACTCGGAAACGAGCTCACATATGTTAAATTCAGGGTAATGAGTTTAGGAGTCCATGAGTGCCTACTCGGGATGGATTGGCTAATCCCCAATGATTGCTCACATTCATTATGGAAAAGAACAAGTCTCCTTTCATAATCCTAAAGGTGAGCAGGTGACAACACAGGAAGGAGCAGGTAAACCAAAAATCCAGCTAGCTAAGGGGACATGAATAGTTCAGGGGATAAGGAAAGGATTACCCGTCTGCCTAACTAAGCTAAACAAACCGGAACAGGTAAAGGACACCAATGAGAAACCATCTTGGCTAAAAGAGTATGAGGATGTGTTTCTAGAAGAGTTGACTGAATTACCACTACCAAGGGAAGTGGATCATGAAATTAAGCTAACACCAGGAGCTGCACCAATTGAAAAAAGGCCCTGCAAGATGTCCATTTCTGAAGCTATTGAGTTAAAGGAACAACTCAAACAGCTTCCAATCTTGTTCCAAAAGAAGAATGATGGTACACTTCGCCTTTGAATTGATTATAGAGGCTTGAACCAAGTAACCATCATAAATAAATATCCTATCCCAAGGATAGATGAGTTACTTGATCTATTGCATGGAGCAAAAATCTTCTCAATATCGATTTGAGGTTAGGATACTACCATATCCGCGTCAAAGAAGGAGATATTCCTAAGACGGCATTCAACACAATATATGGTCATTTCAAATTTACAGTAATGTCTTTCGGATTGACTAATGTCCTTGCCACCTTTAATAGGCTAATGCAAGACATTTTTAGACCATATCTTGATGATTTTGCTCTTGTCTTCTTTGATGATACCTTGGTTTATTCCAAGGAAGAGGAGGATCATGAATCCCAAGTTTGCATTGTCCTTGAGACCATGAGAACTCATAAGCTCTATGCTAAGAAGAAAAAGTGTACCTTCTTCAAGAGGCAGATTGAATACCTTATATTTATTGTATCAAATGAGGGAATCTTTGTAGATCCTACAAAGGTCAAGGATGTCCAAGAGTGGCCTCCACCAACTACTATTAAAGAAGTGCGTAGCTTTCTTGGATTAACAGGTTGGTACAAGATCTTCATTAAGGATTATGCCTTAATCGCAACACCCCTCACAAATTTGTTGAAGAAACAAGTTGTTATAGCATGGACACCCATTGAACAATCAAGTTTTGATAAACTCAAGCATAGCTTAGTGAGAGCGCTGATTTTAAAGCTCCTTGACTTGAGTAAGGAATTTGAAGTTGTCACAGATGCTAGTTCACTTGCACTAGGTTGTGTACTAATGCAAGAAGGTCATCCTATATCATATTCTTCGAGGAAGCTAAAGACCCATGAAAGGAATTATGCTACCCATAACCTCGAGCTATTAGCAGTTATTCATGCTCTCAAGCTTTGGTGGCACTATTTGCTTGGTAACATGTTCTATTTGGTCACATACCGTAAGAGCCTTAAATGGATCTTTACCCAGACTAGCCTCAATATGAGGCAACGTCGTTGGATTGAGGTTCTATAAGAATATGATTTTGAGATCAGGTATTGACCTGGCAAGGAGAATGCAGTTGTTGATGCCTTAAGTCGCAAAGTGTTTCTCAACTCTCTTATTATGGAGGAACCCTCGATGGCAGAATCATTAGCAACCATGGTATTAATGCCTAGCAACCCTATCCTTGAATTAGCAAAGGAGGAAGCTAGTCATGACCTAGAATATCTAAAGACGATGAGGGAGATCTTGGGGAAGGACCAAAACCTCAAAATTAAGGTCAAGTATCAAGAATTTTTTGTCAACAGGGGACTTGTCTACTTTAGGACAAGATTGTGCATACCCTTAAACAAGAAGCTCAAACAGAGAACACTTTGGAAAGCACATGATTCCCCCTTTTCAGGCCATCCCAGATATGTCAAGACCCTCAACACGATCTAGAAAAGCTACCATTGGGAAAGCCTTAAGGGAGATATACTCAAATATGTCATGGAATGTTTATCTTGCCAACGCATTGAGGCGGAACATGTCAAAATCCCTGGAAAGCTGCAACCTCTTGACATTTCCTAGATGAAGTGGAAATTTATCAGCATGGACTTTGTTGTTGGATTACCTTCAGCCCAAAGAGGATACAACTCAATTATGGTCATAGTAGACATGCTCACTAAGGTTGCACACCTCATTCCAGTCAAGAAAAACCATAAAGCTTCAAATATTGCCAAATTATTCATCAAGGAGATATTCAAACTCCATGGGTTACCTAGAAGGATCATTAGTGACTGCGATTTCCTCTTCACATCTCACTTTTGGAGAGGGATATTCGAGGCCATTGGGACTCAACTTTGCTTCAGTACAGCCTATCACCCTCAAATTGATGGCCAAGCGAAGAGAGTCAACCAAGTCATTGAAGACATTCTTAGGGCATATTGTTGTCGCGAACCTAGGAAATGGATCCAATATCTACCATTGGTAGAGTTCACCTATGCTTGTTACCAACAAAGCATTCAAATGACATATTTTCAAGTATTGCATGGGCATGACTGCCATACTCCATTGAAATTTTTAGATCCTACCTTGAGGGTAGAAGCTTCTAAAAAAATGCTTGAGGAGATGGATGAGTAGGTCAAGGCCATCAGACAAGATATTAGAGCCGCCAAAAAGGATAGGCAGAAAGCCTATGCAGATCTAAATAGACAAGAGCAACTCTTCAAAGAAGGAGATATGGTTTTTATTCACGTACAACCCAGGAAGAGTTCCTTATCACTAGGAGAATTCAAGAAACTAAGTCCAAGGTATTGCAGACCCTACAGGATCCCCAAGTGTTTAGGGCCCAATGCTTACAAACACCAGCTCCCTGAGAATGTAAAGATTCACAATGTATTCCATGTTAGCCTACTAAAGAAATATATATCCAATCCTAGCCATGTACTCAATGATCAACAATTTGTAATGCCAAGCCAGGGAGTCCTTGAGCCAGATAGAATCCTAAACACTCGAGAAAAGAGATTGAGGAGTAGAACCCTCAAAGAGTACCTCATCCAATGGAAGGACTATCCAGAAGAAGATGCCACATGGATTAATGAGAGTACTCTCAACCAACAATACCCCCAATTCCTTTTGAGATGAGGACATCTCGATTCCTTAAGGGGGGAAGGATGTAACAACCGTCGTTCCATTGCCATAATAAAAACCCCCCTTTTTTTAATCCCGCTGTCATCGCCGTTAGTTTCCCCCTGTTTACTTTCCAAATAAAAAGGAATATTTTTTTAAAACTACCTTTTATCCCCCCCTATCACCACTATCAGTGGGCAGTGGGAGGGGGAGATGAACTACAACATGGAGGGGGGAGTCGAACTGAGGTTGATGAGGCAGATAGAGGAGGTCGTGATGATGATGATGACTAAACTCACATATAATATAGGTGAGGGTAGTGATGACTGGCATTCGACGCGGGGTGGAGGAGGAGATCACAATGGCACAAGAAGTGATGTGGCAGCAAAGAAGGCCGACCATCACAACAACATGATGATGTTAACAAGAACCCCCCCCCACATGCCTGTTGATCGGATGCATGGAAATACTTAGAATGGTCATGAGAGTGGAATTAAGACCTCCTCGTCATGATGCCTTACCCCCTATTTTTTTTACCCGCCTCACCCTTATAAATCCCCCCCTCCTTAAACAAAAAACATGAAAAACCCTCTTCTTTTCCCTTACTATTGTCACCCTTCCCCTTAAATCCCCCCCTCCCCCCTTTTTCCTTTCAATAAGAAAAATCGTTACTCTTTTTCTCTCCTTGCTGCCAATTTGAGAAGGAGAGAAGGAGAGGGAGAGGTAGTGGAGGAGAGGAGGAGAGGAGGAGAGAATGAAAGAGAGGGAAGTAGAACCTAGAGCGAGAGAGAGAGAGAGAGAGAGAGAGAGAGAGAGAGAGAGAGAGAGAGAGAGAGAGAGAGAGAGAGAGAGAGAGAGAGAGAGAGAGAGAGAAGAGGCCAAGGACAACTCTCTTATTGGGCAAAGGTTCGAATACCGCTTCTCCCCACTATAAGTCCCGTACTACTCACTCCATCGACTGCCTCTAGACCGCGAAAGTCAAGGCGAGCGTAGGGAACTTCGACATCAAGGAGTCCTTCGAAGGAAGTGGAGGTCCTTTTCCAACTCCAAAATATCCCTAAAGCGTAAGCTCTCTCAAGTAACTGGAAAAGCAATGACTACAGGAGAAGGATCAGGTAAAGATGCCACCATCAACACGAACGGTTTATCAAGCATGAACGCTAACTCAACACTCCAAAACCATATACCGCTACCATGTCTAGAAAATTGAAATCGAATATTCAAGCATGGGCATCATTAGGGAAAAAGTCATACCTCGCATCCGGTAAATTGCATATTTTGAAAGGTAGCCGAAAAGGGTTTAATAATCATGAGTTGTCGGAAATAGATTGAGTATCCACGGTTATAGCAGAAACAAGTCAAGTATTAGGATCTAACTTTTGCAGATACATCATAGATTGCCAAGGTACATAAATATTCAGTATAGGTCAATTGTACTCCGTAGACCATTTAGAGAATTAACTTGCATTTACAGTGAATGCATCTACACTCGCATTTAAATAATTAGGTCATGCCTTTTGAGTTGCATAAATGTACTAGAAGGGATTTTTGTAAATAGGAACCTCGCATCACATCGACAACTCAGGGAAGACTTGCATTGGGACTTGCATGGCATCATGAATAGCCTCAATTGCACCACATAATGGGATATGCATCTAAAAAGGTATATTAAGATGCACACGTGAAATGTTGAGCTTATTTGAAAGGAATGGTTTGGTAAATGAAGCCCTAGCTGATAAACGAAGCCAAGATTTAGCTCGACCTAGCTAGGACCTTAGTCGCAAATAAATCGATTTGTCCTTACGACCATATTTTGACTTGGATTCAACATGCTCTTTGGTCTCTACCCTGATAGCCAACCGCGATGAACCCAAAACATGCTTGGTATATCATTTTCAGAATATGAAACATCCCAAAGCTAACACAAGGAAGCTCGAATGTAGTATCCATAAGGAGAATGACTATTCACCGAGCTACATTCGATGCTTGTAACTATTTCGGAATGGTAAATAGACTTGGTTTACGCTTGACTTGCAAGAGGAGTAAATATAAGTTCTTGTTATCTTGAAGGGAGGAGACCCTAGGGTGAACTTAAAACCTGATAGAATTCTAAGATGGAAAAGATGATTACCAATTGACCAAAAAAAACCCTAGACTAAGATCTTAAGATAGGAACCAAAAGATAGTAACCAAGGGAAGCCGTCATTTGAAACTATAGTGTGTCTGCTCTACCCTAATGCATAGTAGTGAGGTTAGAAAGAGGGTATTCTCTATTCCTTGGATAGTAATGGAAAATGATGCCTAGGTAGGAAAGACCAAGAAGGCCGATGCCAGCGTCAAAGATGAGGACTCAACCTTAGTAGATGTATTAAGCACTCGTCTTCATTGATTTTTTGTGCTTGTAAATCTAGACTCAATGTTTGCAAAAGGAATGTAAGACTCAAGGTCACAAAAGAAATTTTGATTGATAATTTAGGTTGAATTCAAGGACGGTACACCAAGCTACCCCGAACTGGTCGCCAACCCTAGCCAAGGGGATTCCAAATAACCGTGACGGGAACGTGGACCAAACCTGCCACGAGAGGCCTCTTCCTGGGTTAGTTTGAATGTAGGAGGACGCTTGGATGCCAGGGGGGCTCTAGCTATGAATTCCCTGCCTCCGGGTCCTACTCAAACAATCACGTGACTTAAGAGGGATTCTCGAGGCCCTATTACTAATGCAAGGGTGAAAACTTGGATGAAATAAGACACATCCCCATGGATTGCAGAATCCTTCCTTTTTGGACGAGACTTGTATTTCAGTTAAGATGATAATATAGAGTTTACTTTCAAAGAACTTGCCTAAATTATTTTTGTGTCAGTGCCATAAGTTACGCAAAAGAATCCTGTTTCCTAAAAGGATTAATTAAGGAAGCTATTTTTAAATGTTCCACATAAATGTGGTAGGACCTAATTAGGTGACTAAATAATGCCCATTGAGGGAAGCAGGTGGGCGAAACCTCCGACGGGTCCATCCTACAGTAGGGTGGTCCCAAAGAACTGGGAGGCTTCTCACAGGATTCTACTGGCATTCGACCTTTAGGAATCGTTAAGTTGGAACCCAACTCATGCCGTTTTAGGGGACCAGAATGGGACTATGCCCTATGAGCAAAGAGGTTGAGCGACGTATCCCTCTCGTTTCCCATTCTCTTTGAACCAAGTGTGGCATGGGTATGCTTTGGCTTGCTATCTCTACGTAAAGTAGGATGTCCAAGATGTGACGCTAGAATGATATTAGGAGACCTTGGCCTCTAGGAACCCAGATTTTAGGTCGATCCGAGTGGGTTCAGTCGCAAATGTTCCATTGCAAAGCGGACTCGGGAAACCCTAGGTGAAAACCCCAGAACATTCCATGGGAGTGTCAAGCAACGACACTTAGATTCGTTTCTTAATGGACTACTAAGAACGTGCTTGGGCAGTCGTTAGGCGGGCACGTTACGAAGGTATACTGCAAGTTCAAATGTGTCGACCAAAAGTGGGTGCACAAATTTAATATTTGGGCTTTGAGGTATTTGGTAAGAAGCAAGTACAAGTTTTATCTACAAATAAATTGTAGATTACATATACTATTGAGCAATCAGTGAAAAAGGTTGCTCAATGTATTACTATGTACTTCTTGTGAAAAATTTCAGAAGACTTGCTTGTTGTTTTGTATCAAATTTGTGATAATAATAGATAAAAATGGAAAGTCCATCATTAAGAATCTAGACAAGAATAATTATCCATCATGAAAGTTTTGTGTGATGAACTTCTTTATTGGAAAATGTCTTTATAAGTTCATTTGAGGTGGAGAAAAGGAGCCATAGCTGAGTAAATCTTTGATTGCAAATAAATTAAAGGCATGGAAAGACTAGAATGCAAAGGACAAAAAGGTGATATATTGGCTATCTGCAATCATTGACAACACTATGTCAAGATATATCAAAAATGTAGAAACTTCACATGCAACTTGGATAAATTTTTAGAACATGTTTTTAGTAAATAAAAAGGTAGATAAGATTCAACTCAAGTAAGTTGAATATCTTAAAGAAAGGAAAGATATCTATAAATGAGTATATTTTAAAAGTGAGAAGCATTGCAAATGCCTAATGATGATGATTTGATTTCATGTTTTTTGGGTGGTCTTAATAATAAGAAGACTTGAAAATCCTTTGTCACTTCTATGTATGTGTGGAAGCCATTTTCAATTTTTGATGGGTTGGGGATCTCTCTCATGATCACTAAAGAGATCAATATGCAAGGTGAATCATTTGAAATAAGTGGTGAATAGGTCCAAGATTTTTACTCAAGTTTAGGAAGAGGATGTAGTAGGTCCTCTTCAAGAGACCATGGTTGTTGGTGATAACCAGCAAAATAGGTTGAATTAGTAGTTTAGTTAAATGCAAGTTTCAAGAGTGGAAACTTTAGAGACAGAGGGAGTTCTAGAGGAAGAGACGGATGGTAGAGTAGAAGTTCTATTAATTCTCTTATTTTTTATCTTTATTATGGTAAAAAAAGTCATATTGTAGTCTATTTTTATGCTAAGAAGAATGATATTTGCAGTGATAAATTGCAGTAATGAAACTATGCATCGTCTTTAGATAAAATGAAAACAAAAATGAGCATATATTTGTTATGCAACATATGATGAATGTTGTTACAGGAAAGAGGATACATGATGATGTATGATATGTTGATTCAAGTGCATTTATTAATATGACCAATGATGCTAAATGCTTTGGAGAGGTGTAGGATTTACAAAATCCAAGCTATGTGTAGATAGGTGATGATTCATGCTAGCCAATTTCACACATTGAAAATGTTACCTTGTCATTGTATGATGGCTAGACAAAGAGTAACTCATATGTATTACATGTGCCATCAATCACAAAGAATTTAGTCTCTACTGACAAAATGATAGAGCAACGGTTGTAAGTTGGATTTAATGCAAAAGGTTACTTTGAAGAAGACTTTAATTATACGTGTAGGTTGGTTGTAAAAGGAAGTAGAGTTGGTTGCATGTTCACTTTAGATGTCGGAATTTTTGCTTATGAATGATGTTATATATGCTAAAGAAAAAGGAGTGATTGAAGGCATTGAAATATGGCACAAACATATTGGATATGCAACTCATATGTAAATGTGCAAATGTGCAAAGGCTAACAATCCATAGGGTTGGTTACAAGGTTGTGTGCTTTTAGAGCTGCAAGATTTCATAAAGTGTGTGAAGCATGTCAATTCGATAAGAAAACAAGATAACTTTTTTACATGATAGAGATGTGAGAAAGAGCATACTTGATGTTTGGGAGCCTATAAAGAACATATCTCTTGGTGGTAGCAAATATTTCATTACATTTATTGATGATTATTGAAGAAAGCTATGGGTATATTTCATAAAGGAAAAGATTGATGTATTTGAGCACTTCAAAACTTTCAAGGATGCTATCGAAACAAAAATCGGCTTGAAAGTTAGGTGATTGATGTCAAATAAAGGCCCAGAAGAATATCTCTCTAATGAGTTTAATGACTTCTTGAGGTCTCATGGGATAAGAAGACAATTTACTTACAGGTATATCCCACAGCAATATGGGATTGCAAAAAGGAAAAATAGGCACATTATAGAATTTTCACCAACATTTATGGTTGGAAAGAATATGTCAAAATATTTTTGGTATAAAGTTGTTCATACTACTATCTATATTATGAACAAAACTCCCATAGTTGGAGTTCATGGGATGACCCCTAAACAATGTTTTACTAGTAAGAAGCCCGATGTGTCACACTTAAAAGTGTTTGGCTATATTGTGTATATTCATGTGCCAGATGAGCGACAAAAGAAGCTTGATTCAAATGTTTAAAAATATATTTTTATTGGATCTTTAGAGCAAAAAGAGTATCATTGTTATAACCCTATCACAGGTGAGTTCGGAGCGAGCAAGGATGTTATTTTTTATGAGATGAGTAGTTTTAGTATGCATTGGATGATGATGATGATGATCATGATAGTTATATGTAGAAAAGAAATAATCAGAGAGACTTAGTGGACCAAAAATATCATCTAGTACTACATCTACAGTTAGCCCTTGGTTTGGAAGACTAAGAAATAGTCCCACATCTTCAAGTGCATCTACAAGTATTACAAGTAAAGACAAAGGAAAGAAGAAAGTGTCGGATGGTAATGATGAATCTACTAGTCATTTGAGATTTGATGGAGATTTTAGTGGTTTAGAGAGTTTGGATTATGAGCTTAGTATTCCTTCAGGCTAGACATCAAGTGTATAGAGAGAGCACATGGTAATGTAAAGGCTTCGCTAAGTGATCCAGTGATATGCAAGTCTAGCATGGTTAGATATCCAATTAAAAGATTTGGATTTGAAGGTTATGCAGCTCGTCATTATACTTATATGGTAAAGGTGGTCAAGGATGTTGAGCCTACTTGTTTTGAGGATGATGTTGATCATGCTCATTGGGATGTAGCAATGAATGAGGAGATGACTACATTAGAAAATAATAAGACTTGGGATTTGGTACCCTTGCCTAAGGGCAAGAAAGCTATTGGTTGTAAGTGGATTTACAAAATCAAGCATAATGAAAATAGTTTGGTTAGCAAGTATAAGGCTAGGATGGTTGCAAAAGGGTATGCTCAAACATATAGCATAGATTATGAAGAGATATTGAATCCAATTGCTAGGATAGCAACTATTAGATGCGTGATTGAAGGCTGGAGTTTAGAGCAAATGGATGTCAAGAACACCTTCTTGCATGGTGAATTGCAAGAAGAGGTGTATATGGAGCACCCATTAAGTTATGAGAATTTAGAGCATTCCACGTATGTGTGCAGATTAAAGAAGACACTCTATGAACTTAAGCAAGTACCGACAAGATCAGAGAGTATCTTCTCAACATTGGCTTTTATATTTTTAATGTTGACCCCTCACTTTATGTGAGAGAGGGAAATGCCAACTTGGTCATCATAGTCACCTATGTAGATAATTTGATTATTATAGGTGACATTGACTGTGGGATTGCTAAAGTTAAAGACTTTTTTATGAAAAAGTTTGAGATGGACTGGGGTGACCTAAGGTACTTTCTTGGTATTGAGGAGATCATATGTGATGATGATATATGGTTGTCCCAAAGGCACTATGGCTTGGATATGGTATCCAAGTATGGTATGACAATGTGTAAGCCTCTTTCAATTATCAAGAATCATGTGATGGGGAAACCTGCTTAAGATGTTGTGCCAAACACACACCATACACACAAGAGGAAGCTCGCTCAAGAACACAAGAAGAGAGATGGATGCCAAAATGTTTTCTTACTAGTTTCTTTTTTTTTTCACACACAATACAATGTACACAAAGTATAGATAAGATACAACATAAAGGAAAGTGGCCTACTAAGTCAAACAATGCATTACTAGCTATACTGATTGACTAGTGCTATAACTATGCTAGTTGTAGGTAGGTGCAACAAACTAAATATAACAAGTGATAATTCAGTGGCCATGTGAGGATCATAATGACCACTGACATGCTAAGTGTAGACATGCGGACCCATCTAAATATAACAAACTAAATATAACAAGTGATAATTCAGTGGCCATGTGAGGATCATAATGACCACTGACATGCTAAGTGTAGACATGCGGGCCCATCTAGCCAGGCAATCCATCATCAATGTCTACACATGTTGAGCTTGCCATCTCAACACTCCCACTCAAGCTCAACTATATCTCAGCAACTCCAAGTAAGCTTCAAAACTTTCGAAGCTTCTCTACACCCAATGCCTTTGTGAAAGTGTCAGTTATCTAATTCAGTGTGTTGACATATACCAAGTCAATCTCTCATGCAAGTACCTTCTCTTTCACAAAGTGGTAGTGCACCTCAATGTGTTTTGTCCTAGCATGGAACACTGGATTCCTAGCAAGCTATATGCTACTCATGTTGTCACTATGTGGATGACAACTGCATCATCTCCCTATGTATCTAAATCACCCAATAACTTTTGCATCCATACCACCTCACATGCTACCATAGTAGCACCTCTATACTGAGCCTCTATATTTGATAAAGTAATTGTAGGTTGCTTTTTGTTGCTCCATGTAACTGCTGCACTACCAAGAGAAAACATGATTCTGCTGGTACATCTTCTATCTAACATGCTACTAGCCCAATCTGTATATGTGTATGCAAACACCTGTACATCCTTACCTGCCTCACATAAAATTTCATAATATAAAGTGGACTTCTCATATCTCAATATGCGTCTAATTGTATCCAAATGAGGCTTTCTAGGCATCTGCATAAACTGACTGATAAGGCCAACAACATAACTCAAGTTTGGCCTTGTGATAGTCATGTAATTCAAACTACGTACTATCCTCCTAAACATAGTAGGGTCTTTTATCTCATCGCCAACATCAGTACTTAACTTCACATTTTGCTCCAATTGCACTAAAATGTTGAGAAATATGCAATCACACCCATGTGACAGCCTCTTTGTCTAGAGTAGTGGGCAAGGAAAATACTAGCAGTCTAGGAGAGATCCTGAATCCCATAAGCACAATGGTGCAAAATGCTACCTATGGAGCTTCTATAAAGCATTGTACTTGACTATCACTTTGACTATGAGTAATGCAATATCATGATGCTTTCCTCTTTCAGTTATAGTGTCATTGTCATTGTTAGTCCATTACACAAGATTGTGTTTATGAGTCCAAGCTTCCAACTTGGAACCTAATTCACTTGTGTAACAGTTGTCTCTATAGTCTTTATGTCAACATGAATCTAGCCTTCATCTTCCATCCTCCATAGCTCCTATCATGCTCTAGACCTGTGCTTTTAACATGGTATCAGAGCTTAGTTGAGCATGGCATAACTCCCTTCTCTGCTCTCTCAGTCCCTCTTAACCCTAGGTCAGCTAAAATCCAGCTCATGGTACCATTTCTCACTTCCATCTCCACTTGACCTTGTGGCAGCCATATCCAAAGCAGTATCTACCTACCTTGGAGCCTCTGGATCTCTTCAATCAGGCCATATTTTTTAGTACTTCCTTTTGGAGGATTGCTCCTCTAACTCAGGATACTATCTTCTAGCATCTCAGAGTGCAACATTAGTCATCTTATGCTCTAATGTTACGAAAATTTCCTTTCGTTGTCCTGTTGCAATTCACTTTGCGAGTTTAGGGCCTTGAAAGGTCTAGACATAAGCTTCTCCTACACAGAATATCTCCCCGAATGATCTTACGTATGAGCTGTACCAGCCCAAAACTAAGTGTCAAAAACCCTAACTCCATAGCTACTTTAGCTCAACCTCTTTTCTCACTTCAAGATCTCACATTTCTCACCTCAACTAGGTCACTGACTGTCAAATAATCTAAAGTCTTCAGCAGGTATAGACCTTCAAGAAGAAGATTTGGAGCAGTCTTGAAGATCAATCTACCTGCCTGAAGATCAAGCAGCCCACCTGGCATCAAGCATCATCAAGCTTGACATCAAGTACTTCAAGCTCATCTTTTACCCTTACTTCCTTTAGCTCAAGATTGTCAATGCCACTCAATATTCAGCAAGGAAACCATAACAAATCAGCAAGCAAGTGCTTCAATATCAAGATTCAGCTTGGAAGATTTAAAAACAAACTAGTATCTCTTGATACTAAATAGTTTTGTTTAACATTAAATTTTATTATGTCCTTTGACACAATATTTTCCAACTCATTTACTAATTTATCTCAGTTAATTCTTAGCCATGGAAATTCTAAACATAAATAACTATAAATGGATACTTATCTTGAAGAGTAACATGGCTCATTTTGCTCGCTTACACTACGTGCAGGACTTGGTTGACCCACTTGCAAGAAGACATGGAGTTGTCTACATAAAAGAGCAATCAATGATCTTATTTGAAGACCTTGAAGACATTTCTGCTACTTCAAAAATGATGATACCTTTGCTTGAGGGGGACATGGACATGAAGACCAATGCAAGCAAAGACCATAAAGAAGAAGACCAAGAAATAGAAGACCAAGAGGACCATGAAGAAGAGGACCAAATGATCAATACAAGGAAAGTGGTGGAGAATAAAGACCAAATATCTATGCTAAAAGAAAATCCAAAAATGAAGAAAACCACAAGGGCTTATCGATCCTTGTCTCTATTGTTCACTAGAACTTTTTATTGTATGTACTTGCCATTAATGCTCTTGACATATGCCTTGTAAAACTCCTAATGTAACCCTATGCATAATAGCCCCTACACACTTAGTGAGGCCTTGTAACAGTCCCTGGATGTTAGGCATGTTTTTCAGTACCCACACTTAGCCTTTTATGCGAGACAACCTCTGGTGTTTACCATGTTTGTGGCATATCCACAATTAGCAAGATTCTACTCATGACAACCTCTGTACACTTAGTGCTTTCTTTACAGTTGTGATTGAGGAGGGGTGTTGAGAAATATGCAATCACACCCATGTGACAACCTCTTTATATGGAGTAGTGGGCAAGGAAAATACTAGCAGTCTAGAAAGAGATCCTGAATCCCATAAGCACAATGGTGCAAAATGCTACCTATGGAGCTTCTGTAAAGCATTGTACTTGACTATCACTTTGACTATGAGTAATGCAATATCATGATGCTTTCCTCTTTCAGTTATAGTGTCATTATCATTGCCAGTCCATTACACAAGATTGTGTTTATGAGTCCAAGCTTCCATCTTGGAACCTAATTCACTTGTGTAAAAATTGTCTCTATAGTCTCTATGTCAATAGGAATCTAACCTTCAGCTTCCATCCTCCATAGCTCGTGTCAGGCTCTAGATCTATACTATTAACATAAAAAAGGTTTACATACTATCATGCCATTCTTAGATAACATATCCAAGCTATATTGCCTTTGCAACAGCCATATACCATCATCACATCTGATCACCTCAATAGCAAGAAAGTATCTCAACTCACCCCAACCCTTCATCTCAAACTTCTTCTTCAAAAATTCATTAACTTTGGTAATCCCACTATCACTATCACCTGTAATAATCAAGTCATCCATAAGATGACTGTGATGACCAAGTGTGCATCTCCCTTTCTCACATAAAGTGAGTGGTCAGCATTAGAAACATAAAAGCCAATATTGACAAGATACTCTTAGATCTTGTTAAAGCATACTCTAGGTACTTGCTTTAGCCCATTGAGTGCTTTCTTTAACTTGCACATATATGTGGGATGCTCTAAATCCTCATAACCTATTGGTCACTCCATATACCCCTCTTCTTGCAATTCACCATGCAACAAGGTATTCTTGACATCTATTTGTTATAAACTCCAACTTTTGGTTGTTGCCAAAGCAATCACACATCTAAAGTTGCCATTCTAGCATAACTAGACTGAGTGTCTCTTCATAATATATGCCATATGTTTGAGCATAGCCTTTTGCAACCAGCCAAGCCTTATACCTACTAATCTAACCATCTACATTATTCTTGCTTTTGTAAACACACTTATAGCTAATAGCTTTCTTTTCCTTAGGTAAGGGTACCAAATCCCAAGTCTTATTGGCTTCTAATGCAATCGTCTCCTCATCCATTGCTACATCCCAATGAGCATGACCAATAGCATCCCCAAAAAAAGTGGGCTCAACATCCTTGACTACCTTTGCCATATAAGCATAATGGTGAGCTACATAACCTTCAAAACCAAATATTTTAACAGGATATCTGACCATGCTAGACTTGCATATCACTAGATTACTTAGTGAAGCCTTTACGTTACCATGTGCTCTCTCCTTACACTTGGTGTCTAGATTGAAGGAATACTAAGCTCATCATCCAAACTCTCTGAACCACTGAAATCTCCATCAAATCCCAAATGACTAGTAGATTCATCATTACCATCCGACACTTATTTTTTCCTTTTTCTGTACTTTCAACACTTGAAGATGCACCTAAAGATGTGGGACTACTTATTAGTCTCCCAGGCCAAGGGCTAACTATAGATGTAGTACCAGATGATGTTTTTGGTCCACTAAGACTTTATGATTTTTACTTTTCTTTCTACACATAACTATCATGATCATCATTATTATCTAATGCATACCAACTACTCATCTCATAAAAAATAACATCCCTGCTCACTCTAAACTCACCTATGTCTCTTACTGGCAGTGTCCTAATACCATGTCAAGAATCGCATTATGGGGGGACTTTCTTGAGTTGCTGCACTAAACACACACCATATACACAAAGGAAGCTCACTCAAGAACACAAGAAGAGAGATGGAGACCAAAATATTTTCTTACCAGTTTCTTCTTTTTTTCTCACACACAATACAACATATACAAAGTATAAATAAGATACAATATAAAGAAAAATTGCCTACTAAGTCAAATAGTGCATAACTGAATATACTAATCGATTGGCTCTATAACTATGCCAATTTTAGGTAGGTGCAATAAACTAAATATAATAAATGATAAGTTAGTGGCCATGTGAGGATCATAATGACCACCAATGTACTAAGTATAAACGTGCAAACCCATCTATCCAAGCAGTGTATCATCAATGTTTGCATGTACTGAGCTTATTATCTCAACATCAGTACAATAGCAGCAACATGTGTTCATTGCTGATGTTGGGGATGGGATAGAAGACCCTACTATGTCTAGGAGGATAGTAGGAAGTTTGATTTACATGATTATCACAAGGCCAAAATTGAGTTATGATGTTGGCCTTGTTGGTCAGTTTATGTAGATACCTAGAAAGTCTCACTTGGATGCACTTAGACATATATTGAGGTATGTGAAGTCCACTTTACATTATGGACTTTTTTATGAGGCAAGTAAGGATATATAGATGTAGATTGGTCTCCTATCATTGCTTTATCAAGTACAAAGGTATTGCTATGGTAACATGTGAGGTGGTATGGCTACAAAAGTTATTGGTTGATTTGAATGTGGAGGGAGATGGTCTAGTTGTCATTCATTGTGACAATATGAGCAGCATACAGCTAGCTAGGAACCTAGGTTCCATACTAGGACAAAACACATTGCGGTGCACTACCATTTTGTGTGAAAGAAGGTATTTGTAGGAGAGATTGACTTAGTTTATGTCAGCATATAGGATCAGATAGCTGACATTTTCACAAAGGAATTGGGTGCAGAGAAGCTTTGAAATTTTTGAAGCTTACTTAGAGTTGTAGAGATACAGTTGACCCTGAGGGGGAGCGTTGAGATGGCAATCTCAACAATTGAGGACTTTGATGATAGACCACCTAGTTAAATGGGTCTACACGTCTACATTTGGCATGTCAATGGTCATTATGATCCTTATATAGCCATTGACTTATCACTTATTATATTTGGTTGCTACACCTATCTATAACCAGCATAGTTATAATGCTAGTCAATTAGTATTGTCACTTATGCATTGTTTGACTTAATAATCCACTGTCCTCTATGTTGTATCTTGTCTATACTCTTTATATATTGTATTTTGTGTAAAAGAATAAGAAGAAAATAGCAAGAAAAGGTTTTGGCCTCCATCTCTCTTTTTGTGTTCTTGAGTGAGCTTCCTCTTCTATGTTTGACATAACAACTCAAGCAAGTCCCCCCACCATGTGATTTGTCATAAGCAATGACCCAATCATTGATGTTTCCTTTACAATGAGCTAGGGCATATCCAAGCCAAGTACCCTAAATTGGATCAAGAAGATAAGGAACCGAAAACAAAGGAAAGTCGCACAAGTACATCAACTTCCCTCAAGAGTTAGATAATGATGAAGACCTAGATCCCATTGAACTCTTTGAAGATTATTAGAAATCCTAGAAAGATCTTCATGAGATGTAATAAGCCCTACATTTGTAATAAAACTACCTCGTAATGGCTATCATACCTTGTCTTTGTAATCATTACATTACTTTGAGCTTTCAATGTCCTATGTAGTCAGAGTAGCATAGCAAAAGCATGATGGGTCATAATCCACAAGTTTTAAAATCCAACTTATTCCCTAAGTTTGAGATGAGGATATCTCCATTCCTCTAAGGGGGAGATGATCTGATATCCCCAAAATCCCTGCATGTGAAAGGGGTTAATAAAAGGGAGAAAAAGGTTTTCTGAAATAGAATAAACCTTTAATTTTAAAGTTAAAGAAAAATAAAAAAATCAAATCAAATTGCACTACTGCCATCGATTCCAACATCTTCACCCCCTGCATGATTTCATCACAACCTGAACTACTCAACTTATGTGATGATTGTAATCCTCAACACCTACTCTTCTCGATAGCATCAAAGTTTCCATGGAACACACATTGAGGTTGTCTAGAAGAATAAGTCCAACATGACACCTATAACTACACAATTAATAACAAAGCTAAGGCTATAAAGCCGTACCAAAAGGCTTAAGCATAGTTGGTTGTTTCATTGTTTTAGCATGATAGTTGCTGCTAAAAGAGAGAGAGAGAGAGAGAGAGAGAGAGAGAAGGAAGAAACAGAGAGAAGTAGAAGAAGGAGAGAGAAGAAGAAGAAGCGAGGAAATGAGTAGAAGAAGGAAGAAAAGAGAAGGAGGAGAGGAGAAGAAAAGAAGAGGAGGAGGAGGAGGAGGGAAGGAGAAGAGGGAAAGAAGAGGAGCGGAAGGAAGAAGGAGACCAAGAGAATGGGAGATAAGAAGGGTGTTAACCCTTAGACGAATAAGGTGGAAAATCCAAAAAATTTAATGTTGGGGGTAAAGGTGCCTCTTCCTAGCCGCCCGTGTATTATTACACTGACAATACCCGCCACTACACACTTTAGGTGGTGGGCGCCCATCACTGTCACTTTATTCTTTATTCTTTCAGTAACAGTTTGAATAAAGGAAGGCCCCATCACACATTGTGACTATTGGAGTTTCCATTTATGTCTCTCTCTCTTCTTGCTCTTGCTCTTCGCCATAGCTCACTTCCAAGCAAGCTTTGATCCTTCTCACCTTTCAACTGGT
This sequence comes from Lygodium microphyllum, assembly GCF_053477565.2. Taxonomy (NCBI): domain Eukaryota; kingdom Viridiplantae; phylum Streptophyta; class Polypodiopsida; order Schizaeales; family Lygodiaceae; genus Lygodium; species Lygodium microphyllum. Next base: position 66,362,394 of record NC_141162.1, read on the forward strand.
ATCAAAGCTTTGGATTAGAGCTTTATCATGGAGCTTGGCTCGCCATTACTTCAGCCCAGATTGAAGACCTAGAGCTTGGAGCTTCAATGTCAGCCATAGCTTCTTCCTCCCGAGGTAAGATTTTATCTCCCGTCTCTCCCCGGCACTCATAGGCTCTTTCCAAGTGTTCCTTGGCTTCATTGGGCACCTTGTATGTCCCCCATTTTCCCCCTTATCCTCAACATAACCAGTAGGCCCCACAGTCAGCTCACGTTTCTTTTGCGCTTGTTTCAAAATTTGGCTCAAAAATCCCATTTTTTCTCATATCTTGAGCATCCGGAACCTGATTTAGGCAAGGTAAGAGTCTAACTTGGGGTTTTGGTACACTCCAAACGTGATGGTGATGTCAGATCTACCAAATTCTGATCACATTATTTTTTACAACAGATCTGAGTTGATTTACAATAAGAAAATGTCATACTTTTAGCTTATGCGATGTTTCCAAGGCTTGGTATTTGATGCCCAGGTACTTTGGGGATCTTTACCCAATGTTTTGAGATGCTTTAGGACTTGATTTGAGCTTCCATATCCTAATTTATGCACGAATTTACTATTGTACATTGTTTGGGTAGTAAGGTTTTATCAGGGACGGCTTATGCATAATGCTCTTTGTTGGCATTCGGGTGTCCTATTGGATATATTGATGCTTGGTCATCATGGTTTATGCCCGGATATGCTATTTGAGAGCTACTGAGCCTTGATTTGGATGCGGACACTTTGTTGTTGGTTGGAATTTATGCTACCTTGGTTGACAGGTTATTTTACCTCCAGTTTGGTTATGTCTATTGGTTTTGGGCTATGTCTTCAGGATATGCAATGAAGTATTGACCTTCGAGGTACAACATCGAGCTTGTCTTTGGTTATGGATCTTCATTTGAGCTTGAGTTCGGCTTTGGAATGCATTTGATGCTCCGCCTTGGATGTATATATGGCATGTATGTTACCTATGTCTGACCAGTCTTGACATGCTTGGCCTATGCTACTACTACATGCTACTTACATTGTTTGGAGCCGATTGTTGCTAGTGCCTTGTCTTGGCTTTCATCTAGCTTCCGAGAACTTACTTGGGATATTTCTTGGCTTGCCAAAGTTGTATTTGGGATACAGTGATGTCTATGGATGCTCTAATTGGAGGCTACAGAGGCTATATGCTCATGATGTCTGGTCTTGGATCTTTCATCCACTGGTGCTCTCATATGCCCTTCTTGAGCTTCTTGGCTTGATCCATATGGATTTTGTGCTTATGGGAGCATCGTTGGATATTTGATAGACATTGAGCAAGTGGTTTATGCTATTGAGCTTTGAGTCTTCTGAGACTAGGATCTTCTTCACTTGGATGTTGCATGGTTGATATGCCGTGGTCTGCATACATGTCCTTGGGCTAATTTAGGCTTCGTACTCCCTGAGCATACACCTCTTTGTGTTAGGTCTTGCCAGTGTTGTGTATACTTTTCCCTATTACACAGGGAGTGTGCCGGCTTACTAACAGATTCATTTGACATGCTTGGGTGTTTGCTCGATGTCAGTATGACTGTCATATGCTGATTTATGCCTGCTTGATGTTGGTTATGCTTTGATAGTCAGTGGTTAGCTTGGTGCATTGATTTTGCCTACAGTTTGCTCTCATTGTGCCTGGCTATAATTTATTACAGCAAGTAGCTATGTATGGACTGATGTGGAATTTTCATGCTAAATCATCTCGATCTTATGTACTTTTGATGGTACTTGATGGGCAGCATCATTAGCTATCAGTTCGTGGTCATTTTCTCTTGGTTTTGGTGGTATTTTTTGGCTGTTACAGTAGAAAACAACAAGCTGTTTTTGAATTGTTTGCATTGTTTTGGACTGCATTATGGGTTCTTCTTCCACTGACAGTGCTATCTTCAACATCACTAAGCTTTATTGTACGAATTATGCCTATTGGAAGAGCCAAGTTTTGGCAGGTATTGGTGCAAAAATCGTAGATAAAGCCACTAAGGATACATGGCGAGTAGCGTAAAAGTATGAGTAATGATGAATGGGATGAGCTTGATGAGTTATGCAAGTCCACCCTCATCTTATCTCTCACTGAATAGGTGCATTACAATGTGGTTGAGGAAGCACACAGAGTGCTTGGCAGCTTTGGGATAAAATTAAGAATCTCTATGACAAGAAAAGTCAACAAGTTAGATGTATTGGCTAAAGCAGCTTATGGACCTGTGCATGAAGGAGAATATGACAATGTCTCCTCATTTGAGCCAGCTCCATGCTATTCTCAAGAACTTGACTTCGCAGGGTATTACCTTTAATGATGAGGTTACTGCATTGTTTTTGCCTGGGACTCTGAGTCATGGGATGTATTTTGCACTGCCTTATGTGCTCCTTCTACTATTTTGAACTTGCCTGATGTAGAGAGTACTCTTCTGCAGGAAGAGATCAACCGTAAGAACTTGGATGCCTCTCGTGTGTCGCATTCTTTGACTGTTAGAGGCAGAGATGGTAATGGCAAGAATGATCAATGGAATGGCCGTGGTAGAGACTCGCAGAAGTCTAGGTCTAAGTTGTGCAGCAAGTCTTGTGGGAGAAATGCTAATGCAACATGTCATCATTGTGGCAAAAAGGGTCATATACGCCCACAGTGTCATGAGTTGCACAATGAGAAGCACAAAGAGAAGAGGAAAGACAAAGTAAAGGAAAAGTCCTCTGATCGCAGCATTATGATTGTGAAATCCAGTGTGAAAATTGAGGAGATAAATGTCATGCAGACTGATGACTCCGATGAGGAGTACATACTTGTAGCTAGTTCTTGTGATGCTACGTCGTTGACCAATGCTCACTCTATGTATGCACATTGCTGGCTTTTGGATTCTAGTGCTTCATTTTATGTTACACCATGTTGTGAGTGGTTCCACTCCTACTGCACTGTCTCTGATTCAGTTCACTTGGGTGATGACAGGTCACTTGCTATTGTTGGCATTAGGAATGTATGGGTGCAGTTCTCTACTGGCAGTACTTTTCTGTTACAGGATGAACGTCATATACATGCACTTACACGTAGTCTTATGTCTGCAAGATAGCTTGATGATGCTGGGCTTCATGTTTCATTTGGGAATTCTGCCTGGAAGATCACCCGTGGGAGACTTTTGCTTGCTAGAGGTGCCAAAGCTGGCAGCCTCTATCCTCTTGTAGTTGATGGGTCCTCTATTGACCATGTTTTGCCAATGGGTTCCATCCCCATGCCCTTTTGGACCATATGTCCTTGAAGGGAATGAAAATGATTTCTGGTTTGCAATACTTACCACCCCTTGACTACGCATGTTTTGATTCATGTGAGCATTGTCTTTATGGCAAATAGACTAGGAATACACATAAGAAGTCTGGTAGGACATGCATGAGTGAGCCTTTGGCATTGGTACATTCGGATACCTATAGGCCCATGCCCTATCAGTCTATGGATGGTGTAAATTATTTTGTGATGTTCATTGATGATTTTTCACGTAAATTCTGGGCTTACCCCATTAAGCTTAAGTCTGATGTCTTGGCTATATTTCAGAGATGGCTTGCATTTGTTGAAAACTAGATTGGGCATAGGCTGAAATGCCTTAAAACTAACAACGAGGGAGAATATGTGTCACATTCTTTTGAGAAACTATGTGACGAGAGGGGTATTAAGTGTGCATTAACCGCCCCGTGTACCCCACCCCATAATGGTTTGGCTAAGTGGATGAATAGAACCATCAAGGAGCGTGTACGCAATATTCTTAGCCATGCAGGACTACCACAGAGATTTTGATTGGGCTGAGGCAGTTAGTACAACTGCGCATGTCATAAATAAATCACCTTCTAGTGGTTTGGATTTCCAGGTTGCACAGGAGGTATGGACTGGGAAACCTCCATCTTATGTGCATCTACGTGTCTTTGGATGTGAGGCATTCTGCCATGTGCCCAAAGACAAGCATATTAAGTTGGATCCTAAGAGTGTCAAATACATTTTTCTTGGCTATGGGGATGCAAGTGAGATGGGTTACTGCCTTTGGGATCCGCAAGTGTGAAAAGTCATCCGCAACCATGATGTAGTCTTCCATGAAGACAAGATGCATAGGCAACCTCCCTGAGAAGGCGGTAGAGATACATATGGTTATATTCCAGAAGGATCCACATGCTCACAGCCAGTTGGATAGCTTGCAGCAGCAGTTTGTACACATGGCCAGGGTATTGGACCGTCGGCCACGCAGAGCCTGCCGTGAGATGGTCTACTAGAGATAGACGTCCCCCTGGTAGATTTAAGCCCTCAATGCATTATGTCTTGGTTACAGATGCAGGAGAGACTCTCACCTATGATGAGGCTATGTGCATGGGTGACAGTCAATCCTGAGAGAGGGCCATGTAGTCTAAGATAGACTCCTTGCACAAGAATATGACTTGGGATTTGTTTGCCTTGCCTCATGATAAGAAGACTTTGCCATGCAAATGGATGTACAAGCTGAAAAGTACCCCTGGAAACCCCAAGCCGGCTTATAAGGCAAAAACTTATCGTTAAGGGTTTTAAATAGGAGCATGGAGTTGACTTTGATGAAGTCTTTTCTCTATGGTCAAGATGACCACCCTACGCTTGGTTTTGGCCTTAGTCACGCAGCTTGACTTGGACATGTATCAGATGGATGTCAAGACTGCATTATTGTATAGGGATTTGCATGATGATATATACATGGAGTAGCCTAAGGGCTTTGCAGAACCTGGCCGGGAGCACCTAGTGTGTAAGTTGAAGAAAAGTCTTTATGGCTTGAAGTATGCACCTAGGGAGTGGTATCATAAGTTTTATGCTTTTATGCAGTCACAGGGCTATAGCAAGAGTGCTATGGATCAGTGTCTTTATATGAAGAAAGCCCGTGATGGCTCCTTGCTTATTTTGGTACTTTATGTGGATGATATGCTGATAGCAGGGAAAGCTCATGATGAGCTAGATGCTCTTAAATCTGAGCTAAAGAAGAGCTTTGAGATGAAGGATTTGGGACAGGCCTCTCACATTCTTGATATGCGAATTAAGCACAACAGGCATCAGGGACCACTCTACCTCTCACAGAGGGAGTACATTCATAAAGTCCTTAAGTGTTTCTGCATGCAGGATGTAAAGCCTATTGGCTGTCTATTACCTTCTTATGTGAAGGTTTCACAGGCCGATTGTCCACAGATGGATGAGTAGAGGGCCGAGATGGCCAAGATCCCTTATGTATTAGCCGTGGGAGTTTTATGTATGCCATGATAGACACTCGTCTCCAGATATTGCCTTTGCAATTGATGTTGTGGCACGCTATATGGCTACACCTGGCAAAAAGCATTGGATGCCCTAAAGGGTATCATGAGATACTTGAAGGGCACAACAAATATGTGCATTTACTATGGCAGCCTGGATAGAGGAGTTGTGGGCTACATAGACTCCAATTATGCAAGACATGCAAATAGTACGAAGTCCACTTCCGGCTATGTCTTTACCTATGCCAGAGATGTTGTTTCTTGAATGTCTAGGATTCAGAAGTGTACGGTTCTCTCTATCACTGAGGCCGAGTATGTTGCAACCAATGAGTCTTGCAAGGAGGCCATATGGTTGGGCTGCTTGGTTCATGACCTTGGGATTGATACTATACTTGCGGTGCATTCGGATTCTATGAGTGTTATTTAGCTAGCCTAGAATCCGGACTTCCATGCAAGGACGAAACACATTGAGGTGAGGTATCACTTCATACTACATGGGGTCATGGAGGACAAGTCTGTTGATCTTGTCAAGATCAACACTGATGAAAATCCTGCAAATTTGCTCACTAAAAGCCTCACAATCACCTAATAGCCGCAAGCAAATCTTCAGGCCAATGCCAAGTCCACCTAGGAGTCTCAAATCTCCTACACCCTCTTTTCCTATACAGACACAGGAAGCACAATAGTAGTTGTCTAGTGCAGCTGCTCAATCCCAATCTCTATATCCATTTGAGCTTCCAAATATCCAAGATGCGGGACATGACACCACCCTTAGCTCTCAGCCTAAGGATATGCATGTGCAATCCATTGTGACTAGCTCAATTGATGCTCAATCTAAAGTGAATGCGCAAAAGGCAACAAAAGACATGGTCACTTCTGATCTGCTTAAGGAATTGACATCGTAATCTACCAATAGTATCTAGTCCACTAAACTAGCTGGTAGTACTTTCACTCAAGAATCACAGCGGTCATAGCCTTTGGCCATGATGATGCCTCTTACCTGAATGTGTACTTAGCAATTCACCTATGGAAGAGGTGTCGCAACCAACATCCTTGACACCTCTAGCACTACTAAAAGCACCTAAAGCCAAGGCTTGAGGAGAAATATCTCAAAGATTTGGCCAAGGAGATGGCACATCTGACCAATGAACCAAAGATGAAGTGCCTGATGAAGCTTGATCACAAGCTGACAGCCATCACACATGCGTAAGTCGATGTGGACATGGGAAGGCGAATATCGAAGCACACAAAGCTTGTAGTTGAACCCCTAACTTGAGATGAGCAACAACATGTTTGCTCCTGCTATATAGCTATCACTGAAGAGGTCATAAAGGACATCCCAAAAACCACAGCTAGAGAATTGCGCTTGATACCCTCACTCTATACTACTCAATGTGAGACAAGCAAGGAAAATCTTGAAGCAATCAAACGAAAAGGGAAAGGACTAGGCAACTTTGTGCAGAAATGGTACTCCAACCAGAGTTTGGCAGCCAAAATTAGCCACTGACTAATGACACTCGTTGAGAAAAGGAAAACCCTTTGGACATCAATACATGATCCCAGTACGTTTCCCTGACCTCATTAAGAGTGTTCGCAATGGTCTATGAGGTCCATCTTTCTGCCACTATCAAAAACCATCCTTGTATAATAAGTTGCTTCTAGAAGAAAATCCACATGTGGCTAGCAAGCTAGGAGTAGGGAGCATGGTACTTGATGCTAGCACATATGTCTTTTGCCTCACTCAAGGCCTTGCAATCTTAGATCTCTATGCTTCCCATCAATACAACCCTGACTTCTTCAGTTGGTTTTGTCCAAGCTTACATGACAGGAATCCTAAGCTGTCTCTTGGTTCTGCACTAGAGTCACCCAAACCTCTTGAGTAAGAGAAAAGAAGCTCTAAACACAACACCCGATCTGATAAGAAGCAATGGATGCATGTTCCAATGAGTAAGGAGGACAAGAGTCTAGAGGGAATGCCCGACCGGGAGTAACTACCAATGCAATTGGATGAACAGCTAAATGGAGGAAAATTAGATGAAGAGCTAGAATCTCCAAAAAGAAAGCCAGTTGCACCCTCACAACCTAGCAAGGATGTTCAGCAAGCCGCAATTATGTCCCATGAGGACACACTAGAGAAAGAGAATATCGAGGCCCAACCAAGCACATCAACGCGGCTGACCTAGTTCAATGTCTTAAGTCTTTAAAGGATACACCTCAATTGCCCAAGAAAAAGAGGAGAAAACAATGAAAACAATGATAGTTGCAAGCGGTTGTAGATGCTAAAAAGATTGAGACCAAGGGTATTGAAGAGTTGAGGAATAAGGCATCGAGACCATCGATGAATAAACCCATTTCCATCTCTCCTAACAGTGGTGAAACCTCAAACACATGCATGTGTTCTGATAAGTCAAAGTAACCATTACCATCAACGGTTGCTTGCAACACTCAACCCACTGACAACAAAACTTGCATTGATCAATCAAGAGTGGATGGATACAACACTATCACAACAAGTTGACAAAAGTATACCACTCACATTCGAGGAGAACCATGACACAACAAGTTGACAAAAGTATACCACTCACATTCGAGGAGAACCATGACACAATAGCAGCAAAGCCTTAGGAGAAACATGAAAACCCGGAGGACATAAGCAATCCTAGCATTGACCAATCTTGCTCAATTAAGTGAGTTGGATGCTAAACTCAAATTATTCGCACGTGTCTACGTCCTTGTAGACATGGGTATATTCCCCAAGGAGAAACTTGAGGAATACTTGCCATATCATCTTTCCTAGGAAGAGCATGAATATCTTAACAACCACTATGATAAGCTCCTACATGAACACATGCAACTCATCTCTGACGAGGAGGCTGACAAACTACGCCTAACTGTGACATTCAATGAAGTGCTTTGCCAACCAAATCTCATAGAGAGAGCAACTAAAGCACCAAACAAAGGATCCAAGTCAATTTGAAAAATGTTGGTTTGAAAATCACGCTAGAATGGCCGAACTTGGAGCCTAGATTATGACAGTCTTAGAGGAGCGATTAGCCAAATGGCCGTCTCAAAGAGACCCAACCTATGTGGTGCCAACTTCTTTTCAAGTACTAGCTGTCGTTTGGGATATGGACTTAGCCAGAGCTAGGCAAGAGAACTCTCTGATTGATAAAATTCTCACTGAGGAGGAGCTACATGTTGCTAGTAGACTTGGACAAGGTACCATGCTACTCGATGTTGCAAAATATCTGTTGTTATTGAGTAGGTTGCCACGAGTACTAGATGTGTGTGCCACATTCCAGTACAATCCTAAGTTCTACAATTGGTTTTTATCCTTACGAAGTGACATGGATTCATAAACATGTACATAAATAAACAACGAGTTTCATGATTGTCTATAAATAAAACCAAAAAAGCAAAGCCAGTACACACACAAGCAATGATAATCAAGTGCATGTGATGTGTATCGAAGTCAACACCATGGATTCAGATAAGTGATGTCTCTTTGAGCTGCACCTGTTCATTATGGTGGTTGAAGCATATGACTTATATGTACTCTCACGAGTTGCCAAGTGAATGCAGGTTGACACAAGTCTCTGTACGAAAGCGTTCAATGTCCAAGTCACCACAAGACCACCAATCCCACAAGAGCCATTACAGAAAAAGCAATAAAAATACCAAGAACGAAGAGCCATGACGGAAGCCCCATTGCTGAAAGAGAAAATCACCCCTGCAAATAAAGTACACATTGCATTTAAGCATGGCCCAAAGCACAATCATTGACTACTCTCTCTTTCTTGGCCAAACTCTACACCTGGCTCATTGTAGTTGCCACCTCAATTGTGCTGATGTCTCACATGTTGTTACAAAGAGGTTTGCAAAATCTCAAGTGTATCTCTCCATCTCAATGACTATTCCTCTAACAATGAGGCTAGCAACACAATCATCCTTGTAATATCCATTTTTCACAGCCTTTGGATCTCAACATTTCTCTGTCCAGATGAAAGGCTGATTGACTCAATGTATTGCATTGGTTGTATTCATTTTATTTTTTATTTTTTTAAATGAAACAGGAGAACCAAAAAAAAGAGAAAAGAAAAAAGCACTCATAGCACAGCACCTAAGGGTTCTCAAATTAGATACATCTAATGACCTTGGTCGGATGGCTCCATCCCTAATCCCCTAGCCCTTTTACACATCCCCACAATTGTTCAAGGCACATCAAGGGTATGACATATCTAGGGAGCTCATCTCGTCTATGGTTAGACCTATCACCCTGAACCATTTGCACAATTCTTTTTCGCACTCCATCTCAGTGCCATTGCAATCAACAGTGGTAAGCAAGGCATGGAAGACCATGAAAAGTACATTGTACTCTTCAACCACTACAAGTAGCCACCAACTACCAAATCTAAGGCATCAATGAGCTCAATTATGCTACGTCGTGTTGTCAAAATTGCAAATGATGTCTCAAGAAGCCTTCAAGTGTACTTCTCCTCAGCATCGACAATTTTTCCCACCCCATCAAACCCTTGCATCATCCAGCCATTGCTACGAGGAACCAGACTAGCGGTCTTCTAACTACATAATATCTAAGTATGCACGTGCACTCACATAATTTATGCACCACAATATATACACAGTTTGGGTCCTTAAGTATAGGATAATACTCTCAGCTTGCTTAGAGTTTTCAACCTGTCTCCCAAATAAGAAGACTAGCACTACCCCTAGGGAGAGACCACATATAAAGGTTTTCAATTGTAGGTATTATAGACTCCAATGAAAGTATCATCAACTCTTCATTAACACTCAACTCCGAATTCTTATCCTTTTTCATCCTACAAGCCCACCAAAGAATTGTCACACGCCCCAACATCCCCAAAACATCAACACCTGTGCCAACCCATGAGTGCAACTCCCAACAAAAACCGGCCCAATCACCAACTTCAACAACCCTATCACCAACCAATCAGGCCAACAAAGTGCCACCAATCACCTTCATCCGCACCACCACCAAAACTCCAAAGTTGCAATCCCAACAGTCCCTTTCAACCATGTCTCCGGTGCATGTCAAAGCCTTTTACCTACAATGGAGAGTACCATGGGACTGGCACTTGTCTAGGAGAAGGGTAATGTTAACCCTCAGATGAACACGGTGAAAAATCCGAAAAATCTAAAGCAAAAGACAAGGCCAAGGTAAAAGTGAAACGGAAGATGAAGGTGTGCCAAGAAGAATCTGGAAATACAAGAAGTGTAGAAATGTCCTAAATCAAGGAGAAAGGCGCATAAGAAAAAGTGCAAGTCAATACTTTTGTAAAAGAGCGCAAGGTGCACCATGATTTATTTTAAGAGCGATGGGCTCTCACCCGTGCAAATTGTAAAGGTAAATGGGTGGTAGGAAGGAAGCTAGGAAGATACGAGGACAATGGGAAAAAGGGCCTAGGCCACATCCAGCCATGTAAAAAAGGGGATAAGGGGATGACCGCCCAAAATGGATTTAGGGTTTTGTCTGGGGGGAGGGGGCTTATAGAAGCCCTCTATATAACGTGCATTCAAAGGATACTTTAAAAACCCCTTTTTTTAATTAAAAAATCACCATTTTTTATACCCCTTTTGTGAATTTTGAAGGCAATAGTTATATCCCCTCTGTAAATCTAAAATTCGAATCAAATGTGCATTTTCATGGCCCCTTCTATACAATTCAAATTAAAACACGATACTATAGTATTTTAGCCATGGAATTCTCACAATGATCCAAGATGGATATCCCGACATGATGTTAATATTATGAAACTTTTACAATAGCACTGTAACTCAAAGTGAAGACAACTCAAAATGAAAAGAGAATGAATTAATATTATGAAACGTTTACAATAGCATTGTAACTCAAAGTGAAGACAACTCAAAATGAAAAGAGAATGAATCAATAAATTCAACTATGCTGATATGATACAATAAGCCTCAAACCTCCGTGTGTCTTAGTGGATACGGGATGAGATGAGCTAGAAGAGGAGTCAAAGACATAAGACACCCTAACAGCTCTGAGAATGTGTACCTCAAATAGATAATGAAACATAGAGACAATCTCTGATGATGTTAGGAGGTGGGAGCAGCATGTCAGCCCAAATTGCTGAAAACACAAGTATAGCTGGTCCAATGATGACATCAGCCAATCAATACAACAAAGGATGACTAGGCAGGAGCAGGGTGGTATGCTTGGCTAGAAAATGCAATGTACAGATAGCAATGTTGATGAAGTGCTGGTAGAAAAACACAAGGTGCAATCTGATGGCAACTGCTAGAGATGAGACACCAATTATTGGGCAGCATGTAGCTACAAAATGCACAATCTTTGGCTAAGGCAATAGCTTCTGGATACTCCTCCAGAGAAGGTGGTAGCTGACCCCATGATAAGCAAGCTTAGACTATAGGAGGTGTCTGGACAAGTTGCATGGATGATGGAAGGCTGGAACAGTTTAAGAAACACTCCAAGAACCAATGTATCCTCCGATAAGGGTGTAAACATCAATGGAAAATGGGTATGAACTAAAGATTGATGATAGAATGATAAGGGATGCCAAGTTACTATGCACACCAAATCTTTATAGATAAGGAACCAACTAAGCCATGGGAGTTAGTGTATGGGACATACACTCTCTTTTGGGGTTGGTTAAATTAGCTAATCAAGGTTTAATGTGTAATGCAACCTTTTAAACTTAATAATGACATCAACACAAAGATATTGCAATAGTTGTCTTCAATAGAACAGAGCTGATGTCATCAAATTGCAAATCGTTATCATCAGCATGTTGTCATTGTCACACGCAGCCCTATTGCAGGTCATTGTCATCGTCGATAGATTGTCAACATCAAAGCACAGCCTTGCAGCACATTTTATTAGCAAACAAATAGTTTTTTCTTGAAAATTAAAATATTGAGATAGCAAACCATTATGATTGTCAACATCTTATGTAATGGGAGCTTCAACAAGATGCATTCTGCCCCCCCCCCCCCCACCACTAGATGTTGGAGAGATGTTGGAGAGACATAGGGTTCATAGAATAATGCACAGAAGGTAGCCCAACTATACTCAACATATTCTTCCATCTACTTTGGCATGAGCTACCATCAACCTACCCACAAGCACACGAGAGGAAGGTGCATATCAATTGTGGCATCTGGCTAGTTAGGATGGCCACCTCTTAACTAGGGAGAACAAACCACTTTCGAGACAATTGGCGACCCAATGTGTTCATCACAACTAGGCCCAATGGCAAGTTCATAAAAACCCATCTCGAGTGCTTCTTCTATTATGTAGAAACTAGTTATAAGGTACTATGGAGACCCAAATCAATACCAATATGTAAACATGAATAGAGGAGGCTCTAGGCATAGAAGGATGGTTGCCCCCGTGTGATAGACGAATGAGACCAAGTGATGAAGGAGGAGCCAAGCTACAAAAACGTAGGTCCCAGCAACCGCTATGATGGACAAGTGATGAAATCACTGATGCTCAATAACGTAGACTATTTCCAAAGGCTAGGATGCTGACACCAAGCTAGAAAGGATGCTGAAACCAAGCTAGAAAGGATGATGTCACACAAGAATAAGGTCTCCACACTGAAAAACGCAGGTGAAGGTGAAGCCTAAAGGAGAAGGGTGTTTATGCTAAGTAGATGATGGTGATGCCAAGTAGAAGATGCTCCAAATGCAAGGCCTAATGTTGGAACATGGCGCCTAAAGCAGAAGAGGAAGGGTGAAGGTAGCCACGAGCCATGAACCTCAATGTCCTTCTAAAGGGGAGTGAGGGTAGTGGAAGGGGCTGGTGAAGGGTGTTGAGATGTTTGCAATCCCACCTACTTCAGTCTCTTTGGAAGGACCAATGAGGACTCAAGACAAGAATCCCATATTCACAGTAGGAGAAGTGATACCATCCAGTTTTCTATAAAGCATTGTATTTTCTCTCTTTTCTAATGCAATGTCATAGTTATTTTGTCCTTCAATAAAGTCTCTGTATCATTGTTAGTCGATACACAAGATTGTATTTATGAGTCCAAGCTTCCATCTTGGAACCTAATTCACTTGTGTAACAATCAGTCATGTCAGTGTCTTCATGAACTCACTCTTTCTCTTCCAACCTCCATAGCTTCTACATCTACCATCCTCTAGATCCCACATATTTTACATGGTATCAGAACCTAGTTGGGCATGGCACATTCCTTCTTTGCTCTCTCCATCCCTCTCCAGCTCAGTCCAGGCTCAGGTTGAGTATCTAACTTCATCTCCTCACTTGAATCACACTCTCTCTACCCGGTAGCCATAGCCAACCTACACCCACCTATCTTGGAGCTTCTTGATCTCCTTCTACAGGCTATATTTCCCATAGCTCAATATTCTTGCTTTACCTCACATCAAGTCTGAGATTTTTTGGATTACTCCAGCATCAAATCATGGAGGGGTATACAAGATTTGAAGATTTGAAGATGATTTGAAGATCACTTGAAGGCTCAATGAAGATTTGAAGATCTGTCAAGCATCTTGCTCCACAAGTATCTCTTGATACTAGTCACTTAGTGTTTTTTTGGGCACTTGTGCTTGTTAGAACACTCAATATCATTTCTTTTGCTGAGAATTTTGGAGCTAATTTGCTACTATCCCTACAAATCCAACATGGGAAAAGACTCTCCAACTGCTCGCTTCAAAGGGGTCGGGTTTCACAGCTAGCAGACCCACATCAAGCTCATCCTAATGAAGAAGGGTCTTTGGGCCATCACTAGTGGCAAAGAGAATAAGCCTCATGATGTGGACCTTGTAGTCACTTGGCAAAAGAATGATGATAAGGCTCATACCATTATCAAACTGAAGCTAGATGATAGTTATATCCACCATGTGGATAACTGTGATACTTCACATGATACTTGGAAGAGACTTGACACTCTATTTGTTGCACAGTCTAAGTCATCAAAGTATGGTCTCTTGATTGAATTTTTCAAGCTTGAAATGAAGTCTAGCACATCACTTGCCACACATCCAAATTACATGGAAGGACTTCTAACCCAACTTGCAGGAATCAACATTAAAATGGAAGAAGATGTTTGCATTGGTGTTCTACTTAAAAGTTTGCCTCCTAAATATAATAGTGTATCAACAACTCTAATCAATATGCCAAACCCTGAGCTTGTTGATATCTAGGCATCACTATTAGAGGAGGAAAAGAAGCTAAAAACTAAGGAAGAACCAAGCACCTCTAGAGATGAACAAGCATTATATGTTGGCCATAGGTACAAAGGCAAGAAGGATCAGCTTTTCTGTGACTTCTACAAAAGAACCGAACACACCGAGAAGTTCTACCACGCCAAAAAGAGGTCCCAAAAGGTCTATCTAGTTGTTGTTAAAGAAGAAGAAAAACATGGAGAAAAAGAAAAAGAAGAAGAAGAAGACTACTAGGAGAAGGACAAACCTCATTAGTCCTATTCGAATAGACTCTTTTAGCCTTGTATTGCCTAGCCCTAATGCTTCGGACATAAACTTGTAAACACCTCATATAGCCTTGTACTAAAGCCTCTTTACACTTTGTGAGGCCCCTGTTATAACCTCTCGATGTCCACCATATTTGTGGTACCCACACTTAGTCTATTCTGCACCAACCTTTGGTGTTTTGCCATGTCTATGGTATGCCTACACTTTGCAAGTGTTGCTTTCACTAAAGCCTCTATATGCTTTGTACTTCTGGTTGTGATTGAGGAGGGGTGTTGATATGTTTGCAATCCCACCTACTTCAGTCTCTTTGGAAGGAGCAATGAGGGCTCAGGACTAGAATTCCATATGCACAATAGGAGAAGTGCTACCATCCAGTTTCCTATAAAGCATTGTACTTGCTCTCTTTTCTAATGCAATGTCATAGTACTTTTGTCCTTCAGTAAAGTCTTTGTGTCATTGTCAATCCTTGATACACAAGATTGTTTTTATGAGTCCAATCTTCCATTTTGGAACCTAATTCACTTGTGTAACAATCAGTCATGTCAGTGTCTTCATAAACTCACTCTTTCTCTTCCAACCTCCATAGCTTGTGTATCTGCTATACTCTAGATCCCGCATTTTTTACAAAGGGAAGGGTGTTCGATGACAAAGCAAGAGGGGTAAAGAATGATTGAAGAGTGATAAGAGTGTTAAAAGTGAAGAATGAATGAAGTGACTACCCATTTATAGGCATAAGTTGTCTAGGGTGGCGTATCACTATGTGGACGCCTACTAAAAAAGTGGCCAAAATGTGGACACCAACCCTTTTTGGGGTTGTCAGTGTGAAACTCTAAAACAAAGTGTGTGAAACTGAAGAAGTGGTTTCTCAACAACATAATCACACGTCTTGACGTACAGTTTGCAATATCCCAGGTGAGCACGTTTTTGTGCAACCCATGGACAGTAAGTACATTGGCAAGCTGTTAAGTAGATCTTCAGATATTTGCAAGGTACTCAATCTTATGCATTGTTATTTCCCAAGGGGGGTAAGCTTGCATCTACAAGCTCACAATGATTTAGATTGGGCTAATGATTCTAACTCTAGACAATCTACCAGTGGATCCTTTCTTTCTAGGCCACTCATGCATTTCATGGCTAAGTAAGAAACAATCTACAATGGTTACCTCATCTTGTGAGGCTAAGTACATGGTAGTCTTCACAACATTAGTGGAATGTTTATGGCTACATAGATTGTTAGCTGATCTATAGATTTCATTGGAGAGTTCCAAGCCCATTCATTCTGACACTCAAAGTGCTATTGCGGTGGCATGGAATCCTATGTTTCATGCCCACATGAAACACATTGAGGTACATTACCATATAATAAAGAGAGATGATACGCAGGATACATCAGCTTGATGTATGTTCCTACACACGAAAAGGTTGCCAACATTTTCACCAAAGCACTACCTTGTGAGAAGTTTGAGGCTTTTCAAAAGTCCTTGAACTTGCTACCCTCTAGTGATTGATCTTCCTATACTTTCATCACATTGGCTGCTTGACACTACAAGGGGGTGTTAGAATTTACCAATTCTATGGGCAGTGCCCAAATGTTTTAGTTGTTTAGTTTGTAGTGTGACCACAACTAAAGTAATAAGTTGTGTCACTGCTCTTAGAGGTAGTACTAGAGTTAGTTTGCTCCAATTGAGTTAGTGGTTAGGTCTAACTTAGACCTAAGTTGTACTTTCATTCTATCAAGTACATTGTTTTCAGTTCATAACCCTATGACATAGGAAGCTAAAATGCAGCCCAAGAATACGTCAACACAAAAGACACAAAGTTGCAAACTTGGGAGTCAATGAAAACACAAAACTAGCAAACCTTCAACACTAGTCCTCTGGTACCATATTAGGATGCACAAATCAAGAAACTCAAAATGAATGGGCAATGGAATTCATAAGATGAAGCACAAGATGTACAACCATACCAACAAGGCATTAGCACAATGATGACTAACAACAATGCTTTTAGACTCCCTCTCTCTAAGGATGAAAGATGATGCAATACAAGAGTGAGAAGATTGGAGCATATATAGAAGCCTCAAGACGAGACATGTCACATGAGATGCCTGAAGAAACCCAAATGAGCCACCCAAAAGCCCATAATACATACTAGTAACTAAACTAGCAATAGCTCCATAGGCTACTTAAGTTGGGCCCGTAAGCTACTTTATCCTTAAGCTAAGTACCTTTAGGACTTCACCTTTTCTCCTCTATCTTCCATTGCACACATTCTCCATTTTAACTTGGTTTGCATTCTTTTCGCTTAGAAGTTAGCACCAAAGCATCTCAATATGAGATATAGGTATGCAAGTTTTGGTCTATTATAGTACTTACATAATTGGCTTATATGTTGGTTAAGGACCAGCATTGCAAGTATCCACCAGTACTAACTAGTCTAAAGACGTTATTTGTTGGCCATTTTTTGTGGTTCCCTATTCTCTCTTGGTCGAGTCATGCTTCTTCAACCGACATGGAGGCTTCCTCTCTCAAGGCTGAGCTTCTAGCATCTCTTGATAATACCATGGTGACTACTTCTCTAACTCAGCTCTTCCAACTAAGGCGCTTCTACTACGTCAACTCTTTATCTAGTTCTTGGCAGCATAGCCAACTTCAGCTCCTCCTCCTCCTTTGACATCAGCATCCATGGGGTTGCTCTCCCCACTTGGTACATTCAAGTTTTAGCCTATCTTCTTTGTCTTCGACATTGATATCCCTTCTCTGTTGTATCTACTCTTGAATTGCATTACATCAATTTTCCATTGTAAAAGGGTGTTTGGGCAAGTAAGAAATTCTCCTATGAGGCATTATCCAAGTGCCACCTTGCTACCAGAGCATGACTCCATAGGATCACCCCTTGCATTAGCATTGTACTTAGATATCGAGCATTTGGAACACCTCAAAACCTATGATTCTATGCATCCCTCCAAATGGAAACCCATGCATTGGGTAGCATGTTTCCTTTTACCTCGTCAAGTGGAACATTATGAGCATTCATTGCTCATACGAGATCCCAAGCAACTACCACGCTAGTCAGGCAGTTACCTTCATCTACTCTTTACATCCATACCCTTGATTGTGGTTTTGTACTTTGAGTCTCACTTTTGGATGAACTATTGGGTCAAGTCAAACAAACAAACATCCATTAAAAAAAAACATTGCCTTTAGGATCATTGCAGACTATGTGAGCAATCCATTGCAACATCCTTGGTCTGATGTCTTGATTTCATTGGGGTGACCTCTTGGGCAACTCAAAGAAAATATCCATCACCTCTGTGATCCTCCTAGGTCCTTGGGTAGTCCAGAGTGACACCCTTGGCACAATGCCTTAATCTCATTTGGGTGCGACTCTCTCGGTCAAGACTAGAGCCTTCCTTTCACTCTCTTTGATCACCCTTTTGAGCATGAGAGGAGGTGTTAGGCTACCTTAAATTTCCTTTCAAAGTACCGTGGTTCTTAAATCAAACCCAAAAAGTAATTTTGTGTTTTAAACATCACACAAGACATTTTAGTAGGACAAGTAGCTCAAAATGTTATATTAAAGAGGACGCAATGTTATTTTGAATTACATCACACTCAAAGATCTGAGAAAGTCAACTGCAAAAGAAAAAGTGATGGTTAGCAAACAAAACTCCAATGTGCATAAGAAAGTAGAATCATCCATCTAGCTAGCTACTTGATATTGGTTTTGTGACAACAACATCTAGAGGGAATGTTTGGGATATATAGATCATGTATTTTGATTTATATTAATCCCTTGGTGACCAAAGAGTTGAATGCTAATAATTGGTTCTACAAAATTTGTCAATCACAACACAGGTAAAAGTTTAAAGAAGGGCCTATTTGGTAGTGCTTGAAGAACTTTTGCCTCCAAGTCTCATCATTTCCACAAGACTTGAAGATGTATTGGCACATTGTAACAATGGCAAGAGTATGGCTAATGGGTTTTTTTCCTCATCTATAACATCATCCAAGCATGCTTGCATGGCTCATTGGTCAACAACTCTCTGGTAATAAAGTCATTCTCCTCTAATTGTCCTATATTCAACATCATCAAAGCAAGTTTCTATCACTCCACTCTTTGGCAATTCCTATAATGAAGCTAGTGTCAAAAAACTAGCCCGCTTTAGACATCCATTCCTATTTTGAGTTTCAGTTGCTTTCAGTTGTTGCTGACACATAGCATGTCTTTGAAGGCATCCTAGTATGTTTCAAATACATTAGCATTTCAACATAATAGAACCTACTACTTTCAAAGCTTTAGTTGTGAAAAACTCTACCAATACAAGATGGACTAAAGAAGTCCAAAGAGAAGGTGCCCCTTGGGACAATAGCTTCATTTCTCAATAATTATGTCATTCATAAACCCGTGAACTATAAATCCTCCCAAAACATCAAGATTTTGTTTATGGATTAGACATTCACAAACAAATTATATGAATTGCGATCACAAGCTATTTGAATGTCCTGATAACTTTCACCATGTATATCCGCATTGAGGTAAAAGAGTATTTCTTTCACTCACTTGTATGCTTGCCATTCTTCAATTGCTTCAACTCCAAAAGCTGGATCACTTTGTTTGGAAAGTATAACCATAATTTTGAAAATTGTGCCATAAAGCATTCTCCATCCAAGTGTTGTTTTATTAACTGGCCAATCACAAAACATGATTAAGACAACATCCCCGTAAAACTTTCTCCATTTGAGCAAATTTCCAACTTCAAAGCCTACTGTTGAAGCTTCAACCACACCAAGGTGTGTGGAGGGGAGTGCCAGAGGCAAAAAGTCCCAATGTATTGCTTAATTTGTCAGAGCTTTCCCCCTATCAATTTCAAGTGTGAATATTCTTGGTTGGGTATACCCCAGTGAAACAAGATCTTGAAGCCAAGCCACAGTATAATCCACATCTTGAGTTGTCCAAAAACCTACTTGAGCCATAGAATAGCTTAGATCAACAACTCATTTAAAGAAGGTTTCCTTCTTTGATATCCAAGAGACCAAAAAGTCAACCAGTGTGTCAACGCTGTCATGTAATTCCTTCTCATCTTCACATAAATGTGGCTTCAAGGTATCTCGCTGGTCAATCGATGGTGGATATAGAGTCACATAACCCCCAATCTCCCATAAGAGTCTTTGCGCCCAATATCCCCTCATTATGTCTAAAACTCGAGGGTTTACTGATATAGGAAGCATGAGTGCCCAAAAAAGTGTGAGAATGGAACAAAGTATTGAAATGATTAGTGGGAGCCATCGTACCTGTCGAAGTACAACAAGAAGGGCACGTGTATGAAACTTGATATCAAACAACTCAGATTCTGAATTTTGAGTATTATAAAAAACAGCGTCAATGTCAAGGAACCCATTGGCTAATCCTTTCTGAATAAACTGTTTTCCACTTGGCACATGTCAATAACGAATCCTTGCATTTATGTTGCTTACAGATTCCAGAGGGAAGCCTCTAGGCCACACAGATCTCTGGCCAAAGTGAATGTAAGGGTTGACAATTGTTCTGTTATGAATCGACAAATACTGCAATATATTATTGCTCCTATTATTAGATAGCTCCAAGTCAAACTGGTTGCTCAGATCCCCCCTCTTACGAATGCATTCTCATCTACATCATAGATCACCTTTGCACCATGCTGGATTGCAGATAAATATCCAACAATCTTCCTCACATATGAAACATATGGAAGGTGGGCAAGGATCCTATACCCAAGAGTTGCTTACTGCTCAACTAACAAGAAAATGGCTCCTCTCACTTCCCAATCACTTGGTGTGTCTGTATCTCCAGTGCCAAAAACTTGCCATCCCTGCATTTTCACCATAGCCTGAACTTGCTCCCTGAAAGAGTCAGAGGCTGTTACCACAATCCATTTGTCTGCCTTGACAAAATGGAATCTCCCAGTGTCCACCACTTTATGCACCTTCTTGAAGTCTACTTCACGGTATGGATTCTTCTGGGCACTCTTTAGGCCTGAGTGGACTCAGAGGAGGGCCGAGGAGTTACCACGGTTGCGAATGACAATGAGGATGAGGACACTAAGAAGCACAAGACCCAAGATGACAAGCGTGGGTAGGTTGTCTGAAATGAACTCGGAGAGGGGGTGCGCTTCTAGCTGAGGCGGCCAGGGTCCATTCGGAGCTGAGATCTGAGGTAAGAAGCTTTGAAGTCAATGATCTTCACCGCGGAGGCATTCTTGTCGTCCTCATCTTTGTTGTGGGGTGGGGGTCTGCACCCTGCTTGTGGGTAGTGGCTGAATGCTGGAGCTTGGTTCGCTCCTGCTGGACGAGCATTGTGAGAGTGAGGATCAGATGCAGGGGGCACAGTGCTGGCTCATGATGCCCCACACACACACTCTCTCTCTCTCTCTTTCTCAATAGAGATGCACATGATCTTGTGCAATCACTAAGTATATACACGGCCACACTTGTACATCAGAAACCAACAAAGATCTGAGACATCAAAAACTCTGCCAATGCGTGTGTGTTTTGCTTGTTCTCCTGTCACCCGCAGGCTCCATCCCGATCAGGACGCATTGATGATGAGACCAGGACTGCTCTCAGTGGCACGTCGTTATCCTTTGTAGGTACCACTCTTCTCTCTCCCCCTCGACGTCAACATCAGCAGCGTTTCATCACAAGAAACTTTGATTATGTTGGCCCTTCGCTTCCTTGTTACCCAAACCAACATGAAATACTAACATACCCATTCCCTCAATCTTAGTACCTTTGATCACAAGGGCGCTCTATATGTTTATGAAATACAAACACCCATCCCCTCAATCTATCTCGATATCTTTGATCACAAGGGTGCTCCATCTCAAGGTTTATGACCTTTTTGCTTAAATTTTCTCTTGTGCGAGGGAATGGAAATGCAATGAGCTTTGCATTTGAAAATTGCAATTCCTTTAAGTGCTTTTTTTTTCGAAAAAATATGATTTGTATTAATAGAGATTTACATCATCAAGAAATATCCAATGGTTTTACCCCAAAACCATCACCCTAGCTCTTGGAGAGTAGCTTGAATGATATCTCAAACACTAGGAGCAAGGTGTTGTTTGCATAAGGCCTCGTATGGTTTGAAACAAGCACCTATGGCAAGATGCACACTCATTTGATTGCTCTTGGTTTTAGTCACTCACACTAAGAGCACTCTCTATGTCCACATAAATGCAAATGTTTTGTTGATTCTCATTATTTAGGTGGACAATATGTTATTGATTGGGCTCCATGAGATGTGTATTTCGGCCTTGAAGGTAAAATCACAACATTCATTTTATGTTACAAATCTTAGCCATCTGCATTATTAACTTGGTACACAATTCACTGCAGTAGGTGGGGGGCGGGGAGGGGGGGGGGGGGGGGGG
The DNA here is from genome assembly GCF_053477565.2 of Lygodium microphyllum. NCBI lineage: Eukaryota > Viridiplantae > Streptophyta > Polypodiopsida > Schizaeales > Lygodiaceae > Lygodium > Lygodium microphyllum. Next base: position 66,384,553 of record NC_141162.1, read on the forward strand.
GGGGGAGGGGAGGGGGATGGGTGTGCATGGGGCACTGCCTAAGGTTTTCAATAAGGCTAAGGTTTTGAAATACACATGGTCTAAACAAAAGTTGCACCTATGGGGCTCTATTTTGCTACATATGAATCATGTTTCTACGAAACCATGTGTGCTTCAAAATCACAGCTCTTACAATGTTCCAAAGCTTGAGGGTTTTGCCATCCAAGGCACCTTTGTCCTTGAAAAAGTGATAGACACATGCTAGTAGAAGCATTAATACATGCTTGGGAGACCCGATTTTTTGGTTCAGTCTACAATGTCTTTTCCATTGGGCATTGCCAAAACAAGTGTAGGATAGTTTTATGTCTCCCTAAAACAAACAAGGCATAGTACAGAAACTTTCTAAATTTGGCAAGTGCATCTTTCATCAGTAGCTTTCTAGCCAATATCTTCTAGATGAACACATTCAATTTAGTAGAGGGGTAACTTGCTAGACATCTAAGAGCCTGCTTTTTCTTCTTTAAGAGGTTTGTGGGTATATAAGTTCTTCTAGTTGTATTTTGACTTCAAGAATATTGCTTTGTCATTCCTCTCAAAACCCATCCCCTTCTTTATCTTAACAACCAACCTTCCCTTATGATTAAGCAAGTTGTGGAGAGCATCATCAGAGGTCTACAAAACATGAGGAGGCCATCCAAACGAGATCATCCATTCTCCTCTTCCATCATGATTGTCATCTCTTTTCTATACTTGATCTTAAGAGTATTCAAAAAAGAGAGGGATGGGGGTATCTCCCTCTATCAACCATCTTCCCTTTAATTGGATATTCAAACCTTCAATCTTATTTATCTCTTGAACTATAAGAAAATCTTCAATATGTTCTACTAGGGGCCACATGAGAATATCATCATGTAGCCTTCTAATCTGAGACCGGGTTGAAGAACTTGCCTTCAACCAACCTATGACAAAGCTTGTCTGGTTTACTCAATGAATTTATGTTTCTTTAGGAAGGATACCTTGAGTTGAAGTGGAGGTGATTTTGAAGACTACATTGATTGGATAGTGGTCAAAAGCCATGATAGCTCTCCATGATGAATCTTTGTGGCAACTATGACATGCAAAGCATTGCAAGAATGATTGATCGATTGCATGTAGTAATACATCAATAAACCATTTTGCCTACAAAGTGCATCCTAACTTTTCCTTTCTCCCAATAATAATTTATAAGATGCTACAATCTATCAGTGCTCCAACATGTCACATTCTAGGAGAGTACATGATGTGCTTCACACATAGACTTAAGGACAAACTCTTATTCCTTTAAGAGCTTCAAACCACATACATTTGTGACTACCTCTCACATATAACCTCAACTCATGCTCTACTAAAACCAATTACACCTACCTTTGCTATCCAAGAAATGATAAATGTAAATCAATATTGAGATGTACTGAGAAAGGACTTACCTCTTTGTTGTTGTGTAGCTCTTCAAGGCTTATTGTATGCTCCATGATCCACACATAGCTTCGTGAGTCATTTACATACTTGCCACTATAATGCAGAGAAGAGAATATGGACAAGAAGGGGAGAAGATGGGCAAGAAGAGCTTCACACTCCTCCCTCACTCACTCCCTCTCACTCAACCTCATGCTCACCCTTTACTTTACCTTTCACCAAGTTAGAGGGGATTGATAAGAATATAGAAGAATAGATAGAGCTTTACCTCTCAAGTCCCTCTCACTCTCACTCGCTCCCTCTGCTTCACACTCTCATAAGCAACAAAAAGAGAGGTAAGGAACTAGGACACATAAATATTCACACATATGAATGAGCTCCTCTAGTTTGTATGCATAGGGTTTTGAGTTTAAGATTCCCCCATAAGTTGGGCACCCTAGCCATCTTTTTGACCTTTAATTGGTCCTCTTTTGATTTATGTATACATATTAGGTTAATTGAACCAATCCCATCAAAAGTGAATAGAAGGCTAACACCCACAACCTCATCTACTTATGGCTTTTCCTATTGAACACAATGACATTTTACAATTTGCAAGAGAGTGATCCCAACTCTCAATAATATTTACAAAATAAAATTGCAACCTTAGGATATTTGGAATACATTAATGTTGCATCTTGCAAATATTGGTGCCCTAATTAATCTAATGCAATCCAAAAAAATAATTCATTCCAAAACAAATTTGGCCCATTATGCCTTTTCTCAACTTTGCATCCTTCTTCACTATTTGAGATTAACATTACCCCCTCCCAAATGAGTGACAATCCCATGGCACTCATCATCATGAAAAACGTGGAATGCTTGGGAGATCAAGGTCTTATTCTTAGAGGTATTGTAGTATTTTTTGATAAAGAATGTTGCATGGTACTTAGTGATCAGTGGTTGAAGTGGTGGTCAATGACAATGCTACTAATATTGAAGTGGTGCTTGGTGAAGATCTTATCATTGTTGATTTTTTACACTTAATGGGTGATTCTCTTGTTGTATAAACTTGACTAGTTACACTAGGGTTGGTTTGTAGGTCATAGAGGATGTGAAAACATCATTAAGGGATACATGACGGTTCAGGATTCTCTACATCTTTTGTCTTGCAATGGAAAACCTTGATTGCATTCTCTTCCTAGTGGAAGTGCTAGTCTTCTTTTTAGTGCACATAACATGATTTGGGAGATGGGTTAGAACTCCAAGCAAGCCTAGAGTGATGTCCCACTTGCAAGGACCGATACCATACATAGGTTGTTTATGTGAGTGCACGTGCGTATGTATGTAGTTACATAGCTAGAAGATAGCTTCACCAGCTCTTCATGGTGACATAGTTGATAAAGCAAGAGGACTTTATTGTCGAAGATGGGAACAATTATTAGTGCTTGAGGAAAAGGATGCTTGGGGAAGATTATGGAGACTCCAGTAGTAGGTTGGAGAAAGCATTATATCCAAGCTGAGTGATTTTGAAGGACAGGGTCTCCTCTGGTTGCAATACCATATGGCAACAGGAGATTTTGGTTTCTTTATCAAGTGCCTTTCTACCTTGATTCCATTGTTGCTATGATGGTAATGAGGTGAATAAGAAGTAGAGATAGAAAAGTGTAAGTGACTCAAGGATACATGTCTGTGAGTTGAGTCTTGCACTCAATGGACCCTGACCAAATGTGGGACAAGGGATAGGGGATTAGAGACAAAGCCCCAAGCTGAGTGATTTTAAAGGATAGGGTCTCCAAGGGTTGCAATAGCATGTGGCAATTAGAGATTTTGGTTTCTTTCAAGACTACCTTTCCGCCTTGCTTTCATTGTTGATGTAATGGCATTGAGGTGAATAAGAAGTAGAGAGAGAGAAGTGCAAGTAACTCAATGAGATAGGGGAGTTGAGGCATGGCTTGATGGGACCTAAGAAAATATGGGACAAGGACTAAGGGGTTAGAGACAAAGCTAATCGATTGAGGTCACCGAGCATACCTACCTTGGGGCCCCCTAAGTGTGGTGCAGTGTCTATGGGTGCATTTTTATTTTCTTTTGTCTTTTTTTCCCCTTTTAATAAATACACAAATAATTGTACAATGAGTCTTTAGCCTTGCATAGAGTGAATGGGAAATATTAGAGAATAAATGACTGATTAATATAGTAATCTCATCTTTTGTATGGGGTTTTAGCTTTACATAGAGTGAATGCAAGTATGCACTGGCTTGCCATGCACCATTTTACTAGCATATTCCCTAAAGGGCAATGCTAATAAAATTTCAAGGAGAGGGAACAACTATGGATGCTTTGCCTCACCCGAAAAAAGCACTTGTGTTGCCTATAATGCTCAAAATTCATATTGATGAAAAGCTATGATAGAATCCACCCCCCCCCCCCCCACCATGCTAGTTGTAAATATTTATCTCATGAGAACATATATGCCTTTAAGTATTGATTCCCCTCCCTGCATCTTCTCCCCACCCATCCCCGTTCCACCCCCTGCCTCCCTAAAAAAGTGTGCTTCTGGTAATTTTTGAATAAAAAGACCCCTAATGTAAATTTTCCATGATGTGTATTTATAAAACCCTTCTATTTTTTGGAAAACTGTAAGTCAACATAATAAAAATACCCTTTCTTTTGAACTCACATGGTATATTACATGTTCTATAAGGTGACCCCCTTGAGATTCTTGTGTGTGGCCAAAAGTAGCTCTCTTCTTCTTCTTCCTCTTCTTCTTGTTATTGCTTGCTTGAGCTTGTGCTTGAGAGAGTGTAACCTGCCCACCTATTGGCTATCTAAGCACATTTTAGTGGTCCATCGAGAAACGAATCTAAGCGTCACCGCCCGGTACTCCCATGGAATGTTCTGGGGTTTTTTGTCTAGGGTTTCCCGAGTCCACCTCGCAACGAAACATTCATGGCCAAACCCACTAGGATCGATGTGAAATCTGGGTTCCTAGTTGTCAAGGTCTCCTAACAGTATTCTAGCGTCAGGTTTTGGACATCCTACTTTACGTAGAGATACCCAATCTGAAGCAGATCCATACGGCACTTGGTTCAAAGAGAATGGAAAACGAGAGGGATGCGCCACTCAACCTCTCTGCCAGTAGGGCATAGTCCCATTTGGTCCCCTAAAACGGCATGAATTAGGTTCTAACTTAACAATACCTAAAGTCATCATCGATAAAACCTTGTGAGAAGCCTCCCAGTTCTCTGGGACCACCCAACTGTAGGACGGACCCGTCGGGGATTCTATCCAACTGCTCCCCTTGATAGCTTTAGTTTTCTAATTAGGTCCTACCATATTTATGTGCGACATTTAAAATCAGCTTCATTAATTAAGCTTTTTAGAAAACATGGTTCGTTCGCGTAATTTATATCACATACACGAAAACGAAAAAAGCAGTCCTTTGACAAACAAGTTCCTTAAGTTATCTTCAAGTTAATCTTTGTCTCCTACCCATACATGAGAATTATGTGTCCCTTCTGTCCAACAGAAGTACCCGGTCCAAATCACATGGCACCAAAGTTTCCATCCTTTATCTAGAATAGGATCTTCCAATGCCTCTAAACGTTGGGCTCACAGTAGTCTACAACTCCGTTTTGGACCCGGCAAGGGGTGTCCAGAGCTCCACTAACCCCAAGCGACCTAGGAATGAGACACAACTTTAGTGGTTGGCCTTTTCACCACTCAACCTTCGGCCCGTGAATCGAGCAATGCCCTCTTGGGGTAATCCGTGGTGCGATCTTGGAGATGATCCACCCGCGCAAAATATCATTCCTTAATTAATCCATTTAGGAATCAAGCACAATCAAGGCAATCATCCTAATATCATCTTCTAGGAAAACATTCCATTATTCCCATGGCAACTTGTCATTACAAACCCCTGACATCCATTTTCCATCAACACAAGCCTTGGAATATTTATCCAAATCACAATGCAACAATCAATTGATTGAAAGAAAAACATTTAGGGTGTTGTTCAATCAACCCACAAAACTAATGTCATGATTATGCCATTCATAACCCTTGACCGATTCCTCCTTATAATTGCTCTATCAATAAAAAAGCCATATGCAACTAGGTGCAATTAACTTCCCTTGATACATGCACTTTGCAAACTCCCTCTTCCGAATATGTGAGAAGAGGTTTATCCCTTCCCATGACCTATTTTCGTATGTCATAGCATGGCACCTAAGGTATCTCATGCAAGCATCAAAACAAGCATCTATCAATTTAAAAATACATTACTTATGATATGAATCGCAGTTGGATTGATAGTGATGCCTTTGCCTGAAGCTTCATTACTGGTTGTAGGATTGTCATCCGTACACGACATTCTTCGCTTGGAGTCCATCATTCGCAAGTATACTTAAGAGATTAAGAAGGCAGAATAGATTCGAGATGGGAGAGGGTAAGAGAAGATGGTTAAGTCGAGGATCGAAATAGAGGGAATTTGTGCAGCCTCTCAGGGTAACTCCTCTCTCTCTCTCTCTCTCTCTCTCTCTCTCTCTCTCTCTCTCTCTCTCTCTCTCTCTCTCTCTCTCTCTCTCTCTCTCTCTCTCTCAATCTCAATCTCTTGGAGGGGGTATCCTCCTCTCTACCTCTCTCTCGCAGCCTTTCGAGGTCTTCTTATGCTCTCCTGTGCCTCCCCATGCCTCATATTTATAATGAATTAGAGAGGAGGGGATAAGGCTGAGAACAAGAGTGGAGGGGCTCTTGGAAGACTCGGTGATCTGATGCTCAGATCATAAATTTGACGGTTGCATTAGCTCCAAACAAGGGGTAAAAATCCAAGACACTTAGTTAGAAAGCTCTCAGTTCACTCCTTTTCTCTGTTCGAAGTGCTATCTATTGCCTGTAGATTGCAATCACGGTGCGCGCGATTTTTCCAATCACTTTTTTTTATTGTTATTTTTGTGAAATCTCCAAAACTAACTAAAACATCACTTGTCTTTTCTTTTAAATGACTTTCAATTCTATCTTTTTAGGATATTATTTGAAGTATCTAGAATATGCTAGTTTTTTCCAAAATCTAATATTTTTTTGGCCATCCAAACTATACACATTAATACTAGTGATTAATATAGCTCAAAAGTCTTGTTCACATTGTATCTTCCATATAGTCCTTGTCAATTCGAGAAAAATATCAGATTTACAACTCTCAGTTTTTAAAAAATATATTTTTAATTAAATAAAAATTAGTAGCTTTTAACGTTAGTTAGTTTTTACCTTAGTTAATCTTTAGCTAGTGATCTTACTAACTTATTAACTAACTAACTAACTTTTGAACTAGCCAACTAACTTTTATTACATGGAAATATTACAGAGAGGGAGTGTGAGAGTGTGAGGGAGTGAGCGTGTGAGGATGAGGGACCATGGTGGAGAAGCTCTCCATCTTCTCTCATCTTCTTCTCTTCTCTTCTCTTCTCTTGCTCGCGACAATGGATTCTGAAGCATGGAGCTTGAGGATCGAGCTCACTTGAAGCTTGCACTTGGATCGTGGAGCTACTGGAGTGCTAGGGAGAGGAGGAAACTCGATCAAGCATAGAGATAAGCTCACTAAACTGATAAAGAGAGATAGCACGTCGATTATATGAGAGGTAGACATTAGTGCTTGGCTTGGAACGCTTGAATAATAAGCGGTCCATGGGTCTTGGCGGTTGAGCTTGTGCTCATCTCTACAGAGGGGAAGGAGTAGAGATAGAGGGAGAGAGGCAAGATAAGGGGGGGCAAACGATCTTAGAATTACGATCTGACTAGATTGCATCTTTCTGGTGTCAAAACCTATCTCCCTAGCCTTTGCCACATTATTTTTAGCTTTCAAATTTAGTAGCTGCTTCATAAACACCAAACATTGCGGCCATTAAATGGGGGTCAAATAGACTCCAATTGACAAATGGATACTTGCTTTGGATTCCTGGTATCGAAATGCATCTAGAAAAACTTTAGCTCCTTGATTTGGAACCATTTCATTTTGCACCAAAATTTCGTATTTTATATCTCTCGGGTCTTTTTGCACTTAAATCTTGGCTTTAAAATCCGCTCTCATGGGTGACCATGGGATAGGGAGACTCAACCCATCGAATCCATGAATTGTTCTACACAAATGGAAACTATAAAGAGCATCAAATTGCTACAAACAAAATACACAACAAAACACAAACATAGCTCTCACCCTACCCCCTTGACAAAATCAAAGCATGAAGTCCACAAGAGATAGGCTAAGCCTAATCTGACAAAGATCCAGAGCTAGTCCCTAACCAACTATTCCAACACAAACTTGCTAAAGAGAACTATCAAAGGAGTCATCCTAAGCAGTGGACCTATCAACCTAACCTAAGACAACTAGACTAGGAACTCTTATTAGGCGAGGAATCCTATAGCTTGGTCTATATATTTTTCAATTTGGGGCCACATTTTATGAAGGGAGCTAAGTATGTTGTGACCCAAGGAGAATAGGGTATTGGCCTTAGGTCCTATCTCAATACCCAAGAACCTACCAAGCTCTCACAAAAAGGGAAGACTAAATCCTTTTCTTCTTTTGCTCTCTTTTATTTTTACTCCAAGCATCCTTATTTATTTTTTCGACTAAATATCACCCCTAGGAAGACAAGGCATTGGTCCAGGGTCTACAGTCCTCGGTCTAACTTGTCCCCATGAACCTACTAGCCCGTCGCAAGGCAATGATTATCCACTCTTGGAAATTTTTTTTATTTTCTTAGTTCAGGGGGTTAGTACCCCTTTTTACACACCTATGTATCTTGTATATAGGTTTTTCAGAAATGTTCATTATTTGCTTTCTTTCTTTTATTTGGCGAGCTTCTCTAGCTACCTCACAACTAACAAGGATTCTTAGAAACAAGTACCTAGCAAGGTATCAAAATAGGATCACTAGGACTACTCTCAAAAATAGCTCTTTGAGTGCCAGACAATGTCTTTTACAGGAGGCAGACAACTGCTCAAACCTTCCCAAACACATATAATCTAACCCTAGGACTTCATGCCTTGAATGCTAGTCCCCCACAAAAGAAAAATTTTCCGTATACATATACACAAGAAGCTTTTGCACATCACAAGTGTCTCTCTCCAGGTATTTTGTCGAATCTATTTAGTGTAGCATTAAAACAAAAATCCATTAATCGTACATGCACCAAACAAACAAATGGCCCTCTTGACCTAATGGAATAAACCATTTTATTGCAAAATAAATGGCCCTCTTGGCCTAACAAAATTAACCAATAAAGCACACTATTCAGTATCTTTATGTTGAAAATAAAGCGTGGGCCCCATAGAAGTGATATTGAAGCACAAAACTAGATCAAAGGGATAGCTGCTCACATCTTGAACTAAAAGCATCAAATTATTAGCTAAATCCCCTGTATAAATAGCAAGGGATGTCCTACGAATATGCCATTCAATGATCTGATGCATCCATGATAGAATAGGAAGATAGTCAATCGCAACCTAGCTCATAACCCATACTAACCATCAACGGCCAAAATAGGACATGTCAGCAAGCAATCCCCATAGTAGCCTTGGATTAACATCATAAGACAATTATAAAATCCCCCCATGGCCACAGTTAAGAAAGATGTCTTCAACAAAGGCCTACTTAGCCAAGGAATCTACAAAGCAATTCCACTGTCATGGACTCAATTCGTAAGTCACTACCTCAAATATCACTAAGATATCCAAGGTTGCACGATGGTACATTCTTAGAATGGAATCTCTAACACTATATGTCCCATTCATTTGGTTGATCACTAACAACGAGTCACCTTTCACCAAACTGGTGAATACCACCACATCGAGCTAGATTTAACCCCATAATAACAAGGATTAGAAGGGGTTCATCAAGCCTTTGCAAATATGCATACAAGATTACAAGGGAATATACAATCTTTGATAGAAAAGGATAGATTATTGGCTGAGAAAGATAGGGAGAACCAAAGCCTACAACAAGTAATATCTATAATTGAAGATGTTATGCATGCTACATACTTGTAGAATATGGAGTTACAATCTAAAGTTATGGACTTGGAGAAGGAGAATCGAAACATAAAGAGGAAGGTCACAAGAACTTTGGAGATTAGGTCCACTTTAAAAGCCAAAGAAGCACATCGACGCATCCAATTAGTTAAACCAATTCACCAATTAACCAAAGGAAGTGGATAATATCATGGATGGATACATGCTCAATCTGCTACAATGAGAAATGTGTTCCTTCATGCAGAGAATGATACTATTGCCAAAGTCCTAAGCAAGGATATGGTCAAAAATGTATTGGAAAATCGTAAATTTAGGGACATTGTAGATGGTGTCGCGAGTGAACATCTTAGGGATGTGAGTAACTTGTTTATTGCTACAGATGCTCAGGGATTATGTGATAAGGTGGGAATGAGTTCTGAGTCATACAATATGCTCCATCAACAATTGAATACAAGTTTCAAGCAAGTCTTCAAAACTAAGCAAGTAATGCCTTTGCCAAAACCATTTCACATGAAGAAGGATCGAAAACAACTAATAAATGAGAAAGTTTTAGAACCAATTGGTGAGCCAACGCATCTGGAAAACACACACATATTGAAGTATGGTTCCAAAGAAGTTGCATTTGTATTTAATGCATCCAACAACTTTGTATTGGATAAATGTAGGGTTCAGATTGGAATGGTCAATTTCTACAATATGTCTATGGAAGAATGTAGAGGTCCTCAAACTTGATGAGAGTGAGATTATTAAGGGGCAAAAACTTGAGCATGTGAGTATAACACTTATGAATCAAGCATTGGATATCCCAACATCAATGAAAACCATCCTTTATACTTTAGTGTACAATCAATGTATAAAATATGGTGGCTTGTAGTATTTGAAGTACCAAAGGAGGACCATGAAGTACTTAAAGTTTTTTTAACCTCACTAATATACCCAGTGTTATTCAACATCAAAATAATGGAGCAATTTTACACATCGAGGGGTTTGGGGACTATTAAGTTGAATGGCATCTTGCAAGTGATTTAAAAACATTGAAGTGCATGTTTGGTTTATCAAATGCAGTGAATGCAAAATTTTCGTGTATGAAAACTAGGAAGAAAATCTTTTCGTGGCTTGCCAAGCCAAGAGAATAAGGTGCTCCAACACGTGATCAAAAAAGTCATGAGAAATGGAATGCTAGTTCCAGTGGATCCAAAATAGTGCCCTATTTTGGAAATACCACTAACAAGGGTTCACTTTTGCACATTGCATTGTTTGGTTAGAATAATTGAGAAGCTAGTATATGAATGTATATGCTTTGCATACAAGATGTAGCCCGTGTTAGAAGTTGATACTACATGCAAGAAGGTAGAACAAGTCCTCTCTAAAGTTGGATTGCACAGGGGCCAAGTAGAAATAAAAAAGGATGAGAACAAATAGGGCAAGAGTGGAAATATCCCTTGTAAACCATGCTTTGGCAGACCTAGGGCTAGAAAGTTTTATATCTCCACCTCGAGATGAGGAAGGAAATATACTTGTAAAACAACTAGAGAAGTATGAAGCATGGAAAAAGTTGAACCTTACTACTCTGGATTAGAGTAATTGGGGACGAATGGGGATTGCGAAGGTAGAAGTGTGGATACACCTAGATAGATTAGCATCTCTCTTAAAAAAGTTGAGGTTTAGGGATGGTGATGCCAATACATTTAAAGACAGTTGCTAAATTTCATAAGTCCATGGTGGACGCATGGACTACAAACAACATAACACACTACATGGTCAGTATTGTCACCACTACAAAAAAATATCATCATTTTGAATTAGTTTGTGTTTCTAATCTCTCTTCTTGTACATCATATACTTGAAGCACATGGTCCATACTTTGCAAATCAAGGAAGTTTGGCAGTATGGTCAACTCAAGGCATGGAACAATCTCATTTGCAAGCTCGTTGTGCTTTTCAAAAGGCAACTAATCATGGAGGTGGCATCAATGATTCCGATTCTATGAGGCAATTATTACAATGGTGGTATAGGAGATTAGAGATACGATACAAGGAAAAAGAAAAGAAGTCCAAAACCTCTCAAGTAGAATTTATAAGTAGGGCAATATATGAAGTGAGAAAAGTAAGATATGAAAATAGTATAGCTAGACAACACCACGCAGAATGGTTGGCAACCCAAGAGAGAGATGGCAAGAAATGGATACCTAGATAAAGATAATAATTTTGATGCATTTAGAGTCCACAAGAGAGCGCATGTACTAAGGATTTGACACATCAATACTCCTATCTTTAACATGAGATGTCTTGCAAGTTTTGTTTAAAATTTTGAAGGATTTTCACTATGTTTTTCAAAGTCTATTTTGAACTATGTTTTTTAATTATGAAAATTTGATTTCAAAATCCAAAGACAAAGATATGAAAATTCCAAACCTTGGAACATTCACTAGCCTAGGAGAGGGGCATAAGGGGGGTGGTAGGAGATAGAGAGATGTAGGGGTGGGTTGGAGAAATGAAATGAAATGATAATTTTCATTTTCATTTACACCCCATTAAGTTTAAAAATTTTATATTTAAGTCAAGTCTGTCCTTTCATTTTTTCCCATTACTATTCACTCTACCCTCCACCTTTCTATCCTTCATCATCACAACCATGGCACGTTCCAAGCTTCCTATCAAGAAGGCACTTGCAAGAGCAAGAACTCAACACTCTTCTGAATCAGTGAGTGTATTGTGAGTGACAAAGGTACCCTGGTGACCAACAATAGTGGCCCTACTATAACTAATAATGGTGGCACTACTGTGGCTAACAATGGTGGCCCTAGTGTGGTCAATAATGATGGTTCACAATTGTCCAGAAACCGTGGTCCACATGCTCCAGTTGCTTCACCTCCCACTACTGCTCTAGCTGGTAATACGCATCCTCCAACACATAAGAAGCAAAGATGGAGACCATGCACAACTACGCTATGTGAGATAAGGAAATTCAAAAATAGTACCAACTTAATTATTCCTAAGGCACCATTCTCTAGGTTGGTGCGAGAAATACTGCAAGATCTGTAGTTAGGGCATCATCACAAGTTCATTTCAAGGAACTAGGCAAGGAATGTGGGGCGATGGTCAAGCCAAGCCTTGCTTGCTCCTCCAAGAAGTAGCTGAAAGTTACTTGATTGATCTAATGAGGGATTGTCAATTTTTAGTCATTCATGTCCAACATATCACTATTAAACCCATAGATATGATTCTTGTTTATAGGATCCACAATAAAAAGGATGCATTTAATCTTAATGTCAACAATATGCTTTGAGAAGCTACATTGTAATTGGATTTATTTTTTTAGCTCAAGTTTGGTTGTAGATTGTAAAGGAGCTTAGTTTTGGGTTATCTTTCCAATAGACCTTCAGGTATTTGATAACAGTGGCTTGCAAAATGGAGCTAAATTTGGCATAGCTCTAGTTGTACTTGGTGCAATCCACTATCTACCGTGTATTTCATGGTTTCGTAATGCCAAATCTGATATGTGATATTCTATTTTGACCATGATTTGCATTGTGCGTATTTTCAAGTTTCCAATTTTAAAAGTAGTTTCATTGAGGATAAATTCAATGTGCAATCATGCACATGTTAGTGATTAGTTGTACATGGGCTGATGCACTATATCTTTATTGTATTTAGTAGTTTGGCAACACTATATCCAATATGAGATATTCTATTTGACCCATGACTTATTTTTTGTGAATTTTTAAGTTTCCAATGTTTCACATAGTTTGGTTGACAACACATTTAATATACAGTTGTGCACACTCGGTGGTGAGTTTTTCTATTATCAGTGAAGTATAATCCAATTAATTCATTTTCAAAAAATAATTAAATCGTCAATTTTATGAATCAAAATCTGGTGAAACTTCACCCACATGTTGGGCATCATAAAAACTCATGGATATTAAAACATTGGCTCCATCAAAATGGGGATTCAGAGCCTCAGATGTGATTCGCTAGACGGGTGTCCTAGAGGCTTCTAATGGGACCTTTTTTTTTTGGGTAGTTGATGTGTCCTAAAGGATTCCACGTGTAAAGTTTCACGTCAATTGAATCACTAGTCATATTTTTCCAAAGCTTGGATACATTAATTCAAGTTTAAGGGTTTTTAAAAAGTTTGCCTATAAGTTTAAAGTTTCACCTCATTTTACACATTTCACTTTTGAGTTTTGAGTTTTCTCTCCTAGAAGACATGGTGCGCACCAAGCAAACAGCCTAGAGACACCCCCTAGAAATCCCATGCACAAGACACCTCCCCCAACTCCTCCACCACCACCACCACCACCACGCCAGCATCGCAAGCATCGATGGAGACCAAGCACATTAGCTCATCACAAGATCCATCATTACCAGAAGACCACTCACCTCCTAATACCAAAGGCTGCATTCCAGAAGTTAGTGCTGGAGATTATGGATGGCATATTGATTAAGAATAGCAGGAGCCACTTCCCAGATGGATCATACTTGCAACAACCTGATCACTAGACTGCCCAGGCCCTCTTGCACTGCTACAAGAAGCTGCCAAATCTTACCTCATCGACTTGTTCAGAGACTTGGTCTATGCAGTAGTGTATACAAGGAGAGTCACCATCACCGACAGGGATATACACATAGTGAGGTTCTTCGGTGATGGAAGGATAGTCCTCGTAGAGACCAATAACAATAGGGGTGTACTACTAAAAAATATAAGGAATGTAGCTTCCAAAGAGATTTTGTAAAACCCTGGTTGTAATGGATCCCATGTAAAATGTTATCAATATGAATACAAATTTTTTGGCGTGTCTTATTTTTGTTTATTCGCTTGTTATTTTTTTAATTTATGTCTTTGAGTTATCATTACATGAGTTTGAATGAATACATATTTCAAACAAACTCGATAAAGCACTGGGTATTAAATTTAGGGTACGAATCATGTTGCATATAAATCCAATAAATAAACGTAACATTCAAGTAAAAAACAATAATAAGTGACACGTATGACAAACTACATTACACGTAAATTCAACAAACATTAGTTTTTATTACTTTAAGAGAAGATTATAAAGTGCATTACATTGGTGATGAGATATCATTTGGCAGTAAGTACATCTACTCTCTCTTAGGCTTCTTCGAGCTACACTCCCCATGGTCAGAGCTATTCTTGATCATAGGTAGCAACACATTTCACCCTAGTAGTTTCTACCTAATGACATTGGGGTCTTGAACACCAACAACCATGCCATGGGCCACCATGGAAAAAAGTGGCCTAGACCTAGTACTAGAGAATAAGTAGAGAAGCTTCAAACATCGAAGCAACACTATTTTCTCCAAACTGGAGTTCATTGGGATGGTCTTGAAGAGCCCAGCCCTTGTTAGTGCTCTCAATTTCAGGAAGTCCTCAGCAAAAGACAGAGAGCTTGTCTTATGAAATACAATAATGTCACTTACAAGCTAGCCGATGTACTTCTTCAATGCCAAGTCATGCACCCTTTTCCTTGGCTACCAGATCAACCACGTTGCCTAGATGAAAACTCGTTTATATAGACAATGTTCTACATCAGACAAGTTCAATGTCAAACTCACTGTGTCAGACTCATTATGCATGGAGTGAGCTAAAGATATATACTTGGATTTGCACGCAAATTCACCTATAGGGCCTCTAGGGCATCGGGACCCTTGGGGTAAATTTTTGTTGGGATCAGGCCCCTAGAGCAGCCTTGGCCAGAGGCTCGCGTCTGGGGTTCTAAATCTATGAATCCAAGTATAAAAAGAGAGTCACACCTACTCTTCTCGATAGCATCAAAGTTTCCATGCACCACACGTTGAGGTTGTTTAGAAGAATGAGACCAACATGACAACCATAGGCCATAGTTACTTGTTTCATTCTGTTAGCATGCCAGTTGGCTGCTAACACACACACACACACACACACACACACACACACACACACACACACACACACACACACACACACACACACACACACACACGTAGAAAAGGAAGAGACAAAGAGAAGTAGAAGAAGGATAGAGAAGAAGAAGAGAGAAAATGAGTAGAAGGAAGGAAAGAGAAGAAGGAGAGAAGAAGAAAAGAGGAGGAGGAGGAGAAGAGAAGGAGAAGAGGGAAAGAAGAGGAGAAGAAGGTAGAAGGAGAGCAAGAGAAGGGAAGATAAGGAGGGGAAGGAGTAGAGATAGAGGGGGAGAGAAAGGATAAGAGAAGAGGAGGAAGAGAAAGTGCGAGATAGAGTCAAGGAGAGAAAAAGAAAATAAGAGAAGGAAAATACAGAAAGAATAAGAGGAGGAGAGACCTTATGATCGAGGGTTCAATAGCAAGTTTCACCATTTCCGGTTCTTCCATCAATCCTTGTGCATTACTTGGACCAACTACTAGACTTTTATAAGAAGCATCACAACTAAATTGGGTGATACCAAGCTGGAGGGTGGTCCCTTGAGATCCTACTATTCCTACACATACCAGAGCACATCAAGTCCTCAACATGCAAAATACTTTAGGTGCCCCCCTATATTGCTTGCTTTTGTTTATAAAACTAAGTTGAGAATTAGGATCATCATATGGTCCTAGTCTAATCTCATACATCATATATTTTAGTATCGACCTCTTGATATTCATAGAGTTGAAGAGTGTTCAAAAAGTTGAAGTGTAAAGAGTGTGCATAGAATTGCCTTGTAAAGTAGCAACTCATATTGCTCGTAGTATCTAAGTTGGTCACGCTATAGAGAATTTTTGTGACCTAGGGAAAGGTAGAAACAAAGATAAATAGTGCTCGTCGATATAATAATGCAAGGATTGGGCATAATAAATTATTAAATCATTTAAAGGAAAGTTTGGGATTATTAATTAGAGTACTGATCTGAGAAAATCACAAAAAAATATTTGTCTAACACTTTGTTGGTTTATTGTACATTTGGAGGTTTGAAATAAAGAAGAGGGTGGGAACAACCTCTTGGGAAATCCAAGAAATCACTGGATGGAAATATTTCATGGACCGATTTACCAAGGGGAGGTGAAGAGTAAAGATCAATGGAGGAAGGTGAAGGGAAAATGTGTAATGTGAAAAGAAAAGACATGAAATGGATTTGGAGCCATCCAAAGGCCATGTGAGGCTCATAATGTCATGGCTTTGGAGCCTTATGATAATTCAAACAAATGGGACCCTTCTTGGAAGCATTAGTGGAAGAAAAATCAAGCACATGATTTTGTAAGATTTTTTCAAAATACTTTCACTCCGATCCAAAAAAAAATTTCAACATAAAAGTTGTAGCGAGTGAGTTGAAGTTTTGGCTGGTATTTTTTTATAACTTCTTGGAGCTACGAGTCGGGAGATATGGCCAAAATGGTGGGCGTAAACTTTTTCCAACTGCAGTGGAGGCCACCTCCCAATTTTATACACACCCAAACTTTCTTCCCCACTCTTAACACTTCTATAAAACATCATTCATTAGACTCCCAACCATTTCCCCTCTCTTCTTCTCTCTCTCAAGCTAATAAACCATTAGAATTTCCCTCCTAAATCACCCTCAAATCATCCTTAATTGTAGTAGTAATGTATGAATTCTCACTACTCTCTCTCCATTATTGCTAGATATGATCTTATTTTATCAAGATTCTCTATATTTTTTTAATAAGCGAGCTCTTGGACTCAAGCTATGGGGGGGTGAATGGAGACAACTCATCGATGATGGAACTTGATTAAGTACAAAATTAGTCAACAAAACATCTAGATGGAGCTTCCACATTGGTGGATCCGCCTTAATGCAACTTTGGTGGTGTTAATTCCTATTCTATCTTAACATCCTCCCTAAACACCCTCAAGTCCTATATAAAGAGGCCTTCTCCTTTGCAATTTGCAAGAGAGAGCCAAGAGGCCTTCTTCAGCCCTATTTAGCCTTCCCCATCCTCTCTCATGAGCTTATGCAGTTCATTTCCTTACTATAGCTTATGCATGCTCTATAGTGTAATAAGCCCATGCTATTGGTGTCCATATTCTGTATATTGGTTATGTCTTGAGGGTTCTCCATTTCTTGTGCCTTCTTAAGTTTTATTGATTCGTCTATTTTTTGTAGTTATCTCTCTCTCTCTCTCTCTCTCTCTCTCTCTCTCTCTCTCTCTCTCAATTTTTCTCTCTTCTCCCTAGTATCCTAGTCCGCTCTTCCATGACTAGCTGGTACCCTTACCTCATTCACTTTGTGGCAGAAGGGAGTCTGACATAGTATAGAGGCTGCTATACTAAATTTCCTTCATCATAAATTGGTGTCCCCACTGAGGACATTCTCATCCACAGTTCTCTACTTCCTTATGCAGGACGATACGACACATAGTGGTGCATCCTCTATAATAAGTGCTCCAAGTGACTCTTCTCTAGCACCTTCACCAACTCTTTTTGAAGCTGGTCGAAGTCCACGCCTCCCACAATGGTCTCCCAAGGAATCCCAAGAAAGGAAGTATGCCTATTGGATGACGGCACGCATGCGGGTAAAAGGTATTCACCTTAGAAATTCCATTCTCTCACAATGGAAAAAATCATGTTTCCATCAATTGCTAGATTCTCATAATTGTGGTGATTGTTTTGCAAACAAAGTGAAGGCCCTTTTGAGAGGTCCTCTTCTCCAAATCATCAAATCCCTCTCTCTCTTTGGCCTAATCCACATCAAAGGAGAACAACTATGCATGAACGGTGTGGAGTTTTATAGAGGTGCAAAGTACGGAGACTACCTTCAATTGTTGCTAGCTCGAAGGTTGGGTGTGGTCGAAAAGGTGGCCATCACACCTTATGAAATATATGTCGCTGAGGATGGACACACTAAGGCAAGAACAATCACTAGTGAGCAAATTCTCTATATAGCAAAGTTGGTGGGTTCCAGAAAGAAACACTCTGGGGAAAATCCTTTATAATTCAATAAAGTGCATTCCCTCTACTCCCTTAAGTAGTCTCCACTTATGAATAATAATAATGGCCCGAATTTCTACACCTTCCACTCTGTACAAAACATCCGAGTTAAGATATGCATTAGTAGGAAGATTTTCTTCCAGCAGCATCTTGTCATGTACTTTGGGGCTGAAAGATTAAGGGAGATTCTTGTATCACCAGAACCTATAATCTTCCCAATGCTAGACTACAATGTATCCTTCAATGTACATGTCTTTATTTTATTATAATAGTTTCTCATGAATCATCGCGAGTTGTATGGACCAATCCAACCTCTTGCTATGCAAACTGTGCATATTGTAGCTAGCACAAAGCTTAGATTCCAAGGTATTATTAGAAGCATACTAGGGCCTAGACATCTTCTTGAAATCAATGCATCTATGAACGCATTCATCCTTTCCCTCATAAAATACAACTTAATTCTAGACGTGTTCATATTTGTACTCTATTAAGGCAACATGGCATTTCCAAGCTTCTTTGGCCGCAATGGGAAAAATGCAGTGGGTTTTTTGGACAACCTTGAGATGGCCTTCATTGTCTCTGGGAGGGATGATGAAGCATTAAAGTTGAGGGCTTTTCCTTTGGTGCTCAAGGAAGAAGCTAGAATGTGGTTCCAAACTCTAAATCCGGCCCAAAGAATTGAATGGAAGGGATTGAAAGCATCTTTCTTGCAGAGATTTCAACAAACTAACTCAGCTGAAGAGTTATGGCAATGACTTTTGGCCCCCATCAAAGTGATCCTTATGGTTATGCAACTTATGAGGAAGGGTTTTTGAAGCTTTGGAGGCAGTGACATACTCACTGAATCCTGGTAAGAGACCTCCAAACTACCTTCAAAAGGATCGATTTATTTCAGGTTTGTACCCCTTGCTCAGGGAGAAGGTAAAGGTGAAATTTCCAAACACTTTTGAAGATGCTTTGAGAATCACTAGGGAAAAGAATCGAAAGATTCTCTACCAAGCCCAAGCTAGCCAAGCAGTTTTGGGAAACAACATCACAACTAAGAAGGCCTCTCAAGTTCTCCCAAATGTATTTAATGCACCAGGCCTTGTTAGAGTACAAAAAGACATGATCCAACAAATAAACAATCTTACTAATCAACTCGAGGGTTTGAGAGTGAATCTTGTGCAAGGTGCAAGAAGACCTATTGAGAGGAATGGTGGGAATCGACCACAAATATGGTGGCAAGCAAGGGAGATGTTGTGTTACAACTATGGAGAAAATGGACACAGCATATACAATTGTCCTCACCCTAGAAGATATGATCACCCTGCTAGAGATCCTCGACAACAACTAAGCCCTCCTCTTGCTAGGACTCAAGAGCAAGAGCATTCACGACCTGCAATTTTACAACCACCTTATGTTCAAGCTGAAACCCCTGTTGTTAAACCAAATGTTAATGTCATAAAAATAGAGGAGGTGGTCAGGGATAGAAGGCTCCAAGAAGAAATAGCGAGAGGTAAGATGAAGGTAGATGTAGTAGAGACCATGCCTATCAAGCGGGTACGTGTCCAAACTGAGGCAAGCAAGGAAGCAATCAATGAGGCAAGTACATCACGGCCAACTAGAGATGAAGGGAAGAAGAGAAAGACTCGAACTAGGTCTAAAATTGATATCTCCTTTGGGTTCTCGGACACAACCTTATAATCTGATAGTAGATGTGAGCTCTCAACGGCCAAAAATTACTTGGTCACAACTGCATAATGCCTCTCCAAAGCTACGATGACAATGGTCAAAAATGGTAAGCACAAGGGCAAGGCAAGGTAAAATGGTTAGTGCAATCAAGACATATGGCCTCAAAGACATAGTGCCTTTAGTGGAGGCTCAAATCAAAGGTCAATGGATTCAAAAAAACATACATTGATAGTGGAGCAGAGGTTTGTGTCATGACAGAAAAGCTTATGCATCAATGAGGATTAGAAGTAATGGAATCCTCAACCTTTAGGGCAAAGATGTCCAACAATGATGCGGTCACATGTGTGGGTGTAGTGAAAGCTTTGAGAGTTTTTGTTTTTGGAATCACTGCAGCAGTGGATGTTTATGTGATGCCAGTAAAGGGAGAAGGATATCCCCTCATCCTAGGGAGACCTTGGCTTATGGGCATTAGAGCTAAGCAAGATTGGGTAACAAGGGATCTGGAGTTGAGGCCACATAAGGTGGGTGGCCACGATCAAAAGGTGGTTTACAACTTGAAGAGTGGCCGTCAAGAGAACCTGGAACTAGAAATGTCTGCCGATGAGTGGAGCTCAAGTGGATGTTCCTTATCGGTAGAAGAGGAAGAGAGTTCAAGTGGAGAGAGTGATAGCACGCTCGAAGTTATTGGCGTCACCTTAAAGGAACCTACCTCGTTAGAAGACAACCCAAGAATCCAAGGAGAAGATGTGTGGGATGCTAGCCTAGAGAAGATGATATCCAAGTATATAAAGGATGAACAAAGGGAGGGTTATGTGAATGTTCTCAAGAAGCATGCATCATTGTTTATTTCTGATTATACTCACATTACAGGTGTCACTACAGTGAAGCATCACATCCAACTCAAAGAAGGAAGCAAACCTGTAGTACAAAGATTGAGAAGACCGGGAGTTGTGCGATAGGATGCACTGTTGAGACAGAGGTGAAGAGACTCTTGAATGTAGGATTCATATACCCAGTGCGAGATTCAGAATGGGTCCCCTTAGTAGTAGTGAGGCCAAAAAAATGGTAAGTGGCGAGCATGCATAGATTACAAGCCACTAAATGTTGCAACAAAGAGGGACCACTTCCCTCTCCCATTTCAGGATGAAATCTTGAATGAAGTAGCGGGACATGAGTGGGTGTGTGATGGCTACTCTGGCTACTTCTAGATTCTCATTGTAGAGGAGGATCAAAAGAAGACCACTTTCATCACACCATGGGGTTGTTTTTTCTTTCGAGTCATGCCCTTTGGTCTTGCAAATGCCCCAGCAAACCTTTCAACGATTCGTGAATATGGTCTTCCAACCTTACTTTGGTATGTCCATAAGGGTTTTCATAGATGACATTTGTATTTACAACTCAAGGAACATACATCTATGCAAGGTTGATGAAGGATTTACTCGCTTAGCTAGGTTGGGTGGACAACTAAATAAGGATAAATGTCACATTGGGGAAAGCAAGGTTACACAACTAGGGTATATAGTGTCCATTGAAGGAATTGAGGTAGATCCAAAAAAGTTAGAAACATTACTAGCTCTACTTCCCCAACCTCCATCAAACAATTAGTCTCCTTCTTACAAAAGCTAAGATATTTAGGTAGATTTATACACTTAATCTCTCAGGCCATAAATCCCCTGCAGCAACTGACATGCCAAGAAACACTTGTATGGAGTGAACAAAGTGAAGGACATTTTAAGGAGATAAAGATAATGTTGGGTCACTTCCTATAATCCTCCAGCCTTGTTGGGAAGAAACATTCTTTGTAAACCCTAGCTTGGGAGAAGAGACCATTGGTGCTGCTCTCCTACAAAAAGATCCGAAAACATCCTTCATGAGGCATGTGTATTTTTCCAGCCGCCTCATGAAAGCCTCAGAGAAGGCTTACACCTCCATGGAACAACTAGTGTTGGCCCTCATGTTTGCAGTAACCAAATTTCGGCCATATTTGCTTCCAAAAAGGTTTGTGATCATCACTGTGGAGGATATGTTTCCCTATGCACTACAACATATGGAAATCTCTGACAAAATAGCAATGTGGATGGTCCGACTTCAAGCGTTTGATTATACAGTGCAGGTTGAGAAAACAACTCGAGCATACCTGGTTGATATTTTGACAAATAGGTGCTATGAGAAAAATCTCAGGGTGAAAAGAAAGGACTTTCCAACACCCCCATCCATAAAGACTCTTGTAGATGCTTATAGCCTCTACTTTGATGGTGCATACAAGAGAACTAAGGATAAGGCAGCCGCAGGCATTGTTGTTTTCTCTCCTTTAGGAGAGAAAATCTATGGTGAAGAAATCATCTTGGAAGGTGTCCACTCTAACAATGAGGCAGAATATCAAGCTTTAATTCATGGTCTTTGTTGGTGTCTTAGTAATTCAATCGAGAGGTTGAATGCTTTTGGAGACTCCATGCTATTGGTCAGGCAGATGCAAGGTACATGGGCATGCAAAAATACAAACCTCTCTAGTAAAATAAGAGAAGCCAAATCTCTTATGAGAAGATTTAGGGAGGCATAAGTACATCATGTGCCAAGAGACCAAAACAAGGATGCCGACCATCTAGCATCATCAAGGTTGAATGAGTCAATGGTGGGAGCAGTGGCTATCAAACCCCCACTTCAGCAAGGCAAGGAAGACTTAGAAGATATTCTACACCTCTTAGAGCAAGGAGAAGCTCCCAAACACATGACTAAGGGATAAAAGACAGTAGCTAGCTCGTAAGGCTACAAGATATTGCATGGTAAATGATAGTTTGTATTGTCTTGGTAAGGATGGTGTGCTTAGGAAAGTGCCTTCAAAATGGGAAATTGAAGAAATCTTAAAATATTGTTATGATGATGTGTGTGGAGGCCGCTTTGCATACGACATCACAAGTAGAAAGGTTCTACAAGCTGGCTTTACTTGGCCCAGTCTACACCGATATGCCAAATATTGGTGTCAAACATGTGAAGAATGTCAAAAATTAGGACCACGACGGCTCATAGCAAACCCCAAACCCCAATCAAGGTCTATGGACCCTTTGAGAAGTGGAGAATTGATGCCATAGGGCCTCTACCACGCACTCCATGAGGAAAAGAGTATATTATCATGGGGGTAGATTACATGACTAGATGGACCGAGGCTATGCCAACTAGAAGAATCATTTCTAAGGAAGTGAGTAAATTCATCTTTGACCACATTTGTTGTATGTTTGGTACCTTTCTTGAAATACTATCAGATAGAGGACCAAGGTTTGGAGCTAATGTGGTGGGTGAACTCATGTAAAAGCTAAATATTCAACCATGACACTCTACCCCTTACTACCCTCAATGCAATGGATTGGTGGAGAAGGTAAATGGTATGATTTGTAAAATCATCAGCAAACAGGTACATTCAAGGCCCCGAGATTGGGACAAGCACCTTAGTGGAGCTCTATGGGCTTACGGAACCTCCTTCAAAACCATGTTAGGGTTCACACCTTTTCATCTAGTTTATGGACAATAGGCTCTTTGCCTATTGAGGTGAAATTAGCTAGCCTTCGGGTATTAGGTGGCATAGTAGGCTCTCAAAAGGAGAAGTTACATCAAAGATTGTTGGACCTAGAGAGGCTACAATTTGATTGTCAAGAAGCCATCAACCACTACTCCCAGGAAGCTGAGAAGCGTAGAGAAAAGTTCAACAAGAAGCTAACATATAAAAACATCAAGGAGGGATCTTTAGTGCTTTGATATGAAAATCTCTTTGATAAAAGAAAGGATTGCAAGTTTCTCTACCGGTGGGAGGGACCATTTTGGGTCACAAAAAAAATTCAACAATGGCTCCTACAAACTTCAAGACATTGAGGGAAAAGTGCACAAGACTAGGGTAAATGGATGGCGCTTAAAACCCTATCACATTAGGGTGGGGTCAGCTCAAGATACCAAAGAGTGTCTAGAGGCATAAATACCTCTAACCAGGTTGGGGGGGGCTCTATGATCCAAGAAAATCACAAAAAAAAACTTTTTCTAACACTTTCTTGATTTTTTGTACATTTGGAGGTTTGAAATAAAGAAGAGGGTGGGAACAACCTCTTAGAAAATCCAAGAAATCACTGGATGAAAATATTTCATGGACCGGTTTACCAAGGGGGGTGAAGAGTAAAGATCAATGGAGGAAGGTGAAGGGAAAATGTGTAATGTGAAAAGAAAAGACATGAAATGGATTTGGAGCCATCCAAAGGGCTTGTGAGGCTCATAATGTCATGGCTTTGGAGCCTTATGATAATTCAAACAAATGGGACCCTTCTTAGAAGTATTAGTGGAAGAAAAATCATGCACATGATCTTGTAAGATTTTTTAAAAATCCTTCCACTCTGATCCAAAAACAATTTTCAACATAAAAGTTATATCCATGAGCTGAAGTTTTGGTTGATATTTTTCAATAATTTTTTTGAGCTACGAGTCAAGAGATATGGCCAAAGTGGTGGATGCCAACTTTTTCCAAATGCAGTGGAGACCACCTCCCAATTTTATACACACCCACACTTTCTTCCCCACACTTAACACTTTCATAAAACATCATTCATTAGACTCCCAACCCTTTCCCCTCTCTTCTCCTCTCTCTCAAGCTAATAAACCATTAGAATTTCCCTCCTAAATCACCCTCAAATCATCCTTAATTGTAGTAGTAATCTATGAATTCTCATTACTCTCTCTCCATTATTGCTAGATATAATCTTATTTTATGAAGATTCTCTATATATTTTTTATAGGAGAGCTCTTGGACTCAAGCTATGGGGGAGTAAATGGAGACAACTCACCTATGATGATGGAACTTTATTAAGTACAAAATTGGTCAATAAAACATCTAGATGGAGCTTTCACATTGGTGGAACTGCCTTAATGCAGCTTTGGTAGTGTTAATTCCTATTCTATCTTAACCTCCTCCCTAAACACCCTCAAGGCCTATATAAAGAGGCATTCTCCTTTGTAATTTGCAAGAGAGAGCCAAGAGTCATTCTTCAGCCTTATTGAGCCTTCCCCATTTTCTCCCATGAGCTTATGCAATTCATTCCCTTACTATAGCTTATGCTTGCTCTACAGTGTAATAAGCCCATGCTATTGGTGTCCATTTGTGTATATTGGTTGTGTCTTGAGGGTTCTCCATCTCTTGTGCCCTCTTAAGTTCTATTGATTCATCTATTTTTTGTAGTTCTCTCTCTCTCTCTCTCTCTCTCTCTCTCTCTCTCTCTCTCTCTCTCTCTCTCTCTCTCTCTTAATTTTCCTCTCTTCTCCCTCACAAGCTCCTTTCCCTCTTGCATAGCATCCTAGTCCGCTCTTCCATGACTAGATGGTGCCCTTACCTCATTCACTTTGTGGCAAAAGGGAGTTTGGCATAGTATAGAGGCTGCAATACCGAATTTCCTTCGTCATAAATTGGTGCCCCCACTGAGGACATTCTCATCCACAATTCCCTACCTCCTTATGCGGGACAATACGACACATAGTGGTGCATCTTCTATAACAAGTGCTCCAAGTGGCTCTTCTCCAACACCTTCACCAACTCTTTTTGAAGCTGGTCGAAGTCCATGACTCCCACAATGGTCTTGCAAGGAAGCCCAAGAAAGAAAGTATGTCTATCGGATGTCAGCATATATGCGGGTAAAAGGTGTTTACCTTAGAAATTCCATTCTCTCACAACAAAGAAAATCATGTTGCCATCAATGACTAGATTCTCATAATTGTGGTGAGTATTGTGCAAACAAAGTGAAGGCCCTTTCGAGAGGTCCTTGTCTCCAAATCATCAAATCCCTCTCTCTCTCTGGCCTTATCCACATCAAAGGATGACAACTATGCATGAATGGTGTGGAGTTTTATAGAGCTGCAAAGTATGTAGACTACCTTTAACTGTTGCTAGCTCAAATATTGGGTGTGGTCGAAAAGGTGGCCATCACACCTTATGAAATATATGTCACCGAGGATGGACACACTAAGGCAAGAACAATCACTGGTGAGCAAATTCTCTATATAGCAAAGTTGGTGGGTTCCAGAAAGAAACACTCTGGGGAAAATCCTTTATAATTCAATAAAATGCATTCCCTCTACTCCCTTAAGTAGTCTCCACTTATGAATAATAATAATGGCCCGAATTTCTACACCTTCTACTCTGTACAAAACATCCGAGTTAATGTATGCATCGTAGGAAGATTTTCTTCCAACAGCGTCTTGTTATGTACTTTGGGGTTGAAAGATTAAGGGAGATTCTTGTATCACCAAAACCTATAATCTTCCCAATGCTAGACTACAATGCATCCTTCAATGTACATGTCTTTATTTTATTATAATAGTTTCTCATAAATCACCGCGAGTTGTATGGATCAATCCAACCTCTTGCTATGCAAACTGTGCATATTGTAGCCAGCACAAAGCTTAGATTCCAAGGCATTATTAGAAGCATATTGGGGCCTAGATATCTTACTGAAATCAATGCATCTGTGAATGCATTTATCCTTCCCCTCATAAAATACAAGTTAAGTCTATATGTGTTCATCTTTGTACTCTACTAAGGCAACATGGCATTTCCAAGCTTCTTTGGCTGCAATGGAAAAAATGCAGTGGATTTTTCAGACAACCTTGAGATGGCCTTCCTTGTCGGGAGGGATGATGAAGCATTAAAGTTGAGGGCTTTTCCTTTGGTACTCAAGGAAGAAGCTAGAATGTGGTTCCAAACTCTAAATCCAGTCCAAAGAACTGAATGGGAGGGATTGGAGGTAGCTTTCTTGCAGAGATTTCAACAAATTAACTCAACTGAAGAGTTATGGCAACGGCTTTTGGCCCTCCATCAAAGTGATCCATATGGTTATGCAACTTATGAGGAAGGGTTTTTGAAGCTTTGAGGGCAGTGGTCAGACTCACTGAATCTTGGTGAGAGAGCTCCAAACTGCCTTCAAAATGATCGATTTATTTCAGGTTTGTACCCCTTGCTCAGGGAGAAGGTAAATGTGAAATTTCCAAACACTTTTGAAGATGCTTTGAGAATCACTAGGGAAAAGAATCGAAAGATTCTCTACCAAGCCCAAGCTAGCCAAGCAGTTTTGGGAACCAACATCACAACTATGGAGGCCTCTCAAGTTCTCCCAAATGTATCTAATGCACCAAGCCTTGTTAGAGGTCAAGAAGACATGATCCAACAGATAAACAATCTTACTAATCAACTAGAGGGTTTGAGAGTGAATCTTGTGCAAGGTGCAAGAAGACCTATCAAGGAGAATGGTGGGAATCGACCACAAATGCGGCGACAAGCAAGGGAGATGTCGTGTTACAATTGTGGAGAAAATGGATACGGCATGTACAATTGTCCTCACCCTAGAAGATATGATCGCCTTGCCAGAGGTGCTCGGCAATAAGTAAGCTCTCCTTATACTAGGACTCAAGAGCAAGAGCAGTCAGGACCTGCAATTTTACAACCACCTTATGTTCAAGCTGAAACCCCTATTGTTCAATCAAATGTTAATGTCATAAAAATAGAGGAGGTGGTCAGGGATAGAAGGCTCCAAGAAGAAATAGCGAGAGGTAAGATGAAGGTAGATGTAGTAGAGACCATGCCTATCAAGCGGGTATGTGTCCAAACTGAGGCAAGCAAGGAAGTAATCAATGAGGCAAGTACATCACGGGCACCTAGAGATGAAAGGAAGAAGAGAAAGACTCGAACTAGGTCTAAAATTGATATCTCAGACTTCCCTTTGGGTTCTCGGACACAACCTTATAATCTGATAGTAAATGTGAGCTCTCAACGGCCAAAAATTACTTGGTCACAACTGCATCATGCCTCTCCAAAGCTACGATGACAATGGTAAAAAATGGTAAGCACAAGGGCAAGGCAAGGTAAAATGGTTAGTGCAATCAAGCATATGGCCTCAAAGATATAGTGCCTTTAGTGGAGGCTCAAATCAAAGGTCAACGGATTCAAAAAAACATACATTGATAGTGGAGCAGAGGTTTGTGTCATGACAGAAAAGCTTATGCATCAATTAGGCTTAGAAGTAATGGAATTCTCAACCTTTAGGGCAAAGATGTCCAACAATGATGCAGTCACATGTGTGGGTGTAGTGAAAGCTTTGAGAGTTTCTATTTTTGGAATCACTGCAGCAGTGGATGTTTATGTGGTGCCAGTAAAGGGAGAAGGATATCCCCTCATCCTAGGGAGACCTTGGCTTATGGGCATCGAAGCTAGGCAAGATTGGGCAACATGGGATCTAGAGTTGAGGCCACATAAGGTGGGTGGCCACGATCAAAAGGTGGTTTACAACTTGAAGAGTGGGTGTCAAGAGAACCTTGAACTAGAAACGTCTGCCGATGAGTGGAGCTCAAGTGAATGTTCCTCATCATTAGAAGAGGAAGAGAGTTCAAGTGGAGAGAGTGATAGCAATCTCGAAGTTATGGGCATCACCTTAAAGGAACCTACCTCGTCAGAAGACAACCCAATAATCCAAGGAGAATATGTGTGGGATGCTAGCCTAGAGAAGATGATATCCAAGGATATAAAGGATGAACAAAGGGAGGGTTATGTGAATGTTCTCAAGAAGCATGCATCATTGTTTATTTCTGATTATACTCACATTACAGGTGTCACTACAGTGAAGCATCACATCCAACTCAAAGAAGGAAGCAAACCTATAGTACAAAGATTGAGAAGACTGGGAGTTGTGAGACAGGATGCACTGTTGACAAAGGTGAAGAGACTCTTGAATGTAGGATTCCTATACCTAGTGGGAGATTCAGAATGGGTCCCCCTAGTAGTAGTGAGGCCGAAGAAAAATGGTAGGTGGTGAGTATGCATGGATTACAAGCCACTCAATGCTGCAACAAAGAGGGACCACTTCCCTCTCCCATTTCAGGATGAAATCTTGAATGAAGTAGCGGGACATGAGCGGTATACAGTGTGTGATGGCTACTCTGGCTACTTTTTCCAGATTTCCATTGCACAGGAGGTCAAAAGAAGACCACTTTCATCACACCATGGCGCTATTTTGCCTTTCAAGTCATGCCCTCTGGTCTCAGAAATGTCCCAGCAATCTTTCAACATTTAATGAATATGGTCTTCCAACCTTACTTTGGTAAGCCCATTAGGGTTTTCATAGATGACTTCTGTATTTACAGCTCGAGGAACATACATTTACGCAAAGCTAATGAAGGATTTACTCGCTTAGCTAGATTGGGTGGAAAACTAAATAAGGATAAATGTCACATTGGGGAAAGCAAGGTTACACTACTAGGGTATGTAGTGTCCATTGAAGGAATTGAGGTAGATCCAAAAAAGGTAGAAACATTGCTAGCTCTACCTTCCCCAACCTCCATCAAACAATTAGTCTCCTTCTTCCAAAAGCTAAGATATTTGGGTAGATTTATACACTTGCTCTCTCAGGCCATATATCCCCTGCAGCAGCTGACACGCCAAGAAACACTTGTATGGAGTGAACAAACTGAAGGACATTTTAAGAAGATAAATAAAATGTTGGTGTCACTTCCTATAATCCTCCAGCCTTGTTGGGAAGAAACATTCTTTGTAAACCCTAGCTTGGGAGAAGAGGCCATTGGTGCTGCTCTCCTACAAAAAGATCCAAAAACATCCTTCATGAGGCATGTGTATTTTGCCAGCCGCCTCATGAAAGCCTCAGAGAAGGCTTACACCTCCATGGAACAACTAGTGTTGGCCCTCATGTTTGCAGTAACCAAATTTCGGCCATATTTGCTTCCAAAAAGATTTGTGATCATCACTGTGGAGGATATGTTTCCCTATGCACTACAACATATGGAAATCTCTGACAAAATAGCAATGTGGATGGTCCGACTTCAAGAGTTTGATTATACAGTGCAGGTTGAGAAAACAACTCGAGCATACCTGGTTGATATTTTGACAAATAGGTGCTATGAGAAAAATCTCAGGGTGAAAAGAAAGGACCTTCCACCACCCCCATCCATAAAGACTCTTGTAGATGCTTATAGCCTCTACTTTGATGGTGCATACAAGAGAACTAAGGATAAGGCAGCCGCAGGCATTGTTGTTTTCTCTCCTTTAGGAGAGAAAGTCTATGGTGAAGGAATCATCTTGGAAGGTGTCCACTCTAACAATGGGGCAGAATATCAAGCTTTAATTCATGGTCTTTGTTGGTGTCTTAGTAATTCAATCGAGAGGTTGAATGCTTTTGGAGACTCCATGCTATTGGTAAGGCAGATGCAAGGTACATGGGCATGCAAAAATACAAATCTCTCTAGTAAAATGAGAGAAGCCAAATCTCTTATGAGAAGATTTAGGGAGACATAAGTACATCATGTGCCAAGAGACCAAAACAAGAATGCCGACCATCTAGCATCATCAAGGTTGAATGAGTCAATGGTGGGAGCAGTGGCTATCAAACCCCCACTTCAGCAAGGCAAGGAAGACTTAGAAGATATTCTACACCTCTTAGAGCAAGGAGAAGCTCCCAAACACTTGACTAAGGGAGAAAGACAGTGGCTAGCTTGTAAGGCTACAAGATATTGCATGGTAAATGAAAGTTTGTATTGTCTTGGTAAGGATGGTGTGCTTAGGAAAGTGCCTTCAAAATGGGAAATTGAAGAAATCTTAAAAGCTTGCCATGATGATGTGTGTGGAGTCCACTTTGCACATGACATCACAAGTAGAAAGGTTCTATAAGCCGACTTTACTTGGCCCCCAGTCTACACCGAGATGTAAAATATTGGTGTCAAACATGTGAAGAATGTAAAAAATCAAGACCACGACGGCTCATAGCAGAACCCTCAAACCCCAATCAAGGTCTATGGACCCTTTGAGAAGTGGGGAATTGATGCCATAGGGCCTCTACCATGCACTCCATGAGGAAAAGAGTATATTATCATGGGGGTAGATTAAATGACTAAATGGGCCGAGGTTATACCAACTAGAAGAATCACTGCTAAGGAAGTGAGTAAATTCATCTTTGACCACATTTGTTGTAGGTTTGGTATCCCTCTTGAAATACTATCAGATAGAGGACCAAGGTTTAGAGCTAATGTGGTGGGTGAACTCATGCAAAAGCTAATTATTCAATGACGACTCTTACTACCCTCAATGCAATGGATTGGTGGAGAAGGTAAATGGAATGATTTGTAAAATCATCAGCAAACAGGTACATTCAAGGCCCTGGGATCGGGACAAGCACCTTAGTGGAGCTATATGGGCTTACAGAACCTCCTTCAAAACCATGTTAGGGTTCACACATTTTCATCTAGTTTATGGACAATAGGCTCTTTTGCTTATTGAGGTCAAATTAGCTAGCCTTCGGGTATTAGGTGGCATAGTAGGCTCTCAAAAGGAAAAGTTACATCAAAGATTACTGGACCTAGAGAGGCTACAATTGGATCATCACGAAGCCATCAACCACTACTCCCAGGAAGCTGAGAAGCGTAGAGAAAAGTTCAACAAGAAGCTAACAGATAAAAACATCAAGGAGGGATATTTAGTGCTTCGATATGACAAACGCTTTGATAAAAGAAAGGATGGCAAGTTTCTCTATCGGTGGGAGGGACCGTTTTGGGTCACAAAAAAATTCAACAATGGCTCCTACAAACTTCAAGACATTGAGGGAAAAGCGCACAAGACTAGGGTAAATGGATGGCGCTTAAAACCCTATCACATCAGGGTGGGGTCAGCTCAAGATAGAAAGTGTGTCTAGAGGTATAAATACCTCTAGCCAGGTTGGGGGGGGGCTATATGATCGGAGAAAATCACAAAAAAAATATTTGTCTAACACTTAATTGATTTTTTGTATATTTGGAGGTTTGAAATAAAGAAGGAAACAACCTCTTGGGAAATCCAAGAAATCAATAGATGGAAATATTTCATGGACCGGTTTACCAAGGGGGAGTGAAGAGTAAAGATCAATGGAGGAAGGTGAAGGTAAAATGTGTAATGTGAAAAGAAAATATATGAAATGGATTTGGAGCCATCCAAAGGGCATGTGAGGCTCATAATGTCATGGCTTTGGAGCCTTATGATAATTCAAACAAATGGGACCCTTCTTAGAAGCATTAGTATAAGAAAAATCAAGCACATGATTTTGTAAGATTTTTTCAAAATCCTTCTACTCTGATCAAAAAAACTTTTCAACATGAAAGTTGTAGTGCGTGATGTGAAGTTTTAGCTGGTATTTTTTTATAATTTTTTAGAGCTACGAGTCGGGAGATATGGCTTAAATGGTGGACGCAAACTTTTTCCAACTGGAGTGGAGACCACCTCCCAATTTTATACACACCCACACTTTCTTCCCCACACTCAACACTTCTATAAAACATCATTCATTAGCCTCCTAACCCTTTGCCCTCTCTTCTCCTCTCTCTCAAGCTAATAAACCATTAGAATTCCCCTCCTAAATCACCCTCAAATCATCCTTAATTGTAGTAGTAATGTATGAATTCTCACTACTCTCTCTCCATTATTGCTAGATATGATCTTATTTTATGAAGATTCTCTATATTTTTTTATAGGAGTGCTCTTAGACTCAAGCTATGGGCAGGAGAATGCAGACAACTCACCTATGATGGAACTTGATTAAGTACAAAATTGGTCAACAAAACATCTAGATGGAGCTTCCACATTGGTGGAACCCCCTTAATGTAGCTTTGGTGGTTTTAATTCCTTTTCTATCTTAACCTCCTCCCTAAACACCCTCAAGGCCTATATAAAGAGGCCTTATCCTTTGTAATTTGCAAGAGAGAGCCAAGAGGCCTTCTTCAGTCCTATTGAGCCTTCCCCATTCTCTCTCATGAGCTTATGCAGTTCATTCCCTTACTATAGCTTATGCACGCTCTACAGTGTAATAAGCCCATGCTATTGGTGTCCATATTGTGTATATTTGTTATGTCTTGAGGGTTCTCCATCTCTTGTGCCCTCTTAAGTTTTATTGATTCATCTATTTTTTATAGTTCTTTCTCTCTCTCTCTCTCTCTCTCTCTCTCTCTCTCTCTCTCTCTCTCTCTCTCTCTCTCTCTCTCTCTCTCTCTCTCTCAAATTTCCTCTCTTCTCCCTCACAAGCTCCTCTCCATCTTACATAGCATCCTAGTCCGCCCTTTCATGACTAGGTGGTGCCCTTACCTCATTCACTTTTTCACAAGAAGGGAGTTTGGCATAGTATAGAGGCTGTCATACAGAATTTCCTTCGTCAAGTACCTTGCTAAGAAGAGGAAAACTGTTTTCAGCCTCCACCCTTGTGTGTCTTCCCCCATTGTGCAAGCAAGAAAGCTTCAAGCGAGACTCCTTCCTTCTCTCCCACAATCTTGACACCTTAGTCCTATAAGACCACCCCCTCCCCAAGCTTGAGGGGAGGGAAAGGGAGAAAAGTCGCCGTGCTGCCCGCCTATGGAACCAAGCTACCGCCATCCGCCTCCACGTCACCACACTGGCTTGCTGCCACCTCATCACCATCCTCATCATCATCGTCATCATCCTCCCGATCACCCTCTCCATCATCCACTTTCTCTCTCCACGTCACATTTCCTGTGACAGGAGCTTGGAAGCTTCTATAAAAGCTTCCCATAGCCGCTATTCACCTGTGCCTTCCCAAGGTGCTTTAAACCCGCAACCGCAAGGTCGTGTCCTGCGCGAGAGAGGGAGATCGTGGACTGGGAGACTTTGGAACATGCCAGTAATCCAAGGGGGAGTTGCTGCGATGAAATTCACTGCATAATGGCTCCTAAGCAAAAGAAACAAGGCGCACACGCAGTGTCATCGTGTTGGGGGTTGAAGGTCTTCCACCGGGGTTTAGAGTAGAAGAGGAGTGTGGGATTCAAGGTTAGGAGAGGGAGAAAAGATTGGGGTTTATGAAGACTTGGGTTTTAGAGATGACTCAGTTGAAGAAGAAGACCTCAAGCTTTTTCTTTTACTTAGCATACATGAATGGAATGAAAGACTTTGTCTTGATTACAACAAATGCATATGCGGATAATAAGCCAATACATTTAGGGATTATCTCAGATTTAATCCAAATGCATACTTCAAATGCAAGCTCAAATGGTTTCTATTTCATGAATATTAATGGACAACAACTCCAAGATACAAGTATTTTGGTGACTCTACTACATCCAAGACATAGATCAAAATCTCATGAAATGCATTGCCAAAGCATAAAATTTACTTCAGCCCTGTTTTAAAATAGTAATTTCCAGCCCATAAACAAGCTCCAAAAATGCACATAATCTCAAGAATAAGCCTCTCTAATCATTCTCAAATGAAGTCCTGATGTTAAGAGGTCAATTTCTTCTCTTACAACCACATAGATCACTTGATTTCTCTTCAAAATGGACAAAAACAATGGGCTGCCCTGTTTATGATTGGTTTTTTCAGTCCAAATCAGCCCATACACCTCCAAAATCCTCCCCTTTGCTTGCCCCAAAGTCACTCAAGTACTTGGGTACAAGACGGGCTTCATTGGATCATGAATATGGTAAGAGAATGGAAAAAGACGTACATAAGAGCAGGCTGAATATTTTTTCTCAGTTTTCCCCTTTTATGGACTGTCATACCACTCATTTTCGTCATACCAAATGGACGGGTCGGAAGAGCTCTAACCTTCTTTGTTTGTATCTCCTTCTTTAGCTTCAATTTGCCTTGAGTTTACATGCTTTGGAGCATGCACCATAGCCTTCAGCTCACCCTCCATCTGCCACAAGTATACAGGCCCAAAATTTGCACTGAAAAATGCAGGCTACACTCCCTTCAACTCCTACACTACAGTTTGATCATTTAGGTCACTTATAAGTCATATAAGTCCATTATTCCAGGTCCCATACAAACCTAGTGGACTTTTGGCACTTCTCTTGATTTCCAGGCAAATATTCCTCTTGAACCAATGTGACTTAGCCTGCAGAATATCAATTACCTCCAGTTGATCAAGTTGTGGGTTCCCATAGACTTAATTTTTGTCAATATACATGGTACAATTGAAAATCGCATGACAGTTACAAAAGAACTTATGAAATTAAGTGATATATAAGTCGGATGTTGGGTAACAATGACTGAATTATGTATGAAAGTTTCTCATGTGAATCCTAATGAAGTTCTTCTACAAACATAAGAACTCTATTATTTATATCATGAACAGAAAACTCTTTGACAGCGGGAGCTTCCACTCCGAGTTCACGTGTGGACAACACCCCGAACCTCAATGCCCAGGTTCTTAAAAATTGATTCTGCATGAAAAGAATGCACTAGGCATGTCCAATTCTCATAGGCAATTTTAATTACATTTGGAAATTTTAATTGCTTGCCCGATTTACAAGATTTAGTTGCATGTCATACATTTGAAATTGCTTGCACTTCCAAGTTGCAATCCTGAACGCATATTGCATAAGTTAAAAGGTGGATTTCTCAAAATGCATCCTTGATTTCCTTGCGAAAAAGAACAGCGCGTAATGCACTTAGGTAATAATTTCCTAGTTGTGATTCGTAGGAGATAATCGTTGACATCCATTAAATGTTGTCCGAGTAGTTGCAATGCATGAAAGGGATTTATGTACCATGCAAATTGCATGCGATGATAATTACATTAATGGTCTCGTGGCATTCGCTCATGCACGGAGTTCTTTTATTGAAGTTTGCATTTAGGAAAGGATGCATTTTCATATTAAACCTTGAATTCAATGCATTAAACGAAGGGTTTATAGGCATAGTTCTTGATGTTAATCAACGTAGGGTTTATATGAGTTAGCTCTGAATTATCAATTAATATAGTTTAGGCAAGGAAAAGTAACGATAATTGTAAGACTTATAGCTGCATAGAAGGAAAAAGTCTATGAATCGCATATTTGCATGGAATGTTATGTCTTGCGATTATTTACATCTTCTAGGAAAAGTATTCGCATCTCTAAGGAAAGATCACCTCTTGTCGCAAGGCAATTGGATCAATTAGGTAAATCGCTTGTAATGGTGTAACTCAAATGATGATCACCTCAATGCACTAAGTAGAGCTAAGCCATGATAAAATTCTGCCTAGTATTGCACTCAGGAAACCCACTTAATGTTAGGGCTAGCTAAACGCCTATGCAAGATGATCTAGGGTTTCGTACCCTAAGGATCAATTGGCCAAATACTAGACTTCCGCAAGGAAAATTAGGAACCCTAGGGCCAAAGCGTTATCGGCCTAGCAGGGTTAAGGGTTGGGTTGGGTCAAGAGGATTCCCAAACCCTACATCTTGACCAAAGTATTCTTGACCTGGGAATACCGTGTGATGGGAGAAATAATCCCACAAGTTAGACGCGACACTTGTCTCGTGCAACAAGTTGCAACGTCGCATGGTTTTGTGTCTATTTCACAAAATAGTATTGCCACTCCTTAGGACAAGGTTGGTGAGTTCTAAGTACAAGTCTAAATTTCTAGAGGATGAGTAGACATCCTGCTACATCACCCTTCTTTGAGGCTGATTTGCCAAGTTAGGGAAAACTATGAATTACCTAGCAGAAATTGACCAAATCAAGTGAGGAAAACGGGGTTGTCCATGATTTATTATTTATAATTTAAGGAAACCTAAGGTGAAAACAATGTGGGTCAACATGGTATAAACCCTAACCCAAGGATAAAGGGTAAACAAGCAACACAGCTTATGAAACCCTTGGGATCTTGCCAAGTCACAACTGACCCCAGATTGAATGCTGGATGTATTCGGAGAGAAGGATTCACACCTTAGCAGTTGGCCGAACAAATGACCACCGGATTGATTGTGTTTGTACAGTTAGGAGCACTATTTGTACTTCTTTGCTCAAGGAACTAATGCTCGAAAAATAATTAATGCTTCAGGTTGAAGGCCTGGAGGGAGAGGCAGCATCAGTTACCCCCGACTGTCTGCCTAACCCTATCCAAGGGGGTTGTTATTTGCGCCGGGTACGTGGACCAAACCCGCCACGAGAGGTCTCTCCATGGGTGCTACTTGGAGCAGGAGGACGCTTGGGTGCTAGGGGGGCTCTGGCCATAAATCCCTTGATTCTGGACCCTGCATAAGAGGCGGAAGTGACTCGAGATTGGATCTCGAGACCCGCATACTAGTCTACGGGTGGAAACTTGGAATAGCAATCCCTGAGGATTGTTGGAATTGCCTTCGGGCAGATTATGGAATGCCCTTCGGGCTGGATTGTGGATTAGCCTTCGGGTGGATTATGGAATAGCCTTCAGGCTGGATTATATTATGTATTCCAAAGACTGATAAATAAAGATCAAATGTTAAAAAGGAACTTGTTTGACATTGTTTTTCTATGTCAGTGCTTAAGTTATGTGAAGGAACCGGTGAATAATTGGCTAATTAAGAAATTGTTTTTGCTTGTCAAACTAAATGTGGTAGAGGTAATTAGATAACTAAAGCAACCTGAGGAAAGTGCGATGGGTGTGACCATTGGTTCGTCCTACGGAAGGGTGGTCCCGGCTGGCCGGGAACTTTTCTCAAAGGATTTGACAGCGAGGCAACAATGACTCAGAATCAATAGAAGCTAGAGTCCCGATTTATGCTGTTTTAGGGGAATGGAATGGGACTATGCCTTACAGGCAGAGAGGTTGAGCTTCGCATCCCTCTCGTTTCCCATTCTCCTTGAACCAAGTGCAGCATGAATCCGCTTCGTCCCTGATGTTTCTGTGTAAAGTAGTTCATCTGGGGCTCGACGCTAGTTACCTCTGAGGAACTTGACCATTAGGGAAACCCTGATTCAGGTTGATCCTAAGTGGGAACGGCCGGAATGCTTCCGCTTCGTGGCAGACTTGGGAAGACCTAGATCGTAAACCCCGTGATATTCCGTGGGAGTGTCGGGCAGCGCTTTCTGGACTCTCTTCTCGATAGGCTGCTAAGACGTGTCCTACAAGTGGATATGTGGACACGTTACAAACCAATAAAGCACACTATTCAATATCTTCATGCTGAAAATAAACCCTTGGCCCCACAAAAATGATATTGAAGCACAAAACTAGACCAAGGGATAGGCTGCTCACATCCTGAACTAAAAGCATCAAATTATTAGCTAACCCCTATATAAATAGCAAGGGATGTCCAATCAATATGTCGTTGAACGATTTGATGAATCCATGATAGAATAGGAAGATAGTCAATTGCTACCTAGCTCATAACCCATACTAACCATCAGTGACCGAAATAGGACATGTTAGCAAGCAATCCCCATAGTAGCCTTTAATTATAAAAGCCCCCCATGGCCACAGTTAAGAAAGATGTCTTCAACAAAGGCATACTTAGCCAAGGAATCTGCAAAGCAATTCCACTGTTAGGGAATTAGTTGGCAAGTCACTACCTCAAATATCTCTAGGACATCCAAGGTTGCATAATGGTACATTCTTAGAATGGAATCTCTCACACTATAGGTCCCATTCATTTGGTTGATCACTAACTACGAGTCACCTTTCACCAAACTGACGAATACCACCACATCCAGCTAGATTTAACCCCATAATCAAGGCATTATATTTCACCATGTTATTCGTAAAAACAATGCCTAAATATACTTACAATTTTAAACTACTAGATAACGGGGATCTTTAATAACAACCCCAATACTCTCATGCTTATCAAGTCCTCAAGAAGCTCCATCAAAATATAATGTGTAAACCCATGTTTCATTGACATAACATGCCATGGCAATCAACCTACTCGTACTTATGATAATCAAAGTCTAATTGAGAAAGAGTATGTAAGATATGTACAATCTCTCCTTCCTTGCTAAACTCAATAGGGATGCTAGTAAGAACCCTATGATAGTGGTGACAATAGACCTTAATATCCCATGTAAAAGATCCATCTTGCCACTCAGTAATGTGATAACCCTTACTCTACCAAATCACTCTGCCTTGGTGGTAACACTACTCTAAATATGGATGCTCAAGATAAGGAATACTTTTCCCATCCAATAGTCTTGGTATCCCCTACAAGTTTAAGTTGAATCTCTAGAAAGCCACCAAGTCTGACGTCAATCTCTATACATAATAAGGCTTTAATTTATTGAAATTTACTTTAGTTTTTAACTCTACCCCTTGAAAATCCGCTAAAAGGCTTGTAGAGCCATACTTTCATATACAAATAATTTTATAAGGACCATCCCGTTTGAATTCCAACTTGCCTAGAAATAGCTCACGATGGACATCATAATATAAAACTAGTTGACCCTTAGCAAACTTATACTTCTTAGCCCAAAGATCATGAAGCATTTTTATCTGCTTCTTCCCAACTTTGTGATGTAATAAGGCTTGTAATCTAATCTTGTCAAGATGTGAAAGAAAAATGAACCTTTTGTGTAATGTCTCATCTTCTCCCAAGCAATGATTTAGAGCAAACCTTATTGTAGGCAACTCAATCTCGAGAGGTAAAACACACTCTTCCACATATGCTAATTAAAAGGGGTGTGGCATGTAGATCTCTTGAATGTCATGTTATAAGCCCAAACAACCACATACAACTTCTTATCCCAATCACGCTTACTTTCAGATACAGTCTTTGATAAAATCCCAACAAGCTACTTATTGGTACTCTCTATTTTCCCACTAGCTTGGGGGTAATAAGGCATGGTCTTATTATGTTTAATCTTCAGTGCTTCCATCAAACTCTCAATCACTTTATTCAAAAAAAAAATTTGATGATCAGACACAAGCTCCTTAGGTGGACCAAAATAGCAAATAATCAGCTCCAAAATAAAACTAGTCATTTCCTTGGCATTATCCTTTATTGTAGCATAGGCTTCAGACCCACTCCATGAAATAGTCTGTTGTCACAATGATATAATGCTTTTGTGCAGTTGACGAAGGATGTATAAGTCCAATAAAATCAATGTCCCACTTCTCAAATGATAGTATATCCATAATAGGAGTCAGTGGATACTTCCTATTCTCCCTATTGTCATGTCTTTGATATGTATCACATCTCTTGACATACACAAATGCAACTTGGAAAATGGGTAGCCACCAATATCTAGCTCTCAAAGCTTTTTGTGCGATCAACCGTTCAACAAAGTACCCTCCACAAGCACAGTCATGACACTCTTCCAAGATAAATGGAACCTTATCAAGCATAACACATTGGTGATAAACATCATCGAATTGTTGACTCTAGTGTTCCTCCAATCAAGGCAAATTTCAAGGCTTGCTGGCTTATTTTCCTCTTTTTAGCCTTCGATTACAAAGCAATTGCAGCCTCTCTTGTGGATAGATAATGTGTTATAGCGGCATACTAGGATGGAATGGAGGCCGTATCGATTTTGAACTGACCCTCAAGGTCACTATCTTTAGCCAAGACTCCTTTGGCTCCCCAAATTCCATAAGACATTCAACAATGCTCTACAACTTCAACGGCTTACTCTTGATTTCATAATCAAACTCTTGCAAAGTGATCAACCAGTTTGCTACGTGGTTAGGAGATTGTATGTTATTCAATAATAGCCTTGGTCCCTCTACCTTCATATGGAATACTACACTTTCATACAAGATGTAGTGCTTGAATTTCTTAGTTGTAAAGACCATCCCAAGGCATAGTTTCTCCATGCAAGTATAATTAATCTTGGATAACCCCAATTTGTGACTAGTAAACATGATTGGATGGTACCACTTCTCTTCCTAAATCTTGGCCAAACAACAGCTCATACTATACATCGTAGTGGCTGAAAATATATAAAATATCTCACCCCTTTTAGGTGCTTTTAGGACTGGCACTTTTGCCAATTCCTGCTTCATATCCTCGAATGATACTTGACATGGATCACTCCAAATAATAGATTTGTCAATAGCAATGTCCTCTCAGCCAGTGCATTAATAAATAGTTGATAATAACTAACTGACAAACAGAAAGCTATGCATATCGTTAGGAGTATATGATAGACTCATAAGACGATGACCTTTATCTTTTTAGGATCAGTTACCATACCAGTCAAGCTGACCACATGGCCCAATATCAATCCATAGGGCACTCCAAAGACTCATTTCCTTTGGTTGAGAGCAATGCAAAACTCCCTACACCGCTCAAAACATTTACATAATATAATTAGTTGTCTCTCCCTTGTAGTGGTTGCCCCCAGGTCATCAATAAAGACCTTTAGCTCCTCTAGAAAAATATCACTAAAAGTTGTATCAGCCATATGTTACCAAGACCTTGGTGCATTGTATAGGCCAAAAGCCATAACATGATATGCAAAGGTACCAAATATAGTGATAAATTTTGTTTTCAAATTGTCCTTAGCGATAGCCATTTGATTATAATTGACAAAGCAATCCGTAAACAAATAGATATCCCTACTTGTAACTGATCTAAAATCTGATCAATGAATGGCAACATATAGTAATCTTTAACCATTTGCTTATTGAACTCTCTAAAATCTACGCATCGCCAAGTTTGAATATTCTTCTTTTCCATGATAACTACCGGCAAACATCACTTTGTGTTGTAGAGGAAATATCAAGCCAACCTTATGTAATTTTTGTAGCTTCTCAAATAGTCCGTCCCTCTGCTCAAAAGGCATATGCCTCACTTTCTACCAAACCAAATGGCTACCATTCTTCATAGGAATAGTATATACATCCAAACTACGGAGAATATGCCTCAATTTATCATAGCTTTAGGCAAAAATATCATGAAATTCTTAGATCAAGGACATGTAGTCCTTCCTCTTTTCTAGACTAAGCATAGATCCTAATTTAATTGGTTGTGGCTCATCCAACATGCTGAGATCCAATTCAATCACATCCATGTATCAGATTCTATATTGAGCTTCTATTAGCTCATTCAGAGTTACCTGGTAGACATATTTTGTAGTGAACCCCTCTCTTGATTCATTGCTTAGATGAAGTCTCACTATTAGAAGGATTCTCTAATGCCTCAAATTCTGTCAATGATAAAGGCACTCTCTCGCTTTGAGGAGATTCAGGGTATGCATCCATTATTACACATTTGGCAACTCTACCAAAAATCAAACAACTAGCAGGTATATCAACTTGACAATCGAATAACAAGATCCATGGTCTTCCTAGTAGTACTTGATAACTTGGCTGCCCTGCAAACCTAATAATGTTAAAGTCCAAAATGCATTCCACATTAGCAATAGTCACGTAGACTTTGATAATGCAACCTTTCAGTTGCCTTAAAACTGTCATCGGCCATTCAAAGAATTGTGGAGACATCCTTTTGGATTTCCAGTCCTAGTCTTTCCATCAATTTTAAACTCATAATGTTGACAAAGGAGCTCATATCTACAATGGCATGATCCACTAATATGCCATCAACATATGTTGTCATCCTTAGACAATGCTTTTTAGCATGATCAAACTAGTCATCTCCCGCTCAGACTATTCCCAAGGGTGATGATATACCCAATGCAAAGGATCTTCTTAAAATCTTTATGCACTCTTAGAGATAACTTGATTAGCACTACAAGAGGTTCACATTAAGCTTTACCTCGCAAAGAGAATTGGCTAAATCAAATTCATGATAATTAGCGATGGTTCTCTTCTCTTGACAGACGATTCTTTCTCTAGGTCACTGAATAGGCTTAGATGTCTCTTTCTTGGCTTTTGCCTTCTTCTTTGGTAGCTCCTTGTTAGACTCAACTTTGCCACCAGTAGCTTTTAGAGGACCGGCTTCCACATTAGGATTAAGGACTTGCATCCCCTTATCATCTTGTTTAGGGTTTTCCTCAACAAGTTTTATGTTATCTCTAATGCCTTCCTTAACCTTCTACCCTCTTGTAATGGCTCTAAATTGGAGGCCTCATTGGTGTTGGCATGCATAACTTTGATGAGGTTAACACCACTACCAATGGGGAGCTCTTCTACCATAGCTTTCCCTCTCTACAGTATTTTCTTTGGTCCCTCATCTTGTTGAAGGTTATTCCCTTGTGCTCAATGATTAATTGGACCTAGCTTCTTCTTACTCCCTTACTAAAGAGAAGTAATCTTACTCCAACAAGTACTAGCTAGATGGCCAAACTTCCCACATGTCACATTTGACATTAGGGTAGTTTCTCGAAAAGTATTGACCACCACACCACTTACAACTAAATCTTGACCATCCTCTTCAAGATGTCAACTTTCTATCAACTTTTGTTGCTTCTTTAAGAAATTAACATCTACGACTATTTGTCTATATTGTTATGTTATCATATTAGTATAATGCTTCGTGACTTTGCCAAGAAGGTTAATGGACATGACATTAGGTTTCATCATTTGGCTTCCATTATTTAGTGGAACCATTTGGCTACCCATTGGCATAGCAACAT
This sequence comes from Lygodium microphyllum, assembly GCF_053477565.2. Taxonomy (NCBI): domain Eukaryota; kingdom Viridiplantae; phylum Streptophyta; class Polypodiopsida; order Schizaeales; family Lygodiaceae; genus Lygodium; species Lygodium microphyllum. Next base: position 66,427,853 of record NC_141162.1, read on the forward strand.
TAAGAGGAGCTAGAAGCATAGGCACATTTTGCATTATGCTTCTCTTCCATTTCAGACTGGTCATAGTAGGTGCACTAGTTGAACCTTGACTTCCATTGGTCAATGCCAAATTATTTCCAAGACCTAGACTCAAGGCCTAGATGCATAGGCCCCTTGTAAGCAGACTCTACCAACTATGCTCATGTAATAGTAGTATCTATATCAGCAAAGAGCAACACTATTCAACTGCACTTGGATATTAAAATCTAATCTGTGTAAAATGTACTACAATTGGGCAGCATGTGGAATAGGAATAGAGGTTTGCAATTTGCGAAACACCTCTTTTAGTTTCTTATCGAGCATTCTCATGGGGCTCTTGACGTGTCACATTCAAAACACGTAGCCAATACTGATCACTCTCTCAAGGGAAAACTCTAATTGAAAGGCTGCAAAGAATAAATCAATCATGGTTATGGTTCTGGCTTCCAAGCCATGATACCACATTGCATCTTTCCTTTTAGAGTCATATTGAAAAACATCATGAGATGTCCTTCGTCCTGAATTCATCGTCTTGAATTTAGCAATTAAACATTAATTTGTGGAACTCATTGATGTGTAGTTCTACATCTTCCTCTGCTAACCCATTAAAGATGGGTAGAGGGAAACGTAAGGCTAGAAAATCCAACGTTCCTATAGGTATTGCGGTTGTGCCATCATGACAATTTTCTTTGCTCTAGGGGTTTGTATCAATGGGGTTACACTCCCACTCAAGGTAGATGGACTTTTCGGGGCAAGAGGAACATTAGAGCTTCCTTCTCCTCTTAATGAAATGATTGGAATGATCAACAAGACCTCTCTTTCTTAGCAATATTGGACTGCTACGCTTAAGAGGAAATAATGTATCTATCTCAATGCTCTTTGGCATACACTAACTGACTGGTCCCTAATTAAGATTTGAAAACCACCACTTATTAACAACTCCCAAAAATGCACCACCTATCGGGACCTAAAACGTGCCTGACACTTCTAAATAAATAACACATTGTATTGATTGCAATCCAATGGTTTTGAGTATCCAAACATACAAGTGGCTAGCACCTCAACTGACACACATAAAGAGCTCCCCCCCAACAGAATGATGTGGCCCCTACGGCTCTCCTACACCCTAGGGATTGGCCCTAGGATGCATCGTCTTACACATAAAACACAAATATAATAGAGTCCTCTCATAATATAAATGTAATGATCCATGAGACCATATATATTCCTCGCTTGATTGATTTCTCCCAAGATATCGAACTAACCTACAACAAAGGGAAATCTTACACTCTCAAGGTAAACATACAATTGCAATACATCCATGAATTTATCTTCTAATATCATGTTTAAATTGCACATGCAAAGTGTATGGTTTTTCATGCTCAAATGACTTAACTAAAAACCAGCTAAGGTGAAGTACACAAAAAACAATTTTTTGATGATTTCTTTCTACTATAAGTCATGTGGCGTTGCTAAGAACACCAGCAAGCTAACCTGTAATACTAAACCTCTTAAAACTTATACGAATCATGGCTTACATGTTAAGATATGTAAGAAATCAACAACTTAATTAAACATCTTTCCATTTCAGTCTGACATCCCCTAATCGTTCACATTTAGATTGATTGCGTAAATGTAGGGAAATTTCGTGATAATTTTTCATAGAAAGGAGCTCTAAAACACACACTTTAACACATAATCTAAGGCAAACTAAGGTAAAACTCATGCTTCACCTTCATTATACATTCATAAATATTATCCTAATTTTTCATAGAACTAAATTTCTCCCTTCTTTTGACTTTTTTTTTAATTTTCCATTTTTCTCTTTTTGAGTTCTTTTATTTTTATATCTTAAGAGAAGTATGATCTATCAGCATGTTCAATTCCATGCCATATAAACATAATTTAATCCCCAAAACCCAATAGCAATCCAATTTTTCATTAAATCTCGTGTTTTGGATTTTGTGACTTTATTGTTTTTCAATATATAGAAAGGAAAATGAATGATTTTCTAACATTGCAGACATTAGCAAACATGTTTTAATCATTCATAACCATTTTCTCATCATATGCACAAATGATTCATCATTAAAATTAGATAACAATCACTTACTTAATGTCTCATAATTCAAGGAATTGGAGCCGTTGATGCAATTATCCAATCCAATGATGCTTCCAAATCACTTGATCTATATCCCATTATGCTTCCAAACCATCATCCATCATCAATGCATCAAATCAACCCTCCCTCCCTCTCATAAATAGCCATATGAACAAGGAATAAGGAGGAGAGAGAAATATTGATTTTTTATATTGCTAAATACTATCATTTTTTGCATAGATCAGAGTGATTGATAGCGAAAAATTGAAGCATTCAAGGCCTAGGAGAGTAGAAAGAGAACAATGGCAGGCTGAATATTTCCATTTTTGGGGGGATGGAGGAGGCATTTAAAAAAATGTGCCCCTCCCCATGTCATTTCATTTTTTGGCTTTTAGCCTCTTCTTAATCAAGGTTAACACAAAGCTACAACTTATCTAGCTCATTTTGGCCTTTTTACACTTGACTTGAAGTGGTTTCGACCCGATTGAGGGGCAAACGATCTGGGAATTGCAATCCTACTAAAAGGGAAACTTTCTGGCATCAAAATCTATCACCCTGGCCTCCATCACATGCTTTTCAGCTTTTGAATCGAGTATAGTTGCCTCATTATGCCAAACCTTATAGCCATTAAATGGGGGGTCGAATGGATTCCAGTTGTTGACAAACGAATACTTGCATTGGATTTCTAGCATCGAAATGCACCTAAGAAAACTCCAGCTCCTTGATCTGCAACCATTTCATTTTGCACCAAAAATGCTTCTTTTATACCTCTTGAGGTCTTTTTGCACTTAAATCCTGACTTTAAAATGTGCTCTCATGGTAAGAAAAAGTTTCAATGAGAGTGCTTCTACTGCAAGAAGAAAGGATATGCAATTGCAGATTATCGTGTTAAGAAGGTAGATGAAAATAATGGAACTATGAAGACTAAAGGGAAGGAAATAACTAATATATGGCTAAAGCAAAGTTGGATTTATTCATGGCAACCATCGAGGAAGTATGTTCCTCAATGCAAGAAATATCTAACACTAGCTCATGGGTATTAGTGCCTCCCACCGTCACATGACCAACAAGAAATGTCTATATAGTTCTATGAAGCGTCTGCAAGAATCTCCGTGACGGTTGGGAATGATGCAAAATGCCCTGCTAAGCACACATGTACTATTTCCTCTAGTATTACAAATGGTGAACTTAAAAATCTTTCAAATGTGATGTATGTTTCAGAGATTAAGAGAAATCTGCTATCCGTTGCTTCTATAACTGATCTAGGCCATGAGGTGAGGTTCACTAAGATAGGTACAAAAATTATCGACAATGCTGGCAAAGTTGTCGACAAAGAGAAAACAAGAACAACCTATGTGAGGTAAGTGCTCTTACACCCATCACTCATGTGGGCACAAGTAAACTTTGGTATGAAAGATTTTGTCACATTGGTTTTGTAGTGTTAAGGGAGATGCATAAGCAAGGTATGGTTGCTCACCTACCTGGGGTAGCTGAAATGAAGGAACCATGTGAAGATTATATGATGGGCAAGCAACAAAGAAAGGAATTTCCACAAGAAAGAAAGAATAGAGTGAAGGCTCCTTTATAGTTGATGCATTCTAACTTGTGCGGTAAAATGCCTACAAAAGCCTTTGAAGTATCTACTTATTTTATGTTGATCGTCAACAACTACAATAGGAAGATGTGGATGTACTTCATTTGCGATAAGTCTCAAGTTTTTGGTAAGTTTAAATAATGGCTAAAACTTGTTGAGAATGAAACAGGGCAAAGTATGAAGAAGTTTAGAACAGATGGTGGTGGTGAGTTCAACTCAAAGGAGTTTGTAGACTTTTGCAAGAGCAAAGGAATTAAGCATCAATTGACAATGCCTCATACACCTCAACAAAATGGCATTGTTGAATGCCAAAATCCCACCATTGTGGAAATGGCAAGGTGCATGCTTAAGAGGAAGGGATTGCATAATCAATTTTGGAAAAAAGCTATTAATACTATAGTCTACATTCTAAATTGGAGTTATACAGAGGCTCTTAATGGAAAAACTCCTCATGAGGCCTATTCTAGTAAGAAACCATTTGTCTCACATTTTAGAAATTTTGGATGTGAATGTTATGTACATGTTCCAAAGGATAATAGAAACAAGTTAAATCCAAAAAGCACAAAATATATCTTCTTGGGTTATAATGATGAGAAAAAGGCTTACAAATTATATTACCAAGAGGCAAAGAAGATCATACTGAGCTATGATGTGGTGTTCAAGGAGTAGTCACATACAATGGAGGTGGAGAATAGAAGATCTTCCACTTATCATCAAGTGAAAAAGTAGTCCACTATGAACCTATCCCAAGTCTAGCTATCTCTACTCTCAAGGAGGAGGAAGCATCATCTTTGGATGATGAGAAAAAAATTCACCAACCTGCAATCATGCCATTAGAAAAGCCATTGCCAGAATGGGTGAAGCAACTCTATGATCACAACAATCCTATGCCTTCCACAACTAAGGAAAATGCAAATGGACCAAGGAGGTCACTGAAAATAGATGAGCAAAGAAAGGCTTGCTCACATAGTCAATATGGCCTTGATGGCTAAGATTATGAGAGAAGTAAAGGAGCCATTTGACATAGAAGAAGCACTTGCCAATCCATCATGGAGAGCAGCTATGCAAGCTGAGTATGATAGCATAATGAAGAATGATACTTGGGAGTTAGTGGATCAGCCAAAAAAGAGAAAGGTTATTGGCACTAAGTGGGTCTAGAAAGTAAAGTATAAAGCTGATGGTAGCTTAGAAAAGTACAAAGCCAAGTTAGTTGCACATGGATTTTCACATATTGAAGGATTTGATTTTCAAGAATCATTTACTCCAACTACTAGAATGACCACTATTCACACAGTACTTGAAGTGGTGGTTGCTCATAAAAAGTGGCCTATTTACCAAATGGGGTAACCTCAAGGGGGAGGTGTACATGGCTCAGCCACCAGGCTTTGACGTCCCCCCATTCTGAGAATGAAGTTTGTAAGCTAAAGAAGGCATTGCATGGGTTGAAACTAAGCCCCTAGAGAATGGTACACCGTTGCATATATAAAATCTTTATAGGTTTCAATTTCAAAAGATGTGCCTTAGGTGCTAACTTGTATAGTTACAAGGATGGTGAAAAATGTGTAGTGATTTTCCTATAGGTAGCAACCTTCTTATTATAGGTGACTATAAAGATATGATCCATTAGACTCAAAAGACTTTGAGTTGTGAATTTGAAATGACAGACTTGGGCTTATTGCACTATTGTTTGGGGATTGAAGTCTTTGGCAAAATCTTCATCTCTCAAAAGAAGTATACATGGGAGATCTTAAAAGAAAGTGTAAGGAGATAACTACACCCGAGGAGGTCAGTCATAAATATATGTATGTATCATGTGGGTTCAACATAAGGGATTTTTTTAATACCATTTTTACATATTTTTTACATATAGAAGGGTCCCATATAAAGGGGTTACTTATAGATTGAATAGAAAAGGGTTATGTTTTATTAAGAAAAATTTCATAGATAAGGATATTTATAAATAGGCCGTGAATACATGTGATATAGAGGGTATACATATAGTGAACTACCCAAGTAACTATACATATGGAGGTCAGTGTGAAGTTATCCATTGAGGATACATCACCACTAGTAGGCATTGGGAGATATAGCCTCATCTACTTTTGCAACACCAAGCCAAATATTAGTTTTGTTATTGATATTTTGAGCAGGTTCTCAAACAAACCATGAGATACTTGAAAGAAACTCTTGACTATGGTACCACATACAATTTCAAAAGTGCTATTATGGAAAACTATGAGTCAGATTGGGCAGGTGACAGTAGTGATTCCAAAAAATCAATTTTTGGATATTGTTTCTCTTTAGGTTCAAGTGCACACAAGTGGATAGAGCTATCTTTGTATCAGTTCATTTGAAATTAAAGCAATCTCTATTCCTCTCATATTTGTTGTGTGTTCTCTACTCCTTGCTCAAATTCTATCCATTGTGCTATGAAATTTTTACATTCCCCCCCCCCCCCCTTGTTTCTCACTCGCCATAAACCAAGTGTAGCATTGATTTTCTTCAATTTGAGTTGACTTGTGAACATAGTGGCTCAAGGACCGATGCTAATTAAACAGCTAGTAGGCGATGTTAATTGCAGCACAAGAAAAAGTAGAAAATGTGAAAATGTGCAAGTCAGGACCTAAAAGAGGTGGCCCAATAGGAAATTGGACACAATCGAAGAAGCACGAAGGGAAATGACCAAAAGCACAAGGGTGGTCTCAAAAGCTAAGGCAAAGGCAAAAGCACACTTTTAAATGCAAGGCACCCCTAAAACTTTTTGTAAAAGAGTGTCAAGCTCCCTCCTGTGCAAACTATAAAGGTAGATGGGTGGAAAGAATGAAGCTATGAAGATAGGAGGACAATGGGAAAAAAGGGCCTAGGCCATGGTCAGCCATGTAAAAAAGGGGATAAGGGGATCACCGCCCAAAATGGATTTAGGTTTTTGTATATAAAGTTGAAAAGTGAATGAGGAGCTCATTCTTTAGTGTGTGGCAAAGTGGATTCATCTTCTTCTCTTCTTGCTTGCTTGTGTGAGAGAGGGAGTGTGAGAGTGTGAGGGAGTGAGGTCATGAGGGTGATGGATCAAAGAGAAGAAGCTCTCCATCATCTCCTCTCTTCTTCTCTTCTCTTCTTTTCTCTTGTCTCATGCACGGCTATGGAGGAAGAAGCTTGAAGGTGGAGGCTTGATGTTGCTTAAGCTTGCATCATGAATCGTGGAGCTACCGATGTGCTTGCTTGCACCAACTATAGTAGGTTGAGTCATGATGTCATGCATTGCAAACTACTAAGGATACTCCCGTACTCGCATCCATATAGACAGCCATACCTAGAAAATAGGCTACAAAAATTTTTCATAAGGGGAGCCCCATTGGCTCTCCGGACACCTAATGATGCCAAACCAGCCATTCCTAGGATGGAGATAAACCCCACAGGCATATCTCGACCACTTGGACCCTATGTAACCCATCCACCAAGTGGCACTCCAGTCCACGATGTGGAGGAGCCAAACGACGAAGAGTCTTACATGCACCCCTATGTATCATATGACAAAGAGGGCAATGCAATCCTTATGGATTACCAATCTATATTAGTGATAGCATTAGGTAGAGGTAGAGGCAAAGGCTTTGGAGGGTAGACCCAAGAACCAATCTCGTGTTGGAATTGCGGTCACCTAGGGCACAACTCCTCATGCTACCCCAAACGAGAGTAGGCTAATTGGGAAAAGGCCAACAATCTTAGATACCCAAAGTGTCGAATCACTCACCTGTTGGCTAATTGTCCTAGATGAAAGTCACCCCCTAGTGTGGAAAATGAGCCATCTGTATCATTGGGGCTATTTGGAGTTGAAACATTTAATGGAAAGGATACACTCATTCCATTGCATGTCATGACCCACGCACAGACAAAGTAGGTCGCCAGCATATCACTGCCTGGACCCAGCAACTTAGATGCATTCTCAATTAGAAAGAAAAGTCGTAGGCGAAGGAGAAAGAAAGCCGATGCAAAGGTCATATTGAAAACCAAGAGTGCCACGATGCTGCCTATTGGAAAAAAGGTGACAGACCTAGAGGCAGAAATGTCAGCTCCAAAGACAGCCGAGAAAGGAAGTGCAAAGGTCAAGGAGTACCCCAACCCGAAGCTCCAACTCAAGGCTATCCAAAAGGTTAGGGAGTGGGTAAAAGAAGCCTAGGAGCACATAAAAGATGCTAAGCCCATATTGGAAGATGAGATCGATGATCTCTCAAGCATAAGCACACCAACCTCGCCTCCATGACCAAAGTTGAGGGATGTGGCTAGACCACAAGAAGTACCACTTAAACAGAGCCTACACACTATGGGCCAACAAACTAGTCGAGGCCATTGGTCAAGAAACATAGAGTTAGGAGAGAGGCAAGCAGCCAATGACCTCCTCACCACACTAGTGACCACCCTGGTGACTCTAAGTAAAGGAGATTTTCTGAGGTAGCATTCGACATTATGGTAAGAAGTGAAGTAGTGGGTTGAAGGACCAATGGAGCAAGGGATAGCTGATCTACATGATCATGATGCAATAACTTAGATACCTAGTCTAATGATGCACTTAGTGCCCAAGTCCTTGCACGTCAATGCTTTTTGGGAAGGCACCAAAATGCATGCAGTCTTACCGATTCTAGCCCTAGGGGATACCACAAGAAAGGAAATTGTGGATACGAGAGCAAGAGTTAGTGTGTTGAGCCACATAGTCTAATCTTCTTAGGAAATTGAAAAGAGGCAGTAAGAGTAGAGATGGATACATTGGAAGACCATGCCAGTCAACCTGGATGCCATCTCCACCATGCTGAAGGGTGACACGCAGATTAGGAAATCTTACGGGCCACTGACCAAATATATTCCTTGTCCCAAGGATGAGCAAGATTGGATGCACTCACTCGCTATGATAGATCTACCATTCTTAGATAGTGAGGAGTACAAGAAAGTTTCTAAGACATCTGATAAGCATAGAGATGCACCCTCAGTACCAGTCTACACGATGGCCAAAATCTTGCATAGACAACCCAACCCTATCAAGGTACGAGTGGCCACCATCATGGAAATTGATGATGAAGATGAGGAAGTGGTGGCACCTGCCTACCTACGCTTATCAATGGACTGACCACAAGATGCATGTGTTTGATGTGCTCATTGATGAGGGAGCTGACTGTAACATCCTTACGCATGATCATTGGACTCTCATTGGTCAACCCTAACTACAACCTACTGACACAGCTCAATCCATTTGGAGGATGGTCTTACTCACTGCTGGAAAATTGCAAAATAATAGTCTCTATCGAGATTGAAAGCCTACTTGTGATCTTCTATGTAATGCCTAATAGTATGACCATCGGAAAGGAATCACTGCTGGGATGTGCATTCAAGAAACAAGCACACAGCAGGGTCGACTATGACTCATACCGCATTCACCTTGCCATTGGCAATGTTAGTTTAGTAACTTCTTTTAGCAAGGGTAGTCCAGCTCCATCACAACCTACAAGACCATCGATAAAGTACCCACTATCAAGCCTAAGAAGAAAGATCTTGACTCGTCACAACCCACTAAACCTCAATCCTAGCAAACCGGAGAAGTAAGAACCAAAGCCTAGGAACCGCAGCTCAATTGGATGCCTAAGCACAATGGCCTACATCCTAGAAGCAGGCACACATGACCTCGCAACACAAAAGAATCACATCCAAGAGATCAAGGGCCACATAATAGGCAATATAGGCGAAGATGAATGGTCAAGTCATGATGGGTCCCCAAAACCTTATTGTAAGTGCAACTCTACTATGAGGGTAACTCCTGGATCTAGGTACCTAAAGCTAGAATGGCCAAGGATGCTACTCCAACATTGCTCCCAAACTTAACCACACAAAGCCACGTGACAGACAAGGCACCAATGCCACAAATGGCACCAATGTCACAAACTACTCAAATTGCAAAACCCATAGATCCTCAATTGCAAAAGCTGGCTGAGACTAAACAAGTCTATTGACCAAATCCACACCCTGATATTCACACACTGCCTTAGTCTAGTCCTTCTAGTGCCCCTAAGACCTCACTAGCATCTAGTAGTAGCACAGCACCCGCAACCCTAACCAAGCCCATCACACAAGAAACCCAACCACACTCTCAAGAGCAAATAAAGCCGCAGCCATCAACATCCAAGTTATCTAGTTCAGTCAAACCCTACCCATTAGCAGGTCTTAAACCATCCTATGAATGACAATTGATCCTCATGTTGGCTAAAGACGTAACTGAAAACACAAGAGATGGCATGATTACCTTCATCAAGTGCTTGGATGCCACATTCACCCTACTTTCTAAGAGCTATGAGCGCTTTGGACCTAGGTTTGTGTGATCCATCCTTAGCGTCAGATGTCCTCTCCATGCTATGCACCTAGGAGAAATACGAGTTCATGATGGTAAAAAACCCCACGATTGTAGAGGAATTGATCGCCAATGTCGAAATATCTCAAGCCCAAGCCCTCAAACGATGGTTGATCGCCTCCTCTAACAAAAAAAAAGCATAGTTACTGCCACATGCCAAAAGTTGGATGAACTTCACAAGCTAGCTGATAATGACTCGTCCTTCTCTTATGCAAGTGGTATGCTCTCACACTCCAGTGGGAACAAGAAGGCTACCAAATCATTACCAATGTTGAGCAATGATGTGCCATTAAGAACTCTGAGTATGACCCCACTTATGTAGCTCCAACTTCCTATAGGGTGTTGACCACCATTCGTAACACCGACCCATGGAAGAGCACATCGTGACCCACCCATACTTAGATCGAATTCTGACTGAGGAAGAGTTACACATTGCTAGCAAGATCGACTCTGGTGATATCCTCATGGATGTTCTCACCTACATCACTCAAGTAGGCATCCATCCTTTCGATATGGACCACTATGCCAATCTAGAATATAATCCAAACTTCTATGATTGGCTCATGTGGAAGTAAAAGTGCTAAAGGCCCTTGACCTCTCAACCCTTAATGCTAGTTAGAAAGGATTCTGGGGCAAGGTGAAATCAAACATGTAAACATGTAAGGTGAATGAAACACATGGATAAACCATCCATCAATGTCCAAGAGTGGAAGAGAGAAAATAAGGACCTGAGAAGATTAAAGAAGGATCGACGACCCCGAGCAAGGAAGATTTAAGCTCAACATCAAGTCTCTACATAGTGTGTTTTCACACTACCATTACTTGTGTCTCTTGACACATTGTAATCTGCTCCTTCACCTGTAACATCTAAGAATCTTGGAGATGATTTGCTGCTGCTTCAGCCATCCAACATGGGAAAAGACTCTCCAAATGCTCGATTCAAGGGAGTCGGGTTTCACACCTGGCAAACCCGCATCAAGCTCATCCTGATGAAGAAGGGTCTCTGTGCCATCACAAATGGCAAAGAGAAGAAATCTCGAGATGCGGACCTTGCAGTTACTTGGTAGAAGAATGATGACAAGGCACAAGCCATCATTAAACTGGAATTGGATGACAGCTACATCCATCATGTGGATGCGTGTGACACGTCCCATGACACTTGGGACAAATTGGATACCTTATTTGGTGCACAGTCAAAGTCGTCTAAGTATGGTCTATTAATTGAATTTTTCTGACTTGATATGAAGCCTCATACATCCCTGGCATCCCATCTGAACTACATGGAAAGCTTGCTTACTCAACTTCAGGGATAAAGCTAAAAATGGATGAAGATGTTTGTATTGGTGTCTTGTTAAAAAGTCTGCCTCCTGCCTATGATAATGTATTAACCACTCTAACCAATATGCCTGATCCTCAATTTGTTGACATTAAAGCCTCTCTGCTAGAGGAAGAAAAGAAACTTAAAAGCAAAGAAGAGCCTAGCACGTCAAAGGATGAACAAATGTTATATGTAAACAACAGATACAAAGGTAAAAAGGAACCGCTCTTCTGTGACTTCTGCAAAAGGACCGGACACACTGAGAAGTTCTGTCATGCTAGAAAGAGGTCCCAAAAGGCCTATCTTGCAGCTATGAAAGAAGAAGACCATGGACCAAAAGATGAAGATGAAGATGAAGATGAAGAACACCAGGATCGGAAGGACAAGCCTCATCAGTCCTTCTACTCTCATTACTCTGATAGACTATTTTAAAAGCCTTGTATTTCCTAGCCCTAATGGTTCTTGCCATAAGCTTTGTAAACTCCTCATGTAACTTGGCACTACAGTCCCTGTAAACTTTGTGAGGCCCCTGTTACAGCCTCTGGATGTCCATCATGTTTTGGTGCCCACACTTAGACTTTTCTGCGACAGCCTTTGGTGTCTACCATGTTTGTGGTGTGCCCACACTTTGCAGGTGGTTCTCATTACAACCTCTACACACTTTGTGCCTTTCTAGTTGTGATTGAGGAGGGGTGTTGAGATTCAGCAATCACACTCACTGATAGCCTCTTTGTATGGAGCTTCAGGGCCAAGGACATGTAGGCTTACCTATCCCATATACATAGTGGTGCCTACTGCAGTTTCCTACTTTCCTATAAAGCATTGTACTTGCTTCCTTTTCTTAATGCAATGATAGTACTCTTTTCTTATCAGTAAAGTGTCAGTGTCATTGTCCACATACACAAGATTGTGTTTATGAGTCCAAGTCTCAATCTTGGAACCTATTTCACTTGTGTAACAAACAATGTCTTTGTCTCCTCCATCATGAGTTTACTCTTCTCCTTTAATCCACCATAACTGACTGCCGTGTCCTAGATCCCGCTCATTCCGACAAATACCTCCTGACTCAACTAGAATTAACTTCTGAAATCACCTCTGACAGTGAAATAGAAGCATGGATGTACTATTCTCCCTGTTACATGATAGCTGTAGAGACAGTACAGAGACAGTACAGTTACAGAGCAGAGACAGTATAGAAGCAGAGCAAATACAAAGCGGCTACAGAGCAGAGACAGAGCGGATACAGAGATAGTTACAGAGACAATAACAGAGCTAGAGCCAGAGGCAGAAGTAGAGTCAGAAGCGGTGACAGAAGCAGAAGCAGAAGTAGAGGAAGAAGATCTGTTCTTCTCCTACAGAGCCTCTACAGAAGCAGAGACAGAGCCTCTAGAGAAAGAGAATGAAAATAATGAGGAAGAAAATGAAGCAAATTATGAAAGTGCAGATGAAGAATTCTCTCTAATAGAGGATGATCTTGTTGATGTCCCTGCAGAGACCTCAGAGGTCGAAGATCTCCGGGTGCTAGATGGAATGACTATGGTTCCATTTGGGTTGACCAATGGACCACAAAGTATGCAGAATCTGTATAAGCAATGGATTAAAGGCATAAAAATTAAGTTCACCAGCAGCTCTTGTCGCCCTAACCGTTCAGTCCAAAGAAAAGATGATGATGATGCCCCCTGCCAACATAAGCTAGAGCCATTAGAGCCACAGCCCCTAGAAGGTCCATGCTATGTGACATTCCTGGACGCATCCTCTGAAGATGAATCCCTAAGTCCAGAAGAAATTACCACTCACACAGAAGCAAACAAAGCTCTGATACCCTTCTAGCAACCTAAACAGACAAACGAGTCATCTGTTCAGAAGGAGGACACTGGTCTAGTGGAACATCAGACGAGGATACTACTCTCTTGAAAGAGGCAATCCATGGGATGTTTATCCGTGAAGTGGAAGGTGAAAGATAAGTAACATTCTTGGATATTGACGGTACTAAACGTCACCTCAAAGTGGGCCTCAATCTTCCAAAAGAAGAATTAGTGGTCCTGCGAGACCTACTCAAAGAGAACTTAGATGTGTTTGCTTGGTTATATAAAGATCTAAAAGGGATTGATCCCACAGTATGCCAGCATCACATTGACCTAGAGCCCGATGCCAAACCTGTAAGGCAAAGACAAAGGCGTATGAATCCTAATTACTCTCCTCTGGTGAAGGCCAAATTATTGAAACTTCTTGAAGTAGAGTTCATTTATCCTGTGGCTAATAGTGAATGGGTTTCGCCCATTGTGGTAGTACCCAAGAAGAACAGGAAACTTCGAATATGTGTCGACTTTCGAAAGCTCAATTCGAAGACAAAGAAGGATCATTTCCCTATCCCTTTTACAAACCAACTATTGGACACAGTGGTAGGCCATGAGCTGTATTCCCTCTTGGATGGATTCAACGAATATAACCAAGTCCAAATCGCAGAACTGGACCAATCTAAAACAACCTTCACCACAAAATGGGGGACTTATGCCTATAGAGTGATGCCATTTGGGCTCTGTAATGCTCCTGCCACCTTCCAACGAGTAATGATGGCTGCCTTCCAAAATCATCTGCATGATTTCATTGAGGTGTATCTTTATGACTTTTGGTCTATAGTTTGATCCAAGAGCATTAGGGACACCTAGAGCAATGTTTTGACAGATGCCGTGAGTATGGGATCTCTCTCAACCCCAACAAATGTGACTTTGGCGTCTCCTCAGCAGTTCTATTGGGCCATATTGTCTCTACGCAAGGGATTGCAACAGACCCGGCAAAGATTGAGAAGATTGCTAGCTACTACAAAAGATTTATTGCATATTTTGCAACAAAGGCAGCCCCTCTGCACAAGCTCCTAAGGAAAGAGGCGGACTTCCTTTGGACTGATGACTGTGAAGAAGCCTTTAATACCCTAAAACAGTGCTTGATCCAAGCACCTATTTTACAGCCTCCTGATTGGATGAAGGAGTTCCATGTGCACACCGACGCATCAGTTGAAGGGCTAGGTGCTATCCTATATCAAAAGGGCCCCTCTAAATTAGATCAACCCATTTATTATGCAAGCCGGAAAGTCACTGATAGGGAACGGAACTATACAGTGATAGAGCTTGAGTGCTTGGCAATGGTGTTTGCACTAGAGAAGTTTCGACACTATCTATTGTCAACGCATTTCAAGTTTTATGTGGATCATGAGGCCCTGTCCTTCCTGATGAACAAAGCAAATGTTAAAGGATGACTGATGAGATGGTTGCTACTATTCCAGGAGTTCGACTTTGAAGTAGTCACTAAGTCTGGCCGTTCCCATGTCCTAGTTGATCATCTATCACGGATCCCTCAAACAAAAGAAGAGGAACAAGATGATCCAGACCTTCCTGATGCTTCCTTGTTTCTAGTTGAAACAGTTACTCCCTGGTATGCAAACATAGCCAATCTCCTAGCAACTCAATAGTATCCTCCTGGCACCTCAAGTCGTGAGAAGAAGAAGCTTCTGTTAGAATTAGTCCCCTACACTTTGCTAGGCGGTGCATTGTACAAGAGAGGCAAAGATGAAGTGCTGCGAAGATGTGTTACAGGGGATGAAATCAGCATAGTATTGAAAGCATGCCATGACGAACCATGTGGTGGACACTTCGCAGGAGAAGCGATAGTCAGGAAGGCTCTATTAGCAAGATACTGGTGGCCGACCCTCGACAAGGATGCATACAATTACTGTAAGAGATGTGATACTTGTCAGCGAATGGGGAAACCCACCAAAACAAGTGCCATGCCACTACAACCCATTCTTCCCCTAAAGCCGTTTGAGAAGTGGGGGTTTGATTTCGTGGGTCCCATTGATCCACCCCCCAGACGGAAGCAGAACAGATATATCTTAGAATGTATAGATTATGTCACAAAGTGGTGTGAAGCTAAAGCCTTGAAGCAGGATGGCGGTAACAGCGTAGCCCTGTTCATGTACAAGAATATCATCACCCGTTTTGGCAATCCCCTCGAGTTGGTAAGTGACGGAGGTACTCATTTCCTTAATAAAATCATGGAGGAGCTGATGGAACTGTATAAGATCCGCCATCGCAAGTCCACTCCCTATTACGCTAGAGCCAACGGCCAACTTGAAGTCACCAATCACATCCTTTGCTCGATTATGACAAGAACGATTGCCGCACATCGTCGCGACTGGGATGATCGACTTACACAGGCCCTCTGGGCATACAGAACCTCCCATAAGGCAGTTACAGGACATACCCCTTTCTAGCTAGTGTATGGTACAGAAGGCGTCTTCCCTGTTGAGCTGGAATTGCCCTCTTTGCGAGTGGCAGTTAAAGAACGCTTGGGAGATAGTGAGTCACTTCAATGCCGTCTCCTGAACTTGGAATGCTTGGATGAGATATGGCGGATGGCCCTACAGTGTATGGAAACTACTCAAGCGTGACGTAAGGCCTATCATGTCAGTTTCATCAAGCACAAGGAGTTCAAAGAAGGTGATCTTGTTCTAGCCTATGATTCGAGATTTGGCAAGTTTCCTGGCAAGCTTCAACAATGGTGGATGGGTCCGTACAAGGTACTTGCTGTAAATCCGAACAGCTCTATTCAGGTGCAGACCATTGATGCCTCTGATGATCCTTTCCTCATCAATGGCTATCGCCTGAAGAAGTACTTTCCTCCCTGGGGATCTTGACAATCATAGTCGACCTACCCCTTCCCTTTTGGGCATCGTACTGTCCTTCTTGTCATGCTTATGATAGCCATTATGATTCTCCTCATGAGGCGGTCTCGTTCTACTACCCCCTCGTAGAAACATCTCAACCTGACATTGTTCTCTTCTCGTCTGATCCAACAACGGTGGCGAGGTTGGTCCTGATATATGGTATTTCTACCATTCTCTTTCTTAAGAAAAAAAAAACACAAGAAGAAAAAAAAAGAAGAAAATGAAAAAAAAGGAAAAAGAAAACAAAAAAATGAAAAGAAAAAGAAAAAGAAAAAAGGAAAAAAAAAACAAAACTTTTATGGGAGAAAATGAAGAAATTCCCTGTCATAACAGGCCTCGTTCCAAGAAAAGATGAAAACACCCTTGGGCGAGAAGTTGACTGTGGAAAAGGTGGTAACACCCCATAGTTCAGGATAGCTGACTTCCCAGTAGAATCTTTCTAACAAGTAATTTGAAGCCACCTCCCTTGGTGCGCTGTCTTTGCAATATCAGTCCGTCTGCCCTTCTTAACAGACGACTCTTCTTGCAAGTCACTGAAGTATGAGACTCGTTGGCTGCCTCTCTGGGTACGCCTTGTCTTCAAGATCATCATGACAACAAGAGCCGACATAATCTTCATCACCAACCCCTGGAGTGATGTGAGCTTTCATCCTAACAGGATGGGGACGTGAGTATGGGCTGCCCTCTGTATCTATCAAAGAGTGAGATAGAGGGTGGGGTGAGTGACCAGTCTTTCCCTTTAAATCAAATGAGAGGTGAGATGTGTGAACAGAGTGTTGCATGCACAGGATGGGCCTCTCAATGCACAAAGCACGATCTGTTCCTGTGCACTGCACCATAAGGCTCCCTAGCCTTCCTTCTTGCACTGTATGCCGGCACAGGGTGGGATGAACAATTGCACCATCAATTGCGCACAAGGCATACAACCTCTGCACAAGTGACCATGAGGATTACATCAATGGGTTTTAGGAAAGGGTTGCCCTCTGCATCTTTCAACGGAGCACGAGACAGAGGGTGGGCTGAGTGTGACTGGTGTTTCTTCAATCAATTACTGAGAGGTGAGGATTGAGGGACGTTACGACCTATGGAGTCAGGTACGTTTCCGTTTCCCTATGCACCCATGGGAAGGGTCTCTGCCATCAGCACAGGACACATCACTCTGTTCTATACACTACACTACAAGGCTCCCTGGCCTTTCTCCTTGCACCTATGCCAGATGGGTTGGACGCACTAATGCACCATCAATTGTGCACCCTGGCATACTCTTTCTACACCCTCCCCTTGTAGATTCCTAAACCGGGTGTGAGCTTTGGGTTTTCATCCTTATTTCCTCGAGTGATATTAGTAATGGGGCGAGTGACTGCTCTTTCATTCCATTTGAGTGATCATGTGTTGAGTGCAATATCCCTCGCCATCGATGAATTTCCTGCTATTCTTTCAACCACCTACCTCCCTGGGTACTGCCACTTGGTCCCTGCCATGAAGGACGAAGGACGTGTGCTGTGAAGATATCTTGTTACCTCTTGCAGCCAACGAAGACACCAGATGCAACCTCGATAGTTGGCATTCCTCCTTGGCAATATGGGCCAAGTGTTTCTAGCTCTACACCTTCTGTTTCTCAGTACCGGTCATGTCTTAAGTGTGGGGATGTTGTGGTTGGTCTGATGTGAGGTACTAGGTTCTTGAAGTTTGTTTTACCCTTCCTGCTAAGGTTTTAAGTGTGGGGACGCATCCCTACGTGTCTATGTTGCATACCTCCGGGCATATACCTTGTTTTGATCATGCATCTATGTCGTGATTTTATGTTACCCTGATGGGATCCCTTCCCCATCCTTTCGTTCTATTTCACCCTGTTCTCGGGGTTGTTTCTTGACCGTTTGCCCTTATTCTTGGTTTTGCGCTTCTCTTTTTGTGAACATATCCTACATCCACCGAAAACTCAATCCAACCTTACAATCTTGTTCGTCCCTTCGAACTGCCTATTTTTCCTTTTTACCAACCCCTATTTCGACAGAAGATTCTCAAGTTATTAATTTTTGAAGCAATTCCTGTAAATTTGACAATTTTCCATGTGAACGCATATTTATTGCTTTGGAACCCTGATCTGATGTGCCAACCCTATCCTACCCATTTCCCCTGACACTTTTCCTTTTTATTCCATGTCATTCTGATGCACGGTTGATTCGTTATTAATTTTTTTCGGGTGTTGAGTCCTTTTCGTGCTTATTTTTCACATTTTTCCATGTGAACCTACCCTATTTTGACCGGAATTCCATTTTAAATTGACAATCGTGTCCTGCCAGCCATTCCTCCATTTTTTTCTTTTTCCTCCCCCCTCTCCTGAGTTAGTTATTAGTTTTTTCGAGTGTTTTCGGATGTATTTTTCATGTTTTTTCCACGTGAACCCATCCCAATTTCCCCCAAACTGACTTTTGATGCACCAACCCTAAGAATTCTTTTTTTCAAACATTTTTCCTTTTTACCGCATGCTATTCCGACACACGGTTCTTCCCGTCTTAATTTTCGAGTCCATTTTTGGGCCCATGTTTTGGGTTTTTCCCATGTGAACGCATCCTATCTCGCTCAAAATTGTGTTTTGTCATGATAGGATTGTCAAATACATTGTTTTGCACACTTTTCCTTCTTTTCGCACTTCGTTCTGATGCGCGGATTTTTCGATAATAATACACATGTGTTTTTGGATTTTTTTTTTTACATTTTCCCCATGTGAACACCCTGATTTTGCCCCTGAACTTGTGTTGCTTATTTCCATCATTTTCCCCTCGCCCCCTGACACATTTTTCCTTTTTACAGATTTTTAATCTGACAAACTGTTTGGATTTTATTACTTTTCTTCATTTTTCCCGTTAACCGCATTTCTCGCCTCGTGCGTGAACGAGCCTGCTTTTGGTTTTACGCGCCTCGGGATGCCCCGTGGCGTTCGTGGCTAGCGCGTCCCCGTCTCTGCCCATTTGACCTCACCATTGCAAATTTTTTTACCCTTGCCCGCGCATGCACACGGGCCGAGGGTGTGTTTCTTGCCCCTCCATTTTAAAAAAAAAAAGAGAAAAAGAGGAAAAATAAAAAAAACCCCTCAAAAATGAAGAAGAAGAGACAAAAAAAAAAAAAAAAAAAAACAATCCAGCCATACAATGAAAAAAAAAACACACAATTTAACACATAATCCTAATAATACATAAATCCCACAAATGTGTGTGTGTGTGTGTGTATAATTTTAAACAAAAAAAAGAAAAAAAAAGAGAAGAAAGAACACAAAGCAAGAACAAAAAAAGAAAGAAAAACAAGAAAAAACAAAGAGAAAACAAAAACCACAATAAAGAAAAAAAAGAAAAAAAAGAAAAAAAAAGAAACCGAAAAAAAACAAGAAAAGAAAAAGAAGAAGAAGAAAAAACACACATACCTGTGGGTCGTTGTGTGCCTGCGTCCCCCCCTTCCTCCCTCCTTCTTCCTCCTCCCTCTCTTCTTCTCCTTCCTCTTCTTTCCTCCTCCCCCTCCTTCTCTTCTTCCTTCTTCTTTCTTCTTCCCTCCCCTACTCTTGTCAACGCCAGGCCCTCTCCTCGTTAGACGCCCACCAGGCCTCCCCTCGGCCGCCTCTCCTCAGCACCAGGCCTTCCCTCGGCCGCCTCTCCTCAGCACCAGGCCTTCCCTCGGCCGCCTTTCCTCAGCCGCGGCCGCCTCTCCTCAGCACCCGGCCTCCCCTCGGCCGCCTCTCCTCAGCTGCGCCCTCTCACCCGGCCTCCTCCTCCAACCGTTACCTCTTCTTCCTCCCCACCCGCCACCTCTCCCTCCTCCCCCTCTCCCTCCTCCTCCAGCCGTCGCTGCTCCCTCTGCCACCCTCCACCTCTCCTTCTTCTCCCTCCACCTCCTTCCTCCCCACTCTCCACTTCCTCCTCCTCCTCCTCCCTACCCTCCACTTCCTCCACCCTCTCCCACCAGCACCTCCTCCCTCTCCTCCTCCCACCACCACTTGCTGCCTCTTAACCCGGGTTAGTCACTAACTACCCTTAGTTAGTCCTAAATTAACCTAACTAAAGTTAGTCACTAAACTAACTAAAGTTAGTCACTAACCTAACTAGAGTAACCCACTAACCT
Source organism: Lygodium microphyllum (assembly GCF_053477565.2). NCBI lineage: Eukaryota > Viridiplantae > Streptophyta > Polypodiopsida > Schizaeales > Lygodiaceae > Lygodium > Lygodium microphyllum. The sequence goes on from NC_141162.1 coordinate 66,448,108, forward strand.
AACTAGGGTTAGTTGACTAACCTCACCCCACTCCTCACTCACCCCAGTTAGTTAATTAGTAAAAATACAGAAATAAATTCAAAAAAATCCTAAAAATTCCACACAACCCCCCTACCCTTTTTTTTCCACTAATTTCTCCCTTAAAAATATTTTCATAAAAGGCAATAATATTCTTTGAAAAAAATCCTAATTTTAATATTATCCATCTTAAAAATTCATTTTACATCCTACAAATCATCTGAAAATCATGGCTGCATTAATATCAATTGTGGACACTTTCTAAATAGCTGAAAATTCATTATTACACTTCATAACATCTCCATGTGTTATATATCCTGATTTAATTATTATTTTATTTTAAAAAAACAAAACATGCACACAATTTTAAAAAAATCAAACAAATTAATCAAACCAAACAATATACACAAAACAAAGACACCTAAAATACAAAACAAATAAAATATAAAATAAAAAATAAAAATCAAATAAAAATACAACAAAAACACTAAGGTGTTTTCTTTTTTGTTCAGTCTCAGTGGTCTTTATTTTTGTTTGACTGGATTCATTGCTTTTGGAGGACTACTCCGTGTGCCTTCAGGCCATTGCTAAAATAAGGTAGGTATTTATTTTGTGAGCTTTATTTATTTTTATTACTCCCTTAATCACAATTAATTGCTAAAATAAACTATTTATTTACCTACCTTTTCCATGCGCATTCGCGCTAAACACACAATTTAATAATTTAAAAATCCACCAGTCGTTCACTTTGCACGTGCTGCGTGCGCTTAAGATGCACCTTAATTTGTAATAAAAATGAACCATCCGTCACAAAAACGCAAGTGCTAGAAAAAAAGTGCTCCACATCACTATTAATTTTTAATTAAGGAATTAGCATTTAGAGACCCAGTCTGGGATTCGTAGTCCAGGTTGCGATAAACCACCGTTTCAACTTAATAATTTATATTTAAAATTTTAAGAAGGAATCGTCGTTTTCTTATTAAGGTTTATCACCTAATAAAATGTCACCCATTATTAATAATTTCTTAAAATGAACCCTTCATTAAAATAATTCCCCCTCACTTCACTTTTTTTCCCTTTTTAATAAACACGCTTCGTGGAATGGGTGCGTAAAAGTCTTTTAGTTGACACTGATGGTCAAGGTTATGGTCCGGTCTTGAGGTACATTTTTATGGTATTCTGATTTGTCTATGTGCTACGATTACGAGAATGGTGTGTAGTTCTTTCTTTCTTGCCTGATACGGGGATTTGGGTGCTTGTTTGTTGCATCGCACGAAGTTTTCGATCGCATATGTGTAGAGGTCATACCGAATTTTTTCTAGGATGTGGATTGTTTGGGGTGGGCAAATGGGTTAGTTACGTCTATGTATGTGTGTCCTTCTTTTTGATTGATTTCTTTTTTATAGCCCTTTGGTTGTTTTGCAGGCATTCTTTGTGATTGTCTGTGTTGTGGTGTGTGTGTTTTCCATCTGAATGGCGCCTCACACTCCTCCTCCTATCCAGTATGTCCCACTGGTCAGTAGGGATTACTCTTCCCTACTAGCTTTTGAGCCTATAGTGAAAGCAAGACTCGCGACTTTCGTGGCTGCTTCATTCCCCTTGATTTTAGATGATCCATCCTTGTGTGATGAGTTTATTGCCTCATACAGCAAGAAGTCGGGACTGATCCATGGTGCTTCCATGACATTGACATCCCGAGGGTTAGGGAAGGCTTTGTCTCTTCCCTACAAAGGAGAGCCCTTTGTTACAGCTAGACAATTATTCTCCAACGATGAGATTTTCAAGCTGTTACAGAAGCAGACCAAGGAAATTTTGGATATCAAGAAAGTGATCAACACTTCAGGAATCTCTTTTTCCATGATCACTGATCCTGTGTGGAAGTTGGTCTGCCAATTTCTCCAAGACAGGTTTATGCATGCCAAAATGCCATCCCATTACTTGTCAAAAGAGCTCTTCATAGCTTCCAGGATGGTGTTAAAAGGAGTGGCTATTGATTGGAGCACTTACCTACTTACAAAGATGGATCAACATTTCGTCAAAGTAACCAGGGAAAATGTCACACATGTTACCTATGGATCCTACCTGTATGCTTTCTTGACATACTCAGGGCTAAAGAAGGGTGTGCTTCCACCTCCTCCATCTGATCCAGTACCTCCTCCACCACCTTCAGAAGAGTCAGAACCTATTGATATAGAGGATCTGGATTCTTCTTCTCCACTGGTCATACAGCGCAAACACTTGAAGCGTGTGGTAGATAAAGCTCCTTCAGTTCTTCCTTCAGTTACAATTCCTGCTACATCTGGCAATGACCTCCCTGCTTACCTTACATGCAACAACTTGTTCAGAGCACATAGAGAGGGTTCCTTGGACATATCAGTCCCTTCACTGAACAGTCTAGTATCGGGAGATGCCATTCCATTCCTCTGTAAAGACATCCAGAGTTCGATTGAACTTTCAGTGACAACTTGTGCTCAACAGCTGTATGCTGCTTCCTTTTATGAAGAACTGATGCAATCCAAAGACCAGTTGCATAAGGCAACATCCAAGTTAGCCTCTGCTAAGGACACACTTGCAGATCTATTTAAGTAGATGGAGCAACAAACCCAAATGATTGAGACTCAGAGAGAAGAGATATCTTCTTTGAAGATTCAGTTAATAGAAGCTCAGTCAGAGGTCACTAAAATCTCAGAGGAGAAGGAGAGGATGTCCAAAGAAGCTCATGAGTTTCAAACTCTTTACGATGCAAAACTCTCAGCCTTACAGACTGCTCATGACATAGTGGAATCACAAGCTTCCCAAATCTAGCAGTTGCAAGCCCAACTGACGCAGTCACGGTCTGTTCCTCCAAGCCCTAATGTTCCACTGATCCCTTCTCTCTCAAAGCAGGACTTGGCAGTTCTCCATAGACACGCTACCTTGTGTCCTTTATTCCAAGATAAAGTGGAAAGATTGCAATCCAGGATGGATTTGTTATGGCCTACATTTGAGCATTTCCAGGAATATGTTCCTCCGGACCATTCTTTATTTGTCCACTATCAATTGCAAAAGTTGGCCTTTTACATAAAGCTTTCAACGATGGATCTTCCTCTTCCAAAGGATGGTTGGAGTGGGGCTTGGTCTCCTGAGTTGCTGACAGAAGTGGTCCGTATGGTGTTTGAAGATTCTGTGACGACGGATATCATGTTACTGTCATGTATGTATCTACGAGGTGATCTGTTGATTCCAGATGAAGTAGATATGGCTTGGTATATGGGAGATGTGGTTTTGCAAGCTGTTTTGTATGTCAACTATTTGGAGTTGCGAATAGATGACATGTTCTAGAGTTACTCCTCAAAAGTGGCTACTTGACCTAATAATTCCTGGCACTCAATGATTGATTCTGTGGTCCTGAATCAACGACAGAACACAGCTTCTACCTATGTACAGAGCACTAACCAACTGAGGGTGAATCTCTTAGCTCACCTTTCCAAAAACCATCAATTTGATTCAACCTTTTTTGATGCCTATCAGAGAAGATCTGTCTTAGGTCCCTCAGTTCCTAGCCTATTGTACTACCAACAAATGGCTCATTGTTATGATACCTATCTTTCCCTTTATCAAACTAATTCAACAGCAATCTTACCCCTTCTTTTCCAACCTCAATCTTTTCCTCAAATTCCCATATTTACCTATTGCTCTTTTATCAAAGATATAGTATTTTTTCCTTCTCCACCATGCCCTTCTCCATCTATCCATATACCTTCTACCTTTCCTATTTATCAATTGACACCCTTCCTAACTGATTCCCTAAAATTTTCAGCCACTCATTCTTTAAATTATTCCTCCTTTTATGATTTTTCCTATCCATCTCTTCATCCTCTTTTACTTATTCCACTTCTATCTCTTGCCACTTCTATTTCTCAACCCCCTCAGTTGGTTAGTGAATATGAAGGGTTTGATCAGTAGATTCCCAAAAGAAGAGGATGGAGCTCGACTAATTCTCTTACGGGACCTCAGATTAACTAGCCAATAATTCCAGGAGATTGGACAATTGCCAGTCAAGCATACCAGAACTACCTTCATTGTGGCTCTGGTGACTCTTCATATCAGACATACCTCTTGGGAGGTGCATCCACGACCTAAGAGGGATTATTGAGAGTTATTATGAGAGTATTGTAGTGAGGATATGATGTGCTATTGATAGAGAGAGAGAGAGAGAGAGAGAGAGAGAGAGAGAGAGAGAGAGAGAGAGAGAGAGAGAGTTAGAGATAGTCAATTCTATCAAAACAGTGTAACTGTATATGAGAGATAGAGAGAGAGAACTATGAAGACATTGAAGATGAATAATATGTGATTGATTTCCATTCAAAGATGGTGCATTCCTTTTTGTTCTTTGTTATATTGATGGATTCTATGAAGATGTTAAAGATTATGGTTGATTCTATCAAATCCGTGGGAGATATCTACTATGATGCTGCGTGAAGATTTGTTGTTTTCTTTGTTTTGATGATCAAAAGAATGAAATAAAAGCTTGTTGATGTTACAAGATAGATTTTCTTGCAAGAGAATTCCCTTTTCCTTGGTGTTCCTCTTGGGGCTCCAACTCTGTGCTTCCTCAACCACATTGTAATGCACCTGTTCAGTGAGAGACAAGATGAGGGTGGACTTACATAACTTATCAAGCTCATCCCATTTGTCATCAGTCATAGTTTTAGGCTGCTCGCCATGCGTCCTTAGTGGCTTTATCTGCAATTTCTACACCAATACCTACCAAACTTGATCTTTAAATAGGCATAATTCGTACCATCAAGCTTAGTGATGTTGAAGATAGCATTGTTAGTGGAAGAAGAACCCATAATGTAGTCCAAAGCAGTGCAGACAGTTCAAAACTGCTTGTTGTTTTTTGCTATAAACAACCAAAATATGACCAAAACCAAGGCAAAATGACCACGAACTGATAGCTAATGATGCTGTCTACCAAGTACCATCAAAAGTACATAAAATCAGGATGATTCATCATGAAAATTCCACATCAGTCCATACATAACTACTTGATGTAATAAATTACAGCCAGATACAATGAGAGAAAACTATAGGCAAAATCAATGCACCAAGTCGACTGTCAAAGCATAGCCAGCATCAAGCGAGCATAAATCAACATATGACAGTCATACGGACATCGAGAAAACACCCAAGCATGTCAAATGAATCCGTCAATAAGCTGGCACACCCCCTATGTAATAGGGAAAAATGTACATAACATTGGCAAGACCTGACACAAAGAGGTATATGCTCAGGGAGTGCAAAGCCCAAATCAGCCCAAGTACATGTATGCTAACCATGGCATATCAACCATGCAACATCCAAGTGAAGAAGATCCCAATCTCAGAAGACTCAAAGCTCAATAGCATAAACTACCTGCTCAATGTTTGTTAAACATCCAACGATGCACCCACTAGCACAAAAGCTATATGGATTAAGCCAAGAAGCTCAAGAAAGGCATATGAGAGCACTAGTGACGAAAGATCCAAGACTAGACATCAATAAGACATCATGAGCGTATAAGCTATGTAGCCTCCAATTAGAGCATCCATAGACATGATGTTGATGAGCGCCTACCACCTGCAGTGTGCAAGTGGCGAGTATTGTCAGTGTAGTAATACACGGGCGGCTAGGCAGAGGCGCCTTTACCCCCAACATGTGCAAGGACATGGGCACTAGCTTCCATTCACTTTCAAAAAGCAATTGATGCAATCAAAATATGTATGCGATAACCCAGAAAGATCAACTTAGAATTAAATAAAAGAGATGGGCACCCAACTATGATAGAATCCCAACCCATACTCATGTATATAAGTTTGAAAATTAATGGATAAGCTCATGTTTGTAGTGTGTAAACTTGAGAGCATTCCTCTCTGCCTTGCTTCCACTCAAGAGCTATAGAGTAGTCATTCTAAATGGGAGAGAGAAGGAGGTAAGCAGAGGAAGGAAGGCACAAAAAGCCAATGGAGATGCAATGGAGGTAGATTATATTAGTGTTGTGAAATGAAAGCCAAACAACATGAAGGAAGTGGAGAAAGAGTCGCACAATAATCTACAAATCCATGATAAATATAAGAAGTAGAAGGCGAATCCCAGCTATAAAGTTGATATTGTCCATCTCCAAGCTCAAAAATAGGTATGCACAGTACTCAATAATGAGTGTCTATTTCTACTTCATGGGAAGAGTCCCAGGTGAGGACAAGTTTGTGCAATGGTTCATATAAAAAGAAGAGCATCTCTACTACAATATTGTTTCATCCATACTCATTTTTTCTCCACAATATTGGAAAATGGTGTTGGACATGATTATGTTTTGGACAACATTGTGGGGTTTTTGGGAACTTGTGAGATGGCCATCATCTTCTTTCATGATCACACTATTGTGGCAACTTAGCGCCCTACTAGCTCCACATTCCCAATCGCTATTCTTCCAACATTGACACAAATGGAGGTCGGGGGCATTGCCTATCTGGTTAAGGCTTACGAATGTGAGACAGGTTGGGTGAGTTCGATCCGAGACTCTTGCGAAGGGACTATCGTCATTTGTTGAAAGGCCAAAATACGCATTTAAGAAAAATACAAAATATTGACACAAATGTCTCATGCAAAATATATTCGTGAAAAACCAATCCATGTTTTCAGGTAATGCGAATATTGCGTCTTTCGACAATATTTATCGACGTCTTTCACCCGAAGGTGAGGTTAACACGCAACCAGCCTTACGTGTCAGTTAGCCCTAGCGGGCTTATGTTAGGTGATTGCAGCAGTAGCAGAACTCACAACGCAGAAAATCGGCGCTCACCAGTGACTAACGTGTTCCCGTTCACTTAATTTCGGCTCTTGAGGTTGGGGAAGCCCGTAACTAATCAGGCATCGGATAGGAGAAGGGCCAAGGCTCAAGGTGTGTTTCGACAGCGCCTTTTCAGAAGAAGAACTGCAGCAGCATTATTGCATTTATGCAAGACAAAGATACAACAACCTCCTCTTTTGTGTTAGATGTGACGGCATGAAAAGGGAACCTGATGGTGTTGTGCGAGCATTATTAAGGAGAGGCTTTTGTGCAGATGGACCTGTCTGTAGGGCATTGAAGGGGAAATCTGATGTTATGCCGAAGGTCCTGACTCCTGTCTCTAGCGTGCCCTGGAGTCCAGACCCACGTTCCACTCATCAGCACAGTTGCGTGGTAGCCTCTTGTGGACCTGCCGCCTGCGGGCCTCGCCGAAGCGTAATTTTCTGCCAGTTGTGACCCAGGGGCCAGCATTGCCATCAAGACCTGCGCTTTGGTCATCCTCCAGCTTGTGCCTGAGGTCAAGGTTCATTTAGATTGCATTAATTTAGTGTGTGCACAAAACTTACGCATTAATTAATTTATGTGATCCTACGAATGTTCAGCACATCTCATGCAATGTCCTGAACTTGTCCAAAGAGCCAGAGATATATCGCAGTTGTGCAATCACAAGAAGTTTTAGACATTATCCCATTTTCGAAAATGGCCTCCTTGTTGTTTTCCTTACAGTGTTCATCACCACGAGCTTCTGCTGGGGAGGCACCTCATAATTTCCCAGCTAGCTGCAACCAGCGGCAGGAGGGCTGCCGGCCCCACCCCGGGCCAGCAGCGCCCTGCCCCCTGCTCCACTAGCTAGGTATGCCTAATGCAGTCCCTCCTTTGCAGAATCCCATGATGTTATTGTAATGCACTATGTGGGAATTAAAGCGCACTGTAGGAATTATAGTGGGAACTTGTCGAAAACTTCTTGATTGTTTCCCGAATCCCCATTGTAGGAATTCAAGTTCATCGTGGGGATTATAGTGGGAAGTTGTCTTAACCTTATTGATCGTTCCCCCCCGTGGAACAACTGATGGTCCTGCCCACGTCTGGCACAACTTATGCAATGTCCTGGACCTGCCCAAAGAGCTAGAGGTAAATCTCATCCCCCATGACACGAGGTTACAGTGCAATGCTGGAAGCAAGAGGGGGTGTGCCGAGCTGCGATGTGGAAGGAAGAGGAGATATTGTTCCTCATGGTCCACTGTCCACAGAGAGCATTTTTAGAAGTTAATATCAAAACCTTCAAAAACCAAAGCTAAGAGTTGTGATATGTAGCTCTGGAGGTTTTCGTAATTTGTATAACCAAGATGCTTTGTAAATCGAGGTTTTAGACATTCTACTGTCGAGCTAATTGGTTTTTAAAATCGAGAAATCACCATTGACTTGACAATAAACAGTGCTCATGGATCAGGAGGGAATCATCATTGACACTCAGGAATGTACCCAAAGAGGAAAAAGTGATTTCTTGGGGCTTAGACCTGAAGCGCATTTCTCATCAGTTTGTGCTATGCAAAGGGTCCACCCTCTTCGGTGTAATTTATCTTACCAAACCCAAGGGGTTCTGGAATCTGCATGGTGGAGCTTAGATTGCATTAAGGCTGGAGGTTGCAGTCTGTAGGTTGCATCTGGCTGTTTAACATCATCTGCAAAAGACGTGTAATTAGCTCAATTCTGCTCAAATTTCGCCTCACAATTTCTGCTGGCAACTGAAAAATTTTCACACGTGGAAAGGCATCCTGTATGGAATCGGCTAAAATATATGATAAAGCATATTCTTGCCTGCCACACATATACAGGCGTGCCCGCGCATACAATACTCACCTACACTGCAGAGAAAAACATAATTTTGATACCCTGACATGTCATTCTTACACATGAGTCAGCTCAAAGTTCCATCGTAACAATATGAAACACAGTGAGCAGCACTGCAAAAGGCGGCCAATTTTTATGCCTTCGTATGCTTATGATTGCATTACATATTTATTTGCATAAACAAATTTTGCTTTAGTTAGCCATTTAATGCTTAACTGACACGGATATAATACTCTGCAATATACACGCATGTAAATCATGGGAGACTTGAAAAGAAGGCTTGATGTGAAGATAGACATAAAGTGAACACATAAGTAGACAATAATGGATGATAAATTTTACAGTGAGTGAGAATGCTGCACAATGTGGGGTAAAGTACTTGACTTCGGAACTCAGATCGTGTTACTATAACCATAGTGAGCACAAAATACTCCGCCAGTTAATTTTAAGAGAGGAAAATCTCAACTCAGAAACACAGGATTTCTGAGTCAGATTGGTGGTCTGCTTGCTGATCTTTGAACTAGTATTGGTGGTTTGCTGTTGGTGGTACTTGATTTCTTCCAATTAATGTTGAGATTTCTGCTGGAAGTTCATGCAGCATTTCAAGGTCTGATTGGTGGTTTGCTGATCCTTGTAACAGCACTGCCAGTCTCTGACTTCTGCAGTTCTGCTGCTCTCTTTTGGGCTGCTTCTATCTCAAGTGATGGATGGGTTTGGTTTTGGTGGTTTTCTGATTTGCATAGTAGTAATGCAGCACTAAAGTTCTGCCTCCATTTTTCATTCGGTTGCTTCCATAACTGCTGATGTAGATGGTCTATCTTGAAGAGCTTGAAGCTTCAAAGCTGCATCATTGGCAAAGTGGAAGGCTTTTTCCATGTGCTTTGTACATGTTTTATCAATGGGAATTCTGCTACATGGTTTACAACCCACAAAGTGAGTAAGAAGAGGCAAGGATGATTTCTGATTATTGCTAACAGCCAACTGATCTATATCAGCTACAAGAGAGGTCCTTACTCTCCTTTTACCCTCTTCCAGAGGCATATAATTCCAGATAACCTGCACATTGGTGGTCTCCACATGAATCTTGTCACTCCACTTTGATGATGCTTTAATCAGCAAATCAAACACAAATGAGGACCCATAATCTCCCTCAAATTCAGGTAGTGAAGTTCCATCCAAGTCTTGGTTCACCAGCTCCATGGTTAACCACTCTTGTAGCAGATCCAAGGACCATTGACACTTCCTTATCAAGAAGCTTTTTGTATTGGAAACATGCTGCCCTCTCTTGTGACCAGGATAGTCCCAACCTTGGAGAATCACCATATTGTAGGCAGCATACTTGTCCATGGGAAGCTCACTGGACATGTTTGTGAAGAGGGCATCACTGTCCACCCACCATATCCACTCTGCTGCTTGATCAGACTTGTTCACAGAAGACTCCAAGAGCTCCTTGACAATGGTGAATTTGCCCCACAGTCTGCTCTCGAACTGCACCTTCATTTCGTAGAACATCTGGATGCCATGGACCCTGCAGTAATCAAGCTTGTTCTTGACTGATTTGAGGAGGAGAAAGTCCCCTTCTGAGCTCTTACAGGGGGAAGGCTCAGATCCAGTGACAAGCAGGATGCCATGTTGGCTCATGGAACGCATGTGGTCACCCCATGTAGGATGCTGACTAGCGACGATGCTTGGATGTGAATTGTGGTCGGGCAGGATGTCGGATGCATTGTCGTGTCTGGCTGTGATGATTAAGCTCTGCGATCTGGTGGCATTGGAAGGATGGGCGGCCATTAAAGCACTCAAGGTGTGCTGTAATTGCCTGCGGCCGCGTTCAAGGTCATGGAGGTCATCCATGGGGGTCCTCAATCTGCCTCCTTCCAGGCAGCTTCTTAGGAGCATGAAGGTGAGGAAGCCGCAGACCATTGTAATCTTGCAATCATAGCAGGCTCTCTGCAGCTTGCGCCTTCGGTAGGCCGAGGCATTGAGGCGCCCATTAAGCTGGACAAAATCCAACACGCTCATACTGAACTGAATTGAACGAATAATTCTCTCCAATCAACGCAGATTAAAGCGAACGAATCAAGTCGGCACCCAGTGGTTTTACAAAGGGTTCTAGAAGAGGATTAACAATCATTACAAAGAGGATTACGAATTATTGCATGAATGGATTAGCAATCACGAATGGATGATTAGTTACAAAGGAGATATGATTAAGGGACTGCTTTGATCAATTGCGATAGAGGACGATTCAATGGGAGGAACTTGGAAGGGTGCGTTGATATAGTAACAAAAAAAGATCGATTGACTGTGAGAGAGAGAGAGAGAGAGAGAGAGAGAGAGAGAGAGGCTATGGCGGCCTGCGTTTTGATCACGTTAGTGTCCTTCTCATCATTCGGTCTTGATAATCTCTCTCTCTCTCTCGCTCTCGCTCGCCGCTTAGATATTCAAAGAGAAAAATACGGTGCAATACACTAGGAAGAAAAATTATGCCACGCGCATAAGAAAAGAATAACTGTCAACAGCCCTCGGGTTTGAAGGGGAAGCCTACAACTTGGCTTTCGAGGGGAATTTTGGAGTAGAATTTAATAATAATAATAATAATAATAATAATAATAGATTACTTATTCCTGATACTATGAGGTTTGTTTGAACGGTAGCACGTGGAAATTGTCTTGCCTCAATCTTGAAGGTCGGTCTTTTCTTCATACAGAGAAGGGCAACATTTCAAGTTCGAAGGCTCGCATAAACTTTGTATATATTTCCAATTAATTAAGGTAATTTATATTCGTCACGCATGTAGGCACTATATTTTTTTCTACTTAACAAATGTACTTCATTTTCAATACGTGTTTTTCTTTTGATATTTTTCCCACTTTTGGAGGAGAATCCATAATTTTGGCTAATAAAATATTTTTAAAAAGTTTTGAATGTGTGAAATCCCTTGAACATCTCTAAAATCCTACAAAAACATGTATGCTAAAAGTTTTCATTTGCACTTCACGTTGTATTTTCATTTTGTTCATCCATTTAATTGTTGCAACTTTAACTTGAAGTTACTCCTTTCCTTTATTAGCATTAATAGGCATGGCAACTATGGTGGCCACATGGCAAGCAACACGAGGGTAGGAGTGTCTATAGAGGAGACGACGACAAGAGGCAAGGGTGAGCAAGAGGAGAGGAGGCTAGGACACATTAGGTGAAAGTAGTAGGAGTGTAGGGTAGTTACTCCTTTCCTTTATTAGCATATTAATAGGCATGGCAACTATGGTGGCCACATGGTAAGCAACACGAGGGTAGGAGTGTCTATAGAGAAGACGAGGACAAGAGGCAAGGGTGAGCAAGAGGAGAGGAGGCTGGCAGCATATATTAGGTGAAAGTAGCAGGAGTGTAGGGTAAGTAAAGGAGCCAACAAAGGTGATAGGGGGTGATAGAGTTGAGAGGACTTCTTTATCATAAAGCAATTATGTTTTGTTTTTAAAATTTTTGTATCTTTGACACCAAAATGTATGTCTACCCTTGTCGATCCAAGAAAAGAAATTGTAACAATTTGAGAACCTAGCTATTTGTTTTATTGCTTTTTGTAATACCACAAACCTTGGTAATTATAGTTATTCCCCTTATATATCATGCCTTTGTTGAGGGCGTGTCTTCATTATTGATCACTAAGTGTTGGAGCTTGTTTTCTTTGTTTCTTTTTGCCCTTGTTCCTAAATAAGCATTCTACACTACTACTAAATATGTCAAAGAAAAATTTTCTTACCTTGCACTCATTGTGAGTCTCTTAGTTAGGCACATGACCCATATTAGTTTTCCCCAACACGAACAACTACTCGATAGGGATGTAGATATTAACGTGACATTTTTCTTTGTTTTTAGTGGTTCTCCTCTTTCCTAGTTAATCTTATAACTTGTGAACATATTTGCACACTATTTAATTAATTATAACCCTTTTTATATGTTATTTGAACTTGTTCTTGATCTTGCCAAACCTAGTTAGTTATATTTGGATGCACGTGATCCCAATCAATCTCCTTAACCATCATTGAACTATAGAGTGAAATCCATTTTCATCCATATACTTATGTCTAATGCAAGCAATCCTTTCCTAGGATGGGTGAGGTTTTTCATGAATTTTTATTGATTATTAGGATTCTTAATCTCAATCTCTGTCCCTTGAACAATGACAAGGCTATTATAAGATGGGTCTTTTGAGTCCTTAGAGTATCCACCATAAAGTTTACCTTATAGCATATGAGCTCATCAAGAGGGATTTTTAAATTTATATTTGTAAGAAGAGTTTTAACTACAAGTTTTTGAAGAAAAAGGAATCATTTTATTCATAAAAATACGGAAGTGTAAAAGGGGTCTTAAATTTACCTCTTGAAGGCATGCTTTAGACTACTATTCAAAATTGGGATTTATTTGAAAGACTCACATCAAAATGACGAGTGTTCAAAAAAAAAATTGAATGTTAGCTAAGCAATCATTGTTATTGACTTTAGAGTCGATGTTTCTTTTTGCAAGGGAAGGACTAGTAAAGCATGGCATGTCATATGTTGTGTTCTTTTGTCCATGTAAAATCACAAAACTAAGACAAAATGGTATTACTTGATGACCTATACCAAGATACGATAGAAAAAGTAAGTTTGAGTCCTCATAATGAATAAGACTTGGGTTGAAGACTTTATACTAAGTAAGAATAAGCCTTCCATGTGGCTTTCCCTTTCTTTCACTAAGTCAAGTTCTTAGTTTTCAAAGGTCGTCTTATTACCATGTACTCTAAGCACCTAGGTCATGAGTCCTTCTTGTGTTCTCTAAAGAATACACAAGTAAACTTTGTGTGCTGGACAACAATGATAAATTGCCATCCAACCATTTTTTTGATGCTTGGACACCCAACTTAGTAGACATACATGGTGAATATAAGGTTGCTTTAATCCATGATATAATTGATGCTGAAATTATCTTTGGGGGCTAACTACTCTAGATCATCATCATTCTGATGCCCCAAGAGATCACTTTTTTTTTCTCCCAAAAACTTGTGTGTATTTTTATGTAATCAAGCATGTATGCATGTGCATACATGTGTATGTGTGTGCATGTGTTGATGCATGTGTGTGTGTGGGTGTGGGTGTGGATGTGTAATATCATCTCCTTAAGTTACTCCTATTGTAAGAAAGTGCATAGACACTACTATGGTCCTTCCAATCATAGGAGGAAAATAAAATGTGAAGGATATCATGGGAACAAGAGCTATCAAATTAGAAATAAAAATCATTTAACTAAAAGTTTGATTAAAGAAAAACAATCGAAAAAACAAATTGAATGAAAAACAAGGTGAATAAGAAGACTAGCTACAAACTCTCCATGTAAGACATAAAATGATCTACATGTAAGAACAATGATTAAAAATAGCGAGTAAATAAAAAGACAAAGCAGAACCTCTATACGAAAAGCATTTGATGATGTGGCTTAGGGGTTTACTATACACACACACACACACACACACACACACACACACACACAATGCATTCAAAGCTTATTTATATATACCCTCATATGTGAATTTTACTCGAATAAAATATAACCTTTTTTTTCAATATGTAAGTAATCCCTTTATATGACACCCTTTTGTATTTTAAAAAAGTATAAAAATTGTGTTTTTAAAACCTCTTATTTTGAATTCACGTGATATATACATATATTCATGAGTGACTCCCTCCACCTGGGCAAGGTATTTGGAGACACATAAAAGAGGTGCATAATTGTAGGAATCACTTTACATATTGCTTATGAATCTAAGCTACTATTGAGAAAATATTCACAAAATAATATTAGTAGAGCACAAAAGGAGGGACCAAATACTTTAACTATTCTTGATATGAAAATCTTTAAGCCAATCATACTATGCCATAAGAACATGAACATTGAACTCTTAATCAACGTTGGCCTTAATGACTTTAGTTCATTTAGAGATATATTGGGCATGTATTCTAAAATAAAAAAAGAGATTGGATCGAAAAACATGATTTGACTTGTATATTGGGACACGAATTGTGAATTTCAATTCATATACTGGATTAGTGAAAGATTATCAATTTCTACTTCCAAATAGTGGGAAATAAATAGATAAGGGGAAGAAAGAAAAGCTCCATTGAGAGAACAAGAGTCGAAGAAGACTAGTAGTCATGGCAATGCTCATGAAAAACTTTTTCTCAATTAATAAAACCAAAAGCAAGTTCCCAAAGCAACTGGCTTTGATGTTCAAAACCTATATGAGATGCTCATTTTATAGGTAAAATACAAAAAAAACTATATGTATTTTTAAGGACATAAAAAAATCCCAATCAATGTTTTAGAACTCTAGTTGATACAAACACACTAAAATACTAGTTCTTGTTAGCATTGGGTCGTGGATTAAGAAGAATAGGCAACATGGTTATCAAGGCCATTAGTAGCCATATAGGCATTGACCACCATTCAATAGTGGCAGGGCGGGAGGTTACCCATAAATATGTAAGCATATGACTTGGATTTGAAAAAAGGATTTTTAAAATAACACTTTTACATTACATATCTTTAACATACATATGAGTGCCATACAAAGGGTTTATTCATAGATTAAATAGGAAAGGGATGTGTTTTATTTAGGAAAAATTTATAGGAAAGAGCATTTTCATTATAAATAGGCCTTAAATGCACATGATATAGAGGATTCACTACAAGGGACCTCCCTTGCATACACATTATACATTATTTATACAAAACCACATTGTGTGTGTGTGTGTGTGTGTGTGTTTTTTTTTTTTTTTTTTTCATTTGGTCTAGTTTGTTGGGCATGCCATACTTCATAGAGTTCACTTTCATTAAGCTTTTTTCTTAGCACATAAATTTTACAAATAAATATATATGTTTCTGTGTGAGCCTTCTGCAAGACCTTTTGTATCTCATTATATATGTTGTCGTATGGGCCTTTTTCAAGACCTTTTGTATCTCATTATCTCCATAGCAACTTTCTACATCTATGCTATTATAGGAGCATCATACATTCAAGCTTTATGGCCATGTGAGACATAGAATGTTTTCGTCAAGCACTATGATATTAGAGCACTATAGAAGATTGATTTAGCCCATTGGTGCCACATTTATCATTCACACCATACCATGGCTTTATTGCCCACATCTGCATATCACACGATGATAAATCTCAGGGTGTATCAATGTCCTAGCCAGCAAATTGAGGACAAAGACAATAGATCTACACATGAATATGAAGATGCAAGTCATTTCCATTAGGAACAATTTTTTTTAAATTTATAAGTATGCGAGCTTCATTGTATTGTTTTTATTTGAATGGTAAAACATTGGATGATGAGCTACTGATCGCCAATTCGAGTGCCACAAATAGCTAAATCTTAAGTTATTAGTGTAACCCTTATTTTCAAATCTTAAAATCTCTGTTTTTGCAAGCCTTATCTTCCTAATTCAAAAACTATATTGCAACCATTATCTTAGGTTGATGAGCAAGGAGCAAAACTTTTGTGCATTACAAACTATGATGTTGATTATATATATATATATGATGTTGATATGCTACACACATGTCACTAGATTCAAGTCCTACAACTATTCGTCTCCTAGGTTTCTCGATTCAAACTCTAGAGTGCTAGCACCACAACAATATAGAAGCACTTACATATATTTACAAACTAGGTCCACAACTGCTATTCGGACCCATAGGCTTGAAAGGTTATCCACATCATGATGTTGTTTACTATGAGGAGAAAATGCATAAGTAGCCTATGCATGCTGTTGAGGTTTACTACAGGAGCTAGAGGGCTATCAATAGAGGATTCGTTCGTTGGAGAAACACATAAAATCTTATCAACGAAAGAAAACTATTTAAGGCCTTTGAAATCGACAAAAGGCTCTTAGAAATATTGAGAGTCTCAGATGAGGAGGAGGTGGTTGTAGTAAAAGAATCCAAGCAGCAAGGTACATTTTTTTCCACTTTAAAAATATGAAATATGACTTTGTTTATAATTAATTGTATTGATTTGTGATGTTGATTTTGTTTAGGTCTCTTCTTCAACCGAATGCAAGTGAAAGAGATTCTTGGAAATTATCTCAGTTTTACTATCATATTCTTTCTTGAGTAGTTTCAAAAGATATTTTGGAGAAGAAGAAATTTAAAGGATTGAGATCTATACTTATGACTAAAGTTAAATGGTTGGTGATTCCTAGCTTTTGCAAGATTTGGTTTTGAGAACTCCAAAATGCTTCCAAAAAGTTGTGATTGTTTGGTGAACCTAATGTTTGCAAGTATTGGCTTTGAGAACTCTAAAGCCAAAATCTTATGAATGTCCATGGGAATTGATTTACATACCTAGTTCGTGAAAGCACTTTGACATCGAAGGTTATGCTCTTTTGTATTTGTACAAATTTTGTCGAGTAATTTTTATTATGTATGTGTCCTTTGAGATTATTATATAATAATGTAGATTGGTTGTTATTTCACACACTCAAATTCATGTGGATAAAGTTTGAGCAGCATGCCTAGCAAGTAAATCGTACTATGTGATGTCACACACATCAACTTGCTTTTACACATTCTTTGAAGGTGTGCACACACATAACGCCATGTATCTAAAAATTTACAAGTTAAATATAAAAATTAACCCTAATGATACCACATATAATGTTTCAATGTAATCAAGATATCTAACATGTGTACAGAGTTGTAAAAACAATTAGCAAAGTTAAGGGTTTAAATATATGTAACATTCACTAGCATGTACAACAAGCATTTGAAGTTTAGAGAACATTTTGTTCATGATAAGGCTATATACATGTGTACATATAATATGTGTATGGAAAAGGCTAAAATTAGCTTATCCATAAATATTGACATTAGTTTTAGTTATTCATGGACACCCTCCATCACATTAACTCTCACCAACAATGAACCTTTATAGTATGAATGATCAAGTGGACCCATATGTGAAAAGTAAGGACATTGGAACCTCCAATCTCAAGCACATGCAAAATGACAATACAAGGGGGTTGAGACATATATGGAGTGAATATCATATGTAGATGAAGATGTTTTGATACGGTTGGAATTTTGGTGCTACCATGGATAACAACCTATGATATACAAATTTCACTTAATATACACTTCCAAATGGTTGTCATTCAATAAATCCCAAGTTGATTTTCCCTTGACTAGCTAATTAGCATTATGTGGAGTCCTCAAAATCTTTGAGTATTTGGGGATTTGTAGTTTTGTAAATTGTTTCTAATTTTTAGATAATGAAGTCTCTAAAGTAAATTTTTGGATATAACTAGCAAGATATTACTTAGTTAGCTAAATCTATAGGATATTAAAGACAAGATTTATTTATGAAAATTTAAATGTAGATTTCAATTCTCCATGTGCTTATTAGATAAGGCTATTAATATGTATTCACCTTGATAATCAAAGGCTTATCAATGATAATATACCTAGCATTATTTTCCACTTTAGCTAGGAATATTTTTTTTGGTATTTGAGAAACCATCATGCTTCACTTGTTATGCATGATAAATATTTTAATATTGATTTATTCTTGAAAGATTTGTATGGAAAAGCAAGTCACTACCATTTTCTTATTTGTTCTAGGTACCACTTCTCTTCTACCTATTGTGACAAAATAGGCTGAGCTCATAATACTCGATCTTAGTGGTATAGATTACTCTATATAACCTTGTTCCCAAAATCTTTAAATAATTATCATATTTGCATATTTGAGAATTGATCTAATGCCAATTCGCAAATTAGAAAAATAGTAAATCAAATAAGCTTGTAGAGATTTTCATGTTATGGATCCTAGAAGGTTTGAAACGATTTGTAATTGGCATGTCAACTTTATACTTAGAGCAAGCATAAATTTTTTTAGAATATCCTTTGATGGTGTAGATCAATATTAGAGCTACGTAAACTAGCCTCTCATCTTTTTCTTCTATTATTGCCTCCAACGAAGAACTTCAAGCGCTCTCTCTCTCTCTCTCTCTCTCTCTCTCTCTCTCTTTCCTACTAATACTTTTCCTTTCCCTTTGCCCTATTATTTCATCCCCCCTTGGTGGGTGTTTTACTAGTAAAAATACTAAGTGTATGGCGATTTTCTATGCATGTGCACATGTGTGCAAGTGCATGTAGCAAAATCCTATAGCTCAAGTGGTTAGAGCCCTTGAATCCTTGGAAAGTACAATTGAAAGATCATGGAGTGCATTGAGTGGTGGTAGGTGACATGTTGTAGAATAATCTTATGGTATGAAGCAGTGATGTTCCCTTGCAAAGATTTGTGCCTCTTTTGTGACATGGATAAGATGGTCTATAGAGCATTGCACAAGTGGTGTACTATCATGGGAATTGGCTTCAAGGGATTGAATTTAAAATGCTAGTGAAAGTTGTGATTTATCCTTGTGGGGTATGTTTCAATGTATATCAAATCAAAATTTACATTTATTGATAGTTTGTACTTGTATGCCGTTAATTGATTAGGTTGCAAAGAGGTGGCTACAACTCTAGAGTAATGCTTGGAAGAAGCAACAATAATAATAAGAAATGTGTACATGCCTAAGGACTACATAGTTTTGGACAAGGAGCATTTTATCAATTTGGTGCTCCTAGCAAGTCATGATCATTATGGTTAGTTAGCCATGAGAGTAATGAGACCCTTCTTGCAAGACAAGTTTCTATATCTGTCATCATTGAATTGGATGCCTACTTGGTGTCTTCCCATGTAATTACTAAGCCTTTCTTTCAAATATTAACCTTCCTTCAAAATATATTGTTTCAATATATCCCAAACTTTGAGGTTGTTGTTTATATCTTAACATGTTTATTATGCTTAAAAATGGTTACAAGTAAACTTCAATACATTACATTCTTTGTTATTGAACATTTGCATAGATTATTAGACTATTAGCATATTATCAATGTGGGGTTAGCTTCAAGATGGTCATGATCATTATGGTTAGCTTGCCATGAGAGGAATGAGAAGTTTCTATACCCGCCATCATTGAAATGTATATTGTTATAACAAGTGTCTTCCCAAACAATGACTAGGCCCTTGTTTCAAGTATTGACCTCCTTACAAATATACATTAGTTCAATAATCCCAAAACTTGAGAACATTATTTGTAGCTTAGCATGTTCATTGTCCTTAAAATGGGATATACGTAATCTTTAATATGTTATTTTCAGGCTTTTTGAATCCATACCATAGATTCCTCTTTTATAAAACTTTATGTAGGCATGCCCTTGTGACTCCATCACCTTATTACTATTTCCTACCACTTATTTTGCCCTTAGGGGGCGGTTGGTTCCCATGTATTACATTCGTTACTATGCCAAGTTTGTCTTGTAAACAATATTGAAAATTGAAAATTACCAAAGCTGTCAATAAAGTATTCTAATGAGTAGGCCTTAGTGGTCCATGTGGGGCTCGCTCTCCCTAGGAAGTGTTTGTTGTGGATGAGGATTCGAATCTCCTCGTGATGATTTATACATGTTAGATGGAGTGAGTGCAATGTTTTGCTCTTCATTATGCACCTCGACCTTCACTTGCAATGATTTATCGAATATGCGATCCATCGCACTAGACAGTAATATAGCACTTATAATGGCATACACAAGGATATATGGCTCCATCTATAAAACAAGATCAAATCAAATAAAATTAATTATACTAGATATTAAAATAAAAAGGTGGAGGAAGGGGGGATCACTCATAAATTTGTAAGCATATAACATGAGAATAAGAAAATTTTAAAATAACACTTTTACGTAACATATTTTATATGGTATATAAGGGGTGCCATACAAAGGGTTTATTCACAAATTAAATTGGAAAGGGGTGTGCTTTATTTAGGAAAGATTCATACAGAATGTTTTTTTAAAAAATAGACCTTAAATGCACATTACAGAGAGGATTCACTACTATAAGGGACCTCCCTCTTGTATATATATTGTCTATTGTTTATACGAACTTAATCACATTGTATTAAAATATACACATAATATCATTACTTGACATAACAAGATGTTAAAGGAAAAAAAAGAGATGGAAAAATTTGTACTTTTACTTGCATTAGAATTGAAATATGAGTTTGCAAATTTGGCTTGCACATGATATTTGAAAATTGAAAGTTAGTAAAGCTTTCAACAAGGCACCCTAAATGAGCATGCCTTAGTAGTGCACATGGGGCTCACTCCCGAAGAAGTGTTTGTTGTGGACAATGATTTGGATCTTCTTGTGATGATGTACTGTAATCATTGTCCAAGCACATCTGCCACATAAATGACAATGGATGCACTTAGAATCAACACAGATAGACTCTAACATCACTTTCAACATTTAGAGCTTGGGTTGGAGAGCAAGACATAATCATAGCACAAAGATCAAACACAAAGTGTATTCAATACTCAATCCAAAATATATTACTGAAGTTGGAAATAATACGTCAAAGAGGGACCCAAGGTTCAACACAGTTCTCTCAAATTACAAAGGACTAAATGATTGTAGGATACAATGACCAAGGTAGTACTACTATTGAACACAATGTCTGTGGATAGTATAATATACAGTCTAATGTTAGAGAACACCCAAGATGCTAATCAAAGAACACTAGTAGAAAGACTTAGGTTGGATATGGCATAGAAAAAAAGGGCCCTTTGTAGCTTGACCTCTAGGACTATGATTGTGCTTTAAAAAAACCCTTATAATGATTCACTCCCTTCCTTTATATAGGCCACTCTGTACAACAAGATATTCTCTCCACCCATGTGCCATGCTAGGTCTTGTTTACTTCTCTATACCTATTGGCTCATTAGTGCATCGTTGGTGGCTCCTGACTTTAAAGGTCACTAATTATCCCACCTTTAACAGTGGTAATTGTGGTGGACTCGGACCCACAAAGTTACTCATTGATGTCAATGTCATCCTCTCTGTTAGGTGCATCATCATATTGGAACTGGTTTGATGGTAGAGGCGAGGTGAGAAGAGCCAACGGTGGAAGGAGAGGTAGTAGGGGGTAAGGTGGCTTGGGATTGGGAGGACCAAAATCAAGTTGCTACTGCTCTAGGAGGGGGATCGCGGAGTGGCAGGAGGGGATTGTTCTCGATGTGGTGATACTACAACCATAGGTTCATGCGAGTCCGAAGGAGAGGTTGTGAAATGTTGCAATGGATGAGCTCCACTACTAGCTTCTCCAGATAAAGAGCACTGATTCAGATTTGTTGCTCCAAGTTGTCTCGTTTGAAGGTAGTCTAGACAAGATGAGGGCTAGCGGTGATGTGTCATCCTCTTAGGGGAATGGGCTTCTTTGTGGTGACCTATTTACCTTTGCCAATGTGGGCACGGGATGCTTGGCCTTGTCTGCTTGGTCGCTAGTTGTTTGGTCGTCAGGCAGGATCTAGAGTGTGGGTAGTTCACTAACCTGAGGCAAAGTGACAAGTTTGAACTTGGCCACCGAGCTGCCAAATGTAGAGTGGGAGTGAGAGGGAGCGAAGATGGTAGTGGTACTATCAATGACCTATGATGGATGGGGCAAAGGGGTAGAATTTTGTGGAGGAGCCAGGGAAGTTGTCCAAGCATTGGAGTCCGCCGGCGATTCGTCCAGTTTGTCAGGTAGAAACAAGATTTGGGAGTAGGAGTTGAGCATGGCGGCTCGAAGTTCTCAATGGAGCTTTTCCCATCACTCCAACCATTTTGCTTTGTAGTTGTGCTCGAGTTCCTCAATGATCTCTAGGGCAGGGTAACACCATTTGACTTTGCTGCTTTGACTATTTGGGATTGAAGAAAGACATTGTCCCACTCTAGCTGCTATGCTTGGTTCTTGATGTCATCCACAAAGGCTAGTTGTGCATGTTGGCACGTAGCTAGCTAGCCCCATCAGTGATGCTGCCAGAGAGTAGTGTCGTTTTGCTGGAGTTGCTCTCAGAGAGGGTGGTATTGGCTTGCTTGAGGTGCTTCACCTATGCGGTCATGTCCTTATGTTGGTGTTGTTGTGTCGGATCGAGGACCCATTGATGAAGTTCAATGGTGACTGTTAGGAATCTCCCACTTGAGAACTCAAGGGGCATGAGGAAGAGCTATTGGGACAAGTTGGCAGGGAGGTCTATGGGCTTAGGGGACATGCCATTCAAATCAGTTAGGATGGAAGTGGTAGTGGGAGGGTTGGTATCCCTGTGGTTTCCTCCTCCCTTGTGTTTGTCCCTTTGATTTGAGGAGGGAAAGCTTGTCGGAGAGGTTGGTGGCAAAGGTGAACTTCTTGGTAGATAAAGGCTATTGGAGTTCTTGTGTTGGCAGGTCCTGCTCACTAGGGTGTTGAGAAATGGAGCTAATCGACTGATCATCCTTATCAAGGACTTGGTTTTCACCACTTTGCAAAGCACGCTACTCCTCCTTTTTGAGCACTTGGTACTTGGTGTTCTCCATGGTGCCATTTGTAGGGTGGGGGGTGGGCACTACTATGGTGCCTATCTCTCCAGATGAGGCATGCAACTTCTATGCCATTGAGGATAGTAGGCAAGTAGGTCAACCAAGGCAGGTGGGGGAAAGAGAAGTGTGAAGGGTTGTCTACACACATCACTTTGATGGTTTTGATTATGGATTGCTTACTGGAGAGGCCTTTAGTCTCCACGGCAATGCAGTCTAAGAGAACATGCACCCATGCAATAGGGGTATCAGGAGGCAAGAAGAAAAGATCAACTACATTTCTTGAGATGCTGAAGGTCTTGGCTTGCACATGGAGGGCCTTAAGCAAGAATCTGAGGGTGTTGATCTTGCTCTTGTGGCCATCGATCACGTTAGTTAGCCGATACTCCTTATTGGTGATGGGGCCAAAGATCACTTCCATGGTGATAGTGGTGAGGGACGGGGGGTCTTGTTTGCCATGGGTGGGCAAGTGGAGCATTCTTTGGACTCTCTTGGTGGAGAGCTTGTAGGTGTTGCCTTAGATATGCACAATGGATCCATTGATCAAGTGCTCCAAGATTGATTGTGTTTCACGGTGGACAAGGGTAGAGCTCCATGGAGGTTGGAAATTTGGGTGAGCTATAGAGATTTGAGCCATGCCTGAGCATCGACAACCATAGGATTGATGGGTGTAACCTCCTTGGTGGTAAGCTGAAAGAATGCCATGGCTGAGAGAAGGAAAGAGAGCAAGAGATATAGAGGGCAAGAAGAGTTAAAAAATAGAGATGCACAAGTGATGGGCGCAAAATAATGGTGTCAAGGAAGAGGTTCTTTCTTAAAGGAGGGTGTGATTAAGGTGAAATGATAGTCACCAATGCATGTGCATCACGTCAGTAAAAAAAATCCATAAGAAAACATGATTAGAATGGGATTTTTGAGATACTAGGGTGCCATCAATTGCAAGAGGTAATGAGTGGGTTTCATAAATAAGCACCACATTAGCACATGTTGGGACTTTTGAGAGCCATTTGATATGAAGGTGGGCAACTAGTGGGGAAGGAATGTTGGAAGCTAAGGGTGAACTAGAAACTAGGGAATCTGGTGTGATTGGAAATTGCACTAGAGGCCTTTAGCACGATAGTGCTGGAGTTTGAATCCATTGATAGGCTTACCTTGTAAATCTATTAGATAAAAGGAATTGGTACTGAAATCATGAAAGACCCAGAAAGGTGCTTTCTTGTAAAGTAGGATCTGTGGCTTTGAAAAACAATTCAACCTTTTGATCTTTAGAGCATGCTATTCAATAGCATCCAACTATACATACATATTCTCAAATTCTTGTAGCAATGTAGTGGCTGCAAGACCTTTATTAGAATTCTCTACCTAGTCCATAAATATCTTGCATGTAATCAAACTAGTATCTTCTAAGAAAAACTCCTCACTTAGAGCCATTTAAAACTCTACCTAATCTAGATCTTGCCTATATAGGGCCAAAATCTTCTTTTTGAGTTCATGCATGGCAAGTCAAGTAAAGTATCAGCTCCATGCATATTGTGAAACCCTAAAGAAATTCATTTTTTATGCATACAATCGCAAATAATGTAATATATTATACCTATCAAACTGCTTCATCTCATGTTTCAATTTTGTGCAAAGTATTTATAGCCACATACTCACGCTTACATGCATCTAGCCATTATTTCCCACACCAATTGCGCGTGTACGCATGTTGTCGTCGTGTTGGGGGTTGAAGGTCTTCCACCGAGGTTTAGAACAGAAGAGATGAGTGAGGGATTCAAGGTTAGGAGAGGGAGGAAAGAATGGGGTTTGATAAGATGGGTTTGAGAGATGATTTAGTTGGAGAAGAAGACCTCAAGCTTTTTCATATACTTAGCTTACATGAATGGAATTAAAGACTTTGACTTGATTACATCAAATGCATATGCGGATAATAAACCAATACATTTAGAGATTTTATCTCAGATTTAATCCAAATGCATACTTCAAATGCAAGCTCAAATGGTTTCTATTTCATGAATATTAATGGACAAAAACTCCAAGATACAAGTATTTTTGGTAGTAGACTCTACTACATCCAAGACATAGATCAAAACCTCATGAAATGCATTGTCAAAGCATACAATTTACTTCAGCCCTGTTTTAAAACAGTAATTTCCAGCCCATAATCAAGCTCCAAAAATGCACAAAATCTCAAGAATAAGCCTCTCTAATCATTCCCAAATGAAGTCCTGATGTTAAGAGGTCAATTCCTTCACTTACAACCACATAGATCACTTGATTTCCCTTCAAATGGATAAGAACAGAGGGCTGCCCTATTTATGACTGGTTTTAGCAGTCCAAAACAACCCATACACCTCCAAAATAACTCCCCTTTTCTTGCCCCAAAGTCACTCAAGTACTTGGGCACAAGACAGGCTTCATTGGACCATGAATATGGTAAGAGAATGGAGGAAGACATACATAAGAGCAGGTTGAATACTTTTTCTCAGTTTTTCCCTTTTATGGGCTGTCATACCATTCATTTTCGTGATACCAAATGGATGGGCCAGAAAGACTCTCACCTTCTTTGTTCGTATCTCCTCTCTTTCTTCAATTTAGTTAGAGTTTGCATGATTTGGAGCATGCACCATAGCCTTCAGCTCACCCCTCCATTTGCCACAGGTATGCACGCCCGAAAATTGTGCCGAAAAATGCGGGCTACTCTTCCTTCAGCTCCCACACAAATTTTGACCATTTAGGTCACTTACAAGTCACATAAGTCCATTATTCCAGGTCCCATACAACCCTAGTGGACTTTTGGCACTTTTCTTGATTTCTAGGCAAATATTCCTCTTGAACCAATGTGACTTAACCTGCAGACTGTCAATTACCTCTTGTTGATCAAGTTGTGGGTTCCCATAGACTTAATTTTTGTCAATTTACATGGTACAACTGAAAATTGCATGACAAGTTGTAAAAAATTACACTGCACAGCGAACAGAATCTGTGAAATAGATAGAGAGTACACAACAGATAAGAGGAGAATCAGTTAATTCTTTAGCTCCAAACAACTGATCCAAAGATGGCTCTGTCCACCCGTGCGCTTCCACTGTGTGAAGCTTAGATGGCGATCTAGACAGAAGATAGGTGAAGAGCTTAAGGCTAGCTGGAACAATAAGTCTAACTAGGTGAAAGATGAATGATAGATGGTTGTGAAGGGGTTTAGCTTTTATAGCCCGCGAAGGCCGTTAGGTGAGCCTGACCGACCTACCATATGAGCCTCCACTAGTTGTCTAGGGAATATTCCAAGGACTATTCCCTTTACCATCGGGCCAGTGGTGCTGCCCCCGACCCCCGCCAGGGGGGCCGCTGGCCCCCTTGGGACCCCCCAGCCAAGGGCCGCTTCCCTAGGGGCCCCTTTTAACTCCCTTACTCCGCAACTCGATGCAATGGGCGTCGAGTTGCTATCAGCTTAACCACTTCATCTAACCCAAAGATTAGACCCACAACGGTCACCTTTTTGCCATCCGGTCACATAGACCTCATCTGATATACAAGTCAGGACTCAACCAATGTCCAGGCTCACATTTGGCTTCTCCTCATCATGGGGGCCTTACAACTTTGAGCACCATGGATCATTGGTGGCACCTAATGAGGGTGGGGCATTGATCATATCTAACACCCCCCCTCAATGTCCACCCATAGGTGAACTATCTCCTCGGCCCAATGCCGAGTCTCTAAAGATGAACTTGAAGTAGATCCTTCGTAAGTGCTTTGGTGAAGATATCTGCTCCATTCTCCTCTGTTGGACAGTAGACCAGTTCCGCTATCCCATCCTCCATCAAATCACGCACATAGTGATACTGGATCTCTATATGCTTGGTGCGTGCATGAAACACTGGATTTTTGGCAATGGCGATTCAACTCTGATTGTCACATCTCAGCACAGTTGGTTCTTCATCCTGCACTCCCATATGCCATAGAATCCTTCTCAACCATACTGCTTCACATGTATCAAAACAAGCTGCCTTGTACTTTGCTTCGGTAGAAGACAATGCCACTGTTGGCTGCTTCTTACTAATCCAAGAGAAAATTCTTGAACCCAAAGAGAAACAATAACGAGAAACTGACTTCCTGGAATCACTGTCTCCTGCCCAATCACTGTCTCCTGCCCAATCTGAGTCACAGTTCCCCACAAGAGAAGTTTCAAAACTGTATGTGATACCATAGTCAAGAGTTTCCTTCAAGTATCTGAGCACCCGCATCCCAGCCTTCCAATGACTCTCATGAGGTTTGTTTGAGAACCTGCTCAAAACACGAACAACAAAACGGATATCTGGTCTAGTGTTACACAAGTAGATCAGACTACTGACCAACCTCCTATACCTCCCAATGTCTGCTAGTGCTGATGTATCCTCGACAGATAACTTTGCATTCACCTCCATAGGTGTAGCTATCTCCTTGCACTCGATCATGCCAAATGCCTTCAAGATCTCCCATGCATACTTCTTCTGAGAGATGAAGATCTTTCCTGGCTCTTGCCAGACTTCAATCCCCAAACAATAGTGCAGCAAGCCCAAGTCTATCATTTAAACTCAAAACTCAAAGCCTTTTGAGTTTGGTTGATCATATCTGCATAGTCACCTGTAATAAGAAGGTCGTCCACATATAGGACAATCACTACAGACTTTTTACCATCCCTGCAAACATACAAGTTAGCATCTGAGGCACATCTTTTGAAGTTTAGGTTTAAAAAGAACTTATCTATCCGCTGGTACCATGCTCTGGGGGCTTGTTTCAGCCCATACAATGCCTTCTTCAGCTTACACACTTTGTTCTCAGAATGGGGGGCCTCAAACCCTGGTGGTTGAGCCACGTACACCTCCTCCTTGAGGTCACCATTTAAGAACGTTAACATCCATTTGGTACACTGACCACTTCTTGTGGGCAGCCATTGCAAGTACCGTGCGAATAGTGGTCATTTTGGCAATTGGGGAAAATGACTCTTGAAAATCAAACCCTTCAACTTGTGAAAATCCTTGGGCAACCAGTCTAGCTTTGTACTTTTCTAAGGTACCATCAGCCTTGTACTTTACCTTCCAGATCCACTTGGTGCCAATAACCTTCCGCTTTGCTGGTCGATCCACTAGCTCCTAAGTGTCATTCTTCATTATGCTATCATACTCCGCTTACATAGTAGCCTTCCATGATGGATCTGCAAGTGCTTCTTCCAAGTCAGTTGGCTCCTTTACTTCTCTCATAATCTCAACCATCAAGGCCATATTGACTATGTGAGCAGAAGCCCTCCTTTGCTCCTCTATTCTCTGAGACCTCCTTAGTCCGTCTGCCTTCTCCTTAATAGATGCAAGCATAGGATTATTGTGGTCATAGAGCTGCTTCACCCAGCACGGCAATGGCTTTTCCGGTGGGGTGATGTCAGGTTGGTGAACCTTTTCCTTATCATCTGAAGATGATGCTTCCTCCTCCTTAAGGATAGGGACAACTCTCGGGACAGGTTCATAGTGGACTACTTCTTCGCTTGATGATAAAGTGGAAGAACTTGCCTTCTGCTCCTCCACTGTATGCGGCTCCTCCTTGAACACCACATCACGGCTCGCGATGATCTTCTTTGCCTCTTGGTCATATAATTTGTAAGCCTTTTGCTCATCACTATAACCCAAGAAGATACATTTTCTGCTTTTCGGTTTTAACTTGTTTCTCTTCTCATCTGGAACATGTGCATAACATTCACATCCAAAAATTCTGAAATGTGAGATAGATGGTTTCTTACCAGTGTAAGCCTCATGAGGTGTTTTTCCTTTGAGAGCCTTTGTGTAGCTCCGATTTAGAATGTAGACTACAGTATTAACAGCTTCAGCCCGAAAATGGTTAGGCAATCCCTTGCCCTTTAGCATGCATCTTGCCATCTCCACAATGGTGCGATTCCTGCGTTCCACAACACCGTTCTGCTGAGGTGTCATCAATTGACACTTGATCCCTTTGCTCTTGCAAAAGTCTTCAAACTCCTTTGAGTTGAACTCACCACCACCATCTGTTCTAAATTTCTTCACACTTTTCCCTGTTTCATTCTCAACAAGTTTTAGCCATTCTTTAAACTTACCAAAAGCTTGAGCCTTATCACGAAGGAAGTACACCCACATCTTCCTACTGTAGTCGTCAACAATCAACATAAAATAAGAAGATCCCCCCAAGGCCTGTGTAGGCATCTTACCACACAATTCAGCATGCACCAACTCTAGAGGAGGCTGTGCTCTATTCTTGCTTTCTTGTGGAAATGCCTTTCTCTGTTGCTTCCCATCATACAAGCTTCACATGGTTCCTTCAATTCAGTTATTGTAGGTAGGTGAGCAACCATACCTTGCTTTTGCATCTCCTTCAACACTGCAAATCCAATGTGTCCAAACCTTTCATGCCAAAGCTTACTTGTGCCCACTCCAGCGTGGTTGTAAGAGCACTTAGCTTATACAAGTTATTCCTTCTTTCTCCTTTGCCAACAATTGTGCCAGCACTATCAAGAATTTCTACACTTGTCTTCTTGAACCTCACTTCATGACCAAGATCAGTTATGGCACCAAACTGATAACAGATTTCTCCTGATTTCGGGAACATACAACACATTTGAAAGCTTTTTGACTTCACCATTTGCAGCAACAAATGAAATAGTACCTGTGCCCGCAACAGGGCATTTAGCATCATTTCCAACCATCACAGTGATGGATTCTTGTAGAGGCTGCATAGAGCTGTATAGATCTTTCTTGTTGGTCATGTGACGGGAGGCCCCATTATCCAACACCCATGAGTCAGTGGTAGATTCTTCTTACGCCGAGGAGCACACTTCCTCAATGGTCACCATGAATAATTCCAACTCTGCTTCAGTCGTATTGGCTGTCTCTTTCCCTTTACTTTTAAGGGTACCATTCTTTTCATCTACCTTCTTGACACAACAATCTGCAATTGCATGTCCTTTCTTCTTGCAGTAGAAGCACTCTCCTTGAAACTTCTTCTTGCCGCACTTCTTCTTTTTGTCACCATCATTTTTGGTGGAGGAACCACCTTTGCCTTTTGTATTGGTAGAGAATGCAGCATCTCCATTGTTGCTTCCTTCTCGGGCTTTCAGCCTCAACTTCTCCTCCATCAATAATGTACAAAACTCCTCAAAAGTCAAAGCTTGAGGTCTCACCTGAGTATTAAGGGCAGTTATTAGTCCATCAAACTTTTGTGGACAAATCTGAAGACACCTCCGAGCTAGCTCTTCGCTAGTCTTTTGTATCCCAACACCAGCCATCTGATCGCGCAGATTCTTAATCCGAGTGATGAATGCTTTAACCACCTCTCCTACAGCAAACTTCTCCGCTGCTAGTTGATTCTCCAAGTTTTGAATCCTTGTTTGGTTTCATGTTTCATACTAACTCCTTAGTACATTCCAAGCCTCTGACGCTTTGGTTGTATGCTGAATCAAAGTCAGAACACTGTCAGAACAGCTTGTAACTAAGGCACACAGTGCATCTGCATTCCTTCGTTTCCAAGCTCGTAGAAGATCTGCATTCGGAGGAATCATCACACTAGAATTTGATGGGTCGGGGGTAGGCTATGGTTCTGCATCAGTCCCCAGCACAGTCTCCAGAAGCTCATAAGAATCAAGGATAGTTGTAATTTTGAACTTCCACAAGGTGTAGTTTGTACCATCTAACTTGCCTTCGCTGAAGGTTGGTCGACAAATCCTCAGTGTTTGAATAGCTGGTACAGCAGCACCACCTCCTGCACCACTTCTTGATGCGCCATAACCGCTTCCAGAAGTCGACATAGTTTCTCTTTGTTATTGAAGCCTTTGCCTCTTGCACACTCTCCGATCTCTAGAGCCCCTTGGGCTCTGATACCATGTAAAAAATTACACGGCGCAGCGAACTGAATCTGAGAAAGAGATAGAGAGTACACAATAGATAAGAGGAGAATTAGTAAATTCTTTAGCTCTAAACAACTGATACAAAGATGGCTCTGTCCACCTGTGCGCTTCCACTGTGTGAAGCTTAGATAGCGATCTAGACACAAGATAGGTGAAGAGCTTAAGGCTAGCTAGAACAACAAGTCTGATTGGGTGAAAGATGAATGATGGATGGCTGTGAAGGGGTTTAGCTTTTATAGCCCGTGAAGGCCGTTAGGTCGGCCTGACCAACCTACCATATGAGCCTCCACTAGTCCAAAGCTAGGGAATATTCCCTTTACTATCGGGCCCCGCAACTCGATGCAATGCGTCTCGAGTTGCTACCAGCTTAACCACTTCGTCTAACCCAAAGATTAGACCTACAACGGTTACCTTTTTGCTATCCGGGCACATAGACCTCATCTGATATACAAGTCATGACTCAACCAATGTCTGGGCTCACATTTGGCTTCTCCTCATAATGGGGGCCTTACAACTTTGAGCACCATGGATCATCGGTGGTACCTAATGAGGGTGGGGCATTGATCATATCTAACATAAGTTACAAAAGAACTTATGAGATTAAGTGATATCTAAGTCAGATGTTGGGAAATAATGACTGAATTAGGTAAGAAAATTTCTTATGTGGATCTTAATGAAGTTCTTCTGCAAACATAAGGATTCTATAGTTTATATCATGAACATAAAACTTTTTGACATTCACCCCCTCCTAACCTGCACATTCTCCTGCATGTACCATTTTATGAAATTGCAGGTTAAGGATGTTCTTCTTCTGACATATCTTCATCTGCTTCCTCTAAGTCTTCTTCTTCTTCCTTGTCTTCAAGTAGATCGCTCACATCCAAGTCATCAAGTTCATAAGTAAAAGACTCTCTTCGTTTGAAGAGTTTGATACATTTTCCAGCTATTGGTATCTTAACCATAGATCCATCCATTTCAGCCAAAGTGTAAGTAGCATTATCATGTACCACCTTCACCACATATGGTCCAAACCATCTCTTGGCTAGCTTCCTATGAGCACTATATTGATTGTCCAGGTTGCTGTCATAGACAAGTACCCAATCATTCTCTTGAATAGCTCTTGGATGGAGTCGATGATGCTTGTCAAACCTCTTCTTATTATTCAATCTTACTGCCTTCAGCCTTTCAATGGTTGCCTTGACATCTTCTAGCCTTCTTTCAAGCTGCCTTATGCGCAAAATCAACAACTCTTCTCTATTTATGGCTTCATCCCAAGGCAAGATACTCCATGTGATAATAGACTCCTCAATAGGCATAATAGGTGGCTACCCATATATTAGTTCGGTCGGCATATAACCTGTTACTGCACTATGGGTAGTTCTATCAGCCCATAATGCGAATGGAAGCATTTTAGGCCATTCTCTCATCTTCCCTCTGCAGGATTTTGCCAATGCTTTGAGAATTGGTTGATGACATCTTTCACTCTTTGCATTGCCTTCAGGATTGTAGGCTGATGTAAGAGATAGTTTGATTCCCAATTGAGCAAAGAAATGGCGAGCCTCATCAGCATCCAATTCTCCTCTATTAGCAGCTACTTTGGCAACACAGGCATACCTGCAAAATACTTCCTCAAGTAAAAATCTACAAACAGCTTGAGTGGACTTTGTTGTCAAGGCTTTTCCTTCCACCTGATTTGTGAGATCTTCTCTAGCAAGCACTAGATATCTCATGTTCCAAATTCCTGTAGGCATGGTTACTAAATCAACAACCCATTTGTAATGAATAGATAAAGGAAAGGTAGGCTGAAGCCCATCTCTATGCTTAACCATAGAGTATATTTGACAAACATGACAAGTCTTGACAAAATGCTCAATGTCTTTATACATGTTTTGCCACCAAAATTTCTCTTTTATTTTAGCAAAAGTGCCCCATATGCCTCTATGGCCAGCCAATAGGCTTTCATGAAATTCTTGCATGACCTGTCTTTGAGTCTTCTTGTCTCCTAGGAAACGAACAGGCGCTCCTCCTTTCTTCTTCGCATGCCTCCAAAGGTAGCCATCTTTGAGAAAGAAGCCATAAGCCTTTCTCCTGATTCTCTTGAACTCTTCATTAGTCCAATCTTCCTTCTTTGTCATAGTGCTCAAGAATTGGCCAATTTTTAGCCAATCATCTGCATAATATTCTTCTTTAAAATGAAAACAAACTAAAACAAAACATTGAGCATGCTGTCTTTTAGCTGCCCACCGTCCTTCCATGGTTTTTTCTTCTATCTTTGCTACTGTAAATTCTGTTACAGCAGCTGTACCTACTGTACTTACCATAATTAATGTTGTACCTACATTTATGACAATTGTACCATCATTAAGGATAGTTGTACTTGCTGTTTTCAGATTTGAACCTGCAATTACAACATCATTTTCAGCAAATATAGACTCTGTCTCTTCCTCATCCATCATCTCTTCTTCATCTTTATTTGGCACGCGAAAGCACGTCAGCAAATGGATTATCTCTTCCTGCAATATGTTTCAAATTAGGATTTAAGGGTTTAATATAGGCTATCCATCTTAGCATAGCTATGTCGAGTGTGGAACAGTTGGTAATCATGCCCAAGAGCGGAAGACAATCTATTTCAACTACTACATGTGCGCCTATGAAGTACTCCCGATCACACTTTAATGCAGTTACAACTCCCCAAAGTTCTCTTTTAATTTGAGCATACCTTCTTTGGCGTTCATTAAGGACCTTTGCTCCAAAGCGGATTGCATATCTATTGCCCTCAAGATCATCTTTACCGACTGCCCATCCTATCCCAATAGGACTTGTGTCTACCGTGAGTATGATAGGCTGTCCATTAGAGTAATCAACGCTCTTCAAGGTGGGGGCTGAATCAACAATTTCTTCAATTTTCGAACAGCTTGAGTATGCTCTTTTTTCCACATAAACCTTTGGCCTTTTCTTAACAGTTGATAAAAATTTTCAGCAACATGAGCGAAGTGTGGGATCCAAATAAGATAGAAAACACACGCTCCAAGAAATCTTCTCACCTCCAAAACATTTGTGCATATTTCCCGCATTTTGCTGATAGCATCAATCTTGATTGGAGAAGGATTTTGGCCATATGGGCCACACATATGTCCAACCACAAGAACTTCTTCAACTCTAAAAACAGATTTAGCTCCTGAAAGAGTAAGATGAACTTCTTCCAGTTTAGTTAAGATTTGAGCACAATCATTAATATGATCGGAAACAAACTTGCTGCATTCATGCTCATTGAGTTCTTCATTCTTCTCATGAATCTCACATCCTTTGATCGGTACATCATCAAGGAAAGGAAGAGTTAGTTGGGGAATATAATTTCTCAATACTTTATGCATGGCATTCATCATGTGAGCCACTGAATTTGTAGCTCCTTGAGGTAGAGTACACATGCGGACTAAACCAAGAGGTGTCTTCATTGTGGTAATGTCTCGGCTCTCCAAAGCAAGCTGAAATTGGTCATAGCCCGAATATAAATCACCCATGGAATAAATTGCTCTACCTGCAAAAGCCCCATCAAATTCATCAACAATTAGCCCCGAACCAACATTTCTAATAGTGACTTTATTGACAAGCTGTAAATCTTGAATGAATCGCAAAGATCCATTCTTCTTAGGCACGGTAAACCATCGGTTGGAATACGGAGTTGAAGATGGCTCCAATATTCGCATCTTTATCTTTTCATTTAAAAGCTCCAGTAACTTAGGCAAATGAGCCCTTGGAACAGAATTGGTTTAAGATTCCAAGGGATGTGTGGGACTGTGAAAATCACCATTGGTTCCACAACACTTGGATCCACATAGCCAATTTCATGAGGCTGAAATGAAAAAGCTTTTCCATGTTTCTTTAATATCTACATAAAGGCTTGCTTTTCAGCTGGCAAGAGAAAAGATTCTTCACCAATTTTTAGCTTCTGTAAACTTTCAGCTGTAAATTGGTGACCAATATCTTTGGGGTTACGAAGACTTGGCTGTTTGGATGCCCTTTCAGCCAATCCCTCACTTTCGGGAGGTAGTGGAGTTGCCATCGGCTTGACCTTCTTGTCAACTGTCTTGTACTTCGTTTCTACTCTTGCCTCATTCCTGTTTGGCTGTCCAAAAGCTTCATGATCAGCAAATTCTTGAATTATATCATAAATATCCAATGTGTATACCTGTATGGACTGCTTTTCAGTCTGATTTTCTACATGAACAGCTGCATATATTTCAGCCAATGTATCATTATAAATCATCCCATAAAATAGTCCTGAAATTTATTCATTTTCAGCCAAAACATCAACTTGCTTTAGCTCCCATTCCACATGACATAAATGCTTTCTTTCAGCCTTGTTCATGGCTGAAAACTGTTTATAATAGCCCACACTGTTGGTCGTAAATACTTGCAAATTAGTTTTTGGGATAGCCCCCTTTACAAGTGGAGGCAAAGTTTTATGACATGAAGCACTGCCATAGCCTCCACTTATAGTAGTGCAACCCGAAAACCCTTAAATTCTCGGGCATTAGGAGGCACAGGATGATCTCTCAATCGATCTCTATTCCGGTGATGATTTACACATACAGTTAGAAATTGGACAGCTTTGTCATTATACTTACTTCTTATCCGAGCATATGATGAACCATCATCAAGGGCCTTTGTCTCCAAACGAGACTCAGAAATAAAAGGTTGACCAAGAATGATAGGATAGCTACTGGAATCTTGAACAAAGAAATGAAATTCATCTTTTACATTACCAATAGTAACCTGAACATAAGGACATGCCGCATAGAGATCACCAGAAGAATTATTGGTTGCTTTCATGCACCATCCTAGGTCCACATCTATGGGCCATCCACCATTCTCATAGAGATTCCTTGACATGACGTTGATCTTTGAGCCATGGTCTATCAGGGCAATGCATGGAGTCTCTCTTTCTCCAATCTTGACAACGGTTTCAGTGGTTGCCCTTGCCCAATGGGTACGGGAGTAGTGACTACTTGGAATAAAATGAGCATCAATCTCTTCTTGCATGTTGTGAAGTCGAGCTTCTTTCTTATGCATGGGTTGCTTTTTAGATTGAGAAGAGCCCACCATAACATTCTCTGCAATGGCTTCTTTAATTTCTGCTTCATAAATGTCTTCATCTTTGGCTTCTATGGTTGCAATCAATTCTTTGATTGCCTCCAATCGAATCCCTTGAGTATTCAGCTTCTCTTCATCCTGCAAATACACATGAACTGCTTGCAAAAAAGCATGCATAGATTCTTCAGTTTCTTCACCAATATATTGTCTTTTTCGTTTAATTACATCAATTATTACATCATGAAATCCTCGTTTTGCAATTCCGAGAATTTCACCCAATGTAAATTCAATTTTACTTCCAAGAATCCTTTCTTCTAGGATCCGCTTGAGATTCGTCGCAGTCTCTATGTCAGATTGCAGCTTGTAGCCGGGATGTTTACCTTTTCTCTTTCCTTCCATCTTCTTTGCTTGTGGGGCATTTGCCATATCATGCTCTGGCAATGGTGGTGGATTTTCAGCAGCCTTTTGCTGATCTGGTTTACTTCTTGTCATACGTTTGGTTGGCCCGGAAGAGGAGGGACCGGCAACATCTTCTTCTCTTTTCTTCTACTATAGCTTCTTGATTATTGATTTCAGCCAACCGATGAAAATGAATCAACCGGCTCGGTCCATCCGGTTCTTCCTTGGATGCATTGACTGGCAGTGGTTAAATCATATTTGGATGTCTTGCCTCGCTCCATGCGATCTAAGGCCTGCATCCACACTTTATATTTTGCATCAGCTTTACATGCTTTAACAATTTCATTAGTTGGCTCAATTTGCAGCCCATAGGTAGCCGCATCAACAGCTGCATAGGTTGTTCTTGTTGCCAAATCCTCCAGTCTTTTCTTCATGCCACCATTACTGAAATTTGACTCAAGAGGAAGCCCGGTTTCGGTTGCATGAATTTTACCATCCTTCCAGAAGACTAATTTTTGTGCCTTAGCTTCACGGAATGCACTGCACTCCCTCTTATCATGCTGTAGGCTATCACACCAGATACAACGTCTTTTGAAGCCTTCTCGTACAGGTCTTTGGGCAGTTACTCGTCCTCTTTCTTCCACTTTTACATCAAGCCTTTTCACCTTGAAATTGATCTATGTTAGATTAAGATGGAGATCCCGCATACTCTTGATCAGGTTCTCCATAACATCCTTCTTTGGAGGTGGAACAACAAGATTTCTTGGTTGCTCGGCCATAGAGACAGGAGGTCAAGATATAGCAGGAACATGCTCTTTTATGGTTTTAGATAGTGCAGAGGTAGACCCCCACCTTAGGCGCATCTGCTCTCTCCGAGCAATCATATTAACTATTTTAGTGACATCACCCCAAGCAGTCTTCAATCCCGTCTCAAAGTCAGGATCTTCAAGCCGATCGGTTAGCTTCTCCTGAAGAAAAGGATCCGCAGCCTTCAGAAACAATTCAATCTTCTGGCTTTCCATACCCTGCTGATCATCAGGATCTAGTTGAGCAAATTTTCTTTCAAATTCGCGGTGAAGAGCAATGGCAGTTAGTCCCTTATTGGGCCTTTCAACCCATTCAGTAAAGATTTTCTTCGTCATGAGGCCAGAAACTTCCAGAAAGAATTCTTCTCAAAGAGCCTTCTTGAATGCAGACCATTCCGCATCTTTTTGGAAAAGACCATGAATCTGGTCCTGGAGGCCATGCATGGCCAAACGGGCAAAGTATCGGCTCCAAGCATGATGAGGAACTCCAAAGAAGACCATCTTGTTAATATAGAGGTGGATAAAAGAGGACACATTTTGCCCATTAAATTGCTTGAGCTCTTACCTAACTACTTTCAAAGCTTTAATGGCAGCGGCATCATTCCGCTCTTCATCTTGTCTCCTCTATTGCTGCAGTTGCATCTATTGCTGAAATTGCAATTGTTGTTGTTGGCTTTCTTGCATCAGACAAACCAACTGCTGCAAGGCATCTCCTCTCGAACCTGATGATTCTCCCATTGTACTTTTCTCTTCTACAGCCGACCTTCACGTCGGGTTCACCACTGTCGTCGTGTTGGGGGTTGAAGGTCTTCCACCGAGGTTTAGAACAGAAGAGGAGTGAGGGATTCAAGGTTAGGAGAGGGAGGAAAGAATGGGGTTTGATAAGACTTGGGTTTGAGAGATGATTCAGTTTTGGAGAAGAAGACCTCAAGCTTTTTCATATACTTAGCTTACATGAATGGAATTAAATACTTTGACTTGATTACATCAAATGCATATGCAGATAATAAACCAATACATTTAGAGATTTTATCTCAGATTTAATCCAAATGCATACTTCAAATGCAAGCTCAAACGTTTCTATTTCATGAATATTAATGGACAACAACTCCAAGATACAAGTATTTTTGGCGGTAGACTCTACTACATCCAAGACATAGATCAAAACCTCATGAAATGCATTGTCAAAGCATACAATTTACTTCAGCCCTGTTTTAAAACAATAATTTCCAGCCCATAATCAAGCTCCAAAAATGCACAAAATCTCAAGAATAAGCCTCTCTAATCATTCCCAAATGAAGTCCTGATGTTAAGAGGTCAATTCCTTCACTTACAACCACATAGATCACTTGATTTCCCTTCAAATGGAAAGAACAGAGGGCTGCCCTGTTTATGACTGGTTTTAGCAGTCCAAAACAGCCCATACACCTCCAAAATAACTCCCCTTTGCTTGCCCCAAAGTCACTCAAGTACTTGGGCACAAGACGGGCTTCATTGGACGATGAATATGGTAAGAGAATGGAGGAAGACGTACATAAGAGCAGGCTGAATACTTTTTCTCAGTTTTTCCCTTTTATGGACTGTCATACCATTCATTTTCGTGATACCAAATGGATGGGCCAGAAAGACTCTCATCTTCTTTGTTCGTATCTCCTCTCTTTCTTCAGTTTACTCAGAGTTTGCATGATTTGGAGCATGCACCATAGCCTTCAGCTCACCCTCCATCTGCCACAGGTATGCACGCCCGAAAATTGCGCCAAAAAATGCGGGATGCTCTTCCTTCAGCTCCCACACAAAGTTTGACCATTTAGGTCACTTACAAGTCACATAAGTCCATTATTCCAGGTCCCATACAAACCTAGTGGACTTTTGGCACTTTTCTTGATTTCCAGGCAAATATTCGTCTTGAACCAATGTGACTTAACCTGCAGACTGTCAATTACCTCCTGTTGATCAAGTTGTGGGTTCTCATAGACTTAGTTTTTGTCAATCTACATGGTACAACTGAAAATTGCGTGAAAAGTTACAAAAGAATTTATGAGATTAAGTGATATCTAAGTCAGATGTTGGGAAATAATGACTGAATTAGGTAAGAAAATTTCTTATGTGAATCTTAATGAAGTTCTTCTGCAAACATAAGGATTCTATAATTTATATCATGAACAGAAAACTTTTTGACAGCATGCACACACACACACACACACACACGCGTGCGCGCGCGTGAAAGAAGGGAAGAGAAGGAGGGGAAGAGAGAAAGTAAGAGTAGAAGAAAAAAGACAAGGGAGAAGAGAAGAGAAGAGAAGAAGGGAGAAGGGAGAAGGGAGGAGAAGAGGTGAAGAAAAGAAGAGAAGAAGGGAGAATGGAGAAGAAGAGGTGAAGGAGAAGGGAACTGAAGAAGAGAGGAGGAGAGAAGAAGAGAAGAGAAGGGAAGAAGAAAGGAGGAGAATAGAAGAGGTGAAGGGAAGAGAGAAGAGAAGGATGAGAGTAGAAGAGGTAAAGGAGAAGAGAAGAGAAGAAGAGAGAAGAAGAGTAAAAGAAGTGAAGGAGAAGAGAAGGCAAGAGGAAATGAGAAGTAGAGGAGAAAGGTGGAGAAGGAAAATGATAGATGGAGGAGAGGGAGAAAGGAAAGAATAGATAAGAGGGAGAGAAGGATAAAGGGAAAAGAGAGTAAAGAAAGAGGAGCGAGAGCAAGAGGAGGAAGACATCCCTGACTGCAAGATGAGCACCATTCCAAGCTGCAAGTATTTCGATACAAGACCTTACTCTCCTAGTGAAATCACAATCTCACAAGGAGCCACCAAACTATCTAGAGCTCAAGACCATTAGAGCTTGGAGTTAGTGCCGTGGATGTCTTCTGAGGAGATATTTTGGAGTGAGGAGCACATGATCTACCAATGCAGTCACAAATGTGGTCGACATGCCATCTCAGGTTGCACAAGACCAAGTTCCCTCATAAATTAATGCTCATTCATGGTTAGGAATGTAGCGATAGGACACGTAAAGATTATTAAGTCAAAATTGTATAATTAGATGCTATGATAAATTGCATAATATCGTATTGAGCAATTATCTTAAGATCCTTATAAACAAATAGTTGCATCAAGAAAAAGTTATTTTCACATTTATAAATTATGTTAACATTGAAAAGATGGAAGTTGCATTAAGAATAATTTTATTTTTTCTTTTATAAATTATGTAAACATTGAAAAGATGAAAGTTGCATTAATAAGAATATTTTTTTGCATTTATACCTTATATAAATATTAGAAAGATAAAAGTTGCATCAATAATAATTTTCTTTTTTATTTATAAATTATGCAAACATTAGAAATATGGAATTTGCATTAAGAATCATTCTCTTTGTACTTACAAAAGTCTTAAATATCAATAAATATTTCCTTAGTACCTATAGGAAAATTAAAATAGATGATCGAGTAGGGTTAGTCCTTAAAGGAGAAGAATCTCAATTTAAATTCCAAAATCTGATAAATTCCTCCCAATTTAGGATAATCTCTAAATTCTTGGTGGGATTAATGACCAACCCTTGACAAGAGTTACAAATGAAAGATGGAAAACAAAGACCAACGATAATTAAGGAAATAACCAAAAAGAGGAAGGCTAATCGAAGTTTAAGAAAAAGGAAAGCTAAATAATCAAAGCTAAAGGGAAATTTGGAAAAAATCCAAGAGTTATAAGGGAATTGAGTAAGAAGGGGTTGCCTCCAAGTTAGGATCTCACTCAATTGCCTATTTATTCGTAAGGAATATTGCTTGAAAGAAACTGCTTGTGCTTGTAGTAATGCATACAAGTTTGACTTGATACACTTAGAAAATTGATTGAATAGTAAAAAAAAAAAACCCTAAATACACTAAGTTTGTAACATGGTAAAAAAGAAAGCACACTAGTTCTCCCCTAAGGCTAGTTGTGGGTCACTTTCCAAGGGGGAAACATATTGCCATCTTTGAGAGTTTTTGGACTGACCCCAATGGGCGAAAGGTCACTTCGTAGGAGGTCCTTGGATAAGAAGAGTTGAGGGTGCTATGGGAGGCTCTAGCTGGTAAACTCTTAGGCTTCTGAGGACCAAAACTCCTATGTGACTCAAGATGGATTTCTTGAAGGCCCGGTACTAGTTAGGGACAGAAATCTTGGAGAAATAATGGCCTTCATATGCCATTCTTCTGTATGAACACTTGTAAAATAATTTTTTATTAAATTAAAAACTTTTTTTAAAGGGTTATTATTATTATTTGTGCATTGTGATTTTTAAATTACATGAACAAACATTGTGATTAAAAGGGTTAATTAAAAAATGTGATTTTATGTGTACAACTTAAATGTATTAGGCAAGTAGATAACTAAAACTACCTAACTGAGGGAAGAAGGAGGGTATGATCCTTGATGGATCCTCCCTAAGTTAGGGTAGTCTTGATAAGTCCAAAGCTTCTCACAAATTTTTTACATTAGGATATAGGAAAAATTGACCCTAGAATCAATTAGGACCTCCACTCCATATTTTTTAAGGAGAATGGAGTGAGACTTTGCCTTATGGGCAAAGGGGTTGATATAATCACACTCCCCCTCACTTCTCACTCTTCTTGAACCAAGTGCAATATGAGTTAGCTTCAATTCTCAAGCAATCTAGCACAAGTAGTTGCTTGAATGCTGATGCTAGTTAACTCCAAAATATGAGACCTTAGCTTGCTTAGAAACCAAAGTTTAGGTTGATTCTCGTGGGAACAACCAAGATCTTCCATTGTGAAGTGGACTTAAGAGTGTCTAGGTAGCAAACCTCATGCTATTTGAAAGATTACCAAGTGGTGTTGCTAAGAAAAATCATCTCGATGGACCACTAAATTGTGTCAATAAGGACATCTCAATTGATCACACCACATGTGGTATCAGAGTGAAATTAAACTAATGAATAAGAAGATTTGTTTGTAACCTTGTTAAAGAAACATTCGATGCAAGAATCACTCACCTCTAACAAATTGGTGGAATCTCTTTCAGAATAATTAAGATTGGAAAAAAATGTTGGTATTCTGAGCAATGTTTACCTCAAGGACACATTCCATTGACTTTGATTGGTGGGATGACTTCATGAGAATCTTGAAGTATATATGCAATCCTTTTTATTGAGAGCATCCATGGATGCGAAGTAGGGTCTATGGCTTCATCAATGCCAATTGACTTGCTTATCTTTAAAAAAATCTTAAGAGAATCAAATGGATTGAGGACCTTAAACTGGTCAAATTGTTCATCTTTGAAGAATCATACCTAAATTCCATCCTCAACATAGAGGTGGAGAATGAGTTTGCCAGAACCATTATCTTTATGATCAAGTGCTCCAAATACTCCCAGAAGAGCATGTTGCCATTTTAGGATTCTCATGCCACTACAATTATTGTAAAAATGGTTGCCTAAGTCTTCCCTAGAAGTATAATGTCTTGAAAATATTTGATGAACCTCCAACTTACAAAACCATTAATCCCGATTGAAGCACAATAGAAAAAATTCATTCTCAAGAAAATCAAATTGCCCAAGTTTGATAGTAAAGGAAAGGATGTCGAAATTTTGATTGAATCTATGGAGGCTTATTTTGCTACTATAGGAATTGCTCCTTTAAATCAGGCAATGATAGCTAAACTAAAGTTGATGGGAAAAGCTAGAATTTGGTGGAAGTAGTGGTGCAAGGACCAATGGGTTATGAAAGCGACCATTACTTGGGACAAGCTGAAGGAAGTCGTATGTGGATGCTACCTCCCACTAGCCTACTATACAGTGAAAATGAATGACTTCTTTAGCTTGAAGAAATCTGGGTTAACCTTGGAGGCTTATTATTCTAGATTTGTGTCCCTTCTAAAGTATGCCCCACCCATGGACATCACAATAGGTGTCAAATTTTTTTCATGGGCTAAATTCTCCATCGGATACTCGCCTTGAAGGAATGCATCTATTTGACTAATAAGACACATTAATTCAAGCAAGGAACATTATATAGGAACTTCAAACAACATCCAAGAGTGGAAAATTTTGGGGACAAAGTTCTCCATACAAAGGGCAGTGAGGATATGTCAAGCGGATCCAAGGACAATACCAAACTGAGCAAAGGAAGATGGCCAAGATGAGTATAGTTGGAAACTTTGTACCTACAATTAGCAACAAGGAGTTACCAAGATCTATCCATTGCAATGACCTCATCCACTTTAAAAGACAATGTCTAAAGTTCTCATGCAAGAAGGCCATTCGATAGCCTACTCTCTTAGGAAGTTGAAAATTCATGAGAAGAACTATGCTACCCATGATTTGGAGCTACTTGCTGTGAATCATGCTCTCAAACTATGGAGACACTATTTGCTTGTTGGTAGCAAGTTTACCGTAGTTACTAACCATAAAAGCCTCAAATGGATCTTCACTCAACCCGATCTAAACATGAGGCAATGATGATGGATTGAAGTCTTACAGGAGTTGACTTCAAAATCAAGTATAGGCCAGGTAAGGAGAATGTTGTACACACTCTAAGCTACAAATCATTTCTCAATTTCCTTATCTTAGAAGAACCTTCCAAAGCAAGGCCTTTAACAACAATGGTGTCAATACCTA
Source organism: Lygodium microphyllum (assembly GCF_053477565.2). Classification (NCBI taxonomy): domain Eukaryota; kingdom Viridiplantae; phylum Streptophyta; class Polypodiopsida; order Schizaeales; family Lygodiaceae; genus Lygodium; species Lygodium microphyllum. The sequence continues at coordinate 66,492,073 of NC_141162.1, forward strand.
GTAACCCAATCATAGAAATGGCTAAGGAAGAAGTAGACAAGGACCCAAAATACCAACATATGATAAAAGATTTCCTATCCAAGGAGATAGACCCTAAGTTCAAGTATTTGAACTTCTCTATAAAAGGAGGACTTATCTATTTCAAAACAAGACTATGCATTCCAAGAAGTCAAGATCTCATGAAGAAGATATTTTGGGAAGCCCATGATTCTCCTTTCTCAGGACATCGGAGCTATGCAAAGACTCTCAACATAGTAAGGAGAAGCTTTCTTTGGAAAAATCTGGAAGGACATGTACTTAAATATGTCATTGAATGCTTGAGTTGCCAACGGCCTGCCAATGGCCAAAGCTGAGTGCATCAAAATTCCAAGGAAGCTCCAACCAATTGACATCTTGCAAATGAAGTGGGAATTTATCAGCATGGATTTTGGAGTTGGGTTACCTTGTGCCCAAGGATGATATAATTTGATCTTAGTCATTGTGTATATGCTAACTAATATTGCTCACCTTATGCAAGTTAAAACCAACTACAAGGCTTTTAATATTGCAAGGATCTTTGTAAAGGAAATATTTAGGCTACATAGAATACCTAAAAGGATCATCAATGATTGTGATTCTCTCTTCACTTCTCACTTTTGGAGAAGTTCGTTTGAAGCCATTGGTATCCAACTTTGTTTCATCACTACCTATCACACTCAAACTGATGGGAAAATTGAACGAGTAAACCAAGTCATTGAATATATACTTAGAGCTTAGTGCTGCAGGGAACCTAAGCGATGGATACAATATCTACCTTTGGTGGAATTTTTGTACAATGCATCCTATCATTAGAGCATCTAGATGATCCCATTCCAAGCTTTGTATGGACAAGAGTGCCTAACCCCACTAAACTTTTCTAACACTACCTTAAAGGTAGAAGCTTCCAAGAAGATGTTATAAAGAAATGGATGGACAAGTTAAGGCAATCAAATAAGATATCCAAGCTACCAAGGATTGACAAAAATCATATGTCAATCTAGGAAGACAAGAACATATCTTAAAGGAAGCAAACCTGGTTTTCTTCGTGTTCATCCTAAAGAAGAGCTCTTTCTCCTTAGGGAAATACAAGAAGCTAAGCCCAAGTTATTGTGGACCCTATAAAATTCTCAAGTATCTAAGACTCAATGCTTATAATCTATAACTTTCCAAACACTAAAAGTTCAGAATGTATTTCATATTAGCTTTCTAAAAGGAATGTACCCAATCTTGATCATGTTCTTGATGATCAACAAGTTGTAATGCCAAGCCAAGGAGTCCTTGAGCTTCAAGAAGATAGAATAATGGACGTAAAGGAGCGCATCCTTAGAAACATGACCATTAGGGAATATCTCATCCAATGGAAATGCTATCTTGAGGAGGATGCTACTTGGATAGACGAGGATGCCCTATGTAAATAAATCCCCAATTTCTTTTGTAATAAAGGACTAGGACCCAATGAAATCCTAGAAAATTCTTATTAACCTATAATAAACCCTAACTTGCACTACAATAACTACTCTACCTTGTTCTTATAATCTTAAAGTTCAGTTATACATGTAGTCAAGCAACGTAGTGGAAGCATTAATGAGTCCTAACCCACAAGCACTATGATCTTTGTTTTTGCTAGAATCAAATCCTAAGTTCCTGTGAGATGAGGATATCTTGATTCCTCTAAGGGAAAGAGGATGAAATGTTCTTTTCCCCCCTTCCATGTGAATTAGTATTAAAGGGGGGGAGTGGACCTTAAGGTTGAAAAACCCTATTAAATTTTCCTAAGAAATAGAAAAAGAAAAATCAGTCCACAAGCTGTCGACAAAACGAGTAGCCGCCATCCTCATCAACAAATGCACTCCATTGACCAATCAAATGTATGATGAAGGAATCATCACTGGAATTTGTCATCTCTCCCACTCCTTGTTAATTTTGAATAGCACCGTGGCCGTTCGTCAAGCATCTAATCCATCAACAAACCATTTTGCAAAATTTAACTGTTAAAAAAAGGGGACACTAGGCCTATAAAGCCTTAACTTTTCCCCACTAGTTGTGCTGAGAGAGAGAGAGAGAGAGAGAGAGAGAGAGAGAGAGAGAGAGAGAGAGAGAGAGAGAGAGAGAGAGAGAGAGAGAGAGAGAGAGAGAGAGAGAGAGAGTGTGTGTGTGTGTGTGTGAAGGGAAAAGAGAAAGTAGGAGTAGAAGAAAGAAGAGAAGAAGTGAAGGGAGAAGACAAGAGAAGAAGGGAGAAGGGAGGAGAAGAGGTGAAGAAGAGAAGAGAAGAAGGGAGAAGAAGAGGTGAAGGAGAAGGAAAGTGAAGAAGAGAGGAGGATAGAAGAAGAGGTTAAAGAAGAGGAGAGGAGAAGGGAGAAGAGAAGGAAACAAGAAAGGAGAATATGGTGCACAGATCGGATGCCGTATGCGCGCGTAGTGAGCGTCAGAAGGTCCCCAAGAACAAAAGAACTCTACTTTTTGCACACAAATCAATGTAGAAAGTTTGCACGACATGAACAAGAGACCGATTGGGTGCAATCTCCCCCCATGCCTTGTGTGAGTGCTCCACAAAGCATGTATTTCATATATTATTCATCTTCAAGCTCAAATAATAGTCCAAATTACAAAATAGCACGCTTTAGCTTTTGAGTTTGCTTTTGTGCCAATAAAGAATTAAAGCTAATGGGTGCCCAAGAAGTCAGGCATATCCAAATACAATGTCCAATATAAATATCTAAATCGTGCGCCCATGCGCATACAAAAATAATAAATAAATATCAAGCGCTTTGATAAATAAGCGTGACAAAATATAGGCGCCATGCCTAAGATACGCGCCCATCAAAATATTGACGATAACTTGAATACACGCTATCCTCCAATGCTTTCCACTGCCACCACTGCTTGCTCTACACATCAACTGAAGTATTCACAATTGTTAGAAAAATAATACAATTAAACCGACAAAAGTGAATACCTAGTAGTCTTCAGCTACATAAATAAATTGGTTAGAAATCAATCCTAACCTTAATTTATCACGAGTGCGCACTCTAAACTCATAAACGTTTATTAATTTAAATATGTATTTTGCAGAATCACCGGCTATGGAATCACCCATGTACACATAAAATTAACAAAACGCCCGAAAAGGATAGGCATCCCCATCGACTTCTCGCACAAAGAACCCACTTTGTGTATGAGCCCCGATAATAAAATTTTACGGAATCCACCATAAAACCTCACGGAATCCACCGTGGAATATGCCTCCTAGCATCATACCCCCGGGGTGGGATAGCAATTGTCCTCAATTGCTATTAGCTCAATGTGGAGCTAACAGAGTGGGGAAAGCATTTAAGTCTCTAGCATGCATCCATTGGGCCTCTTCAACAGGATGGTTTTTAAACTTGACCAAATATCTAGAATATCTACGGCCAGTTCTAGTGGTCATAAAGTCAGTATCTATAATAGTTTCAGGCTCAAGGATTTCAGTTTTATCATCTAGTAAAGGAGGGTTTTCATAGACAGGGTGTACAGGTAATTGGCCTCTAAAAGGTCATAATAAATTGATATGAAAGGTGTTGTGGATTTTCCAATGTTGTGGTAGTTCTAGTTTAAATGCATTGTCATTGATTTTGTGTAATGGTCCATAAAATCTAGGTGCTAATTTCACTACTGGGTGTTTATCTACACTTTGTAATCTACGTTTTTCTATGCGTAACCAAACATAATCATCAACTTTAAAATTCATAGCCTGTCTTTTCTTATTTGCTTGTTTTGTATATGATTGCTGGGCTTTGGCAATCATATCTTTAACTTCAGCAAAAATAGTGGCATGCATGTTAGCAATATCATCAGCAGCTTGAATTTTGTTTGATAATGATGCAACAGGTGTAGACAATCTATATCCATAAATAACTTCAAATGGGGCTTTCTTTGTAGCTATATGTGGTGTATTATTATATGCAAACTGAAGTAAATGTAGATGTGTATCCCATGTGTGTGGTTTTGAAATGGTGTAAGCACGCAAAAGATCTAAAATAGTACTGTTAGTTGCTTCTGTTTGTCCATTTGTTTCAGGATGAAATGCAGATGAAAAATCAATATTTGTTCCTAAGTTAGCAAACAAAGTAATCCAAAAATTATTACAAAATCTAGAATCACGGTCAGAAATAATAACTTTTGGTAAACCATGATTAGTGAAAACAGTTTTCAAAAACAATTGAGCAGCTTGAGATGCAGTTAAAGTTTTCTTGCATGGAATAAAATATGCTTGTTTGCTAAACCTGTCTACAACAGTCCAAATCATATCATGGTTAGCTTTAGTGTTAGGTAAACCAGTAATAAAATCCATTGAAATCTGTTCTCATGGTCGTGATGGAATAGATAATGGCATTAATAAACCATATTGTTTACCATGGTGTCTTTTAACTCGTTGACAAACTAAACATTCAGATACAAAGTAAGATACATCAGTGTCCATATGTGGCCAATAAAAATCTTCAGTCAATGTATGAAAAGTAGATATAATTCCTCTATGACCTTGATATGGAGGACAATGAATTTCATTTAAAAAAAATGATCTAAATGGAACTGTCACATTTTTTCATAAAACATGAATCCATTATTGTAAGACAGTGAATCAATAGGAATCCAATTATTTGCAACTAGTTTATTCCAATCATCTTGAAAAGTAGGGTCCTGATGATAAGTATCTTTCATAGGGATAAGGGAATCAAATGATATCACAGAAATATTATGAATTGTCAATCTTCTACTTAAAGTGTCAGCTACAACATTCTCTTTTCCTGGTTGATATTGTATAAGGAGATGAAAACTTTGAATAAAAGCTGCCCATTTAATGTGTCAGTAAGATATTTGGGGTTGACTAAGGAGATGTCTAATGCTTTGTTGGTCAGTTTTGATCATAAATTCAGATCCCATTAAATAATGTTTCCATTGACGTAAGGCTTGTACTACAGCTAGCAATTCCTTATCGTAGGTAGAATATTTAAGTTCAGATGGTTTGAGTTTACAACTAGAGTAGGCTATGGGATGAGAATCTTGCATAAGGACGGCTCCTATTCCAGATCCACTAGCATCAGTAACTACTAAAAAGAATGGTCTATTGAAGTCAAGTAGCTGTAATACAGGAGCATTGGTTAATGCATGTTTCAATAAATCAAAGAATTTTTATTGATTATCAGACCAGTTATAAACAATACCCTTCTTTAAAAGTTTAGCCAAAGGTAATGCAAGTAATGAGAAATTCCTTACGAACTTTCTGTAAAAACTAGCAAGACCTAGAAAAGAACGTAACTCATGCACACTTTTGGGTATGGGCCAATTTAAAATTGCTTCTATCTTTTTAGGGTCGACTTTAATACCTTCTGAAGAAACAATATGTCCTAGATATTCAATTTCTGTTTGGAATAATTCACTCTTTTCTGGATTAGCATATAATTGATTGTCTTTTAACAACTTAAAAACTAAAGATAAATGTTCATAATGCTCATTCTCATTTTTACTGAATACCAATATATCATCAAAGAATACTATGACACAATGCTAATGTTTCAAGAATATGCGATTCATCATACAACTAAATGTAGCTGGTGCATTAGTTAAACCAAAAGGCATCACTAGAAATTCATAGTGTCCAAATTGTGTTCTAAATGCAGTTTTGAATATATCAGATTTGTCCAATCTTACTTGATGATAACCAGATTTAAGATCTATCTTACTGAATATGGCAGATCCTTGTAGTTTATCCATAAGATCATCTACCCTAGGAATTGGATATCTATTCTTAACAGTAATTTTATTTAGGGCACAATAATCAATGCATGTGCGATAAGTATTATTCTTCTTTTTCACTAATAAGACAGGTGCGCCAAATGGAGAACTACTAGGTCTAATTAATCCTCTGTTAAGCAATTCCTCTATTTGATTTTAAATTTCTTTCTGTTCAATTTGGTTATGCCTATATGGTGCTTTACATGGTGGTTGTGTTCCAGGAATTAAATCTATTTTGTGATCTTCAGGATGTGAAGATGGTAGTCCAGGTGGTAAATCAACAGCAAAACAATCTTGAAATTGAGCAAGAAATTGTGTATGCCTAGGATGCATCTGTTTTTCTTTAGCTTGAAGTTCATTTACCCATATTAAATAAGATTTGCCACTTTTACGTAATGCACGTTTAGCCTGAGTATGAGTAAGGAGTGAAAAATTATTGGAAGCGTCCATACCATGCAATGTGATTTGTTTTCCTTGAAAATAAATTTTAATTGAAAGCGTAGAATAATCTATATTAGGATTATATTGATGACGCCAAGGCATTCCTAAGATAATGTCACTAGACTGTAAAGGTACAACTAGGAAATTTCTTCGTTCAGTATATTCACCAATTTTAATTTCTAAATTATGCACTTCTTGTGTTCCATTATATCTCGTGCCTAGGAATGCAGCTTTGATGCGATAATGTGTAGAAATAGTTTGTAAATTCAATTCTTTAACTAACTTTGCAGAAATAAAGTCATGTGTGCTTCCATCATCATGTAAAATAGTCTTTTCTTTACCATGCACAAAACATTTCATTGTTAACAAAGAATGGGGAATTGGCATACCTGGCAAAGTATCCGAAGTAGTATCAATGTCGTCATCATCTTCCGTAAAGTCAGGCATTTCCTCACGTTCTTCTTCTTCCATTGCGCCAAGATAATTGATATGGACAGGTGGCTTTTGGTTTTGACAATTGGCTGCTAGATGTCCAGGTTGATGGCATTTGTAACAAACTATGGGTTTGGCTTTAGATACATTGTTGGTAATGGCAGGAAGTTTAGGAATGTTGGGATTTGACTGTGAGGATGGCTTAGGGTTTGGATTGGTATTTGATGGCAAAGTAGGTGGTCGTGTCCAAGACTTACGGAATGAAGATAGAAGAAAACGACTTTGATTGAATCTTCAGAAATTTGAATTGAATTGTTTGGAACCATAGTTACCATTAGTTGGAAATTGTTATGGTCGCTTGTCTCTTTCGCGAATCTTGTCTTCAGTGTCATGAGCCAAGGAAATTGCATCTTCAAGGGTTATTGGCTTGAACATATTGACTTCAGCATAGTAATGTCCAAGTAGGCCAGACATAAACTTGCATTTGTGGGTTGCTTCAGGTACATCCTTAAGCATGCATAGTTACAGTAGGGCATTCTAGAAACGTTTAGTGTATTGGGAAATATGTTCGCGATCTCTTTGCTGTAGAAGATCCCATTGCTTGATGGCTTTTTCATGGAACTGAGGAGGAAGGAAATTCTGCAAAAACTTCTTTTGGAAAGTCTCCTAGGTAGTGGGACAATCAACACTCTTGCGGACCACAGTCCACCATAAGGATGCTCGATCAACTAAGTGGTTAGTGACACATTTAATTTTTTCCTTCTCAGCATATGTTGTATACAAGGCTTGTAAATTTTGTTTGGCTTTTATGGTATTTGTCCTTTGCGATTGCGGTATTCGTTGTCACAACCGTCTTCGTAAAAATGGCGTATAATCTTCGTATGACCTTTTGCATTTGTTGAAACTGGTTCAGCAAGTCTGCAAGTGTGAACAGAGTCTACCAGAGAGCAATAAACTGATTCTATGCTTCTGCGTGTGAACTGCCTTTATGGGAGTAGTTGAATAAGTCTGTAGTGACCTCTGTGACTTAAGTAACTTGCAGGAGTAAGTAAGCTTAGGATTAAAAAGCTTAAGGAAACCAAGTCGATTTTCCAGGACGTCAAGATGTTGGCGACGAAATCGGCGCCATCCAGGACATGTTCTTGCGGCCGATTGATGAATTTCGTGGAGTAAGCCTTTTTTTAAAGCTTATTATTAAGCTTTTTAAACTTTGAGATAAAGCTTTTAAGCTTTTTGGCTATGGAGCTTACTGTTTCTCTGTTTGAAGATGACTTGAAGAAGGAGCTATCCACGTGGTCCTCCGCCTCCACAGGCTGGTCCTTCGCGATCAGAGAGTGCAGAAGGGGGTTCTTGACTGCCAGGAGCACACTGGTATCGACCGTTCGTGATGAAACTGACTGTAGAGCTCGATCGTTCCAGGAGCTCCATCTTCGCGCAAGATGGTAAGCGATTGGAAGCTCTCGATCTCAGCTTTGCTCTGATACCACTGGTGCACAGATCGGATGTCGTATGCGCACGTAGTGAGTGTCAGAAGGTCCCCAAGAACAAAAGAACTCTACTTTTTGCACACAAATCAATGTAGAAAGATTGCACGACATGAACAAGAGACCAATTGGGTGCAATCTCCCCCCATGCCTTGTGTGAGCGCTCCACAAAGCATGTATTTCATATATTATTCATTTTCAAGCTCAAATAATAGCCCAAATTACAAAATAGCACGCTTTAGCTTTTGAGTTTGCTTTTGTGCCAATAAAGAATTAAAGCTAATGGGTGCCCAAGAAGTCAGGCATACCCAAATACAATGTCCAATATAAATATCTAAATCGTACGCCCATGTGCATACAAAAATAATAAATAAATATCAAGCACTTTGATAAATAAGCGTGACAAAATATAGGCGCCATGCCTAAGATACACACCCATAAAAATATTGACGATAACTTGAATACACGCTATCCTCCAATGATTTCCACTGCCACCGCTGCTTGCTCTACATATCAACTGAAGCATTCACAATTGTTAGAAAAATAATACAATTAAACCGACAAAAGTGAATACCTAGCAGTCTTCAGCTACATAAATAAATTGGTTAGAAATCAATCCTAACCTTAATTTATCACGAGTGCGCACTCTAAACTCATAAACGTTTATTAATTTAAATATGTATTTTGCGGAATCACCGGCTATGGAATCACCCACGTACACATAAAATTAACAAAACGCACGAAAAGGATAGGCGTCCCCATCGACTTCTCACACAAAGAATCCACTTTGTGTATGAGCCCCGATAATAAAATTTTACGGAATCCACTGTAAAACCTCATGGAATCCACCGTGGCACGGAATCCATCATGGCACGGAATCCACCATGGAATATGCCTCCTGGCATCAGAATAGAAGAGGTGAAGAGAAGAGAGAAGAGAAGGACGAGAGTAGAAGAGTGCAACACCCCCCCTCCCCCCAAAAAAAAACCATGCGAACAAGGCTAAGGAGAGAGGAGTGAGAGGAATTCACCTTAATGGAAAAAGAAAAAGAAAAGTGATAGCAGCCTCCCACTAGCTATACATCATCATAGCCATCTTCATCATCATGGACTAGTCAAAACACATTGAGCTCATTTCCACCAGCTCCATCATTGTGCAATCACATTGAGACCTTCATGGTAGCACCTATTTTTTAACTTATAATTTGCATCATAGGATGAGAGGAAGAGAAGCAATTGATGGCTAAGGCTTAAGCCTTAGCCTAGCTTATATAAGATAGTGATAGGAAAGTGAAAAGCTAATGCTATTACTTTGTGCATCCAATTGCTAGAGAGAGAGAGAGAGAGAGAGAGAGAGAGAGAGAGAGAGAGAGAGAGAAGTGGAAGGAGAAGGAAAGAGGAGAAGGAAGGAAGAGTAAAGAAGAAGAAGTGGAAGGAAAAGAAAAGAAGAGAAGGAAGAAAGGAGAAGAAGAAGAAGTGGAAGGAGAGAACGAAGGAGGAGAGAGGAAGAAGTAAAGGGTAAAGAGAAGAAAAGAAGGGAGATGGAGAGAAGAAGAAGTGAAAAGAAAGAGAGGAGAAGGGAGAAGAGAAGGGAAAAAGGAAGAATCAAGAATAGAGGGGTGAGAGAGAGGAGAAAGGAAGGAGAGTAGAAGAGGTGTAGAGAAGAAGAAGAGAAAGAGAGAAGTAGAAGAGGTGAGGAGAAGAAAGAGAGAAGGAAGGGAGTTGAAGAAGTAAAGAAGGATAGAGGGAAGGAAGAGTAAAGAAAGAGTGGGGCTCCAAGAGGAACATGAAGAAAATGGAGAACCTACTACAAGAAAATCTATCTTGATACCAACAAGCCTATTCTTCATACTTTAATCAACCATAAGAAGAAAAAGAATACCAGTCTTTACAAATCTTCATGTAGCATCATATAGTAAATCTCCCATAGATTTATCATGACAAATATTCAATATATTACTCATAAAAACCATCAAAGAACCACAATGAAAAAAATAAATGATCATCTTTGAATGGAATTCATCACATAGTATTCATATTTTATCATCTTCATAATCTTCATATAGTCTTTCTCTCAACCTCTCTCATATAGATACAATGTTTCTTGATAGAAATTGGCTACCTCTCATACTCTATCTCTCTCACATATACTCTATCTCAATAGTATATTGGAATAACATAAAATATCCCTCAATAATCTTCTCTTGATCGTGGATATCCCTCTTAAGATGTATACTTGATATGAAGAGTCACCAGAGCCACTATAGTGTCCCTTAGAAGCTCATCAGTGTCATTGTCACTTCAATCTTTAGTTCAAGACTTCTTCAACTACTTCTTCTACTTCTTCGAGCTATTTTGGACTTGTATTCTTCCTCTTTCAATATTAAAAACATTTTCCAAGCCAAATATCCATTCATTAGAACTCTTATAGAAGCAACTAGAGGCTCACAAACTAGATACAAAAGCTCTATAGAACACTATAGAAGGTCTACAAAAGGCATAATAAACCATATAGCACAAACCAAAACCACTTCAAACCATCATAAATATTCTATCACACGCTCAATCATTCCTCAAAAGACTCATTCACAATCTCAACCTCACAAATAGAAAGAAATGAGACCAAAATGGAGGCAAAACAGACTTTATTAAAACCAAACAAACGCATCACATAACCTATTAGAATATCATATCTCAACCAAAAACTATCATGAGCTTCTTAAACCTACTCAACCCATTCCTGTTCAAAGAGTAGAGAGAGAGAAAGGGAAAGACTCCATATCCATGAGCCTTCAGGCTCTCAAGCTCATTCCTTCATTTCCACACACTCCACTGAAAAGCACACACACACTACAAGATAAAGTGACCTAGTGTAAATGTAGACTAGACTGACTAACTCTAGTCAGGTCACTGACTGACTACTAACCTGACTTATTTAATGTAGTCACATGTAGACAGCTATACACACTAGCTGTCATAGATGTCGGTCATAGATGAAGACACACTGACGGTGAGCTTGATTTCTAACACTCCCCCTCAAGCTCAAAAACAAAACTCAAATCATCTGCATCACTCCAAGTAGCTGTCTAAAGTGAATGAACTTATCTTTACCAAGTGATTTGGTAAAGATGTCTGCTACCTGGTCTTCAGTCTTCACATGCTCCAAGTCAATCTGATATGCTAAAACCATTTCCCTGATGAAATGGTAGTGAACCTCAATGTGTTTTGATCTTGCATGATAAACAGGATTGCTTGCTAACATAACACTGCTCAAATTGTCACAGTACAGCTTGACTTTGTTGTCCAAGTGTACTCCCAAGTCATTCAGTAACTTCTGTAACCACTTAGCTTCACAGGCCGCTAAGGCCGCACCACGATACTCTGCTTCCGTACTGGACAATGCAACTGTAGGCTGTTTCTTACTCTGCCAACTGATCATGCTACTACCCAATCCAAATATGCATAGCCACTGGTTGACCTCCTGTCATATGTGCAACCAGCCCAGTCAGCATCAGTGTACCCCATCAAGTCAAGGGTTTTCCCATATGCATAAAACAGCCCATGATCTGTGGTACCCTTTACATATCTCAAAATTCTTCTGACTGCATCCAAGTGTGGTTTGCGAGGCTTCTGCATGAACTGACTGATCAGCCCCACAGCATAACTCAAGTCAGGTCTAGTGATCGTGAGATAGATCAAGCTGCCTACCATCTGTCTGTACATACTAACATTCTCAATCTCTGTCCCAACATCAATCTGCAGCTTGACATTCTGCTCCAAAGGCGTATCCATAGGCTTGCAATCAGCCATACCATATTTCTGTAACATGTCATGAGCATACTGCTTTTGTAGCAGCCATATGCCTCGAGGTGTAGAGACAACCTCAATCCCCAAAAAATATTTCAGCTCTCCAAGATCCTTGACCTTAAACTCAGCCTGTAAACATGTCTTTATTTCTGCAATCCCATTTTCATCATCTCCTGTAATGATTAAGTCATCAACATAGACAACTAGAAAAACATAGCCACTATCTGTCTTCTTCAAACAGACTATGATCAGCATCTCCCAATCGGAAACCATGTTACTGTAAATAACTGCTGATGCGAGCATTCCATGCTTTGGGTGCCTGTTTCAACCCATATAATGCCTTTTTCAGCCGACATACATATGCTGGAAATTCTGGATGTACATAGCCTTCAGACTGTTCCATGTAAACCTCTTCCTGTAATTCTCCATTGAGAAATGCATTCTTTACATCCATCTGCCATAGTTTCCAGCCTCTAGCTGCTGCCAAAGCAATCATAGTTCTAACTGTAGCCATCTTTGCTACAGGGCTGAAAGTCTCCTCATAATCAAGACCATACTGCTGCGCATACCCTTTTGCAACCAGCCTGGCCTTATATCTTTCCAATGATCCATCTCATTTACATTTTACCTTATACACCCACTTGCATCCAATAGGTGTTTTTCCCTCATGCAACTGTACCAAATCCCATGTACAATTTTCAGCCAAAGCTGAATATTCCTCATCCATAGCAGCACGCCAATTCTCATATGAAACTGCCTCATCAAACTTGATTCTCTAAAACCTGTTACTTTCGTCATATAAGCATAATGACGGGCTGAATATCCAGTGTAAGTATACCTGTCAATAGGTCATCTGACCCTCTCTGATTTCCTAAGTTGTGGCTCACTGTGAGCTTGCCTCTCATGAGGCGGCACATAACGGCTCTGTTTAGTACCTGGTGTCATAACAGATGGAATCCCCAATTCACTATCTAAGCTGTCACTGCTAGATGAATCATAACCTGCAGTGAGTGGACCTGTTACATATTCAAAAACCTTTTCTTTTCCCTTATCTATTCTCCCCCTCACTGACATATCCGTGTCAGTGGATGCAGTAGTGCGACTCCGTAATCGTCCTGTCCAAGGACTCACTGTAGATGATACATCACCTGTCTGACCAGTCATGGAAGTACTCTCTGCAGGAGTATTTTCAGCATGACTCATACTGGGTGAGCCATCAGTAGGCACTGCAACAGGATTCCCATACCAAGATGCTAACTCATCAAATACCACATCTCTGCTTATGAGTGTCTCATGCGTAGAAGGTACATAACACTTATAAGCTTTCCGTTCCTGTGCATATCCAATAAACACACTTTTCACTGCCTTAGGATCCAATTTCTTCCTCTTCTCATCCGGTATATGCACATATGCAATGCTGCCAAATATCTTCAAGTGTGAAATATCAGGTTTATGACCATACAACCGTTCATACGGAGTGACATCATGAATCCCTGTTGTAGGGGTTCGATTCAGCACATATACAACAGTCACCACTGCTTCAACCCAATAACCATTTGGCAGACATTTTTCATTCAGCATAGCTCTAGCTGACTCCATCAAAACCCTGTTTTTCCTCTCTGCAACACCGTTTTGCTGCGGTGTATAACTGCATGGGAGCTGTCTTCTGATCCCATGTTTAGCAAGATACCTGTCAAAGTAGTTTGAGACATATTCACCTCCTCCATCTGATCTCAAACATGATATGTAACAGCCCAATTCATTTTCAGCATGTTTCTTGAAGTCTTTGAATGCATCAAACACATCATCCTTATGTTTCAAGATATAAAGCTAAGTGTACCTGCTGAAATCATCAATAAATGAGACATAATATCGTGCACCGCCAAAAGAAGCATTATATGAAGGACCCCAGACATCAGAGTGTACCAACTGTAAAGGCCTAGTGCTGATTTTTACATGTCTCATGAAAGGAAACCATGCCTGCTTCCCAAACTGACATGCAGGGCATACATGACCAAAATCATTATACTTGAATTTAGGTAATCCAAGTACTACTTCTTTCTGCTGCATAGATTTCAGCTTTTGTACATTGACATGTCTGATTCTCTTGTGCCAGATCTCTACATCTCTGATGGCACTCTCATCATGAGCAAACATAGCTGCTTTAAGTTCAGGAATGGTCGCTTCCAAAGTAAATATCCTGCCATCCCTTCTGCCCTTGGCAATTAGCTTGCAGCCATTTCCATACTCCTCAATGAAACATCCATCCTTGTTAAACCTCACTTGCGGATTCTGTTCTGCCATTTGACCCACAGACAACAAATTCTTTGTTATGGTCGGTACATGTAAGACATCATGCAGGCCTTTCTTCTTGCCATCAGGCATCATCAATGGAACAATCCCTTTATGCTTTATGTCATGTTGGGTATCATCCCCAGTACATACATGACCATGTGTACCTGCAACCATCTCATCAAACCACTCTCCATGCGGGGTCATGTGGTTTGACGCACCAGAGTCAATGTACCACCTGTCATCTCTGTTCTGCCTTGACACAGACTTGGACACATGCTGCATGGCAAAGAGTCTATCAACTTGATCATCTTGACCACCACTAGAGGATGCATAATGCCCATGTTGTTTCCCTTTTGTCTTCATATCTCCTTGCTTCTTGTAACAATCCTTTGCAATATGCCCATACCGGCCACAATAATGACAGTCCTTGTCCTTGTTGGACTGATCAGTAGACTGCCAAGATCCAGATCCACCTCCTCTTCCTTGAGGTGATCTCCCCCTACCTCTAAAACCACCAGCTTCTCGCTGGCCTTGTGTATTGGCACCATGCCAATTTCCTTACTGCTGCTGCTGTCCATAGGCATTACGAGTGTCGCCACGACCTCGAAATGAACCACGACCTCTAGATCCTCTGCCACGCTGGCTAGAGTACAACACAGTGTCTCTACTCTGAGATGCACTAGAACCTATATTCAAACCAAGTTTGACTTCCTCATGCAGCAACAAAGCAACTAGCTCTTCCCAGCTAGGGGGCTCTTCTCTGACAGAAATGGAAGTGTCAAAAGCTTTGTACTCTTTGCCTAAGCCATTCAAAGCAACAGCAATCATATCATCTTCTGATACACTTGAGCCAATAGTAGCAAGTTGATCAGCTATGGTCTTAATCTCCGTGGTATACGTCTAGATGCTCTTGCCATTCCTAGACATGTTGTTGAACTGCTGTTTCAACTGGATCTTTCTTGCATGTGTCATGGTTCCATAATTTTTCATCAGTATGTCCCAAGCATCCTTCGGAGTCTCACATCCAGTGATTTAAATTACCATAGCATCAGATATACATAAGGAAAACCAATGCAACACCTTGCATGCTCTTTCATTCCATAGCCTGTAAGCTCTTTTCTGTTCATTTGTTGGATTGTGTGCAGGCAACTCAGGAGCAACTTCATCTCCTGTACATAAATCCCAATAACCTCTGCCAACCAGAAAGTTTTTCATTTTGAATTTCCATAATGTAAAGTTCTTATTATCCAACTTCTCTCCAACTATCTGAGTGATATTGTCAGTCCCATGTGCATTAGCCATGATGCAATAGACTGTCTATCAAGTACCTGACTCCCTGTAGTCCAATAAGTATGACTGACTAAGTTCAGTCCGTAACAGTTTATGACAGTTTTCTGTACTAAATTACAGAAAAAAAAACCAGGGTATTTCAGCCCACTGACACCCCAAAACAACCCTCAAACAAGTGGTCTCAACTGTAGATATAATTGTCAATACATAAGCTATGTGTTTGCTTCAGGTTAAGCTTATGTAACCTCACTGCCAGGGTACATACATGCAGTCTGAAAACTGTAAACTGTGAGTAACCAGCAGCAATTTCAAGTCCAAAATTGAGTGTGTCAACAAATTCAGTTTCAGGTTGCAGTCAACCAGAATTTAGCATACCAAGCTCCAAGCAGCTCCAAAATGTATTTTGACCATGTCATACATTTACTTTGTAGTGGCAAGTTCAATACATGAGCATCTGAGTAGGCATAGACAACCTGTCTTCATTGACCAATGGCATAAACCTCATGAGCTATTTGTAATTAACTAGGACAGTGTAACTGCATTTATTTCAGCTTCAAAATTCAGTTTTCACTGATGCTCATTGCTTGCTTCAATTCTCCATGCATTTAACATGTATAGGCCAGTTCATATAGATGATGGAACCCCCAAGATGACTTGTATTGCATCAGTAATGCACAGTACTTGTCATTGACTGTATATGACAGTTTTCAGCCTGTCATTGATTTTCAGATCTGAGTATTCTGTCATTGACTGTGTATGACAGTTTTCAGCCTGTCATTGATTTTCAGATCTGAGTATTCTGACATTGACTGTGTATGACAGTTTTCAGCCTGTCATTGATTTTCAGATTTGAGTATTCTGACATTGACTGTGTATGACAGTTTTTAGCCTGTCATTGATTTTCAGATCTGAGTATTCTGAGCAAGAGATCTCAGCTCCAAGACATTTGATCCAATGTATACATGCTTTGATACATTCTTGTGCTCCAAAGATGCCTTCTGAGTGTAGTACAAGGCTCCTGTGTGTCAGTAATGATTGAATGCATGCTGTCCATTCATGTTTACAGCAGTTCAGAAATGATTACAGGTCTGTATCTGTCACTCCAGCTCATAACAGAGCTCCCACACAAGCATTTACTCCTTGCACACTTCAAATACCTTCAATAGTGAGCATACATGCTCTATGAACCTTGTCCAGGTGCCCCACTGAAGATTGACAGGTTGCTGTCCACTCAGATCAGCAGGCGCAGATTTTCAGATACAGGTTGCTGTCCATTCAGATCAGCAGGCGCAGATTTTCAGATATAGGTTGCTGATTTTTAGGAGGCAGTCCACGATTTTCAGACACAGGCTGCTGATTTTTAGGAGGCAGTCCACGATTTTCAGAAGGCAGTCCACGCTGATTCCTTCCTTCGACTATGGCTTCATTTGTAGGTTGTCATGCCCATTCTCCCACAGCCTCATGGATGAAGCTCTGATACCATGTTCAAAGAGTAGAGAGAGAGAAAGGGAAAGACTCCATATCCATGAGCCTTCAGGCTCTCAAGCTCACTCCTTCGTTTCCACACACTCCACTGAAAAGCACACACACACTACAAGATAAAGTGACCTAGTGTAAATGTAGACTAGACTGACTAACTCTAGTCAGGTCACTGACTGACTACTAACCCAACTTATTTAATGTAGTCACATGTAGACAGCTGTACACACTAGCTGTCATAGATGTCGGTCATAGATGAAGACACACTGACGGTGAGCTTGATTTCTAACAATTCCAACACACTCCAAAACACTTACAAAATCAATAAAAACCAATCAATCCATTAAAAAATCAACCATTCAGCTCACAAAAATAACAAAAATCAGCCCAAAATACAAGTCAATTCAATCTTCAACATATCCCCACACTTAATTAGGGAGCAACCTCATGATCTTGAAACAAGGAAGAATACTAAACCCAAAAACTAGCTTAACAATTTTATATCAAACATTGATTAATCAATATCCATGATCAATCTTTACCCCATAAAGCTTCAAAAGAACTTGGATCTATCAAAAAGATTGACGAAAGGAAAACATCTTGAAGCATGAACCAATTCTTAGCTTACAAAATACAATCGAACAAATTAGTAAAGGATATAAGAGGTTCTTCCATTCCATTACAAAACTTTAGCTATATCCATAAATTAGCATATTCAAATCTTTTCAACTTTCTCAAACCATATCTCCAGAAGAACACAAATCAAACACACCCACATACAAATACATAACACATTGGAATTTGAATGACATGTCAATAATGGAGAATGAAAAGAGATTCCATTAAAGCTCAACCACCAATTACATCCAAAAAGAAACCATCAATGAAGATGTTCTCTTTTAAAGGCCTAATGATTTCTAAACCTATCCATGGAAAGGGATTCATCCACAAATATCTTGGGAGGATTTTGAAAGAATTGTAAACAACACATCCTCTCCACAAGGATAAGATATCAGCTTGGAAGACAAAGAGCACGGAGATACAAGATATCCAACTGAAGGGGATCAATATGCCCATTGGCATTAATGCACAACTTTGATACTGGATTCTGATCATTATGAGAATGACGACACATGTATGCTAAGTACCAAACAAAATGAGCAATTAATCTAACTAAAGGATCAGTAGATTCATGATAGATTCGGGCAAAGTGCACATAATTCTGATAAGCTTGTACAGAAGTTTGCAAATCCCCTAGAATCACATGACAATTAATTTGAGGTAATGGTAATGAATTAGTTTGAATCCAACCTCTTTGTCTAGGTATCTGCAAATCAAAACCAAAGTGGCTACTAACTAGCTGAGGGGGACTAGGAATAAAAAATGTGGATGGAGGAAGAGGAAGAACAAGTATTAAGGGATAAAGGGATAGATAAGAAAAATCGTAAAAAGAAGAAAGAGTTAAAGATGGAGACTTAGGTAATTTAATTGAATTGGATAAGAAAGGAGTTAGAAAATAGATTAGAAAAGTAGAAAGGAGTGTGGTAGATGGTGGAGACAAGGAGGAGCAAGGGAGAAAACATGATCCACAATGAATGGGAAATAAGTAAAGATAGGAATTTGGGGAGTACCTTGTAGTTGGAAAAGAGGAGGAGATATACTATGGGGAGTTGATTGAAGTATGAATAAATAAGAATCAGATCTATGGACTACTATTGATAATAAGCAAGGGAAGGCACTGATGGACCTAAAACAGATCAATGATTGTAAGCTTCAAAGAAGGAGGTATCAAAAGGGGATTGTTTAGAAATATGGACTAAAAGATTCTCCCTTAGTTGGTGCATTTTGTAAATGCACAAGGGCTTTCGATTGTCATTGATTCAATATAATAGACTCTATCATGGAATGCCAAGAAACCTCAGGACATGTATTCACTTTGGAAGAATAGGCTTGGAAAATCTCAACAATTTGCAACTCCAAATATCGGACGTAAAAAATAGCTTGTAAAATAACGTCCTCCACATACTAAGACATATCCTCATGGTCTGGTATCAGAAGATCACCTCTAAGATACATATAAGACATTAGCATGGTGTCTGCTATAATTGAATCCTCCACATACTAAGGCATATCCTCATGATCTGGTATCAGAAGATCACCTCTAAGATACATATAAGACATTAGCATGGTGTCCGCTACAATTGAATCCACAAAGACCATTTAAGCAATCTTTTCTAGGAGATCTGAGGACTAAGCACCACTCCATCCATCCTCTTGAGGCTGCAAATCCATAGTGGATAGCTTCGTATAAAAGGCTAGCTTCTATTGTTGATAGCTCACAAAGAAAGAATGATTTGGTGGGATGTATTTCATAAACAACTCAAAATAAGACTACAAAAGGTCCATTCTAGATTAAAGCCTTTCCACCTTAGCTTGGAATAAAGGACACAAGGTTGCATTATGTTGGAGAGTAGCCAAGTCCATAGCTGATAAAGAGGATACTAATGGTACATTAAGACTTGGATGAATGGAGCATAGCAGAGCCAACCATTTTTTTAACTTAATCTTGGTATTTTGATGCAAAACTGTGCATTAAATCTTTAAGCTCGTGGGTTTCCTTAAAAAGACAAACTTTATCCTCATTGACAGTAGCTATCTGAGTTTGTGCTTTAGTCAATTGGGCTTGCAAAGAGGATATTTCCACTTTTTAGGCTTCTAGCAATTTAGGTTGTGACTCCATTTGTTTGAAAATATTGAAAAGAGTTTCATTAGCAGAAGCAAGCTTAGTGTGAGTCTTTTGTAACTTCTCCTTAGATTGATGCATCTCCTCATAGAAAGAAGAGTATAGCTGAACACAAGCTATAATTGATATTTCTATGGAACTTTGAATCCCCTTACACAGGAAAGAAATGATGTCTCCTACCACTAGGAAATTTAGAGAAGGAATTATCTGTGTGCCTTGAATAAATCGATAGATTTTAGGCATGTAAGAAGGATACTGCTTGATGTAGCAGGGATTGACATAGTAGGAACTGAAGCGAAACTGTTTTAGCCACACGCTTTAAGCACTTCCTTTGAGGACTAGAGGAGAAGGGGAGTCACAATCTTCACGGATTGGTTCAGAATCTTCAATAGAAGGAGGGAAAACTATTTGATGATTTTTAGAAGATGGTGGAAGTTTCTTTGCTAACAGGGGCAAAGTATGTCGGAAAAACATACAAATAAGAACCATATGTGACATTAGTCATATTACTCCTAGTAACCCTATTAAAATGTTAATCCATTTTGGTAAGGAGATAGAAACTCTAATCAATGGTCATGCCCTTAAGCACCATTTTGGAAGCAGTGAATAATTACTTTGACATGTAATTAGATGGAGTCTTAAGCACGAAAAAACATGTCCTGAAGGAATTGATGCAACTATTTCCAAAAGGGATTAGAGATCATGGAAACACAAACTCCAAATGTAGTGATGACTCGCTAAGCATCCAATAAGTCCTTAGTTGTCCTATCTTCGTAGAAGCTTCATAATGTATGCATTGGAAAAGAGTTGATGGGTTGTTAGAAAGGTCTCCCCATTGTAAGAAAGAGATAAAGCCTTCTCCAAGACTCAAGGTGTCATTAGGATAGTGGTATTACAAACAGAACTAGATTTCTTGCTATAAGAGGTTATAAATTCATCACACATGGTAGGATCATCAGGAATGAGTGGTAATGAGAGAGCCAAAAAATGGGATATATCGGCATTAGTAATAAGGTCTGATTCTGACAATTGAGATAAATCGCGATTGACCAACAAAACATATTGGACTGAGGGAGGAGTTCGAGGTGCCATTCAGATAAGAATGAAACACACACACCACATAGATAGATGCAACAGAGGCATGCAAAAAAATAGAATAAATGACAAATAAGATTTCATCATAGTATCAACTTGTACACAATACAAAAGACCACCCCAAGAAAATCACATCCTAGAAAAAATTCGGCATGACCTATCCACACGTGCGACCAATGGCTTTTTGAGATGCAAAAATATAGACATCATAATCCTTGTATCGAAAATTAAAAACATCACACACACACACACACACACACACACGCACACACACACAATATAACTCGAACTACATCAATGTGACCATCAAAAGACCAGAAATACAATAAACTTCACCACATTGACACTACAAAACCAAGACTGGATTGTACCTGACAATAGGGACTAAGTAAGAGACCGTGTCACCCTCATACCCACATATCATATTCATTAATCAGATGATGGATGTGCATTGTAGATGGATGTAGATTTAAATGTAGGTAAAATTTACAAGTTATTATCAATGGGTGAATTGTTTTATTAGGTGATTAACCTTAAAAAGAAAACAACAGCTCCTTTTATCCATTAAGAAAAATTATTATGTATTCACAGTGCATTAAATGAACCCCAGATTTTGAATTCGAACTCGAAGGGTCTCTAAATACCTATTCATTTTTACAAAAAGTGTATGTGGGACACTTTTTTGTCAGTGCGTGCAAAAGTGACGGTTGGTTTATCTTATTACAAATTACAATATGCGTATTTAGCACATGAAGCACGTACAATGTTAATGATAGGTTTATTTTATTTTATTTTATTTAAAATGGTATGTAGATGTGCATGAAAAAGATGATCGAACAGTTCATTTTAGCAAATAAATGTGGTTTGTGGTGCATCAAAAAGAAAAGAAAATTTTAATATCTGTAGGGTGTGTCAATGCACTCTAATTTGAATGAGCACACGAAAATCGATTGATTGAGGGTAAAGCAAACCATGAAGCAATCTCAAAAATACAATCCAACCAAGATCCAACCAAACTAAAAATTTATAATGTGAGAAAAAAATGCTAAAAATACCACATGATATTTTTCCATATATTTGTTGGATTTTTAGAGATTTATTTCTAATTTTTATTTGATTTTATTAGCTATTGAACTTTATTTTTGTGCATATCAATAAAAAGGTTAGAAATGGATCATGGATTTTTAAACACTCAAAAGAAAGGAAAATGCCACACAAACCGTATCCCAAACACACACACACGCACACGCACACGCACATGCACACGCACACAACCAAGAAAAGGGAAAAGTATTCTTGCAAAACCCACATATACCACCATTGAGACAGATAATGGGGAAACAAAAAAATAAAAAAAACTAATTGGACTAGAACACACCTCCCCAAGCAATCCACATCCTACACAAAAATTGACAAAACCTACACACATATGCGATCGAAAGCTTCATGCTACTATGTAGACATACAAGTACCCGAAAACCTCGTAATCAAACACTCAAAAGAAAAGAAAATGCCACAATTTCGTATCCCAGACACAATCCTAAAATCAATACTGGATCATAGGCTTGGACCATCAAAATAAATACAGACAGACAAAACTGATGTCTTTGACCAAGAAAAATCCCAATCCTCGTAAGTATATGGTGTATACCTATGGTATGGTGAAGTGGATGGGTGAAAACTATATGACTCATTTTTTATTGGACGATTAGTTAACCACATTCATTATTAAAATATTCCATTAATGCATGATGATTCATATTCATATCCCAACCGCTACTTAGATTGACTTGACTAGATTGGAATAGGGGTCTCTATAAGTGCAATTCATTTTTAAAAAGTTGATGATTTGTGGTGTAAAGTGCATGCATGCATGACTTCAGGGAGGGGGTTCATTGTAATTTACAAATTAAATGTGTGTATAGCGCATGTGCGCATGCACTGTAAATGGATTTTAATTTACAAAATTAAGTGGGTTATGGTGCTATGTGCTCCTGCAACATTGGGTTTTCTTTTAATTAAAAATTTAGGAACTGCATTCTATTTGTTTTGTGTGGATGTAACGGTCGGTTGATTTTTAATTACAATTATATGTGTTTTATGGTGCACTCTAAAGGAAGGAAAAAGAAAAAGAACTTGCCAGTGTGTGGCTGTGAGCAAGGGGTTGGATGCACAAAATTCCATTTCAAAATAAGCCATAGAATAGAAAAATCCACATATGCAAACAACGAATCAACTAAGTGAGAGTCGATCCCCTATAAGGTACGTAAAACCAATAGTAATACCATGGAAAAAATATAAAAAGAAGGGAGATAAGGAAGGGTTTGTCACGTACATGATCATGTGTTGGATTTTTTTTTTCAATTTAGTTTTGTGATTTTTCTTTTTTTAAATTTATTTGTGTATTTTTTCATTATTCAATTTTATTTTATGTGGTGTTTGAATCCCGAGAATTTTTGGAATTGTGTATTGGGCTATATTCTAAACTTTGGTTTTTTAGAATGTGATATGAATGGAACTTGAAACATTTTGATTAGTATGTTTGATGATTTATTTTCTATTGGGTTTATTTATTTTTATTGATTTTTAAAATAAGTAAATAAATAAATTTGAGTAATCGGACGACTAGATAAATACTAGAAATGTAAAAAATAATTTTTATGAATGTAAAAGTAATTATGTTTTAAATTTTCTCAAATTTTCCAAGCATTTTTTTATTTTTTTTAAAAATATTTTGTTTTTAATAAATAGTTTTTAAATGTTTTTTTAAATTTTATGTATTTTTTGTATTCATGATGAATTTTTTAATAGAGATTTTTGACTTTTTTTTCAAGACGTTATTAAATTTTATGGAATTTTCAATGTTCTTTCAAGATTTTAATGTTTTTTTGTATTTTCTTAATTGTGAAGGTTTAAAATAATCAAAATCGGGATAGCGAGATACTCGATGTGGCGGTTGTGTGTGAATGGCAACTTCGTGGCATAGACGAAACGAGACTCACGTCCTTTTACATGAAAAGGGCTTACAATGCACGAATGCATGAACACAAGCTAACACGCATGCTCCCACATGCGAACAACAACAAACCACAATCAAGACCACCGTGAGTGTGATAGGGGGCTTGTAGAAAGGTTGTCATGGGTAGAAAACGTGAAACATGATCAATGGCCACAACATATCCATCACACGAAGGGGCCATTCGCGTGGTGGAGAGGACATGCGGAGGATAAGGATAAGGGTAAGGGTTAATTAAGGAGAATAGGGGTGAATTAATGGAGGGGAAGAGATCAGGGTGGGGGGGAAAAGTAAGGGTGGGAAGGGGAAAACTTTTTAAGGTTGGGGCGAAGGATGTGTAGATTAAGGTTTGGGGGGGGGAGGGGGGTAGATTAAGGTTAGGAGGAGGATAATTGGAGGGGTGGTGGGTGGGTGAGTGAAGGTGTGGGTGGTGGTGGAGGGCTGACAAGGCAGTAGCAAGGGTAGGTGGCAGGGGTGGAGGGCGGGAGGTGCTAGGTGGTGTGAGGGTGCACTTAAAGGAATATTCTTTTGTAGGTTAAAGCTCTATGGTACTTTCCATGGAGATGTCTACAATGTGCTTCAAGATGAAGGTGGTTCACATCTTCTTCTTTGCAAGAGATTGTGGGTAGATTTGTGTTCCTTTGGATGGCGTTTTGCCTTGTGCTCTTTTGAAGTCAAAGTGAAAGATATTTTTTTGAAATGTTGGTCTGAAGAAAAAGTTCAAAATGAGATTTGAAGTTTGAATGTGGAAGTGTGTGTATGGTGCCTTTGGATGGGTACCGATTGAGGTGGTCCAATGTGAAGTGAAGTAAAGAGATGCAAATTCTTTATCAACATAAGGTGTTTACTCCAAGGCAAAAGTGTCTTTTCAAAGTGTTTGCGAGGATGCTCACAAGATTGGAAGAGGAGGAATGATAACTCCCAAAATATGCAAATTTAGGCACACAAGTATGATCTTCATCGGCAAATCTTATGTAGTTTGATAATTTAACCTTGTAACTTCATTGTAAAATCTCAAGACAAGCATTGTAAAAGGTATGACTAGATATTATAAAGTCATGATCTTAAAGTATATGTGTGTTTCTTCTCCAAATTTGGAAGGTTGAGAAGTGAAAATAAAGGAATCTTCTTGTAAGGTGCAAGTAACCATGTAAAACAAAAGTCTCAAAGAAATGAAAAGGTGGAAATGAAGAGCTGTTCAATTTGTGGGAAAAGGTGGTTTAGGGAGTTACAACTTCTCTTTCTCTCCTTTATCTTCCTCTTGCACGTATCTTCTTCTCTCTTGCACTGGCGCAACTCTTGCTCTCTTGCCTCTCTTGTACTTTTCTTGTTTCTTCTAACTATGGAAGATGAAGAGAGTGAGGATGAAGATGATGGCCATATTTCTTGTGTGCCTCTTTCTTGTGTGCAAGAATGGTTTCTTGGTGAGAAGAAGGGTGTTTCTTGCAGGTTTTTGAGGGCACGGGCATTGTAGATGCCACCATGAGGCCTGCTCTTTTGGTAAATTTGATGTTGTCTTTGGGATGTTCATTTTCGGCGATCTTGTTAGGGGGCTACTCATGGATGCTCTTGAGCTTTGCAAGAAGAAAATGAGAAAAATGTATTGCAGCCTCAAGAACTTGAAGAGAAGATTAAAAGCTACCACAAATGCCAAGCTTCTCTCAATTTATGCAGCTGTCAACATTTTTGGTAGAAAGAGATGCAACCATATGGTGGTCAAGAAAGCTTATTTGTGTCAGTCTATGAAGTACAAAGAGAAAAACACCTCTCTCATGATGAAGATTGTACAAATGCACCAAAAGGAGGAATGTTGGGAAATAAGCAGAGAGAAAGGATGTTGTGTGGAGAGAGACGAGAAGTTGAAGGCTTGATGCGGCAATGGCAGCAACTACCCTAACTTGCAATAAGTAAGAGGAGGAGGACATGTGAGCATGGATCAGAAACTTTGGCTCTCACAAAGGTTCAGAAAGAACACATAAAAGATGATCTCTCTCTCATTAGAGATAAAAAATCTAGAGAGAGCAAAATTGCAAATCTGGAGCAATGTGTGATCGATCTTCAAATGCTCAAATTTGGATAGGTCATAGATCTGGAGGTTTTGGATAGATCCATTGTACAGTTCCTCCAAGGTCCTACGGGAGAGGGTAGGTGCTAGCGGAAGAAGGGAGGTAGCCATTGCAGAAGGAGTCAGAGAAGGAAGGGCGACGTCTCTCCTCTCCCTCAGCATCATCATCATTGTCATCATTACCATCATCCTTTTGCCATCACGATCAACAACTTCTTCCAAGACGCCATCTGCTCCATTCTATGTGCTCTTATCTTTGTTCATCTCCATAGCACAAAATGCACTTTAATAATACCAAGGCAAATCCTCTAGGTCCCCCTGCATGGCATTGCAATCTACTCCGAAGTGAACATACCTTCGATGCCTAGCACTCCAGTTGTATGCTTCCATCTGCCATGAGGTTTGTCTCAAGAACACAGAGAGCCTTGGAAGACATTTCACCCTTCTCTAGCTCTTCCTTTCTCCTTCATATGGCAACAGTGCCCTTTTCTCAATCTCTTATCTTGACACGACAATAACAATGGTGTGAAGAAAAACTTTTGAAATGTTGGTCACATCCAGCTCAGGACTTCATTTTTCAACTTCATTCTCAGTCAAAGCTTGTGGAAGCCATAGCCAGATAGAACCTGCTGTACTTGGATCTTCTTGATCTCCTTCTACAAGCCACATCTTAAGTCGATTTCTTCTAGGGATATCTCTCCTAGATCAGACTCCCCCAGGTCAAGGTGCTCCTCCTCATCACCTAAGAAGTCGATGTTAGCTTGTATATGGCCTGGCATTGCAAGAAAACTAGCTCGCATATAGAAAATGGCGTAGTCTAATTCGTACGCCTTGCGCAATCACCACATGGTGCAATCTTGCCTAGGATCATAAGGATTTTGAAGCCCATTAACCAAGCTTCATTCTCATATAAAAATTTCTTGAAATGGTTGAGTAAACAATGCACACTAAGTAAAAAGCGAGGCTGCTCTTTAAAACCCTAGCACAGTCCTCCATAGCCAAGAGTACTCAAACTTTTTCCTCTTCTTCATTTTCTCTCTCCTACTAATGGGACCTAAAATGGGCCGGCACTGGCTAAGGCACTAGCCAGACCTCATGCCCTCAACAGACAACCCCATCTCACAGCCTTATAGGCCAGGATCGTCTCTCGAGGGATACACTATCCTAAACACTAAACACTGCATGTTTATAGTCCGTAATGTCAAGATTGTGGGAGAGAAGGAAGGAGTCTCACTTGTAGCTTTCTTGCTTGCACAATGGGGAAATACACACAAAGGTGGAGGCTGAAAACAGTTTTCCTCTTCTTAGTTTGTGTAAGCCAAAAGAACTCAAGTACATAGAAATAGGAGAACCCTATATATGGGTCTCAAACCAAACTCAACTAACTAAGGTGGCATACTAACTGAGCCACGAACTAGAGTAGATAAGGATAGCTATCATCTAGCTATTATTCATGGGCGGTGTACCAACCGCATCTGCCAACTGACAAGTCGGTGACATAAATGCACAACGGTCACCCTGGCATATCACGAGTGGAGCTCGATATCTCAACACTCCCCCTCGAGCTCAATCCCAATTCCTGCACACCAAGCAGGTCTCTGAACTTGCGCAGCTTCTCTGCGCCCAATGCCTTCGTAAATATGTCAGCTATCTGATCCTCTGTGCCGACATAAACTAGATTAATAAGATCTAGTAAAACTCTCTCTCACACATAGTGATAATGCACCTCAATGTGCTTTGTTCTAGCATGATAGACTGGGTTATTTGCCAAGTGTATACTACTCATGCTGTCACAATAAATGACAACTGGCCCATCTGTAGGCTGATGCATATCATAAAGTAGCTTATGCAACCGAGCTACCTCACATGCAGCCATTATTGTGCCCCTGTACTCAGCCTCTGTGCTCGACAAGGCAACTGTAGGCTGTTTCTTGCTGCTCCAAGTGACTGCAGCACTCCCAAAAGAGAACACATATCCACTGGTAGATCGTCTATCAGAAATACTACCAGCCCAATCAGCATCAGTGTATCCATGCAACTGTATCTGAACCCCAGTCTCATAAAGTAGTCCATACTGCAATGTGGACTTCACATACCTGAGTATGCATCTAGCCGCATCCAAATGTGGTTTCCTTGGAGCCTGCATAAACTGACTTACCAATCCAACAACATAGCTCAAATCTGGCCTGGTAATAGTCATATAAATCAAACTTCCTACTATGCGTCTGTACATAGTAAGGTCTTCCAGAAGCTCACCTGCATCTGTGCTCAGCTTCACATTCTGCTCCAAAGGAACTGAAATAGGCTTACAGCCTGTCATCCCATATTTGGACAGCATGTCCAATCCATACTGCCTCTGCAAGAGCCGTATCCACTTGGTGATCTAATCACCTCAATGCCCAAGAAATAACACAGCTCTCCCAAATCCTTCATCTCAAACTTCTGCTTCAATAGCATCTTCACATGAAGGATATCTTCATCACTGTCACCTGTCATAATCAAATCATCAACATAAATGACAAGTAGCATAATACATTTCTCTGTTTTTCTCACATAAAGTGAGAAATCTGCCTTAGAGATCTGAAAGCCAATAGTGACAAGATACTGTCCTATCTTGTCAGACCATGCTCTAGGTGCTTGCTTCAAGCCATACAAGGCTTTCTTCAACCTGCAAACAAACTCAGGATGAACAGCATGCACATAACCTGGTGGTTGCTCCATATATACCTCTTCTTGCAAATCTCCATGCAAGAAGGCATTCTTTACATCCATCTGATGTAAAGACCATCCCTTTGATGCAGCCATAGCAATGACTGCTCTTATGGTTTCCATCCTTGCAACCGGACTGAATGTTTCTTCATAATCAATGCCATATGTTTGTGCATACCCCTTGACTACTAATCTTGCCTTGTATCTGTTTACAGAACCATCTGCATTGTGCTTTACCTTATAAACCCACTTACAGCCAATTGCATTCTTACCTTTAGGCAAAGGTACCAATTCCCATGTAGCATTTGCTTCCAAGGCATTCATTTCTTCATCCATGGCTTTCTCCCATTTTTCTTTTTCCATGGCTTGCTCAAAAGAAGTGGGTTCTGGTTCCTGTATCACTTTGACCATATATGCATAGTGAATGGCTGTAAATCCATCATATTTTAGCCTATCCACAGGATACCTAGCTCTGGTAGACCTGCGCAAAGTAGGTTCACTCCCAGGAGCTCTCAAAACATCCCTGGTCTTCCTTACTCCAGGTGTAACAATAGAAGGAACACCCAACTCATCATCAATGCTTTGTTCTGAGCCACTGGATTCACCATCCACATAAGAGTGACCTGCATTCACATAAAAAATAGGCTGATCTACCTTCTCTTTTCCTTTTCGTGATACCTACATACCACTATCTGCATTGCTTTGAGAAGATTCTCCTGATCTCAATCTGCCTATCCATGGCGAAGAATGTGAACCATTGCTAGAGGACGCTCCAGGTCCACTAATATTTTGTGACTGCTGCTGTGAATTCTATGCAGCATTACCATTTTGTGCATCTACATCATCAATCACATTTACTAGTTTATACCAGCTACTCATCTCATCAAAAACAACATCTCTACTCACTGTAAACTTACGAGTAGAAGGGTTATAGCATCTATACCCTTTCTGCCTGCAGAGAGTAACCAATAAAGATGCACTTCTCAGCTTTTGGATCCAACTTGGATCTCAACTCATCTGGCACATGAACATAGGCAATGCAACAAAAAATCTTCAAATGAGAAATATCTGGTTTCCTACCAGTATACCTCTCCTCTAGAGTCATCCCATGTATTGCTGCAGTGGGAGTCCTGTTCATTATGTAGACTGCTGTAGCAACTGCTTCAGCCTAGTAAAAATCTGGCAAGTCTTTTTCGTTGAGCATGGTATGAGATACCTCTCCAATATGCATGTTTTTCCTTTTTGCAATTCCATTTTGTTGTGGGGTATGACTGCATGAATATTGCTGCTTTATGCCATGCTCCTGCAGGAACCTTGCAAACTCATTTGAGAGGTACTCTCCCCCTTCATCTGACCTTAGGCATTTTATTTGCAAGCCTATTTCTTTTTCAACCATAGCTTTAAGAGTTTTGAAATGCCCAAAAACTTCACTTTTCTTTTTCATAAAATATACCCAAACTTTTCTGCTATAGTCATCAATAAAAGTGACAAAATTATGACACCCTCCAAGAGATGCAACTTTAGTAGTCCACACATCAAAGTGGATTAATTCTAATGGCTTCTTACTCTCTTGAACATGTCTAGGAAATGGTTTCCTTGCCTGTTTTCCAAACTGACAGGCTTCACATACCTTATGCATTTCTGCAACCTTGAATTTAGGCAATCCTGCAACAATATTTTGGTCCCATGTGCAAACATTGCTGCACTCAATTCAGGCATGTCTGCATCCAACGTAAACATTTTGCCCTTCTTCTTTCCTTTTGCTATCAAGTGATCTTTATTTTTCATATCCTCAACAAAGCATCCATGGGAATTAAATCTAACCTGCAAGCCCTGCTCAACCATTTGACCAACAGAAACCAGGTTCTTGGTGATATTCGGAACATGAAATACATCCGATAGGTATTTCTTTTTCCCATCCTACATAGACAAAGGAATATTTCCAATCTGCACAATAGGATGTGCAGTATCATCACGAGTCTCCAAAAATCCTGGTTTTTCCATTTTCCTTGCATCCTGCATCCATTCTGCATGACCTATCATGTGGTTTGATGCACCTGAGTCAACATACCACACATCGTTACTTTCTTCTGCACTTGTCACAGAATTGGTCATGTGCTGTACCATAAACAAATGCTCATTTCTGTCATCACCCTGTCTACTAGAAGATGCATAATTCCCTTGTTGCAGTTTTCCATTCATGATGTCATTCTGCTTTTTATAGCAGTCTTTAGCCATATGACCCATTTTACCACAGTAGTAGCATTCAACATTGTTGTTTGCATTTTGGCCTCTTTGCCATCCACCACGACCTCTTTGGCTCCCCCTGCCTCTAGAGTTACCACGTCCTCCTCCATAGGACTGGTTTTCTTGAGTTTGCTACATATTCTGATTTCTACCACGGCCTCCAGATCGGCCTCCTCTACCTCTGCCTCTACCTCTTCCAGCATTTGAGTAGAAGACAGCTTCTTTTGAAGTTTCTCCTGAAGAAGATGCACCACCATTTCTCTGCTCCTTAGAAATTAGAAAAGCAATCAACTCCTCAAAATGAGGAGATCTTTCACGGACGGAAATGGATGTTCGGAACTGTGCATAATCCTTTCCTAGACCATTCAAGGTCACAGAAACTAAATTATCATCTTCCACTGGCGACCCAATGGAAGCAAGTGCATCTGTAATCTTCTTCACCTTCATGTGGTAGTCATTGATGCTCATATTTTCTCTTTGCACATTGTGCAACTCTTGCTTGAGCTGCATTTTCCTGGCTTGCGTATTTGTGCTATACATTTTTGACAAAGTATCCCATGCCTCCTTTGGCGTACTTGCATCTTGAATATGCACAATAATAGAGTCTGAAATGCTGATAGACAGCCAGTACATAACTTTTCTGGTTCTCTCATGCCATGCTTTAAATGCCTACATTTGCTGTTGATTGGGAACATCAGGAAGAATTGGTTCTTCTTCATTTCCTGCAACGAATTCCTAATATCATTTTCCCATAAGGAAATTCGTCATTCTGAACTTCCATGCTTGGAAGTTGTTCTTGTCAAGCTTTTCAGTGACAATCTATGAAAGAGAATCAGACGCCATTACAGAACACTGCAAAAAATTTGGTCACTGTAAAGAACACAGCTTCAGCCTCACAAGGGCAAATCTGCAAAACTGACGAAAGTGGTATTTGACCACACAGTTACTTCCTAGTGATGATTTTGCATCAACAGGTAACAAGGATGATTCTGTAACTCTCAATGTCTCTGCGCACAGGCATACGATGCAATTTCTATAGCAACTTTTCACCGACCTGTAGAACAGTGGTCGCACAGCATAAAACAGGGCCTTTTCCTGAGTGCGTGCAGAAAACTTCCGCCTCCAAAACAAGCCCCGAAATGGCCTCAAATCAAAAAAACAGAGCAACCGAGGGCTAAAGCCCAATCTCGCAGCATATACTGCCCTCTTGCTACACTGCGAAGGGCGTCTCAATCTGAGACAATGCACTCTTGCACTTTTCGGCTGTGCTACCTGCAGAGACTTGCTCCCAAAACAGAAAAATGAAAGCAACACTGGTCCTCTTACCAGAACGCCGCAAACTTGGCTTGCTTTCTTGAGCTCCTTACCACGAACAAGGCTCTGATACCATGTCAAGATTGTGGGAGAGAAGGAAGGAGTCTCACTTGTAGCTTTCTTGCTTGCACAATGGGGGAATACACACAAAGGTGGAGGCTGAAAACAGTTTTCCTCTTCTTAGTTTGTGGAAGCCAAAAGAACTCAAGTACATAGAAATAGGAGAACCCTATATATGGGTCTCAAACCAAACTCAACTAACTAAGGTGGCATACTAACTGAGACATGAACTAGAGTAGATAAGGATAGCTGTCATCTAGCTATTATTCATGGGCGGTGTACCAACCGCATCTGCAAACTGACAAGTCGGTGACATAAATGCACAACGGTCACCCTGGCATATCACGAGTGGAGCTCGATATCTCAACACGTAATCCAACGGATGTTCCCTTTTCCGTCTCCTCAGAGGGAGATTATACATACATTGGCAATAAATGCCATGTTTTTCGACACAAGGGCACCCCATCGACGACTGATTTCCGTGGCCCTATTGCAGCTCTCCTACATCTTGGGGATTGACACTTCGAAAATAGACACATTCCCCTCTTAGTGCTATATTTAACATTACAAGAATGCACTTATCCTCACTTATCCATCCTCTTTAACCCACCGTCTAGGCCTACAGCTAGGTTCTCACTCTCTCTACGTGGGTCAAGTCTTAAAGAAACCAAGTGCTATGCATCCAGGAGCTTGTAATTGATACAATTTAATGATGCTTAATGCAAATGTGTATATGATTAAATGCTCAAACAATTGGTAAACAGCCTCGTGCATTGTGCAAATCCATTCTTTCCATGTTTCCATACACTAACTCGTAATTGTTGCGATGACTGAAGACACCGAGCCTTACACTCGTACTGTACTTCTCTTTTATTTCACTTAACATCATTGTATATGAATAATGCAACAAATACATTAGATTTTATATCACATTTCAGTGCTCAAACTCCCCTCTCTCCCTACCGTTTAAAGTTTTGCTTGCAGTGATAGGTAAAAGGGTAATTTCATGTGTATTTTGCCAATAAGTAGTAAATACTCACAAAAACATATAAATGGGGATAACCTGAGGCAAACCCTCATGCTTTATCCTCATTATACACTCATAGACACATCCATAATTTTCCTTGTCCGTTTCCTATTTTTCCCCTTTTAAAGAACATTTTTTCTCATTTTTCCTTATTTTTTCCTATTTATTATCAATAAAAATGGAAGAAAATTAGCATTATTTTAGAGCTATGGCTCTTGAGTCCTTAAACAGCAACCATGTAGATTTTATTGGTGTTTTGTTTCATGCTTTTCCGATTTTAAGCCCAAAACCCCCATTTTTACTCTAAAAATCATGCTTTTTGGGTTTTTCCCATTTATTTCCCACACTTTAAGTGTATATTTTTTGAGTTTTTTAATTATGAAAGACTAAAACCAATAGCAAACAACATGTCCATCAATTTTCAGCCCATATGAACATTGCTAACCTCATCAAATGTGAGAAAAGAGCCATTTTCTTTGTAAAAATGTCATTATCGTGTATTTTTTATTATTTTGAGTTTTGAAACTTGTTGCGGGTCTACAAATCAAGGCCTGTTTGATGCTTAGCTCGCCTCCACATTGTAATCTTCAGCCCACCTTCGATTGGGAAGCAATCCGGTACCATGCCGGATGAGCATTCATCAACCAGGCTTCATTCTTCTTCACACGCAGGAACTACCCCTTGCAAGAGAGAGAGGGAGGAGAGAGAAAGACTGAAATCTGATCTCGACAACCAGGCAGCCATTCAAGGAGTGGATTGGAGCGATGAAGGGTGAAGATCAAGAGTAGGACAGGCATTATATGTTAGCTTCGTCGAAAAATGTGTTTGTTCAACATATAATGCGAAGATCAAGAGTGAGAAAGCATTATGTGTTGGCAACAAGTACAAAGGAAAGCAGGACCAGCTTTTCTGTGATTTTTGCAAAAGGACTGGACATGTCGAGAAGTTCTACCATGC
Source organism: Lygodium microphyllum (assembly GCF_053477565.2). Lineage (NCBI taxonomy): Eukaryota > Viridiplantae > Streptophyta > Polypodiopsida > Schizaeales > Lygodiaceae > Lygodium > Lygodium microphyllum. Next base: position 66,526,323 of record NC_141162.1, read on the forward strand.
CAAAAAAGGTCCCAGAAGGCCTATCTTGCCACAGTTAAAGAAAAAGAAGACCATGGAGCAAAGTAAGAAGAAGACCACTAGGAGAAGGACAAGCCTCATCAGTCCTTCTATTCTAATAGACTTTTCTAGCCTTGTATTGCCTAGCCCTAATGCTTTGGATATAAGCTTGTAAACTCCTCATGTAGCCTTATACTACAGCCTCTGTACACTTTGTGAGGCCCTTGTTACAGCCTTTGGATGTCTGCCATTTTTATGGTGTGCCCACACTTTGCAAGTGTTACTTTCACTAAAGCCTCTACACACTTTGTACTTTCTGGTTGTGATTGAAGAGGGGCGTTGAGATTTGCAATCACATCCATGTTGCCTCTTTATAAGAGTAGATGGGCTGAGGACATGCAGGCTGCAGGAATCCCATATGCATAGAGAGAAAGATTAGCATCTACCCATATCTATATAACATTGTACTTGGTTGTCACTTTCATAGATGATGAATGAAATATCATGATGCTTTCCCATTTGAGTTAGTGTCTTGGTCATTTTTAGTCTTATACACAAGATTGTGTTTATGAGTCCAAGTCTCAATCTTGGAACCTAATTCACTTGTGTAACAGGTCAAGTCTTTGTCTATGTCATCATGATCTTAATCTTCATCTTCTATCCACCATAGCATCTGCCATGCTCTAGATCCTGCATCTTTTACATGTAAGTGCTCTATGGGATGAATGTGTAGGTTGGTAAAGCTTTCTAATCTTTGGAAGAGATGAATACAAGTTAAAAATTTCTCAAAGAAGTGGAAGAAGTAGCTACCTAAAGACTCAAGTGAAGGTGGAAGTAACTGTGACACTGTTGAGTTGCAAAAGGACACTCTAGTGGCTTTGGTGATCTTTCATGCCAAGCATACCTTTTGGGAAGGGTATCCACGACCAAAGAGGGGTTATGAATGATTACTCTTGATGATTCCAATGTACTATTGAGAGAGAGTATATGTGAGAGAGATAGAGAATGATAGATAGTCAATTTTTCATGCAAAACAATGTATTTATGAGTGAGAGAATAAGAGAGAGACTATAACACTATTGAAGGTGAATATTATGTGATGATTTTCATTCAAAGTGGAGCATTTCTTTATGTTCTCTTGTTCTTTTGATGAAGAATATGAAGAGCGTGTTGAAGTTTTGTTGTGATAAATCCATGGGAGAATTTTTATATAATGTTGCATGAATATTTGAGGAGATTGGTATTGTTTTTCTTCTTGTGGTTGATTAAAATATGAAAAATATGCTTGTTGATGATACAAGATAGATTTTCTTGTAGTAGATTTTCCATTTTTCTTGGTATTCCTCTTGGGGCTCCATGATTTCTCCTATTCATCCCCCTCATAGTCATCAACCATGTGGAACTAACTCATTTGGCCATTACTCTTTTGGTAATAAGAAGAATGGTCAGCAATCCTTTAATAACAACCATGGATAGCTAATATTGGATAATCTCTCTCCAAGGCAACAATCAAGTGGTTTATCCAACAACAATAGTCACCATTACCACTATGATAGGCAGTACAAAGAGAAAATCAGCATACCAAAGTTCAAAGGGGACAATCCCTCACCAACAAAGCTTGAATAATGGATTAATAAATTGAAAATGTATTTCACCCTCTATCCACGTTGTGATGAGGTAAAGATTTGCTATGCAGCTTTAAATTTAGAGGGATACACGTATACATGGTGGAGATACATAATGAAGATTGGGCAAGCCTTTCATACGTGGGAGGACTTAAAATCTACCACATGACATATGTTTTTGTATCTCCAATGAATAAAAATAAAAATTGAAAAGGAAGTAGTATAATCTTAGATAGCGAGTATTCTAGCCAATTCCTTAACCCTTTCATGTATGTTGAGGGTTTTTCTATTTAGCCAAGTTGAATAAGTATATATTTTTAATGTACTTAAAGTCATAAAGTATGTTGAACACTACAACCAAAAATATAGAAGAGAAGTGAGTTCTTTTTAGCCCAAGATATGAGCCATTTATCACTCAAATTAGCTAATGAGGTTTAGATAGCAATTTAGCTAGCAAAGAGAAGCTTATAGACATAAGAATAGGGCTTCAAACACATTAAGCAATATTCCTACATACCCTACAACATATACTTCCAAGTAGGGGAAAAACTTCAAGTATAATACTGATCCAAAAGGGGACTTCAAGAGAGCTAAAAGTGGAGCTAAATAGGCATCCAATATCATTACTAGCAAGACCTTCTCTAATGACAAGCTGAAAGGATTATGTTTTAAAAGTGGAGAAAAATGGCCACTTAATCATAAAAAAAAGTGCAAAGCTAAGAGCGCAAAGTTTAATATGGTGATCCAGAAGACTTAGATAAAGATGAAGCCCATAAAAAAGGTTAAATGCAAGATGAGGCAACTCTTACTTGTGATGAGGTGCATGAACATGATGATCAATTTGTATAAGAGGATTTAGAGCTAGTCAATAGGTTTCCTTTCGGTCCAGGTGGTCCATTTGATCCACCTGGATTACCATTGGATAAACCTTGAGCTCTTGTATGTTGATCCATTCTATGTTATATATTCCAAGCTACTTAGATGGCTTGCAAATAAGAGAATGCACTTTGGCTCAAAGGCATGATTAATTGGAAACTTGCTCATATTCTTATTGATAAGGGTAGTACACATAGCTTTGTCAATGCCAAAACATTATTTGAGTTAAAGTTGCTACCTCAAGAGATGGTCACCTCCAAATGAAGATACAAGTGGCAAATGGAGATTAAGAGTTAAGCAAGGAGATATTCCTACAAACACCCATTGATCTATCACAATCTTGTACCATTATGATGATGAACTTGATTGTAATATTTCCGCACGAAATATTAATGATCCTAGAACCCCACACATCCCGTGCAAGAGCAACTTAAAAGCAATCTCCCACAACGGAAAAAAACCTTTGGCTAAGTGCTTTCTCTGCGTGTTTCAATAAACACTAGCCCGCATCGTGTATGGAAGACCGTGGCTAAAAACCCGTAGTTCCACGCGGGAACACCCTTTACGGGAAAAGCAAATGGATAATGGATACATTTTTGGCAAATTTTTTTATAATAACCCCCTCCCCTTCAGCCGTTGCATGGCGGGGGAGAGGGAGTGTGAGAGGAGTGGGTGTGGAGTAGGAGAGCACAGGGGAGGCGGAGGCACGCAACTAGCCACATGTGTGGCTATCCCCCCCCTTCACAACCTATATGACCCCCCCTCTCTCAAGCTTGAGAGGGGAAGGAGAGAGAGGAGAGTCGTGCTGTTGCCTAGGGGAGGTCGTGCTCCCGCTGTAGCTGCCCGCCGTCGCCAGGACTACTGTCGCCTGCTGCTGTGCCACGCCGCCTCCACCACCATCATCATCATAATCATCATCATCGTCAACATCGTCGTCATCATCTTTACCTCCCTCCTCATCATCCTCTCCAATCACTCTCTCTCCACATCTTTCTAGTACTTCAGAAGCTTAGAAGCTTCTAATTAGAAGCTTCTAAATAAGGCTTCCATAAGCCTTATTCCCTCGTGCTTTTCGGGTTTTTAAAAATCGAGGTTGCAAGGGCCGATTCCTGCGAAGGGAAGTAAGTATGCGGGCACAATGGAGTTTTGGGAACCGAATAAAGGGCAAGGAGAGTTTGCCGAGTCGAGATCTACGCCCTCAATGGCTCCTAAGCAAAAGTTGCGAGGCCCACACACGGGAGCTTCCACCTCGAGTACACATGTGGACAACACTCCGATCCTTAATGCCCAGGTTCTTAAAAATTAATTCCCCATGAAGGGATGCATTAAGCATGTTGGTTTTTAGGGAAATTTAAATGCATTTACCCATTCGATTTATAAAGCTTAGTGGCATGTCGAGCATTTGTATTTTGCTTGCACCTCCATGGTCAAGAGTAGCTGCTAATTTCAACGCATGATGCATAAGTAAAAAGACAGAATTGTGTAAAGGCATTTTGTTGCACCTCACAAAGGATAGGATATATAACTCGTAACGCATTTATGTAATTAATTATTGGTGTGTCTTGCAATTAAGGTAATCATAGATGAACATTAAATGGTCCGAATAGTTGCAATGCATGGAAAGGATTTATGTACCTTGCAAATTGCATGCGATGGTAGTTCATTTTGAGTCGGATTAAAAGCTAAAGGAAGGATTAATTTAATGATGGACTCGTGGCGTTCGCTCATGTATGAAGATCTTTTATCAAAGTTTGAATGCATCTTCAATAAGAATATTAAAGCTTGACTTCGTTGCATCAACGTAGGGTTAATATGAGTTAGCTCTGAATGCCAATCATTATAGTTTAGAGCAAGGAAAATAATGATCTCTAAGTCGCATAAAAGCAGAAGGTCTATGGTTTGAAGTTGCATACTCGCATGGAATGATACATCTCACCTATCTTTCAGTTATTTACATCTTTTAGGGGAAAGTACTTGCAAATTTAGAAGAATGTATTTGCATCTTAATAGAAAGATCATCTTAAATCGTGGGTTGGTTAGAGCAACTAAGTAATCTGCATGAAAATCATAAAGATACGATTAGATTGCAAATAATGATCACCTCAAAGTGCTAGGTAGGGCTAAGTTACGTTAAAATTCTTCCTAGTATCGCAATTGGGATACCGATTTAGGACTTTCAATCCCAAAGATCCTACCCGCATTCACAGAATGTTAGGGTTATCTAATCGCCGTGCAAGAATGATCTAGGGTTCACACCCTAGGGGTAAATTGACCAAATACTAGACTTCCATATGAATTTAGGAACCCTAGGGCCAAGACGTTATTGGCCTAGTAAGGTTAGGGTTGGTTTGGGTCAAGAGGACTCCCAAACCCTACACATTGACCAAAGGTATTCTTGACCACGGAATACTGGATGATGGGAGAATTAATCCCACAAGTTAGATGCGACACCTATCTCATGCAACAAGTTGCAACGTCGCATAATTTGCATCTAAATCACAAAGTAGTATTGCCACCTCTTAGAATAAGGTTGGCAAGTTCTAAGTACAAGTCTAATTTTTCTAGCGGATGAATAGTCATCCTGCTACATCACCCTTCCTTGGGTGAATTGCCAAGTTAGGGTAATTATGGATTGCCTGGCAAGCAATTGACCAATCAAGTGAGGACAACGGGATTGTCTAGGATTTATTGACCATAATATATGGAAACCTAAAGTATTGATAATTTGGGTTAACAGGATATAAACCCTAACCGAAGGATAAAGGGTAAACAAGCAACTTAGCTTACGAGACCCTTGTGATCTTGCCAAGTCGAAATTGATCCCGGATCAAATGCTGAATGTATTCAGAGAGAAGAAATTATACCTTAGCAGTTGGCCGTATAAACGACCACTGGAGTGCTTGTGTTTGTAAACTTAGGAGCATTGTTTGTTCTTCTTTGCTCAAGGAACTAATGCTGGAAAATAACTAATGCTTCAGGTTGAAAGCCCTGGAGGGAGAGGCAGCATTAGTTATCCCCGACTTCTACGAGACCCTATCCAAGGGGGTTGTTTAATAAGGCTTCCATAAGCCTTATTCCCCCGTGCTTTTTGGGTTTTTAAAAACCGAGGTTGCAAGGGCCGATTCCTGCGAAGGGAAGTAAGTACACGGGCAGAAGGGAGTTTTGGGAACCGGATAAAGGGCAAGGAGAGTTTGCTGAGTCGAGATCTATGCCCTCGATGGCTCCTAAGCAAAAGTCACGAGGCGCACACGCGGGAGCTTCCACCCGGAGTACACGTGTGGAAAACGCTCCGATCTTTAATGCCCATGTTCTTTAAAATTAATTCCGCATGATTAAGCATGTTGGTTTTTAGGGAAATTTAAATGCATTTACCCATTCGATTTATAAAGCTTAGTGGCATGTCGAGCATTTGTATTTTGCTTACACCTCCCTGGTCAAGAGTAGCTGCTAATTTCAACGCATGATGCATAAGTAAAAAGATGGAATTATGCAAAGGCATCTTGTTGCACCTCACAAAGGATAGGACATGTAACTTGTAACACATTTATGTAATTAATTCTTGGTTGTGTCTTGCGATTAAGGTAATCATAGACGGACATTAAATGATGTTCGAATAGTTGCAATGCATGGAATTGATTTATGTACCTTGCAAATTGCATGCGATGGTAGTTCATTTTGAGTCGGATTAAAAGCTAAAGGAAGGATTAATTTAATGATGGACTCGTGGCGTTCGCTCATGCATGAAAATCTTTTATCAAAGTTTGAATGCATCTTCAATAAGAAAATTAAAGCTTGATTTCGTTGCATCAACGTAGGGTTAATACGAGTTAGCTCTGAATGTCAATCATTATAGTTTAGGGCAAGGAAAATAATGATCTCTAAGTCGCATAAAAGTAGAAGGTCTATGGTTTGAAGTTGCATACTCGCATGGAATGATGCATCTCACCTATCTTCCAGTTATTTACATTTTTTAGGGGAAAGTACTTGCAAATTTAGAAGAATGTATTTGCATCTTAATAGAAAGATCATCTTAAATCGTGGGTTGGTTAGAGCAATAAGTAATCTGCATGAAAATCATAAAGGTACGATTAGATTGCAAATAACGATCACCTCAAAGTGCTAGGTAGGATTAAGTTACGTTAAAATTCTGCCTAGTATTGCACTTGGGATACCGATTTAGGACTTTCGATCCCAAAGATCCTACCCGCATTCACAGAATGTTAGGGTTAGCTAATCGCCATGCAAGAATGATCTAGGGTTCACACCCTAGGGATAAATTGACCAAATACTAGACTTCCATATGAATTTAGGAACCCTAGGGCCAAGGCATTATCGGCCTAGTAAGGTTAGGGTTGGATTGGGTCAAGAGGACTCCCAAACCCTACACCTTGACCAAAGGTATTCTTGACCACGGAATACCGGATGATGGGAGAATTAATCCCACAAGTTAGATGCGACACCTATCTCATGCAACAAGTTGCAACGTCGCATAATTTGCGTCTAAATCACAAAGTAGTATTGCCACTCCTTAAAATAAGGTTGGCAAGTTCTAAGTATAAGTCTAATTTTTCTAGCGGATGAACATTCATCCTGCTACATCACCCTTCCTTGGGGCTGAATTGCCAAGTTGGGGTAATTATGGATTGCCTGGCAAGCAATTGACCAATCAAGTGAGGACAACGAGATTGTCTAGGATTTATTAACCATAATATATGGAAACCTAAAGTATTGATAATTTGTGTTAATAGGGTATAAACCCTGACCCAAGGATAAAGGGTAAACAAGCAACTTAGCTTACGAGACCCTTGGGAACTTGCCAAGTCGAAATTGATCCCGGATCGAAAGCTGGATGTATTTGGAGAGAAGGAATTATACCTTAGCAGTTGGCCGTATAAACGACCACTGGAGTGCTGTGTTTGTATACTTAGGAGCACTGTTTGTTTTTCTTTGCTTAAGGAACTAATACTGGAAAATAACTAATGCTTCAGGTTGAAAGCTTGGAGAGAGAGGCAGCATCAGTTACCCCTGACTGTCTGCCAGACCCTATCCAAGGGGGTTGTTAGCCGCGTCGCGTACGTGGATTGAACCCGCCCGCGAGAGGTCTTTCTGTGGTGGGTGCTACTTGGATCAGAAGGACGCTTGGGTGCCAGGGGGGCTCTGGCCATAAATCCCTTGCCTCCGGGTCTTGCACAAGAGGCTGACATGACTCGAGATGGGATCTCGAGGCCTGCATACTAATCAACGGGTGGAAACTTGGAATAGCGATCCCTGAGGATTGCTGGAATTGCCTTCGGGTGGATTATGGATTAGCCTTCCTGCTAGATTATATGATGTATTCCAAAGACTAATAAATAAAGATCAAATGTTGAAAAGGAACTTGATTGACATTGTTTTTCTATGTCAGTGCCTAAGTTACGTGAAGGAATCGGTGATTAATTGGCTAATTAAGGAAGCTATTTTTGCTTGTCAAACTAAATGTGGTAGGTAATTAGATAACTAAAGTAACCCGAGGAAAGTGCGGTGGATGTGACCCTGGGTCCGTCCTACGAAAGGGTGGCCCCGGTTGGCCGGGAACTTTTCTCAAAGGAATTGACAGCAAGGTAACAATGACCTAGAATCTAGAAAGCTAGAGTCCCAATTTATATTGTTTTAGGGGAACGGAATGGGACTATGCCTTATAGGTAGAGAGGTTGAGCGTCGCATCCCTCTCGTTTCCCATCCTCCTTGAACCAAGTGCAGTATAAATCCACTTCGACCCTGACGTTTCTGCACAAGTAGACGCTAGTTACTTTCTAGGAACTTGACCATTAGGAAAACCCTGATTTAGGTCGGATCTAAGTGGGAACGGCCGGAATGCTTCCGCTTCGTGGCAGACTCGAGAGGACCTAGATCGCAAACCCCGTGACATTCTTTGAAAGTGCCAGGCGACGCTTTCTAGACTCTCTTCCCGATGGGCTACTAAGACGTGTCCTATAAGTGGACAGGGGGACACGTTACATTGATTATCTTAGATATGGTTCCTATTGACATCATTGTTGGCTGTGATTGGCTTAAGAAGATTGAAAATTTTTCCTTGGATCTTAATAATATGTTTATGGAGTTTACTTGGAAGGGGAAGTAAGTAACACCTAATGGCATAGAGAGAAAACAAGTAGAAGTAATCAACAAAAAGAAGATGAAGAGAGAGATCAATCTGTCTTCCATTTTCACACTTTTCCTCTCAAAGGTTGATGGAAATCAACAAACTTCAACACCTAAATAGCATGATCCATGTGTTTGTAGACTTTCGGAAGATTTTAAAGGAATATTTCAGCCTCCTACATCATTACTATCTAAGAGAGAAGTGGATAATCCTATTGATTTGAGAGGTGACATTAAATCTATCAATCCCCTTACAGGTTGTCAAAGTATGAAAGAGAAGTGGAGAGATAAGTTAAATATTTGTTGTAAATGGGATTTAATTATTCTAGTCACCCTTTGCTTCTCCCATGCTACTTGTTAAGAAGAAATATGGATCCTATAGGATGCTCATTGATTATAGGGACCTCAATAAGAGTATTATAAAGAACATGTATGCTATCCCCTACATTGATGATTTGTTGGGTGAACTCAAGGATTAAAAGGTGTTTACCAAGATTGAATTGAGGTCAAGTTACTACCAAATGAGGATAAAGGAAGGTGACGAGTATAACACATCTTTTAGAATAGAAAGGGGTCTCCACCACTTCTTGGTTATGTGGTTTGGGCATTCTAATGCACTTACTACTTTCCAGGATCTTATGAATAAGGTTCTATAGCCATTCTTGTATAGATTTATCTTAGTATTCTTTGATGATATTCTCATGTACATAGTGTACTTTTATGGCTAGTGAGGTAGAATATTTGGGTCACATCATGGGTGAGAAAGGGATCAGTGTGGATCCAAAAAAGATAAAATGTATGAAAGATTGGCCCATGCCACAAAATTCTACTTCATTGAGAGGATTTCTAGGATTATCCTCTTTTTATCAAAGATTCATCAAGAATTATGGCCATGTAACAGCTTCTCTCACTGATATATTGAAGAAATATACTTTCTATAACGCACTACCTTGATTTCTTGACGGATAACGTTTTAGTAGTCGCCTAGAGTTTACCTTCTAGCCGTCTCCATCCGTACTCTAACCAGAATGATCGGTTTTTGTCCGACTAGTTAACCCTAGGTCTACCTTGCAAGGAAAACATCCTGCCGTTACCCATGGAGGACCGACTTGAAGGTTCCTAATTGACCTAAATAGTCTATCAGCAACTAGCTCACATTCGGAGCTTTCCTTTGAAAGGCTTCTTGTCCGAAAGGAGGGACTGCCATTACCCTTCGTTCATGGAGTACAATGCTTTTTTCCAATAGCAGAATAAGGATTTATGAAATTCCTCGTAGTGCTCTAGCACAACCATCGTACCTTTCCCTTAAGATAATTTACAGTTTGGGTTCTGAGACCAAACCCTAAGTAAGTCAATGAATCGGCCCTTCCTAGAGTTTCTTCCTAGTGTTTGTTTTTGGGGAAACCTCTCGGCAGTCAACCAAGACGACCCTGCCATAGGACTAGATTCGTCGGGAATCCATCCACCCGCTTCTCTCTCTGGAAGTTCTTAGTTATGCAATTACCTACCATATTATGTGAAACATATAAAAACAACTTCATTAATTAAAATCCTTTCATGCATAATTGTTCATTTAAGTAATTTACTCACCGGAGATACAATCCAAATAAAACAACTTCATTGATTATATTCCATAATGTGTATTATCCCGTCCATACAGGAGAAAAATTACAATTTCACTTGCTACCTCATCCGACGCATTTTCAAGTCACTAAGATCAAATCCACCTATAGCTACAGTTCATAGGTGTCCCAAGTAGAACTCAGGCCATACAGGGGACCAAGTAGTTCTTAGGTGCAAAAAAGGGATTTACTAGCCAGAGCCCCCTTGGAACTCTATCCACCTCCTACTTAATACGATCCCTGCTGGGAGACCTCTCGCCATCAAAGCCAGTCCAAGCTTCCGTGGCGGTAAAAACATCCCCTCTTGGTATGGGGATTCAACACCTATCCTTGGGGGAGGTATAGGGCTCCTCAATTCTTATCTGTTCCAATTCTTAATTCAATCAGGATCTAATCTAGAAAATTACAAACAAGATTGATGTCTGTAAGCAATTATGGCTTCAATCAATCATGCAAATTTCAAGTGATGCTTAATTCTAGTAGCAATCGACACTTGAGTTTCACATAATGAAATCTTCCCCTTGGAATTTAACTAGGGGTATCTAGATTTTGGGGTCTCTAACTTCCCAGTTATTGTAAGTTTCTTGGCCTTAAGTCGGTATTTCTCAAGAGACCTATCTTATTTCTATTGAATTTGGATAGAACTTCTTAAGAAAAAAACCTGTGGTATTGCGGTTGGTAAAGGGTTGTTATCCGCGCCCTTGACTCCGTTAATTACTCCCATGCTTGCAACTCCAATTGTTGCTTCCACGTCAGTAGGGTCATTCGCAATTTCTGCTTTTGAATTCTTTTTCTTCAGGGCCATGGCAGAAATATGATTTATAGAAAAAGAAGAAGAACACGACAGTAATACCGATTGGCAAGGGTGTAAGACTCTTGATGATGATGATGATGGATATTACAGGATTCAATGATGTAGGCCTCGTGGATGATTCTTCTTGCCTCATGGAGAGCAATACTTCACTCTCTCTAGTAGACGGAATAGGGATGAGAGTAGAGGTATGATAGAATATGAGAGAGTTCTTGAGTTTCTTCTCTTCTCGGATTAGAGTAGAAGAGGATGAGAGACCTTCAGCGTATCTCCTTCCTTGGGTTGAACGGAATGATGTCTCCTCATCTCATGGAATAGAGTCTCCTCCTTCTCAATCAACGTCTTGTCCTCATCTCTTGTCACTCTCTCTGGTCATTCCCAAGCCCTCAATTTATAGTTTTGCAAGGGGGTAGAAGAGAGGAGCTTGCTTTTTTAGTGATTTTTGATGACATCATCGATGACCCCTCATGACCAGTCGTCCGATCGGATGCATAGCCATCCAATTCGTACTATCAGCCACCATTAGACACTCAAACTTACGAAAATCAAACGCCCAAATCAGACCGCCTGAAAATCAGATGCATCAAAATCGAACAAACGAAAATTGGACCGCACATTTGACACTGAGAATCAAACCAAAGACATATGGTCCAAACGGGCATGCCAAAGAGATACATGTGGAATAGAACCCACAGACAAAACATGATCAAGGGAAGAAATGGTCAGGTTTTGATGTACATTTTTATGGTATTATGGTTTGTCTATGTGTTACAATTACGGGTACAGTTTGTAGTTTTTTCTTTCTTGTCTGATACGAGGATTTGGGTGTCTGTTTGTTGCATCGCATGAAGTTTTCAATCGCATATGTGTAGAGGTCATGCCGATTTTTTTCGAGGATGTGGGTTGTTTGGGATGATAAATGGGTTAGCTACGTATGTATGTGTATGTCCTTCTTTTTGATTGATTTCTTTTTTATAGCCCTTTGGTTGTTTTGTAGGCAGTATCTACGAGGAGATCTGTTGATTCCAGATGAAGTAGATATGGCCTGGTATGTGGGGGATGTGGTTTTGCAAGCTGTCTTGTATGTCAACTATTTGGAGTTGCGGATAGATGACATGTTTCAGTGTTACTCCTCAAAAGTGGCTACTTGCCCTGACAATTCCTGGCACTCAATGATTGATTCCGTGGTCCTGAATCAACGTCAGAACACAGCTTCTACCTATGTACAAAGCACTAACCAATTGAGGGTGGATCTCTTAGCTTAACTTTCCAAAAACCATCCATTTGATTCAACCTTTTTTTATGCCTATCAGAGAAGATCTGTTCCTAGCCTATTATACTACCAACAAATGGCTCATCGCTATGATACCTATCTTTCCCTTTATCAAACCAATTCAACAGCTATCTTATCTCTTCTTTTCCAACCTCAATCTTTTTCTCAAATTCCCATATTTACCTATTTCTCTTTTATCGAAGATAGAATATTTTCCCCTTCTCCACCATGCCCTTCTCCATCTATCCATATACCTTCTACTTTTCCTGTTTATCAATTAACACCTTTTCTAACTGATTCACTTAAATTTTCAGCCACTCCTTCTTTAACTTATTCCTCCTTTTATGATTTTGCCTACCCATCTCTTCATCCTCTTTTACTTATTCCACTTCCATCTCCTACCACTTCTATTTCTCAACCCCCTCAGTTGGTTAGTGAATATGAAGGGTTTGATCAGCAGATTTCCAGAAGAAGAGGATGGAGCTCGACTGATTCTCTTACAGAACCTCAGATAAATTGGCCAATAATTCCAAGAGATTGGACAACTGCCAGTCAAGCATACCAGAATTACCTTCATTTTGCTCACCAATATTCACAATCTCTAAATCCTTCAGTGAGATTAACAGCTCATTTTGCTTGGTATCTAGCATACATGCATAGGCATTCCCATAATTATCAAAAGGCCATTCCAAAGCTTTGTATGAATGTCAATGTGAACATTGACTCCCACTAGTTGGAAGTCCTATATTTTCATGCCCTATGTCTACCTAGCAGATACCTTGTTTTGCTAGAAAGGATGTGCTGCATGTAGTTCTTTCAAAATCCTCCAAAGACAGTTGTAGATGAATCCTTCTCCATGGATCATTATCGAAACCACCAAGCCTTCAAAAGGAATCATCTTCATTGATGCCTTTGTAATGTATTTTGGATGATTCTTAATGATAGATATATATATCTCTCTTTGGAGATGTCATTCAGATATGTGTTTGTGTGTGTGTTGTAATAATTGTATGTGATGAGTTCGTGCTGATTGAGAATAATTTGTTCGAGAGCTCTTTTCAAGCTATTGATGGTGGATGGAAAGCCTATGGTGGAAAGCTGAAGAGAACCTCTTATATCCTTTACAAATTTGTTATGAATTTTTAAATGATTAATCAGATGAGTTAATGAATAACGAAGTTTTCCTTTAGTAGTTTTTTCTATCAGATACATGTGATAAATTGGGGTCGTGCTTTGGTGAGACTATTGAAGATCCTACGGAAGATAAAATTGAGCTCTTGAATGAACTTATATTCTTCTTTTCCTTAGGTTGTGAGGATGCTTCCTTTCTAAGTGTGGAGATATGTTGAGAGTGGAAAAAAACTAAAATTTTGACTGATTTTTGTTGTTTTTGAGGTCTGAATGATTGATTTTTGATGGATTTAGAATGATGTATGATTGATAATGAAAGCGTTTGAGAGTGTTTTGGATGGTATTGATTATGTTTTGGAAGTTCATGATGATTCTCAATAGAGATATGAAGCTTTGTGATGTTCTGATAGGTTCTGTTGAGATTCTAATTGGTTCTGTATACCTTCTGTATAGCTTTTGTTTTGTTTTGATTTTCTTCTGTATGAAGCATGGATTGATGATTGATGAAGATTGAGATCTTTTGAAATCTTATTGAATAGTTTTTGATAGTATGGAATGGTTTGAGTTGAGTTATGAGGTTCTGATGACCTTTTGTAACTGTTCTGTAGACCTTCTGTAGAGCCTCTATATCTGCTCTGTAACTGTATTGTAGCTGCTCTGGTACTGTATTGTACTGTTCTGTAGACCTTCTGTAACTGTTCTATAGAATGTATGTGTGACTTTGGGAAAGTTTTCTAACTTTTGGAAAGGATGAATCTAAGTTCAAAAGAGCTAAAATAAATGGAAGAAGCAGTTGTTGAAGACGAAAGAGAAGACTAAGTGACAGTGACAGTAGTGAGCTGTGAAAAGACACTGTAGTGGCTCTGGTGACTCTTCATATCAGACATACCTCTTGGGAGGTGCATCCACGACCTAAGAAGGATTATTGAGGGTTATTATGAGAGTATTGTAGTGAGGATATGATGTACAATTGATAGAGAGAGAGAGAGAGAGAGCGAGAGATAATCAATTCTATCAAAACAGTGTAACTGTATATAAGAGATTGAGAGAGAGAACTATGAAGATATTGAAAATGAATAATATATGATTGATTTCCATTCAAAGATGGTGTATTCTTTTGTGTTATTTGTTATATTGATGGATTCTATGAAGATGTTGAAGATTATGGTTGATTCTATCAAATCCGTGGGAGAAATCTACTATGATGCTGCCTGAAGAAGTGCTGTTTTCGTTGTTTTGATGATCAAAAGAATGAAATAAAAGCTTTTTGATGTTACAAGATAGATTTTCTTGCAAGAGAATTCCCTTTTCCTTAGTGTTCCTCTTGGGGCTCCAGTCGTATGAATGACCACAGAAATGATCGTGATTGTACAATTAGGTATATTGTTTGAACTTCTTTGCTCAAGGAACTAATTCAAGGCCAAATACTTATTGCTTCAGGTTAATAGCTTGGAGGGAGAGGCAGGTTTAGTTACCTCTGACTACTTGCCTGACCATATCCAAGGGGGTTGTTAGCTGCGCCGGGTGCATGGACCGAACCCACCGCGAGAGGTCTCTCCGTGGGTGCTGCTTGGAATGGGAGGACGCTTGTGTAACGTGTCCATTAGTATCATCCAGGACACGTCTTAGCAGTCCATCGGAAAGGATGCCTATAAAGCTCCGCCCGGCACTCCCATGGAATGTTGCGGGTTTTGCGATCTAGTTCTTCCCGCGTCTGCCACGTAGCGGAAGTATCCTGGGCGTTCCCACTTAGGATCGATCGGAATTAGGGTTTTCCTAATGGGTCATTAGCTAACAGCAACTAGCGTCAGACCCGAGCGAACTACTTTACGCAGAACGCCAGGTCCGAAGCTGATTCACGCTGCACTTGGTTCAAGGATAATGGGAAACGAGAGGGATGCAAAGCTCAACCTCTCTACCATAAGGCATAGTCCCATTCCGTTCCCCTAAAACAGCGTAAATTGGGTAAGACGTAAATTTAGGTCATCATTCTCGTTATTTGTTTTGATGATGGTGATCATTCCGCTGTTCTTCGAGATTTTTGAGAAAAGTTCCTGGCTAACCGGGACCACCCAACCGTAGGACGACCCATGGCCCATCCTCCACACTTTCCTCGGTTTGTTTTAGTTATGTAATTATCTAACACATTAATTTGACATATAACAATCAGCTTCTTTAATTAATCCCTTTAAGCACTGGTTCTTTCACGTAATCTTATCACATGACATAGAAAAACAATATCAAGCAAGTTCTTTTAACATTTCATCATTTTATCTATGAAATACAAGGAGTTCCGCCCGTAGGCTTGTCCATAATCCGCCCGAAGGCTATCCAGTAATCCTCAGGGATCACTATTCCAAGCTTCTGCCCATTAACTAGTATGCGGGCCTCGAGATCCAATCCCGAGTCACGTTAGCCTCTTGTGCAGGACCCGGAAGGCGAGGGATTTACGGCCAGAGCCCCCCCTGGCACCCAAGCATCCTCCTGCTCCAAGTAGAACTCAACGGAAAGACCTCTCGCGGCGGGTTTGGTCCACGTTCCCGGCGCGGTCAACAACCCCCTTGGTTAGGGTCAGGCAGGCAGTCGGGGGTAACTGAAGCTGCCTCTCCCTTCAGGCCTTTAACCTGAAGTATAGGTACTTATTTAATTTGTAATTCATTTTTCAAACAGAGCTCAAAAATCTCTCGCAAGCACAAACATTTCCGTTAATCAACCGAGTTGTTTGGCAAACTGCTAAGGAAGTGTTCTTTCCTTTTAAGTGTAACAACACTCGTTCCCAAGGTGTCTTGTAAATTGGCAAGATCTTTTACATTCCGGTGTAGGGCATACCCAACTTGGTTAACCCTAAGGTGCCTTAGATATGCTAGTTTCTGGTTTACAACTTTCCTTATTTAGAAGGATATCCAAAAATACGTCTTTTTGCAAGATAACCTGTGTAGGGATTTGCCGTCCTTGATGAGGGTTTTTACCCTTCTTTTACCCCTTTCTCCTTGTGAATCAATCACAAGACTAAATGATTTCATACTTGTTACGCAAGTCCTGTGATGGAATAATCTGTTTAGATTCTTTAAGCTGACGTATGTCTGGCCTAGGGTTTCTTCTTTTAAGAACCTTAGGGACAAACCCTAGTTTCTTATCTTTACGAATTTATTGTCCCTACGGTAAGGAAAGTAGTCAAGTGCTTAGGGTATGAATGTTTCTATGTTTAGATTGGTTTAGTTATCTTTCGGAAGGTAACATTAATCTTCTTGTCACGGTTTTGCTATCCTTGTGATAATTTACTTTCCAGTCGATACAGCTTAATTTTAACTTCCGTTTTCCTTACAGATGAACTCATGCCAAATAACAGCATTTGCCTTGCTAAGATATGCAATTAGCAAAGATAACTTCCTAGTGTTTTGAGCATCGAAAGAAACCTTTCATGAATTTAACCATTTACAACGATTCGTTGCGAAAGGAATAAGACTAATGGCGCAAGATATAATTTCTACACCTTAGGATTTAACTAAAATATACTATTATAGTAAATGGTTAATCTTGCTCGTAATTTATAATGCTTGATGCAATTTGAAGAAGCTAAGTTCTATACATTGTCATTCATAAGCTAAACTCCTTCGCTACAATAACTCGAACAAATATATCCTATCCTTAACAATTTTTCTTTGCATGATCAGCTTAAAACCGAATTTAAAGCCAAGAAGAAAAACCTGGTTTTGGGGTGAGATATCCACATGGATACCAGGAGATGACCCTCCCGCAGCTACACCTTGGACTTTCTTCGGCGGCATCGTAATTCGAATGTGAGATAGCCTTTTCCTCTTTCTTCTGGAATTCCACCGTCTTCTCCTTCCTTCCCTTTCTTTTATCTTTTTCCCACTCTTCCTCCTTCTCTCTTTCTTTGCACTCCCTCTACTTTCCCTCCCTTTCTTTTATCTCACGGCTACTTCTCCCTTACGGGATACCATCCGAGGCCATGATGATGGTTTGGATTTTTAGGTTCGGGGGGGGGGGGGGGGGGAATAATAATGGGGATACGGGGGATTAGAGAAAAAAAAAACTTAGGGAGTTATGGGAAAATAAGAATTATGAGGGGGGTTGAAAAAGGGTTAAAAGGTTATAAGGGTTGAAAAAGGGCTTAGGGAAATTAAAAACCGGGGGTAGGTTCCCAAAGTCAAGGGAGGGCTTAAGGGAAAAAGGGAATTTAAAAAAAATCCTAGGGGGGGGGGGTTTAAAACCGGGGGGGGAGGGGGGGCGGGGGGGGGGAGAAACAAGGGTTTAGGGGGATTAAAACCCGAGGGGGGGAAGGTGTGTTGGTTCTTAAGGCCAAGGGGGGGAAATAGTAAGGAGAATTTTGGTGGGGGAAAAAAAAGCTTATAGAGCCTTAAGGGGGAAATTCCAGGGGGTAATCTTAAAGGCTTATAAGGAATTTTATATGGGAGGGGGGAAAAGGCTTAAGGATACCATATGAAGACCCTTTTAGGCAATTTGGGGAAAAAAAGGGGCTTATAGAAAGCTCACAGAAAAGGGGGCTTCCCTAAGGTCCTTGGAAGCTTCCCAAGAAGCTTCTTTTGGGGGGGGGTGTCGTGGAGAACCCACGTGGCAATATGTGGCGGCCGTATACGTTGGCAATTGGCGATGTCTTCTTCGACCCCAGCGGCTTCACGACCCTCTGTATGGCAGAGCTGGAGACGTCTTTCGTTCCCACGCCTGATTGCTTCCTCACAGCAATGATGTTCTCCACTCTCTCTCTCGACATGATGCAGCAGCGGGACGGCCTCTACGACTCTTCTTCCTCTCTTCCTCACGGCTCCAGCCTTCGATCTCTGGCGGCCGTATACGTTTAAATAGTGGAGGGGAGGGGGATCTTCCCTCCCTGCGTGTCATCACGCATGTCCCCCCTCCCTCCATAAGGCTCCAACAAGGATGCAGAAGATATCTACTCTCTCAAGGAGATGCATGAAAGAAGAAATAAAGAAAAAGAAGCAAGAATCAACTTTTTGGAATCCAAGTTGACCACTGAGGATATCAGACCAAATCCCAGAGCATCTGGTCCTAATTTTGGCCAAGGAGGTTTCATTTTCAAAGTTATAGAGAGGAGGACAATCTGGGGGTAGCCATAGATTAGAAGTGGAGTGTTATAGAAGTTATAGAAAGGATGATAGTCTGGGGGTGGCCAGAAATTAGAAGTGGAGTGTTACAGTGTTAGAATATCAAGCTCCCGTTACTCTTCAGTCATCCTATCTTTATGTATGTGACTGACATTAGCTGGATATAGTTGTACACATGTGTGACATTCAATAAGTGGCTGTAGTCAATGACTTAACCACACTTAGTCTTAGTTAGTCATACCTATGTGTGTAAGTCTCTTTCAGTTAGTATGATGGAAGAATAATGGAGGAAGAACAACAATGAGCTGAGGGTCATATTTTGCTCCACTCTGTCTCTCTCCCTCTCTTCCAAAATGGTATCAAAGCTTGAATACATGGAGCTTGAGGGCTTGGTAATGGCCATTTGACATCAAGACATCAGATCTGAAGAAAATGTCATCAAAGGAGACTATGCTTGCAGCCCGTTTTTTTGCATAAGCTATATCTTGCTACAGAAATTGTTTTTGGAGAAATGGCATGCATTTCTTGACCGTTTCAATGTGGTCTACAACTTTGCAGAAGAAAGTTTTTTCAAATTCCTGACAGTTTTTGAGATATTCAGCATAGACCTATCTAGACTAGCTGTTTACTACAGTAAACAACAGGTGATTCCAGGGCACTGGTGGCTTTCATCCTAACAATGTATATGCCCTTATTATCATGTTTTTGAGCATGATATTGGAGTGTTAAATACTCAATTTTAGAGTTTATTTGCAGGCTGGAAACAGTGAACTGGTTGATGTCCTGAATTTGGAAACAATATACCTACAGGGTTGAAGTATCTGTGATGCTTGTTTGCTACTAACAAATGCTTGGATCATACCAGTTTGAGTGGTAGATTCTTTTTAGGATACTAAGAGTTCTGAAAGTCCAAAGTGTGGACTGATTTGTTGCTAGTTATACTAGGTTATTGACTAGTTATTGTCTGCAGGAAGGATACCTATCATCTTCACTTGACATATATGCAATATATTCTGACCGGTTGGACATGTATCGACTCTTGCATAGAGTGGCAACTGAATGAGATGTTTTGGGGCTCTTTTGAGTTCTGAATACTCTTGTTTTAACAGAAAAAATACCATTGGTTATAGCTGTGGGTTGGCTGTATTTAGTACTGCTACTTGCATACAGTACAAACATTGATACTTGTATGGACATAGTTTGTTGCTGGGATGTTTTGCCACTACCATAGAATGTTTTGAACTAATTTGAGCTTGGGTTATGGTCAATTGACTGTGTTTTTTCATTGTTGGAATATAGTTTATAGCAAGAAGGTTGTCAGGAAAACTGTCCTGATTTGCAAGAAATTGTCATGAATAGTAGGAAACTGGTCCTAAACTGTAGGAAAAGGAGTCAGATACTTATAGGTTGTATACATCATTGAATACCTAAGCTACAACTATGGAAAATTCTCAAGGTACTGACAATATCACTCAAATTGTGGGAGAAAAGATGGACAACAAAAATTTGGCTTTATGGAAGTTCTGTATGAATAATTTTTTGGTTGGTAGAGGTTATTGGGACTTATGTACAAGTGATGAAGTTGAACTTGAAATGCATGAAAGGAATCCGACAAATGATAAAAAAAGGGATCATAAGCTATGGATTGAGAGAGCATGCAAGGTGTTACATTGGTTTTCCTTATGTATATCAGATGCTACGGTTATATAGATTACTGGATGCAGTTCTTCAAAGGATGCATGGAACATACTCATGAAGAATTATGGAAATGTAACATATGCAAGAAAGATTTAGCTAAAGCAACAGTTCAATAACATGTCTAGGAATGGCAGAAGCATTCAGATCTACACTAGAGAGATCAAGAACATAGCGGATTAGCTTGCCACCATTGGATCTTCAGTGTTTGAGGATGATATGATTGCAGTGACATTGAATGGACTTCACAAAGAGTATAAAGCATTTGATACTTCTATTTCTGTGAGAGCTGAATCCCCTGATTGGGATGAGATGATTGCTTTGCTGCTGCATGAGGAGGTTAAGCTTGGATTGAATACAGGTTCTAGTACATCTCAAAGCCGAGACATTGTTCTTTACTCTAGCCAGTGTGGCAGAGGTGGCACAGGCCGTGGCTCTTTTTGAGGTCGAGGAGACATTTGAAACACTTATGGACATCATCAACAGAATGCTTGGCATGGCATAAATACACAGCCATCATTTGAGGCATTGTCGGCTGCGATGACCACAGTGGATTAGGTGCATTATACTGCGGCACTGTTTGCATCTGGGGATAGGATTAGGGAACTATCCTTGGGACTGCATTTGGTGGGTATACCATTCCAGGCATGGGAGGAGGTAAGACTCCTCTTCCTGGAGTCATTAATAGCCTTGCTTCAACTTCGTCATACAATATTGCACCTTCCACTACAGCTTGCAGATTGACTGGTCTTCTCAATTCCACGAACTTGCGAACTTCTGGTTGTAGGCCCCTAAGAAACACTCCTTTCTGGATGCCTTCATCCAAATGATAGTTAGTCTATCTCTTCAGGATGGATTCCATTCATGAGACATAAGCTTATACTCTTTCTCCAGAGGACTAACTTAGGTTCATAAACTCCTCTCCCATCCGCTCTTCAAAACCTTCATGTCGTTTGAATTTAGTGAGGAAGGCCAACTTCAGGTCGTCCCATGTACCAAAAGTTCCTGCTGCTTGTCTCTCATACCACTGAAATGCTGTGCCCTTGAAAGTGGCGGGGAATATTGCTAACCAATGCTCAGGGGTTCTGGCTTTGTTAGCCACACATGCTACCATAAATTCTGCTACATGAAGATCAGGGTCTTCATTGTACTCTCCCTTAAAAATTGGCAATGAGACTACATTTGTTGGCCTATCATCAATATTTCCAGGACGAATCTAACTAGGAAGGGGACCTTGAGTTGCCATGGGGACTTATGTAAAGAGTGCTTTTAGGGCGTCAAAGGAGGCTTCTGCTGCAAGCTCGTTCTCAGCTTTGATTTTTTCCTTCTCTCTTCTCACGTACCTCTGGACTCGTTCTAATGCTTGCCTCTTTATTTCGTCATTCATCAGGGGCTTGGCTCCAGCCAGTTGGTCTATAGTCAATAGGATAGTATCAGATAGGGCTTTAGTCTCTGAGGGATTCTTTGGCCAATATCTCTTCTACTTCCTGCTTTTCAATATCTCTGAATTCGGCTTTTAAACCACTACAGAGGGCAAGATATTCTGTTCTGAAAGTATTAAAACTCATTCTTCTTAGGATTGTTGTTGTGTCATTATAATAATGCCAGCTTCTAAGGGTTTCAATAGTGTATGTTGTGAAAAACACTCTGTCTACCAATTTCCAATGGGTTGCTAATTGGACAAACAGAAGATTATCAGTGCACCAAGCATCCCACGTATCTTGCTGTTGAGCATCCACGAACAGATTCCAACTCTTTTCCTTCTTGTCTTTGTGAACCTCCACAGATCACGACTCCTGAAGCTTCTTCACAATTTTCCACTTGATGATGTATGGAAACTTCTCAATGAATGCCAAATCTTCCATGGATGGTCATTCCCTCTGTTTCCACTCTTCAGTTTGTTCCCAAACAGTTTGCCACCAAGATGCAAGTTTTTGCTGCTTCAATCAGGAAGAGGAAATAGTCCACCACATAAAGCATGCATCATGATGGTAACATGTTTCCGCCATTGTGGGATGAACTTCTTGTGGAAAGTGGCTTTGATGATAAGAATCTCCAACTCTTTAGTGGAAGAAGGAACTTTGCAAACATCCATTGAATTCTCCTCTTCTTGACAATGCCATTTCCTTCATTTTCAGCCTCTTCCGATGCTTGTTGATGGCAAGTTTCCCCGGTTGCACACCAAAAATATGGAGCTCTAAGAGGAAAACCAAGGAAAAGACAGTTATCTTGCAAGAAAATCTATCTTGTAACATGAAAAAGCTTTTATTTCATTCTTTTGATCATCAAAACAAAGAAAACAATAATTTTTCAGGCATCATCATAGTAGATTTCTCCCACGGATTTGATAGAATCAACCATAATCTTCAGCATCTTCATAGAATCCATCAATATAACAAAGAACACAAAAGAATACACCATCTTTGAATGGAAATCAATCACATATTATTCATCTTCAATGTCTTCATAGTTCTCTCTCTCAATCTCTCATATATAGTTACACTGTTTTGATAGAATTGACTATCTCTGGCTCCCTCTCTCTCTCTCTATCAATAGTACATCATATCCTCACTACAATACTCTCATAATAACGCTCAATAATCCTTCTTAGGTCGTGGATGCACCTCCCAAGAGGTATGTCTGATATGAAGAGTCACCAGAGCCACTACAGTGTCTTTTCACAGCTCACTACTGCACTGTCACTTAGTCTTCTCTTCAGTCTTCAGCAACTGCTTCTTCCATTTATTTTAGCTCTTTTGAACTTAGATTCATCCTTTCCAAAAGTTAGAAAACTTTTCCAAAGTCACACATACATTCTACAGAACAGTTACAGAAGGTCTA
Organism: Lygodium microphyllum; assembly: GCF_053477565.2. Taxonomy (NCBI): domain Eukaryota; kingdom Viridiplantae; phylum Streptophyta; class Polypodiopsida; order Schizaeales; family Lygodiaceae; genus Lygodium; species Lygodium microphyllum. Next base: position 66,549,443 of record NC_141162.1, read on the forward strand.
CAGAATAGTACAGTACAGTACCAAAGCAGCTACAGTACATTTTCAGAGCAGAGACAAAGCAGATACAGAGGCTCTACAGAATAGTTACAAAAGGTCATCAGAACCTCATAACTCATACTCAAACCATTCCATACTATCAAAAACTATTCAATAAGCTTTCAAAAGATCTCAATCTTCATCAATGATCAATCCATGCTTCATACAGAAGAAAATCAGAACAAAACAGAAGCTATACAGAAGGTATACAGAACCAATTAGAACCTCAACAGAACCTATCAGAACATCACAGAGCTTCATATCTCTACTGAGAATCATCATGAACTTCCAAAACATAATCAATATCATCCAAAACACTCTCAAACACTTTCATTATCAATCATACATAATTCTAAATCCATAAAAAATCAATCATTCAAATCTCAAAAACAACAAAAATCAGTCAAAAATTTAGTCTTTTTCCACTCTCAACAGTGATGAATGCTTTGTAAGCAGTTGAGCATGAGGGGAAGTTATTCAAAGGTAAGAATGTATCTGCATATGTACATACCTATGCTCAGAAGATGGAATTCTTTGGAGTGGCTCAATTTGCATGGAGCCGATATTTTGTACGTGTTACTGTTCATGATCTAAAAGCATGGATTACTGAATTATACTTGCAAGATATTGACTGGGTAGCCTTCAAGAAGACACTCAGGGAAGTATTTTATATTGAGGATACCATTCTGATTACGTGCAAGACTTTTCAGGAGTGGGTTATACAACCCAATAAGGGTCTAGTGGCTACAGAATTGTTAAGAGAATTTGAAAGTCAATTTGAGCAGTCGGATCTCACAGAAGAGCAAGCTCTTGCAAGTCAAAAAATTGAATTGTTTCTACAGGTAGCCGATCCTGAGCTTAAGAGAAGCTTGATGATTTGCTCGAGGATCAGACTACAGAGACAGGTTTGAAAACATAGTGGAGACATATCAAGGAAGCTGTTACTGCACTTGTGAAGAAGCATAGAAGAAGAGAAATATTGCATGTCTCTAGCTTGCCCACTATTACGGGCAAAACAATTGAAGTATCCAGTAAGCCACCCACTTCTGTGGCTAACCCTATGGCTGTACCTGCTATTGTTCCCTCTATTAGGGAAGATGTCTTGGATGAATTGGTCAAAGGGATGCGGGATCTTCAATTGAAGGTTGCAAAATTGGATGAAAAAGGACAAGAGGAAAGGGGATGGGCAGCAACCCCTAAACTTGGAAAAAGATGTATGTGGTGTGACAGTTTGTAGCATGAGAGAAAGGATTGTGCTGCCTATTAAGAGGCCTTGGCACGATATCTCATATTTTGGAAAGATGGCAAGATCCATGCACAAGAAATGAGATTGCCTCTTGCTTTGAATTTTGGAAAGGGAGGTATGCAGAAGTTGTTGGAAGACTTGGCTATCCGAAATGCTTATGCTACAGTAGATGCTTCTACTTTTGGTTTACAGTTGGATAGAATGCATGGCCAAATGATGGTTGGTCCAAAGGCTGAAATATGGACACATGCTTTACATGCAGCTGAAAAGAGGAAGGTCATTGATAGTGAAATGTCTCATGTAGGGCAAGACATTCGTGGCATAACTAGTTGGGAATCACCGGTAGATGCATATTCAGTGTATGCATATTTAGAAAAGGTACAAAACACGGATGTACTTGTGGAAGAAAAACGAAAAAGAGATGAAGATATTGCAGGGACATCTAAAAGAATGACAAGAAGAAGTGTGGATCAGGCTAAAGCTGCAAATCAGCCATATCCCGAGCATGTTATGGAAGAGGTCAGTCAGGAGCAAAAACAGGATAACAAACAAGAGGGCAAAAAGAAGGGCAAGCAGCCAGGATATAAGTTGCAATTTGACATTGAGACAGCCACAGATCTTAAAAAGGTTCTTGAAGAACTGATCTTAAATAGTCGGGTGGAATTTACCTTGGGAGAGGTGCTTGGTATTGCCAAGCAAGAATTTCATGATGAGATCATTGATATAATTAAAATGAAGCATCAGTTTCTTGGTGATACCACTAGTGCATTGCTGCAATTTGAAGAGAAAACTGGTTTATTGGGTATTCAAGATGAATATGAGCATGAAGTAAGTACAGGATTGTCTATGCAAGATGCTACTTATCAATGGACAACATGTGGAAAAGAGAAGAAAGTGGCTGAAAATGCATTGTCTTGTAGCAATATGCATGGTGGAGTAAGGCAAATGCAATAATATGGAGAAGAGACTCTAGGATTTATTCCTCGAAGTCACTACACAAGAAATCATTGGGCTAGAGCTACCACTAAAATGGTAGTGAAAATAGGGGAACATGAAACTCCTTGTGTTACTTTACTTGACCATGGGTCTGAGATAAATGCCATTGAGTGGGGATTGTATGAAAATGGTGCATGGCCTGTAGACACTGATCATAGTTGGCGAATGAGGGCTGCAAATAATTCTTCAAGGGAGCTCTATGCTGCATGTCTTAATGTAAAAGTGACAATTGGTGATGTACAAGAAGAGCAACACTTCTTTGTGCAAGATAATTCCTCATATGCAGTGATTTTAGGATAGCCCTATATTACACATGTGCGTATGGAAACAAAGGTGCTTGATGATGGTTTTGCTTATGTAAGAGTCAAAAGCAAGGATGGGAGAAAATCAGTCCAATTTCTTACTATTTGTGTTAATAATCCTAGAAATCGGGATACACTTTGAGAGTCTCCTTTGGTTCCAAATGCAAGGGAATTCAAAGACTTGGATTTTCATTAAGCACTGTTGTAATGCGGGGCTACAGTAGTGCTGTTCAATGGGTGTACTCGCCTCTTGATGAAATGAAGCATGTATTTTCTATTGGTAATTCTCAATTTACAGCAAACCGTTCATGCTGGTTTAAGCCTATGGAAGCTATGTGTAGGGCTGAATGCATATCTATGAAATGGGCTACTAAGAAACTGAGAGCATTGGGGTTGTTAGTTGAAAATGATGGCATTTCAGGCATCTTTTATGGGCTGAAGCACTTGTGGAGACAAAGTATAAGACACTTGACAAAAAGGTGAAACCAATTGCTTTGCCACTTCCACCAGAGAGTAAGGATATGTATGAAAAAGTGTCAAGGCAACCAAGCTTACGGGATCCTAAAGATATAGGACATCAGTTTACATCTGAAACATTACAGGAATTGAAAGTTGGTGCAGAAGGGTTTCTTTTGCCTGCTGAGAGAGACTATTTTATGCGGATGTTAGCTAGACATGGGAAGGCATTTGCATTTCAGCCAAGTGAAATAGGTCGTGTGGATCCAAATGTTGTCTCTCCTATGGTCATATTTACTGTGCCACATGTACCATGGAACTTGAGGCCTATTCTAGTGCCTAAAGCTTGCTTGCCAAAGCTGATGGATTTTCTAAATGAAAAGATTCGCATGAAGATCTTGGAGCCTTCTTCAGCCCCATACTCAAATTGTTGGTTTACTGTTCTAAAAAAGAATAGGGCTTTGAGATTTATTCAAGACATGCAACCAGTCAATAAAGTGACCATAAGAAATGTGGGTGCAGATCCTGTGGTTGATGAATTTGCATAGGCTTTAGCAGGTAGAGCGATCTATTCTTTGGGTGATCTTTACTTGGGTTATGATTAGTTTCAGCTTGCAATTGAAAGCAGGGATATCACAACCATGAAGACTCCTTTGGCGTTAGTACGGATGTGTACTCTCCCTCAGGGTGCAACAAACCCAGTGGCAGACATGTTATCTCAAGCACGTTATGAGAATGAAGATGGGATGATGGATGAGGAGGAAGAAAATGACTTTCTTATGGCTGAAAATGATGTTGCAAGAGTGAATTTAGCAATGCAAGGTGTTGCTACAACATTAATAGAATCTTGGACAACAAAGATAAGACACTTTAGATGTTTTGTATCTTGTGTAGAAGTGTTTCTGGAAGACAAATATACAAGAGAGTGGCTGAGAATTGGTCAATACCTCAGTATATTAAGAAAGAGAGATGAATGGTCAGATGAGGAGTTTAAGAAAATCAAGAGGAAAGTGTATGTTTTTAAAAAAAAATATGGATACTTATGGAAATATGCTAAAAAGAAACAGGGTATGCCAATGCGAGTTTTGGGTGACAGAGCTTCACAAGTAAAAGTAATTCAAGAATTTCATGAAAGCTTGTGGGCTGGTCATAGAGGTGTTTGGGGTACTTTTACAAAGATCAAAGAAAGATATTGGTGGCACGGTATGTATAAGGATGTTGCTCACTTTGTGGAAACATGTATGACATGTCAAATGTATTCATCTGTGAGACATCGGGATGGATTGCAACCCACATATCCATTGTCTCTTCATTTTAAGTGGGTGGTGGATTTGGTCACAATGCCCTACAGGTCTTTGGCAAATGAGGTATCTTGTGCTTGCTCATGAAGACTTGACTAATCAAGTGGAAGGGAAAGCTTTATGTACTAAGACAACAAATGCTATGTGTACTTTTCTCTTAGAAGAGATCTTTTGTTAGTATGGCTGTGGGAAAAATTACAGCAGATAGGGGTGAGTTGGATGCAGATGAAGCTCATGATTTCTTTGCACGGTTGGGGATAAAGCTTGCTTTAACTTCAGCCTATAACCCTGAATGAAATGAAAAAAGTGAAAGAGGTCACCCACCTATTGTGAAGGCATTGGCAAAAGCATGTGGAGAGAAGGTTTAGCCACGATTGCTCCCTTATGCTTTGTGGGCCGATAGAACAACCCATAGTGTTATTATAGGATATATGCATGCAGAATTGATGTATGATCAAAAACCTATCATGCCGATAGAAGAGATGACATTCACATGGAGTGTGTTACCTTGGGAGGAGGAGTTGAATCGAGAGGAGTTGTTGGCTTTAGGCATTAGACAGTTGGAAAGAAAGTCAGAAGACATAGAAGCAGCAACTGCAAAGTTAAGGGCAGCAAGGATACTGAACAACACTACAAGGATTTAAACCTATAGTGACAACAGGTAGCAATGCAGGTAGCGGCGCTATTTGCATCACAAATGTGACGCAGATAGCAACGCAAATAGCGACGCCCCACAGGGAAAAAAATAGGCCGAAATCGGGTTCATTTCGTGCATTTTCGTCGATCGTTTTGAGAGGGAGAGCGAGAGAGAGAGCGACCGTCGTGAGAGAGGGAGAGGAAGAAGGCTTGCCACCGCCGCCGTCGCCGCTGCCATCACCGCCGTCGTCATTCGCAAAGGAGAGGAGGAGCCTTCATCACGAAGAGGAGCCGTCAAACCCTCGCCATATCTCATCGGTGAGTCCATTCTCTCATTCTTTTGCTTGTTTAGGGTTTAATTCTCTTTCTCTTTTGCTTGTTTAGGAGAGGAAATGAGAGAGAAAGAGAGGGAGAGGGAGAGGGAGGGAGAGAAAGAGAAAGAGAGAGGGAGAGAAAGAGAAAGAGAAAGAGAGGGAGAGGGAGGGGGAGGAAATGAGAGAGGGAGAGGGAGAGGGCGAGGGAGAGGGAGGAAATGAGAGAGGGAGAGGAGGGAGAGTGCATTCTCTCTCTCCCTCTCCCTTTTGCTTTTATAATTTGTGTATATGTATTGAGAGAGGGAGAGGAAATGAGAGAGAAAGAGAGGGAGAGGGAGAGGGAGGGGGAGGGAGGGAGAGGGAGAGGGAGGGAGAGGGAGGAAATGGAAGAGGGAGGGGGATGAAATGAGAGAACGAGAGAGAGGGAGAGAGAGAAAGAGAAAGAGAAAGAGAAAGAGAAAGAGAAAGAGAAAGAGAAAGAGAAAGAGAGGGAGAGGGAGGGGGGAGGAAACGAGAGAGGGAGAGAAAGAGAAAGAGAGGGAGAGGGAGAGGAATGGGGATGAAATGAGAGAGGGAGAGGGAGGGAGAGTGCATTCTCTCTCTCCCTCTCCCTTTTGCTTTTATAATGGCCACTTTTATCAAGACTTCTTTTGAGTGCCATTCACTAGCAAAGTTTCAATTTCTCAAGCTACACAAACTCTCTAATGGCCACTAGATCATCATCTAAGGGAGGTTCCAACTCTAAGATCTAGTTTATTGTCCTCTTCAAAATTAAAAACATAAAAATGACTACATTTTTTGTAGAAGCAATTGAATATGACTTTTTCTTGTGATGAGGATAGAGTTAGATCAAACATACATGAATCATTGAAGATAGGGGAAAGTATTATAGTTAGTATAGGATCAACCACTTGGGAAGTAATCAAATCCATTGAAGAAAAATCACACATGCACTTTAGGTGGACTTCCATTATGAGGCTATACAAGTAGTTTGTGAGGATTAAAGTCCCATAGCCCACTACAACTATAAAAGAAAGCTACATATCATTAAATGTAAATTTGTCCTTTGTTCTTTATGAATGATGAGAATGATGATTGAACTAGTACTGCACCCAATAAATTCATCAAAGCACAATCCTTGATGGGATTTCCTTTTGACCCTCATGGTATTATTCCATGTTGGATTTGATTTTGATCCAAAATTGAAGCTAGATATCTTCTAGTGAGGTAAATTTTTCTAAATGTTATGTTTTTTCTCACATGATGTATATATCTTCTAGATACAGGTGCGACTTCTCACTCTCATGGCCCTTCCAAGGAGCGTGCCTCAGGCTCAGGTGGATGCTGTGGAGACGTGGACGGGGTGTCTCTGTCTTGTCGTTCAGCTGGAGCTGTGTCACCTCACGGATTCGTTACACCTGTGGGGACGTCTACTCTAGTTACTCTGGCTTTTGTGCAGGGGTCAGCAGGTGGCACCCCTGTGGGTGCCACTCCGAGAGATATTACCCCTATTGGTGCACCGGATGCACAGGGGTCTCCTGGATATGCCCAAGAGCGTGGATGCAGATGGGAGAGAACCCATCTTAGGCAAACTCCAGGGGGTTATGGATATCTAGTCGATAGTAGGTCAGGAGCCATCATCATGAATGATGAGGGGAGGAGGGTGATGGCTCGCATGAGAGAGTTGTGCCAACAAGTTTTTCGGCACAACGTCTTGGATCATTGGAAGAACATACTGGAGGGGAGCAAGGACTACATAGTAGCATCCTTGCACGAGGAGTTTCCGGTGCAAGCCACAGTAGATAGATTCTCTACAGGCTAGATGATGGATTGCATGCGTGCATACATGTCACATAGATGATCTGATGCACGCAAGGCAATCAAGAGTGGGGCTGCAAAGCCCAAGTGGTTAGATAAAGAGGACTGGCGCCGACTGAGGGAGGAGGCTACAAATTCTCCAGGACGTTGGAGTCAGCAGCGCGAGGCGGCAAGGGCACGGCTCGAGACCGGAGTGGTCCATCATCTTGGGAGTGGCGGCCACAGGACATATTTGGAGGACTTTGTAAGTTTTTCTTTTGTTTTGCTTGTTTATTTTTTTGAAATATTCTTTGTACTGATAATCATGTTTCTAACAGTTAGCATTTTGTTTTCTTTGCAGCACTCCATTACAAATTGCGATCCGACTGGCCTTGAGACTCGATATGCAGAGAAGCACGGTCTCACTGCATTGATCGATTGATTGTATAGACGCGGCGGCCCTATAAGTCACTCATCTTTCTTGTCCATAGTTACCATGAGATATTTGAATGCATTATTGTATGGTGGATTGATGTGTTGTTTCTTTTTCTGCAGAGTCCGTTCAATGCTCCTTTGCGGCGGGACGAGCTTTCAGGAGACGAGGATTTGTAGCTCGCCCTTGGATCCCAGGAGCTCACACACCTTTATTTTTGAGTCGCTTGATCTATGTAGACATTTTCTATGTATTAGTGACATCCTGTCATGATTGTACCAATTGCTTTTTATGCGATCATGTATTTATTTCATATATCAGTTTTATGATTTCCACAAATTTTTTTTTCCCTGTTACTGTCGCTATTAGTGTCACAAATTTTTACTGCTCGCGTCACTATTAGCGTCATTATAGGCATCGTAGACTGTCGCTATCAGTGTCGCTATCAGCGCGACGCTGATAGCGATGCCAATACCGACGCTGATAGCGCCGGTAATAGCGACTGTTCTATGGCATCGCCAATAACGACGCTTTTTGCGACGACGGGGGCAAATTTTGTTATTTGCATTTTTGTCGCTTTACACGTCGGTATAAGGCCTATATCTTGTAGTGCAAGAAATGGTTTGACAAAAGACATAGACTGAGACCAAGAACCATACAAGATGGGGATTGGGTATTGGTTTATGATAGCAGTTTAGATAACCAGCATAGTGCCATGTGTAAGGTTTCCAAACGATGGTTTGGACCCTATGTGGTAAGACATGTGTTTGATAATGCTACTTATGTATTAAATGAGCTGGATGGGACAGCCATCAAACTTTCGGGTAGCAGGGAAAAGAATCAAATTATTCAAAAGGCAAAAATCTACTACCTATGAGTTGCCAAAATTGGAAGAAAATAGTAGTCTTGATACAGGGGCTAGCCAAGAAGATATGGAAGATGAAGAAGTAAAGGGTATGGTTGTAGAGGATGAGGAGGACTCAGAATCCGGTGACAACTAGGATTTTGGCACATACCGGAGGATGTGCAGGTTCAGAGGGGGTGAATGTCGTAATGTTATGAGGACACATTGTGAAAAAGTATGGAATGCATCATCATCCGACTTCTTTATTGATCTAGAGAGTTAATGTGATCTGAGCCATTAATACTAGTGTGAGTTGCATGGATTATCCAAAAATACTAGATTTTTGGATAATTTTAGTCTATTTTTGATATTATTTATTGTAAAAATCTGAAAAATTTAGAAAAAGGCTTCTAGATTAGGATGGCATGCAAAAATCTATTTGCTTTTTCAGCCAATTAGGGGATTTTCACAAGAGGGACAGATTGATGAAATCATGCACATCATGATCGCTAGCTGAAAACTACAGATTGAACTGAAAGAAGAAGAAGGAGTGATCTGGGAGATCTGTGATCAGGAATCTTGGGGTTTTATCCTCCTTTCGGAGCCAACGGAGCTATCAATTTGGGTTCCGAGTAGCAAAGAAGGAACTGTAAATTTTATGCACGTTTTGTTCTACGAAGAAGCTCTAGGAAATCTAATGCCTGGAGATTGCTTCTGAGTAGTGTGAAGATTCCACGTTCTTTCAATACATATTGATTCAATTCATTGTGATTTGTCTTTGTAGTGTTTACCACTTGTGTATTCTCTATCTTCTTTTCCATCTCCTATCTCTACTTCCTTCTACTTCTGATCCCAGGTGGATTTGACCTTTCGACAAAAACCCCTCCGACAATGTCCCATCCCCATTTGGCATAGGTGCAAGCAAGAAGGCTAGGGATCCTTGTTGTGTAGTATACAGAATAGGGTGATATGTTCTGTGGTGATGGTAGAAACCCATCCCATGTGTACATAGGGAGACGGTAATGGACTCCAACAAGTGTCATCACGTCCCTCAATCCTCACCTCTCGATAATTGATTGAGGAAACACTAGTCACGCTCAGCCCCCCTCTACTATCTCATGCTCGGTTGATAGATATAGGAGGGTAGCCCATTCTTGAAACCCATTGATGTAATCCTCATGGCCACTTGTACAGAGGGTGTATGCCTTGTGCACAATTGATGGTGCATTATGCATCCCGCCATGTGCCAGCATACGGTGCAAGAAGGAAGGCCAGTGAGCCTTATAGTGTCGTGCACATGAATAATTTTTTTGCATTTTGCATTTAGAGGCCCATCCTATGTGTGCAATGCTCCATGCACACATATCACCTCTCTGTTGAATATCAAGGGCAAGGACTGGTCACTCACCCCACCCTTCGTCTCACACTCTGTTGATGAATATAGAGGGCAGCCCATACTCACATCCCCATTTGGTTAGGATGAAAGCTCACGACGCTCTAAGTTTGTCAATGAAGACCAACTTCGTCTGGTTGATGGTATCAATGTGGATTGGTTGATGAAGAAGCCTACCCAAGGAGGTAGCCAACAAATTTATCGCTACATGTTGGAACCTTTATCTGTTGTAGGAACTAAAAGCATTGGAGGGGTTACAAAATTCAGCACACCAAGGGAGGTGGCTTGAAAACTTCCTCTGCAAGAGTTCATCAGCTAGGGGTTCGGCAATCCTGGACTGTGGGGTGTTACCACCACCTTTTCCACAGCCAGCTTCCTGTCCAAGGGTGTGTGCCATCTTGTCTTGGAACGAGGCCTATTATGACATGGAATTGCTTCATTTTCTCCCATAACAATTTTGTTTTATTTTATTGTTTTTTTCTTTCTTTTCTTTTACCCTACTCCCGAGGGTGTTTCCACCTTTTCTCAAAGAATAGGTCAGCATGAGAGGGATCGAAGTCCTTTTCTCCCATGACCAATAAATATAAATAAATAAATAAATAAATAAACATATATATATATATATGTTTTTCTCTTTCAGAGAGTAGATATCCTCTGTATGGTTCTTTCTCAAACAATATGAACAAAAGGCTCCAGGAATGGTTGGTTTTTAGGTACATTCAGTGGCTAAATGTCCCACTTGATGGCACTTTTTGCACTGTGTATTAGAACGCATCACATCTCTCCCACCTCTTGCAGGAGTGGATATATTGTTGGTATTCACCTTAGCATTCGTAGCTATTCTGTAATCACATCCATAAGCTCTTTCTTGATACTTGCCACTAAATTGGACAAGTAGTCCTTCATATTTCACCTCTTAGAGTATTTGTAGTAGGGTTTTGGGAATCTTCTGTGATTACTGCATAAATTGGTAGGGTTGATCCAGAGGTTAATCTGTTGTGGTTGTGATTCAGAGCTCTTGTTGATACTTGGGGTTATTGATTCCAGTGGGTAGGATTCCATTGTTGTTGAGTCACCATTGGAGGAACTGTTTGAGACCATTGTTGTTGTGGTTGAACCATTATTTGAGGTATTGTCGTTTATGGTCACTATGGATTAGGTGCATTGTACTACGGCACTGTTTGCATTTGGGGGTAGGGGTAGGGAACTGTCTCTAGGACTACATTTAGTGGGTATAACATTCCTAGCATGGGAGGAGGTAAGACTCCTCTTCCTGAGGTCATTGACAACCTTGCTTCAACTTCATCATACAATCTTGCACCTTCCACTGTAGCTTGCAAATTAACTGGTCTTCTCAATTCCACAAACTTTCAAACTTCTAGTTGTAGGCCTGTGAGGAACACTCCTTTCTAGATGCCTTCATCCAAATGATGATTGGTCCATCTCTTCAAGATGGATTCCATTTGCAAGACATAAGCTTCTACTCTTTCTCCAAGGGACTGACTTAGGTTCATGAACTCCTCTCACATCCGCTCTTCAAAACCTTCATGCTTGAATCTAGTGAGGAAGGCCAACATTAGGTCGTTCGTCTCATGTGCTAAAAGTTCTTGCTTCTTGTCTCTCATACCATTGAAACACCGTGCCCTTGAAAGTGGCGGGAAATATTGCTAACCAATGCTTGGTGGTTCTAGCATTGTTAGCCATACATGCTACCATAAACTTTGCTACTTGAAGATGAGGATCTTCATTGTACTCTCCCTTCAAAATGGGAAGTGGGACTACATTTGCTGGCCTATCATCAATATTTCTAGGATGGATTTGACTAGGAAGGGGACCTTGAGTTGCCATAGGGACTTCTGTAAAAAGTGCTTTTAGGGTGCCAAAGGAGGCTTCTACTACTACAAGCTCCTTCTTGGCCTTGATTTTTGCCTTCTCTCTTCTCACGTACCTCTGGACTTGTTCTAGTGCTTGCCTTTTGATTGTGTCATTCATCAGGGGGTTGGCTCCAACCAGTTAGCTTGTACTCAACTAAATAGAATTAAAGGGGCTTCAGTCTTTGGAGGACTCTCTAGCCAACATCTCTTCTACTTTCTTCTTTTCTACATCTTTGAATTCAACTTTCAAACAACTTTATAGAGAGGAAGATATTTCGTTTTAAAGGTATCAAAACTCATTTTTTTGAGGATCATCATCATAGTAATGCAGCTTCTGATGGTTTCAATAGTGTATGTTGCACTCTATCTACCAACTTCCAGTGGGTTGCTAATTGAACAAATAGGAGATTGTCAGTACACCTGGCGTCCCACATGTCTTGCTGTTGAGCATCCATGAATAAATGCCAACTCTTTTCTTTCTTGTTTTCGTGAACCTGACCACAACTCCTGAAGCTTCTTCACGATCTCCCACTTGATGATATGTTGAAAATTCTCAATGAATGCCAAATCTTCCATGGATGGTCATTCTCTCTATTTCTGCACTTCAGTTTGTTCCCAAATAGTTTGCTACTAAGATGCAAGTTTTTGCTACTTCAACAGGAAGAGAAAATAGTCCACCACATAGAGCTTGCGTCATGATAGTGATATGTTTCCACCATTGTGGAATTAACTTCTTGTGGAAAGTGGATTTGGTAATAAGAATCTCAAACTCTTTAGTGGAAGGAGGAACTTTGGAAACATCCATTGAATTCTTCTCTTCCTGGCAATGCCATTTCCCTCATTTTTAGCCTCTTCTAATGCTTGTTGATGGCAAGTTTCCCTAGCTGCGCACCCAAAACATGGAGCCCTAAGAGAGACACCAAGAAAAAGGGTTTTTGTTGCAAGAAAATCTATCTTGTAACATCAACAAGATTTTTTTTCATTCTTTAGAGAACCACAACAAGGAAAAGAACACCACTAGCAAGAAATCTTCACGCAGCATCATAGAAACAATTCTCCCATGGCTTTAACTTTAACAAAATCCATCACTCTTCATGCTCTTTATAGAAATCTTTGATTTTTTTTTTCATTCTTTAGAGAACCACAACAAGGAAAAGAACACCACTAGCAAGAAATCTTCACGCAGCATCATAGAAACAGTTCTCCCATGGCTTTAACTTTGACAAAATCCATCACTCTTCATGCTCTTCATAGAAATCTTTGATAGACATAGGAAAAAAATAATAATGCTCCACTTTGAATGGAAAAATATCACATAGTATTCTTCTTCATTGTCTTCATAGTTTTCTCTCACAGTCTCTCACAGAAAGATACATTGTTTAGCATAGAATTGGCTATCTCTGATTCTCTCTTTCTGTCTCAATCAATAGTACATCATATCCTCGCTAAAATACTCAATAATCACTCATAATAATCCTTCTTTGGCCATGGATGCCCCTTTCAAAACGTGTGTCTGATATGAAAGGTCACCAGAGCCACTACAGTGACTTCTCACAGGTCATCACTGTCACTTCACTTGAGTCTTCTCTTAAGTCTTGAGCATCTACTTCTTCCACTTCCTTGAGCTCTTTTGAACTGATATTCACATCTTTCCAAGGCTAGAAAACTTTCCCAAAAGTAACACATACATTCCATAGAACACTTACAGAAGCATACAGAACAGAACAGAAACAGAGGTTTTACAGAAGCTCAACAGGAGGTTTACAAAAGGTCAACAGAAAGCATTAGAACCACATATTTCATACTAGAACCATTCCAAACTAGCAAAAATCATTCAATTGTTGAGATGACAAGCTCAACACATGCGGACATTGATGATGGACTGCCTAGTTAGATGGGTCCATACGTCTATACTTAGCACGTCGGTGGTCATTATGACTCTCACATGGCCACTGACTCATTACTTATTATATTCAGGTTGTTACACCTATTTACAGCTGGCATAGTTATAGCGCCAGTCGACTAGTGTAGTCGGTTATGCATTGTTTGACTTAATAGGCCACTTTCCTTTATGTTGTATCTTATCTATACTTTGTGTACATTGTAAAGTGTGTGGAAGAAGAAGAAGAAACCAGCAAGAAAATGTTTTGGCCTCCATCTCTCTTCTTGTCTCTTGAGTGAGCTTCTCCTTGTGCATTCTGTGTGTGTTCGGCGCAGCATCTTGAGCAAGTCCCCCCATCATGCGATTCTTGACATGGTATCAGAGCCGCACCACTAAGAGAGGCTGATTTCAAAGGCTGAAGTGAAGGAAAAGAAGCAAGGTTCGAGCAAGCAAGCCACGGGTAAGAAGCTCTCCCATCCTTCCACTCTTTCTCTTGGATAGTGCTTGTGGAGGCATCGAAAGTAGGGCAGAGCAAAAATCTCAGATTGCAGTGAGATTTGATGTGTGCGAAGAGCGCTGTGTATTCTGCAAACAGGGCCTTTAGGGCTATCCCGCAGTTATTTTGGGCATCTGAGGCCATTTCAGGCCCTGTTTTAGAGCCGCAAGGTTGCGGACAACAGTTTTGGGGTACACTGTGATTTCAGCTGCTTTGACCGAAAGTACGTGCGCATGTTACAGATTTCGAATCTGTAATTCTTGAGGTGTTTTCAGGAAGTAAACATAAGGTTAATCTGCAAATAGGTTGCAGATTGCATGTATTGTTGAGCAGACAGTGAAAAAGGTTGTCTGTGTATTGCTGTGCACTACAGGTCGAGGGTTTCAGAAGATTTGCTTGCTGTTTGGTATTAGTTTTGTGATAATGGCAAAGAATAGTGGAAGCCCCATCATTGAGAAGCTCGACAAGAACAACTACCCTTCGTGGAAGTTCCGTGTCACGAACTTCCTTATTGGAAAAGGCTTCTATGAGTTTGTTTCAGGTGAAGAAAAGGAGATAGAGGTGAGTGATCCTCCAATTGCAGAAGAGACAAAGGCACGGAAGGAATGGAATGCAAAAGACAAGAAGGTCATATATTGGCTGTTTGCAGTAATTGACAATAATATACTGGGACATATTAGAAATGCAGAGAATTCATATGCAGCTTGGACCATACTTGAAAGTATGTTTTCCGTAAATACAAAGGCACGAAAGATTCAACTCAAGCAAGAGTTGAATACATTGAAGAAAGAGAAGATGTCTATCAATGAGTATGCACTTAAGGTAAGGAGCATTGCAGATGCATTGGCAGTGATTGATGCAATGCCCGATGATGATGACTTGGTGTCATCTACCTTGGGTGGACTTAACAATGAAAAGGCTTAGAAGTCTTTTGTAACTTCCGTATATGTCAGAAAGCCATTTCCAGATTTTGATGAGTTGGTCTCCCTTATGATCACTGAAGAGATCAACATACAGAGTGAGACATCTGAAAGAAGTGGTGAACAGGTTCAAGATTTCTACTCCAGTTTAGGAAGGGGACGTGGCAGGTTCTCTTCAAGAGGCCGTGGTAGTGACAACCAGCAAAACAGATTGAATCGACAATTTGGCGATATGCAGGTTTCAGGAGGTCGTGGTAACTTTAGAGGCAGGGGGAGCTTTAGAGGAAGAGGTGGATGGTAGAACAGAGGCTCTAACAACTCTGGTATTGTGTGTCACTACTGTGGCAAAACAGGTCATATTGCAGCCCAATGTTATGCTAAGAAAGATGATATTCGCAGTGGTAAGTTGCAGCAAGGAAACTATGCATCGTCTTCACGACAGAATGAAGACAAAAATGAACGTCTGTTTGTTATGCAGCATATGTTGAATGCTGTTACAGGAAAGGGAACACATGATGATGTTTGGTATATTGATTCAGGTGCATCCAATCATATGACCAGCCATGTAGAATGGTTTGGAGAGATGCAGGATTTGCAAAATGCAGGTTATGTGCAGACGGGTGATGATTCATGCCACCCAATTTCACACATTGAAAAAGTTCCCTTGTCCTTGCATGATGGTAAGACAAAGAGTCTTTTAGATGTATTACATGTGCCATCTATTACAAAGAACTTGGTGTCAGTCGGTCAAATGGTAGAGCAAGGGATGCAAGTCAGATTTAATGCAAAGGGCTGCTTTGTAGAAGACTTCAATGACAAGTGTAGGTTGGTAGCAAAGGGAAGTAGAGTTGGACGTATGTTTACTCTGGATGCTGGAATTCCTACTATGAATGCTGCTATGTATGCTAAAGGAAAAGGTGTTGTTGCAGATATTGAAATTTGGCACAAATACATTGGACATGCAAATGTACAAAGGCTGAAATTAATACAGTCCAAAGGGTTGGTTACAGGTTTGCCTACATTTAGAGTTGTAGAATTTCATAAGGTATGTGAAGCATGTCATTTTGGTAAGCAAGCAAGACAACCCTTTTCACATGACAGATATGTAAGCAGAAATATCCTTGATGTTATGCATACAGACATTTGGGGGCCTACACAAAATGTATCTCTTGGAGGCAATTCATACTTTGTCACATTCATTGATGATTGTTCTAGAAAGCTGTGGGTATATTTTATGAAGGAAAAGAGTGAAGCGTTTGAGTACTTTAGAACTTTCAAGACTGCAATTGAAAGAGAAACATGCTTGAAAGTAAAGTGCTTGAGGTCAGATGGAGGGGGAGAGTACCTCTCGAATGAGTTCAGTGATTTTTTGAGGTCTCATGGGATAAAGAGACAGTTCACATGCAGGTATACCCCACAGCAAAATGGGGTTGCAAAAAGAAAAAACAAGCATATTGCAGAAGTTGCACATGCCTTGGTTGAAAAGAGTATGCCTAAGCATTTTTGGTCTGAGGCTGTTCATACTGCTGTTTATATTATGAACAGAACTCCCACAGCTGCAGTTCATGGTATGACCCCCGAAGAATGTTTTACAAGTAAGAAGCCTGATGCCTCACACTTGAAAGTGTTTGGCTGCATTGCGTATGTTCATGTGCCAGATGAGTTGTGGAAGAAACTAGATCCAAAGGCCGAAAAGTGTGTCTTTATTGGATACTCTTTAGAGTAGAAAGGGTATCACTGTTATAACCTTGTCACATGTAAGTTCAGAGTGAGAAAGGGATGTCATCTTTGATGAAATGAGCAGTTGGTATGCATCTAGTGGTGATGCATTGGATGATGATGATGATCATGACACTCATGTGTAGGTTGAAAAGTAAGAATCACGGACTCTTAGTGGACCAGAGACGTCATCTGGTAGTCCTTGGTCTGGGAGACTAAGGAGTACTTCTACATCTTCAGGTGCATCTAGTAGCACTACAGGTAAAGACAAAGGAAAGAATAAAGTGTCAGATAGCATTGATGCAGTTCTTGATGGAGACTCCAGTGGCTCAGAGAGCTTGGATGATGAGCTTGGTATTCCTTCTATCAGGACACCAGGTGTACAGAGAGCTCATAGTAATGTAAAGGCTCCATTGAGTGATCTGGTGGTAGCAGATCTAGCAGGGTCAGATACCCTATTAAAAGATTTGGTTTTGAAGGTTATGCAGCTCACCATTATGCTTATATGGTGAAACTAGTTGAGGATGTTGAGCCCACATGTTTTGAGGAGGCTGTTGGTCATGCTCATTGGGATGCAGCAATGGATGAGGAGATGGCTGCATTAGCGGCCAACAAGACTTGGGATCTAGTATCATTGCCAAAGGGCAAGAAATCTATTGGATGTAAGTGGGTTTATAAGATTAAGCACAATGCAGATGGTTCTATTAGTAGGTACAAAGCTAGGCTGGTTGCAAAAGGCTATGCCCAGACATATGGCATAGATTATGAAGAAACCTTCAGTTCAGTTGTTAGGATGGCAACTGTTAGATGTGTGATTGCTTTGGCAACAGCTAAAGGTTGGAGGTTGCAGCAAATGGATGTGAAGAATGCCTTCTTGCATGGTGATTTGCAGGAAGAAGTGTATATGGATCAGCCAGCAAGTTATGAAGATTTAGAGCATCCCATGTATGTGTGCAGGTTGAAGAAGGCGCTCTATGGGCTCAAGCAAGCACCTAGAGCATGGTCTGACAAGATCAAAGAGTATCTTGTCAATATTGGCTTTTATGTTTCTGATGCTGATCACTCACTTTATGTGAGAAAGGGAGATGCAGGTTTGGTCATCATAGTCATCTATGTGGATGACTTGATTATTACAGGTGATAGTGATAGTGGGATTGCTGAAGTCAAGGACTTTTTGAAGAAGAAGTTTGAGATGAAGGATCTAGGTAAGCTAAGGTACTTCCTTGGCATTGAGGTGATCAAATGTGATGATGGTATATGGTTGTCCCAAAGACAGTATGGCTTGGATATGTTGTCCAAGTATGGTATGACAGCATGCAAACCACTTTCAGTCCCGTTGGAGCAGAATGTAAAGCTGAGTGTTGATGTTGGGGATGAGATAGAAGACCCTATATGTTCAGGAGGATAGTGGGGAGTTTGATCTACATGACCATTATAAGGCTAGACTTGAGCTACGCTATTGGTCTTGTGAGTCAAGTACCTAGAAAGCCACATTTGGATGCAATCAGACGCATATTGAGATATGTGAAGTCCACATTACATTATGGACTTTTCTATGAGGCAGGTATAGATGTACAGGTGTTTGGATACACACATGCAGATTGGGCTGGTAGTATGTCTAATAGAAGATCTACCAATGGATACATGTTCTCTATTGGTAGTGCAGCAGTTGCTTGGAGCAGCAAAAAGCAATCTACAGTTGCTTTGTCGAGTACAGAGGCTGAGTATAGAGGTGCTGCTGTTGCATCATGTGAGGTAGTATGGCTGCAAAAGTTATTGGCTGATTTAGATGTGCAGGTGGAAGGTCCAGTTGTCATTTATTGTGACAACATGAGCAGTATATAGTTGGCTAGGAACCCTGTGTTCCATGCCAGGACAAAACATATTGAGGTACACTACCACTTTGTGAGAGAGAAGGTACTAGTAGGTGAGATTGACTTGGTGTATGTCAGCACACAGGATCAGATAGCTGAGATCTTCATGAAGGCATTGGGTATAGAGAAGCTTCAAAAGTTTCGAAGCTTACTTGGAGTTGCAGAGATGCAGTTGAGCTTGAGGGGGAGTGTTGAGATGACAAGCTCAACACATGCGGACATTGATGATGGACCGCCTGGTTAGATGGGTCCACACGTCTACACTTAGCACGTCAGTGGTCATTATGACTCTCACATGGCCACTGACTCATTACTTATTATATTCAGGTTGTTACACCTATTTATAGCTGGCATAGTTATAGCGCCAGTCGACTAGTAACAGAATATTAGTGAGTTTGGGAATCTCCCAATTCCCATTTTTTAAATACTAAAAAGGTGGCACTCGGATAACATGCCCATAAGTTTCTCAAAACCATATGATGTGACCTATCATTGGAAAGCGCTTGAAAAATGGAATCTATTGAGCTATACAGTGCTCGATTTGAAGTTATAGTGTTCAAGTTATGACAAATCCAAAGATTTGACCACGTGTCCCAAACTTATGGGAAATTCCCATATTCCCCAATATGGTGTTTAGTGTAGTCGATTATGCATTGTTTGACTTCGTAGGCCACTTTCCTTTATGTTGTATCTTATCTATACTTTGTGTACATTGTAAAGTGCGTGGAAGAAGAAGAAGTAACCAGCAAGAAAATGTTTTGGCCTCCATCTCTCTTCTTGTCTCTTGAGTGAGCTTCTCCTTGTGCATTCTATGTGTGTTCGGCGCAGCATCTTGAGCAAGTCCCCCCACCACGCGATTCTTAACATCAATGAGCTTTCAAAAATTCTCAACTTTCATCAATCATTAATCCATGCTTCATAATAAGAAAAATAGAATAAAATAGAAGCTAAAAAGAACCAATTAGAATCTCAACAGAGCCTATATCAAAACATCATAGAGTCTCATATTTCTTACTAAAAATCATCATGAGCTTCCAAAACATAATCAATAACCTCCAAAACACTCTCAAAAACTTTCAAAACAACTAGTAGTCACTCGAAATCCTTCAAAAATCAACCATTCAGGCCTCAAAATCAACAAAAATCAACCAAAAAAACCAAGTCATTTCAGCATTCAACACACACACACTCTCTCTATATGTGCTATCCTATTTTCTCTCTACTCTCTCTACACTCCCTTCCTATCTTCTCTCTCTACCTTTCCTATATTCCATCTCTCTCTCTCTCTCTCTCTCTCTCTCCATCTACTGATATATATATCCCCTTAAAAATATTCACTTGCTCCCCCTATCTCTCTCTTTTCACACTCGCTCTCTCTACACCTGCTACCCTCTCCTCTCTCTTCCATCTCCCTTCATCTACCATTCTTCTCTCTTCACTCTCTACATGCCCTCCCTCTTCTCTCTCTCTCTCTCTCTCTCTCTCTCTCTCTCTCTCTCTCTCTCTCTCTCTCTCTCTCTCTCTCTCTCTCTCTCTCTCTCTCTCTCTCTATCTATCTATCTTTCTTCCTTTTTATCACAGATTTTACTAGAAACCGTAAAGAAGTCAACAAAGCAAATAACATATAAAAAAACAAACAAACTAGAAACAAAGTAGCCTTGTACTCTCTCTCTCTCTCTCTCTCTCTCTCTCTCTCTCTTTATCTTTCTTCCTTTTTATCATAGATTTTACTAGAAATCATAAAGAAGTCAACAAAGCAAATAAGATATTAAAAAACAAACAAACTAGAAACAAAGTAGCCTTGTACTCTCTCTCTCTCTCTCTCTCTCTCTCTCTCTCTCATCTTTTAAAGAACATGTTTACTACAAATTTTAAACATCATTCTAAACTAAGTAAAAGACAAAGCAAACAAAAACAAAATATTTTTCTTATATCAAAGAAAGCAAGAAACCAAGGGAAAGAAAGAGAGAGAGAAGGTAGTGCACTCACCTTCTTCAAATGGTGTGCAAAAAAGATGACATACATCACACTTCTAGATTTTTACTCCAAATTTTAGTAGTGTTGATATGAGCACCATATTTTGAAAAAATTGCGTCAGTGGTGAATGCCTCTAAGCGCCTTAGACTTCCTCCCCTTCTTGTTCTAGGGGTGTTGTGGATATATAGATGGTGTGATCTCATGATGATTGGTTGCTACTCCTCACTCCCATACTGGTTCTAGAGAGGGTGGCTCAGGTGTGTGCTATGGAGACACTGATACAGTGTCCCCATCTCGTTAATCAAGTGGATGCTTATCACCTCTAGGATTTGCTACACCTATAGGATTTGCTACACCTATAGGATTTACTACACCTATAGGGACATCTACTCCCCTAACTCTAGATTTCACTCAGCTGTCCACAGTAGGTGGCACCCCTATGGGTTCTACTCTCAGAGATACCACTCCTATAGGTATGCCAAATGGACATATCTCTCCTGGTTATGCTTAGGAGCATGTTGTTGGGCTGTGAGACTTAGATATCCTAAAACTAGTGGATCCTTATGAATCTTTGGCAGATTATGATGATGACCTATTGATCAATTTCATTTTCGTGCTTCTTCTTTGACCTCACTAGCCCATCCAACTATTGTCAATAGCCATCTTACATGCTTCTACCAACTAGTATGGCTGCCCATAAACTAGCCACTACCCTAAATGTCCATCTAGCGCCCTCACTAGCCAACTAAACTACCCTATTAGCCAATAATGTTGATAACCCTTATCTACTATGACCGCCATGACATCATCATCCATAATCTCATTGACCCTAGACCCTGATCCACAACCAATTCCTTGTTAGTCCATTTGCTAGCAATTCATATTCATCAACAATATCATGTGTCAATATCAATACATCAACCTCAATATATATCTCCTCATCCATGTCATTCACCACATCATCATCTACATGCATTGCTCACTTGTTTGCCAATTCATCATGTGCATTGCCCATCAATATCTACATCTCATTTTCATGGCACAATAATACTATACAATACACACATAAATAAAGTTCATACACCCACTAATAAATCCTAGAATAATTAGCTTAGTATGTCAATGAAACACATATTGTTATATATTAAAAAGTAAAATAGCTATATCTTCATATCAATTAGCCCCACAATCAATCCCATCACCCTTTACATCCTATCGAGTGGTGATAATGGGGTGAGCCCCTTGGACCATCTATTATAGTGGGGTGGGGGTGGGTCAAGGACAGGGGTATATGAGCATCTCAATAGATGCATCTATACTAGTGAGACATATTTATTATAGTGGGCTATAGAAGGTCCTAGGGGTGTTGCCCTTTCTCATACTTATTATAATGGGGGAGCTGGTGCCCAAGACCTCCTAGACAATCTATGGGTGTGGGTTTCCTAGCCAATCTATTACAATGGGATGGGGATGAGTCCTCCATTTCCTAATCAAATGGGCATATAAGGAGGTGGCATATAAAGCCTTCCCCCACTCCACTCCTTGTAGGCATGGATACAAGGCACCAAAGTCCCCTTGCAACAAATGCACATGGGTAGATGGTTCTTGGGAGTGTAGGCCCCCTAGGATAGGGGGTGCCCTAGCCAAGTGCCCTAGTTATCTCAAATCATCTACCAGTTTGGGCCCCCTTGGCCATGCCTATTACTCTTGGGGGGCAAAGGGGGTGGGTTTGAGTGCCCCACTTCTTAATTAAATGACCATATTAGGGAGGCATATAAATCCTTCCCCAACCCACTCCTTGTATACATGGGCAAGGGATCCCAAACCTCCTAATAGCATCTATGCATTGTAGATGGTCCCAAGGCATTGCAAGCCCTCCAACCACACCTATCATGGTGGGGACATGGAGTGGGATACACCTATTACTAAGGATAACAAACCCCTCATCTTCCCCTATTATCATGGGGTGTGGCCCCCTAGATCCTATATGTTATGGTGAGGGTGGGGCAAGGATGCCCAAGACCTCTTGGACCATCTATGTGCATGCAGATGGTCCAAGAGGCTTGGGCACCCTATTTCCTTAAAAAATGAGCATATAAGTGGAGAGGGAGGTGACATATGAATCCTCCCCTTTATCAAAGTGTGTAAGGTAGAAGATCTACCACATGGGTATGAGATAGAAGGGTGTAGAGAGAGTGAAATAGAAAAAAAGAAGAAAGAAAGAATATTAAGTGTTTAGATGAAGTGAAAGACAATGTTAGAGGTGCAAACTAATGATTCTATTCCATATATGGTCTAGCAGTACATCTCAATACAACCATATAAGATGCCCAGATCCTAGGCATGTAAGCACACTTGGGATGACTACCCAACACACAATCTAAGACTATAGCTTTGAATCCTCTAACATGCATCAAGTTCTATGCTATACATAGACTAAAATCAAAGCCATGTGTCTCATAAATCCAAGCATTACCTTAGGGGTATGAGATAAAAGGGTGGTGTAGAGAGAGTGAAAGAGGGAACAAGAAGAAGAAAAGAGCATTATGTGTCTAGATGAAGTGAAAGACAATGAGAGAGGTACAATTTGATAGAGGTACATATCAATATAACCATATAAGTTGCACAAATCCTAGGCATGCAAGCACACTTCGAACGATTGCCCAACACACAATTTGAGACTATAGCTCAAAAATCCTTTGATATTCATTAAGGTCTCTATTGTACATACTAGACCAAAATAAAAGATATGCACCTCTTAAATCCATAGATATATCCAAATATCTATAGTATATGATGTGTATTAATTCCAAGATGTGATACCAAGCATCAAAATCCATCAAGACTATTGTTTAGTCATTATGGGACTTCAATAATTGCTTCAAATTTGCATGATAATTCTATTATAGCAAGAAGAAAACACTTTTTCTTGCCCATAAATCCACTCTAAACTTAAATTGTGATGATACTCAAACTTTCTCTAATGGTAGAGAGTCCAATTCCATCAACATATGCATTCAAAAGTCTATTTGAAGCTCATAAACTTCATGAATGTATGCTACCCTATTTTGTTGTGTTTTGGATAGCAAAGACACTTCAAAGATCACTCCTAAAACCCTCCTTCAAGTCCTTTTGTCATAAGCTTTGATGGCTTTCCCTTCTACCATGTCTTTGGAGCTTCTGTTGACCATAAGAAACATAAATCTCTCCTTCCCAACCTCTTCATGTTTTTCCCACAAGCAAGCCTAAAAAATAACACCAAAATTTTCCATTTCTAGATATCAATGATTGGCTTCCACAAAAGTCTCACTTTTCTCCCCCTTTGCATGTTCACTATATTTGGACACATTTCCCTTGTCCCATGAGCACCAAACATTACCTTGGACACTCACTTGTTCTTGACACTTTTGATCCTAATAATTTACAACCTTTGCAAAGTAAATGGCCATTGAATTGATAGGCATATCATTCTATAAACTCTCTTATACTTGTAGTCTTGATGTATCCCGAACTATCACTTATACTCCCATATATTCTTTAATACATAATAAACTTTCATTTTCCTTGCCAAACACTAGCCATGACACACAAATGAAATCTTAGTATTTATATATAATCTATAAGTTTTACTAAATGGAAACATTGTGTCACAACATCCACCCCCTCTAAACTTGCACATCCTCCAAATGGGCCACAACTACCTATCATCATCCCAAGCTCAATTTTTTGCTCAAAGTCATCATCTTTTGCTTTGAGTTCTTCTTCCTCTTCTATAATAGCTTCTTCATATGTCCTATCATCTTGCCTTTCATCCTTCACAACTTAAACTTCTAGATCTCTTTTCTTAACTATCTTGGTCCTCTTTTGTGCCCTAGGTATCCATAAGTTAACCCTATCTACCTCTATTAAAACATATGTCACATTTAATACTTTACATGCACTAGTTGTAGTCTATCTACCCAAAAAACTATCCTACATGACCACCCTAAAGGAAACTGCACATATCTTTTGATCCATAACTTGTATCTCTAAGATTTCTTCTACAAAGTTGTAACCTTAATTTTGATCTAAAATCTTATGGATAAGGCAGAATCAAATCTTGAAGATTTCTGTCCCTAAAATTTTTTGCATAGCCTATAATTGTCTTTTACTACCTAGTACAGTCTTGACTAGACATATACCTTCTTGTCCTCCCTATAACTTTCACATATTAACTTCGATGAAAACGAAATTTGGTAGGCCTTTTTCCCATGTATAAAAGACTATATTGGAAGTGTCAATCACCATAAATCATCACTGAAATATAGAAATTCTCAACATTGTCAAATTTTCCCCAACATGTCTACTATAATTGTATTAAGCATTCATAGGTTCGGAGCCCTCATCATCCATCTCCATATCATACTCTTCTTTCTCTTCCAAACTCACATGAATAGATCCTATCTCTAGCTCTTGTATCTTGTATACATCATAATCCTATCTCCTAAAGAACTTGATCCGCTTACTTGCTATCAAAATCAACAATGTAGTCCCATCCAACTCACTAAGTGAATAGGTAGCATTGCCATGTACATGTTATATCACATATGGACCAAACCACTACTTTGAAACCTTGCAAATAGCAATGTGATGGTTCTCTAAAATGCTATCATAAATCAACACCCAATCTTTCTCCTATATGGCCCTTGGTCTTAGTTAATGATTCTTATCAAACCTCTTCTTATTCTGAAGCCTTGCTATCCTCAACCCGAAAACTGCTACCTCAATGTCTTCTAGCATTTTCTGCAACTCTCTAATGCATAGAGTTGACAACATTTACTCTCTACTTAATTCTTCTTGCCAAGGCAGCACACTCCATGTAACAACCATCTTCTCAATTGGCATAATGAGTTTCTACCCATATATCAATTTGACAACAACCATAAAACCTATCACTACACTATGCATCGTCTTATCATCCCATAATGCAAACGCTAGCATCCTTGGCCACTCTTTTATCTTGTAGCTACATACTTTTGTTAGCGCCTTAATGGTAAGTGGGTGTCCCATTTCACTCTTGTCATTACCTTTTGGATTGTATGGTGTAGTTAGTACCAACTTAATTCCCAACATTGAGAAGAACTTACAAACCTCATTTGCATTCAATTCCCCTTTGTTTGATGTAATCTTGCTAATACATCCATAGTGGCAAGACACCTCACCTAAGAGAAATCTATAGACAACCTATGTAGTCTTTGTATAGAGAGCTCTTCTCTGCACTTGATTTTTTAGATCCTCCTATGCAACTATAAGATACCATATCTGCCAAAGACTTGTAGGCATTGTCACTAAATCAACCACCCATTTATAGTGTATAGACAATGGATAAGTCGGCTACAATCCATCTCTATGTCTTATAGTAGACTACATCTGACAAGTACTACAAGACTCCACAAAGTGTGATGTATCTTTATATATACTCTACCACCAATATTTTTCCATGATATTCTTCAATATGCTCTAGAAACCTCTATGGCTAGCAAACCAAAAACTTTCATGAAATTCTTTCATAACATGTAGGCTTAGTAGCTCTATCCCTAATGAATCACAATGCAGCCCCATTCTTTTTCTTTGCATGCTTCCAAAGATAATTGTCTTTTAAGAAAAATCCATATACCTTTTTCTTTATCTTTTAGATGCATATAACCACTCCTCTCTCTTGGACAATGTGCAGAGATGTTTTGCTATCTTCAACTAATCATCTTCATACAATTCCTATAGAAGCTCCTCCATGGCTAAAGCATAGCATCTATAATACTTACCTCTTTCTATCCATGCATTTCCCATTCCTGAATTCACTTTTACAATAGCACCCTTTCTCAGTTTATTTAGTGTACTTCCTATTGTACATGCTGCATTTAATGCTACCCCAACATTTATGATAGATATACCTTCATTAACAACACTTTTACTTGCATTTATAGCGGGTCTACCTTCATTTATGACACCTATACTTACCTCCAATTATCCCCTATAGTAAAATAAGCATTTTGAGCAAGTAATTCATCATACACTTCATCTTCTATCACGTCAAGTTCATCATCAAACCATGCCCTTGATAGTGTTAACAATTGGGCCATCCCTTCCTATAATATGTTGCAATTCAAGATCTAGTGACCTTTGTATACACTCTCCACTACAATATAGCAATGACCAAAGTGGCACAACTAGAAATCATCCCAAATAGTGGCAAGAAATCTATCTCAATAATCACATGAGCACCCACAAAATATTCCTTCTCACATTTAATGGCTATCAAAAATACCCTAAAGCTAGTGCTTAACTTGTAGATATCATCTTTGCCTCTCATTAAGCACCTTCACAAAAACACATGCATCCAAAAACCTTTTGACTTTTGAATACTTGAGCAAGTCTCATGCAACTTGTCAATTCCATCAATCTTTGTTGGTGAGGGCTTTCTACCATAGGGATGTGATGGAGTTAAATCTTCTTTCAAGCAAGTAAAAATCTTCTCACCATAATTAGCAATAGAATTGGCAACAAACATCCTATAGCCATTCTCATCCAACTCCTCATTCCTTTCATGCACTTCACAACCCTTGATTAGTACATCATCAAGAAATAGCATAGTAAGCTAGTGGGACAAAGTCGTGCAAAACCTTATTCATTGCATTCATCATGTGGGTGATATAATTTTTTGCTCCTTGTGGAAGAATACACATGCCCACTAAATCTAACCAATGATATCCTTGTAGTAGTAATATCTCAACTTTCCAATGCTAGCTGAAACAGATCATATCCTAAATATAAATCCCACATTGAATAGATAGCCTTGCTAGCAAATGCCTTAACAAACTCATCTACAATAGGTCTTGCACCCACATTCCTTATATCATGACTTTATTGATCTACTACACATCTTGACTGAACCACAATGCCCCATTTTTCTCCGGTATAGTAAACGAATGGTTAGAATATAGAGCTAAGGATGGCTCCAAAATTTTTATATTGACCTTCTCATTTAACAACTCCATCAGCTTAGGCAAGTAGGCTCAAGGCACAAAAATTGGCCTTCAATTCCATGGCACATGTGGCATTATAAAAATAACCATGGAAGCTACGATAATCAGATCAAAATAATCAATTTCAAGAAGATGAAATGCAAAATCATTTCCACGCTTTGCTAACATTTTTATGAAACATTCTTTCTCTGTGGTTAGGAAAAGTCCATCACTCCCAACTTTCAACTCCTTCAGTGTATTAGGAGTGAATTTATGCCCATGATCTATTGAACTTGGATACTTGGAGACTGTCTCATACATGATATGAATGTCACGGGGTAAAGGTAAAGCAACCGGTTTAACCTTTTTGTTAGTAGTTTTATAATTTGTCCCTACAAGTGCTTTATCCCAATTTTGTAGCCCATTACATTCTCATTCAATAAATTCTTTTATGATTTCAAAGATGTCTAGAGTATATACATGTATAACACAATTTTCAACCATATTTTTAGCATTAATGCTTGTTATAATTTCAACCAAAGTATCAGCAAAAATCAGCCCATCAAACCTGAAATGCAGTCATCTACAGCCATAATTCCATATTTCATAAGTTTGTTTTTAGCTTTATACACATACATACTTTTAGCCCTGCACATAGCTTCAATTCTCTTGAAATATTCTCGGTTGTCTATTCATGAAAACCAATATTAAAAACATTTTCCCATTTACCATGAGGCACAACAAACATCCTCTAGCCAGCACTACCATAGCCCTGTTTTATAGCAATGCCATCTAAAAGCCTTGAAATTCCTTGGCATTTGACAATACTAGATAATCCTTGAGAGTCTCTCTATTACATGGATGGTTAACACATATAGTCAAGAATTGTACTCCCCTTCTACCATCTCTACTCCTAACAGAAGCATATGAAGACCCTTAATCAAACACTTTTGTCTCCATCCTTCTTGCCACAATGTATGACTACCCCAAGATAACTAGATAACTATAAGTATCATGTATGAAAAAACGTTGGTCATCATGCACATCACCAATGATAACTTTAGACCCACGAACCAATAATGCAATACATGGAGTTTCCTGTTCAATTATCTTCACAATTGTTTCCATTGTAGCTCTTGCCAAGTGTGTGTGCAAGTAATGACTTCTAGGAATAAAGCTACCTTTCTCTTCTTCATGAGACTGCTACTGCATAACTTCTCTATGACTAGTGCTATTGTAATGTCCCCGACTATCCAAGCACATTGTTAACAGTCCATTAAGAAACGAATCTAAGCATCGCCACTTGGCACTCCCATGGAATGTTCCGAGGTTTTTTTCCTAGGGTTTCCCGATTCTGCCTCACAACGAAACGTTCGCGGTTGAACTCACTAGGATTGACCTAAAATCTAGGCTCCTAGGGTTAAGGTCTCCTGACAGTATTCTAGCATTGGATTCTAGACATCCTACTTTACGTAGAGATACCCAATCCAAAGCAAACCCATGCCGCACTTGATTCAAAGAGAATGGGAAACAAGGGGGATGTGCCGCTCAACCTCTCTACCCGTAGGGCATAGTCCCATTCCGGTCCCCTAAAATGGCATGAATCGGGTTCTAACCTAACAATACCTAAAGGTCGTATGACTATAGAACCTTGTGAGAAGCCTCCCAGTTCTCTGGACCCTGCCATAGGACGGACTCGTCTTCCACCTACCTACTTCCCTTGATAGCTTTAGTTTTCTATTTAGGTCTTATCACATTATGGGTGACATTCAAAATGAGCTTCCTTAATTAGGCCTTTTTAGGAAACATGGTTTGTTTGCATAATTTTTGCATCCCATTTTTCTTTAGCAATATTTAGTTGATCAACATGATGAATCAATGACTCATCTAAGTGTAACATAATGATTGCCTGGGCACGTTGGCCATCCTCTATATCAACTAGATTTGCAAAGTTTACAGCTCTTGTGCCTTGATTGAGAGGCCAATACCCTCTCTCCATCATCTTATACTTGATAAGTACCTGCCATGGGTGGAAATCTTTGCCATCAAATTTTCAAATTTGAGGACAGACATCAGCATATGTTGTGGCCATTGGGAAGGTCTTACCACTTGCTAGAACAAGGGCAGTGTCTAGTCCCTTACAAGTTTGCCACTAAATGCGGAAGCAATTCAAAGTTGTAATGAGGAGAAAGGCTGAAAATCATACATATGTAATATTTCAAAATATGACTTTGGTGGTCCTTTCTTAGGAGCAATCTTCTTCCGAGGTTTAATGGTCTTTTTAGGCTTCAATGATTTGAACCTAGACTGGACTTTGGGCTCCTCCTTATGGTATGGCTCAATGGGTGACCCTTGTGTTGAACAAGGACGGTCTATGATTTCAATGCTTGTTGCTGATGATTCTGAGGAGAGTACAATGACACTCACCCCTCTAATTTCATTGACCAATATACTTCAGAAAAAATCACTCAAGATATGCAATACACTTCTAGTGTATGATGGTCTATGTGTTTATAGTTGTACAGATAGCCTTACAACTTGAAGCAATGTACTTAGTTATTTTATTTTCCTGATGAAAAACATTCATATTATGTAAATATTAGTAGCAATGATGATTAAGCATTGTGCCTTAGTGCTTACAAGCACTCATATGTAGCTCATGTTGGTAGAGATGATAAATGTCGGTCTTAATGAGCTTGATGATGACCTTCGAGTAGAGGAACCTATAAAATGAAGTTCCTAGGTTCATAACTCACTCTAGAAGAATTAACTAAGTGATTAAAATCATTGTTGATGACCGAAAATTGAAAAAAACTAAAGATGGAAGAAGCTTGAAGCTCCTGGCTATGGCTGCCAGTGACTGATAGTTAGGGTTTGGCTTATAGCAGCCAATAGAGGTCAAATTTTCTAGAGCCCTCTTAGGAGTAGATGGTCCACTATGGGGGCTAAAAAATCCCTATGGTGGCCGCCTTCAATGCATCTCCCACAACCTGACCTTTAGTACGAATTGGCTGCTTGCCTAGAACTGTGCCGTTCTACGTTTTTGATAATACTGCTCACCACAACGTCCAATGTCAAGGATTGATGTGCCACGTTGAATCGTCTAGTTCTTAGGAGAAGATCTCTAGAAGAAATTAGAGACTGAAACCCCTTCTATTTCCCACACCAGCTCCCCAAGGTTAGGGGGTCTGGCTGGCTATGGAGTTTGAAGGTCCAAAATGAGAGATATGGAGATTGTCTTGTGCACTTAGTGGAGCTGAGATTTGAGGAAGCTAAAGGGATCAGAGGAGGCTCTAATACCATTTGAAAAAGCAGAGTTGCAGCATTGGAATGTGTGCACAAGAGGAAGGAGAGAGATCAAAGTACAAGAACAATATCTTGTTTACTAAGTTGCTTACAAGTACAACTTGGGTACACTCTCCCACACATGATAGTGACCCATAGGCTATTTATATAGCCTCTACCAAGCTAGGGTTAGGGTTTCCCCTGCCCCTAAGGCTATTCACACCCATCTACCCTCATGCACCCTTGCTTATTGTGAGGTGTCCGCTAGTCCCAATCCACGGCACACCTTTTAGTAGTCCATCAGTAGGTTTTTCCATAAATGATGCCACCCGGTGCTCCCTTGGAACATTACGGGATTGTCACTTAGGCCCTACCGAGTCTACTTCGCAATGGGAGAGTTCTGGCCGAACCCACTAGGATCGACCTGAAGACTTGGGTTCCTAAAATCGGATGGGTCTCCTAGCAGCCAACTAGCGTCAGTAATTTCGAGTTCCACTTTTTAGAGGATTACTCAATCTGAAGCGGACTTGCCATTGCACTTGGTTCAAAGAGAATGGGAGACGGAGGGGAGTGTGGTACGTCAACCCTCCTGTCCATAAGGCAAAATCCCATTCCGGTCCCCTAAAACAAGGCAAGTCGGTTCTACCTAATGACTACTTGGTCAATTTATCGTCTTCCTATTTCTATATCCGATGTAGAAAAGCTCCCAGCTAACCGGGACCACCCTACCATTGGACGGACCCGTCGGGGGTTACGCCCACCCGCTTTCCTCTGATGATGGGTCATCTTTAGTTTTTTAATTACCTACAACACATTTATTGGAACATATACAACCAGCTTCCTTAATTAGTCCGTTTAGTCACACGTTCCTTCACATAATTTATCTCACTAACATGCATACAATTCGAATAGTAAAGCAAACTTCTTTATTATATTGGAAGTCTTATTACAATTTCCATCGTTCCGTCCCAGCGGAAGATACACAGAATTCCATAAGGACATTCTGTCCACCAAGATTCCACCCTCATAACTAGTATTTAGGGTTCCAGGATCCCATCCTGGGTCACGAAGGGGCTCGTCAGATTCTTGGAACAATGCAGGATTTACAGCCAGAGCCCCCTCTGGCACCTACAATTCCTACTGCCCGAGACTATCCCTACTGACAGACCTTTCGCCTACGGAGCCGGTCCAAGCCTCTCGTAGCGATAATCATGACCCCCTTGGAGTAGGGTCTCGCCGCTAGCTTGGGGGTAGCCTAGCGTGATCCTTCCTTTTATTCTGGTTTGGCAATAATTTCAATCAAAAATCTAGATTCTAGCAAACACAAACAGTCCTTTCAAATATGTATCAAATAGTGCAATGACAATCATCCCAACATGTAAATCACAGTTTCACATAGCCAAGGTAGACCTTATCCTAAGGCAACCTTTCATTCTAATGAGGATTCTTCTCCCCATAAAGAAGTGTTGAGTACACCTCTTAAAACATGTTAAGCAGGGCATGAGTTTTCCATTTGGATTCACTTATCTAACATAAGCAAAATCCCTTAAGGAAATATATTGTGTCAATAAACTCAAGGAGATGATCTTTAGGATTCCTAAATAGATAACCAGCTTCTATAACCTTCATTAATCAATTCTTAACCTTGTCGCATTTGATCATAACTATATTGAATGCGCATAAAGACATATGTACAATAACCTTTGGTCACCATATACACAAGAGGAAGCTCACTCATGAACACAAGAAGAGAGATGGAGGCCAAAATGTTTTTTTGTTGGTTTCTTCTTCTTTGTTCACACACAATACAATGTGCACAAAGTATAGATAAGATACAATATAAAGAAAAGTGAACTACTAAGTCAAACAATGCATAATCACTATACTAATCGATCGGCACTATAACTTCCAGTTATAGATAGATTAATAGCCAAATATAATAAGTGATAAGCCGGTGGCCATGTGAGGATCATAATGACCACCAATGTGCTAAGTGTAGATGTCGAACCCATCTAACTAGGCAATGCATTATCAATGTTCACACCTGTTGAGCTTGTCATCTCAACATCACTTTTGGATGTGCCCTATCTTACCACACTCATAACACTTCTTTCCTTCATCCTTTGAGTTAGCATAGTCTTCTTTAGTGTCTATTTAGAAGTAGTCTTCGAGAAGTTGATCTCCATTAGACCTGATAAAAGCTTTGGCTCGTATGAGAGCATCTTGCAAATTGGTCAGCCTCAGGGATTGTACATGAGTATTAAGCAATTGTTCAATCTATGGTAGAATTTGGGTACCTGATGGGTAACATCCATAGGTGGTGCATACTTTTGTAGTGTCATGAACTAGGAATAGTAAGCCTCTTGGCTTAATCCTAGTTGGTGCAAGAAGAAGAACTCATTCATCTTGATGGTGAGATAGGAAGCGGCAAGTATCTCTATCTTATGGCCTTGATATCTTTCCATCTTTAGCTTGGTAATTATTACCTTGTTAGCTATACTTAGTTCAACCACATCAAAATAATCTTCAAGGGTTTTGATCTA
Source organism: Lygodium microphyllum (assembly GCF_053477565.2). Taxonomy (NCBI): domain Eukaryota; kingdom Viridiplantae; phylum Streptophyta; class Polypodiopsida; order Schizaeales; family Lygodiaceae; genus Lygodium; species Lygodium microphyllum. The sequence continues at coordinate 66,582,768 of NC_141162.1, forward strand.
AACTTCAGCATCATTCTCAATATTGGAATTTTTTCCTGTAAATTCAAGCGGCTTGACTTGCTTCAAGACAAAAACTTCTTCTCTTGAAACTTAGCATCTATGTTGATAGAATGTGCCTAATAATCAAAATCATATGACTTAGGTAGTTTCTTTAGGATAGCTTCATATCTTTCACTCTTGAACTTACAAGTCAAAGTGTTAAGGCAACACACCCATAGCTTATTGCTAACTTATTCATTTTTTTTCTTTGATACCACGTGTGATGTGTCCGCCGCGCTAGGGAGCCCTCTCATCAGCATGATTTAGTGGTCCATCGAGGAGAGACTTTTCCTAAGTGATGTCACTTGCTACTCCTTAGAATAATATGGGTGTCATCACTTAGGTGTTCTTAAGTCCACTCCACACAGCAAAAGCTTATTGTTGTAACCCATAAGGATCGACATGAATCAGGGTCCCTAACTCTATGTTATAGTCACCTAACAGTTTAATAGCATTGATCCTTGAGTCATTGAGGGCGAGTAATATGCATTGACGCCTCTACCTGTAGGGTATAGTCTCGACTCCATTTTCCTAAAACGGTATTGATCATGGTCTAAGATAATACACTAGGTAGTCACTGTGTTCGGTCACTTTTCTAAGTCTAGTACCTTGAAGGAAAACTCTTGTCTTTGTGAGACTACCCATCCATAGGATGAATCCTTCAAGGATCTTTCCCTCCTGCTTTCCTCAAGGATTTTTTTTAGTTATCTAATTATTCTAACACATTTAGGTTTGACATGCAAAGATAGTTTCCTTAATTAGCCATTAAACAATGGTTCCTTCACATAAATTATTTCACATAAAAAAGACAATGTCAAAGCAATCTTTTGAAAGCACTTATAAAATAATATAAGTGTCTCGCACCTTTTCCAAGGTGCAATGCCATTTCCATCCCTTAATTTAGGACTCCTGTCCAATCTTAGGCACACGATCCAGCAATCGACCCTTATCTAGCATCATCAGGGCCGCCTTCCAAGAAGTTCATCCTAGGTCACATAGGGGTTAGACTGATCCTCAATAGACCCAAGCGATTTACAGACAGAGCCTACCTAGCATCCTTGTCGCCTTTGAGCCTAATATCCTCCCTATGGAGAGAACTCTCCCATTTGGGGTCGGTCCTAACCTCCAGCACAGTCAAATAGCCCCTTGGTGAAGGGCTCCCACCACTAACCTTGGGGAAGATTTAGTGTGTAACTATATATTTCCCCATGAGGGCAAAAGAGCTTTTGTGCAAACACAATCAAGCAATTAGCTTATCAACAATAGCTAAGAAAACTATTCCTTCTTCATAATATTAACCTAAACAGTCAATTGGATACTCCATAGAGTCAATTAACCAACTTATCCATGATTGGAAATAATCTTTCTTTCAAAACAATAAGCCTTATCATAAACCCAACTCACTATCCTTTGAATACTTTGATAAGTAGTTACAATCACACAAAAAAAATTAGATTAATTAAACCGTATGATTCAAGCAATTTGTGCTAGTAATTCTACTAGTCCTACTAGTCACATCTCAATCCATTTTATAACATTACAAACTTCCCTTTGATTCATGCAATAATTGACATGCACAACCACTTCCTAAACATATCACAATCAACAATTCCTTGTAAATTTTCCAAAAGAGTTTGCTAATATTATAATCTTCTTCTAGAGATGTAATAATATTGTAAACACTCAAGTAACTTGAGTGAATGGGTAGAAGTTATTTGTAATCCAAGTTCCAATATTGGCTAAGTTAAGGATATGTTAGTTTTTTCCAAGCATTATGCTTTATTTAAACCACAATGATGAAGATCATAATTGTAGGGTCAAGATGCACTACTTCTAGGATTGACCTTTATCCCTAATTTGACCTTAATAGTAAGCTACTCTATTTGATAATCACAAACTTTCATTTAAATGATATAACAATTTATTATGCCCAATCCTTGCGTTATTATATCGAGTGACATCTATGTTTGTTTTTGCCTTTTCCTAGGTCACAAAAATTCTCTATAACCAACTTAGGTGCTACTAGCAATATGAGTTACTACTTCACAAGTCAAATTCTATACACTCTTTACACTTCAACTTTATGAACACCCTTTAACTCTATGCAATATCAATAGATTTAGATACTACAAAATATGATTTATGAGATTAGACTAGTACAACATGTCGATCATAATTCTCAACTCAGTTTTATAAACAAAAGAAAGGAAGATAGGGGGGCACCTAAAGTCTTTTGCATGTCGAGGACTTGAAGTGCTCTGATATTTGCAAGAATAGTAGGATCTCGAGGGACTGCCCTCCAGCTAGGTATTACCCAACTTAGTTGTGAAGTCACTTATAAAAATCTAGCAGTTGGTCAAACTGATGCACAAGGATTGATGGAAGAACCCGCAAGGGTGAAACTTGCTATCGAGCCCTTGATCATAGGGTCTCTCCTCCTCTTCTCATTTCTGTCTTTTCCTTCTCTTATTTTCCTTCTATCTCTCCCTCACTCTCTCTATCTCTCATTCTCACTCATTCTCCTCTTCTCTTATCCTTCCTTTCTCCCTCTACCTCAACTCCTTCCCCTCATCTCCCCTTATCTTACTCTCCTTCTTCCCTCTTCTCCTCTTCTTTCCCTCTTCTCCTTCCCTTCCTCTCCTCCTCCTCTTCTCTTCTTCTCCTCTTCTCCTTATCTTTCCTTCCTTGTGACTCATTTCCTCTCTTCTTCTCTTTCCCTCTTCTGCTTCTATGTGTGTGTGTGTGTGTTCTTCTTTGTTATGGCTATCATGCTAATCTCTTTCTTCTCGACAACCTCAACATGTAGTTCATGGTGACTTTGATGCCATTGAGAGGTGTAGGTGTTGAGGATTACCTTGTTCATGAGCCATGGTCGAAGATAATCCTCTCACACAACCCGAAAACAAGATGACAAGGAGTGTTGATAAAGTGTATGACTTTGTTTGGGTGCTCCACCATCTACCCAAAAGCTTGCAACTTTAGTGTGTGCCAATGTCATATATGACAAAATGTAAGTCTGAACCTATAATGTCTGTGAACTTCTGAAAAAATCAAGCATATCCTTTCTACCAACGTAAGGACAAGGAAAAATGAGGTCTTAATACACACAATTTTCTATGATGAGCTTGCGGATGAAATCCAAGACGTTCTTGCTCTTGATACTTGCATAAAATTCCTTCGCCTCTTGTTTATCACAATGCTCATGGTGTACTTCACAGATTGTACTATTCAGTGACTTCTTGAATAAGGCATTGCTGCCTATAAGCATTGATCCTCATTGTTTGCTGCTCCATGGCAGTTGATGCAATAATATGACACTGTTCTCTACTTTATCTACATCCACTAGTAGCTTCCCATAGTTATGTTCTACTTCCACACTCCCGCGAGGTATTATAAACGGTGCTCAGTCACATATGTATTGAGAAGAAATGCAAAGGCTGATAACCATTGCAATCAAATAAGCAATGGTACACACAAAAATATGAATGCATTGAAAAATTAGTGCCTAGCCTATCTACATGTGCTCGTGCAATATGCAAGATGCAAACACAATTCCTTCATTACTTTAAATCTTTAATCTCGCTTCTCATCACATAGTAAAGAAAAATGTTGTCCTCCACTCCACCCACCACAAAATCTCACATTCACTCAATAAAAATATGGTCCTTATGAAGTTGACCAACTAAAACAACCCATCTTACAATTGAAAGCATCCTACACCACCCTCAAAACTCACTTGTCCTCCTTTCCCACTCATTTTGAGATTCCTATTTAGGTGATGAATATCCCAACACTTGTCCATGCAAATAATTGTGTACACAATGAAGGTGCTCTCTCAAGTGTGTGTGCATCTAATATTTACTGCATATAGTTGCAGGGGGCATCATGCCATGCTAGTGCTCAACGATGGTGCAAAACATGCATCAACCCAATGCTTGGCATGGGAGTACTTGATAAAATCAGGAAACGACCTTCAAGTGTGGTGCATGTGACAAGTGCAACATGAAGTGCTCATGAACCCATAATCCTTGTGATGTGCAAGAGTATTGGCAATGTATACCTATATTTCAAGATGTTTAGTAGAAACTATCAAGGTCCTACTCTGATCTTTCTAGAAAAATGTGACAAGTGCAACATGAAGTGCTCATGAACCCATAATCCTTGTGATGTGCAAGTGTATTAGCAATATATACCTATATTTCAAGATGTTAAGTAGAAACTATTAAGGTCCTGCTCCAATCTGTTTAGAAAAATGCCAATCTTGACCGAGGCTATCAAGTTTTCACACTCAAAAAGTCTAAATAAAATGACAAAAAGAATTCTTGATCTAGACAAACAAAAAATATCCAGCTACAAAACAACTAATCAAATAGTTACGTAGACAACTAAGGCACAAAAATTCTATATATCTAATGTTTTTCTAAGGGTTTTAGTTTAGTTAAAGTGCTTGACATATTTAGCCCTCCCCCTAGTCAGCAACCAAGCATTCATGCACAATAATTGCTTTCATAAACTAATGCTATATTTATAAGCCAATAAAAAATTAAATCCAACAATCTATCCACAAGGTCTCATCAAACTCAAGATCTAAGAAAATCAATGTCACATCTCTCTCAAGCAACTCCTCAGTGAGCACACAAAAAACATCCATAAAATTCTCTTCAAAATCAATAAAATTTCCCAATCCAAAACCCTCAAAACAACCCACACTATCATCATGCACAACAAGCAACATATCCCTCCCATCCGCCCTAAGAGAAAACATGAAAACTCTAGGGTTTTTGAACAAGGTTTCACCCCTTTTTATGTTGAAAAATCTAGTTCCATCCATAAAAACATCCAACCAAGTAGAAAAGTCATTAGAAAATGCTAGAAAAAGGTCCCCCATTACTACAAAACACCCAATCATACTGTCACTCATATCAAAATGAGTCCTCTCCTGACTCTCAATACTGCAAGAACCACTTTCATTAAGATAAAGTACTCTCCAAAACAACCATTGAAATAATTCATCTCTTCAACAAAATAGGACTCCAACTTGTTTACTCCACAAATACAATGGTCAACCTATTTATCAAAGCAGAAAAATATTTTGTTGTGGACTTTCAAAAGAGTTGGAAAATGCTGGACTCGTATAGCTCTTGATTCATGTATTATTTATTTATTTTACCTTTCCATAGCATCCTCACAACCAATCTCCAGAACCATTTCACAAGAAGCTTCAATAGTATCACAAACATAGATGCTAGGCAATAAATTAGGGCCATAGTTTTCATCCAAATACCCAACTATCCAGACCTCTTCAACTTTCGCATCACAATCTCTTTCAAACTCTTTTCCCCTAGTTTTAGATCTCTCTTCCCTCAACATTTCAATTCTTTTCATAGCCTTTCTCAAATTTCCTTTTTAATTCTCATCATTGTCACTCTCAAGATCCTCAAAACCCCAATCAGAATCATAACAATCATGATAAAAAAACTAGAAGAACCAAAAGAAACTGCAAGACTACTAGATGAAGTTTTCTTTTCTTCATTATTGCCTAAATAAACCATGCAATCATCCACACAACTATCAAAAAGCATGAGGTCAGGTCTACTCAAAGTAATATCAGCAACTTCAAAGACAAAAGCCTCTCCAAGGCTACCCAAACCATTGTCAACCAACTCACAAAACTCACCAGAGTCATAGACAACAACACCATACCAAATTGAGTCAGAATCCATAACCTGAATACTCTCTAGATCAGCCTCTACATTGAGAAGCTCACTATGGCATACTCAACCACATCAATCTCTTTTGGCAAAAAATCTGAATTCTCAAATTCATCATTAAATCTTTCAATTTCTAAGCCCTTTCCCTCACGGTCTTCTAAAAAAATCAAAAAATCCTCCTCAACGCTCTCTTTATATCTGAAACGAACACATTTACCATTAAGAAATTCTGGACTCTCTTATCCCTCCCTATCTCTCTCAGGATTTACTAACTCTATTGCAATAGATGACACCTCTCGATCTGGACCACTTCCAGAACTCTCATCCTCACTATCATATTCCTCAGAACTATTACTCTTGTCCTCCTCTTCTTCACTGTCATCCTCATTCACCATTTCTTTTCTCGAAGCCATATCAAACTTTTTTGCTACTCCTTTATGATGATCAATCGTTATGATTCCTTTTCTCTAGTCTTATATTGCACCTGCCTTCTATAAGCCATGGTTTACCAAGGATAAGTGGAAAAGCTCCCAACTTGCTGGCATAACATGACAATCTATCTTCTTGACCTCCAAATTTTGAATTATGCCTAGACACCTCACTTTAACATGTTTAGCATGCTTGATTCAAAACTTTGATCCCTCGACTATTTTAAGTCCAAATTTCTCTATACAAGCTTGATGAATCACACTACTTGTGCTCCTTCATCAATATATGTCTCTCATATGTTCTGATTTTTATACCAAGCATCAACAATAGGGTAAATATCAAGCAACTTCTCTACACTCAAAACTCTCACTATTCCTCTCTTTCTTTCCTTGTATTTTGTGTTCACTAAGTTTTTCCACTGTCCTCTTATCCTAGGGCATAGTTCCATTAACTGGGCAAAAAATATGTTGGTTTTCGTACCCTTAATATCTCTTTTTAGGTCATAATCACTTTCCCCTTTCCCCAATAGAATATTGAAAGCATAATAATGTTTCCTGGGTGCTCTTGATTTATTTTCTTGTTTATTCTCTCTCTTCTTTCCTTTCTTTATTTTCCATCCTCTTTCCTCACCAACCTTACTAATCTCAAGTTTATATCTCTCTCTCTGCATCTCTCCTTTTGATAGCAGACATCAGATCATAGTCTTATTTTTCTCACTATGTTTTTTTAGAAGTATAAAATTAATGGCGTTGTTCCCTTTCTCTTCTTCCATTGGCCTTGGTGCTTGGGATGTGAAATGGTCTTTTATTTCAATCCCAAAATCATTTGTTCTATTCAGAAGGTTTTTAGGTAAATGATACATATCCCCTCCTTCTCTAGGTGGATATGGACAATTTGTACTGATATGATCTATCTCTTCACGAGAAAAAAATTTCACCATTGGTCTTTGAAAATATCACCTCCCATTCCCTCCTCTTCCACCTCCTAAATTTTCCTAATTGGTCTATCCTATAGGTCCTCGACTTCCTCTTCCTCAATGTCTTCCTCTCAATGCTCCTAGTCCCATGTTTTGCATTTGCCTTGACGCTTGATCCTCAACCTCCAGAGTTAATTCAACATTCTATCTTGCTAAAATCTAAAAATTTTGTCCATTTCCTTGCTAGTTTTGGCCTTTGTTTTCGATTTTTGTGCTCTCAAAGGTTCTCTCTTTTTTATTTTCTCAAAATTTCTCTCCTTTTCTATGGCCTAATGATGTGTTCTAATGGTCCCAAAGTTGAGTGTATTCTAGGGCAAAAAATTCTATGGTATGGTCTCTTTTTTCTAGCAAGTTTTTATTTTTCCTCAAAGTTCATAGGAAGTTTTGATTTCTTTAAATTGGTCAAGAAATGTTGTTGTGCCGCTATGCGATCATAGTGTGAAAAACTCTAGAGTGTATTGTCATTCAGCTTTCTTATTGATTTAGAGAGACAATGCCATATTAGACATTAATGTTAGCATCCATAGTGTGGATGGTTCAAAAATACTAGATTTTTGGACAAGTTTAGCCTATTTTTGATATTATCTTTTGTAAATAATAAAAAGCTATAGACAACTTCTAGAACAAGATGACATGCAAAAAAAAGCAAGTTTCTTTCAGCCATTTTTGGGGGATTTTATGAAAAAAGAAGGATTGGAGAAATCACACGGCATGCAATCGCAATTTTCAGGCAATGAAAAGCACTCCAAACTAGGAGAAGAAGGAGTGATCTGGGAGAATTCAAGTCAAGTGTCCTCGTGTTTTACCCCCCTTTCTGAGATGAAAGCATCAAATTCACAGTCTGAGCAGTAGAGAGGAAGCTATTGTTTTATGCACGTTTTTTTCTACAAGAAATTTATATTCGTAGGATGCATAAATAAATTGACAGGCTTCACCTCTACGAGTACCCTACTGTCTCTTACCCCCGTGGTAGAATTTTGACCCCAAATGCTCTGACAGTGATAAACTTGATGTGAAAGTCGATATAACAGGTGTGTAAAGATGGGGGATTCTATAGGTTCAAGTAGTGGTGATGCTTTATAATATATGATTGCTTTGTTGCAGCAACAAAAATTGTAACAGTTATTGTTACAACATCAGATGCAAACCTAGCAAGAAGCACAAATAATTGATTTCTTAGTAGTGGGACAGGAATTGAAGCAGTTTAAGGGTCAAAATGTTTCGGCCTTCATCCAGTTGTATGAAGAAAAGATGTTGTTTCATGGGGTACCACAGTACACATGGATTCGATATTTCTCCCATTTGGCCATGCATACATTGCATGATCGGATTGATGAGTTACATAGAAGAGATGTTGATTGGGAAGCTTTTAAGAAAGTTTGAAGAGAATAGTTTTTTTTGGAAGATGCAAGATTGGTAACTAAAAAGACATTTACAGATTGGATTGAAAAGCCCAATATAGGGTTGACTGCTACTACGACTTTTCTCTGTGAATTTGAAAGTTAGTATGCGCAATTGGATGCCGATGAGTAGCAATCATTGGAGAGTCACAAAATTAATTTATTTCTAAAGGCTACAGATATTGTCTTGTAGGATAATTCGGTTGATCGTTTAGAAGACGCCTTTTTTGAAACAGGGCTGAAATCAAATTGGGCTAATGTAATTGAGGCAATGCATATGTTGGTAAAGAGAGAGCGGATGAGATTAAGATGGGATACATGCACCACACCTACTAGTGCTCAGAAGGGGTTGAAATTGCAGCCAAGGCACTTGTAGCTACGGCAAAACAACCGGCTACCTATTGGTCCCCGGCTCTTAAAGGTGATACTGTGGATGAATTTCCTGATTTGAGGCTAAATTTGACAAAAATCTATACAAAGTTCAAAAAGTGGGATGTTAAGGTAGAAGAGAAGGCTCGGGCAATAGCTCAAAGACCATACAAATAAGGATACAAGAGGAGATGCATTTGGTGTGATAGTTTACATCAGGAAAAGCGAGATTATACAGCCTAACATGAAGTAGAAGCAAAAAGGTCAATCTTTTGGAAAGATGGAAAAATACATGCAACAAAAACTAGTCATTCAGTAGAGCCAAATTTTGGAAATGGTGTCATGCAAAAGAGATTGGAAGATATTGTTGCAAGGATATCATTTGTTGCCATAGATGCAGCCACATATGGGTTGAGAATTGAAAGCTCGTAAAGGAGGCATGGCTGAAGCAAAATCTCACGTTTGAATGCAAGCATTAGATTGCATGGAAAAGGGCAAAGTATCAAAGTCTGAATTGGCTGATGTAGGTCAGAGTATATGAGGGAGAACAGGATGAAGCGCACTAGTGGATTCATTTTCAGCCTATGCTTATTTGGATGAGGTTCATAATCAAGAAGCTCTTATGGAAGAAAAGAGAAGAAGAAATGAGGACACTATCAGTCCTTCCTCTTTAGGCCCATCTAAATGCATGACATGAAGTAAAATGGAGCAGTAGTAGAAAGAGGCTAAAAAAGCCATCCTTGAGCATGTTATGGAGGATGCATCTTAGGCGAAGAAACAAGAAGGGAATAAAAGGGACAAGCAACTTGGTCATAGGTTACAATCGGATCTTGAGATTGCCACAAACCTTAAAAAGGTCTTGGAAGATCACATGCTTGGTAGTAGAGTGGAATTCACACTTGGCAAAGTTCTTGGAATTGCAAAGCATTTGCAAGCATTGATGCAGGTTGACAAAGACATAGAGAAACATCTTCAGAGGGAATATGATGATGAATGTAATGCTGATTTGGAGTAGGTTAATGTTGAAAATGGGTTAAATGGGAGTTTAGACAGCAAGCTTGTGGCTAAAATTGGTCTCAAGGATAGTAGTAAGCATAGAGAAAAGGCTATGTATAATGGAGTTTTCCATCAACAAGCACATGAAGAAGAAGATGCTCATTTTATTCCAAGCAGTCATTATTCATGAACACATTGGGCTTGTGCTACAATAGAGACAATTGTTAAAGTGGAAGAAAGAGAGATGCCCAACATAGCTCTCTTGGATCATGGTTTTAAAATCAATGTTATGGCACGTGCCTTGTATGAGAATGGAGGTTGTCCGATTGATGTAGATCCAGGATGGCGCATGCGAGCATCAAACAATTCATCAGGGATCCTTATGTGGCTTGTTCAAATGTACTCGTGACTATTGGAGATGTTAGGAATGAGTATCATTTGTTTGTACAAGATTAATGTAGTTATCCTATGATTTTGGGGTAGCTGTATATTTCAGAATCAAGGTTGGAAATAAAATCCTTGGATGATGGTTCTTTATATGCTCAAGTTCAGAGTAGAGACAATACAAAGGCAATACAGTTTCTCACTATCTGTGTGAATCATCCCCGCAATCGGGATAAGCTGCAGGATAATCCCATGCTACCTAATGCATGAGAGTTTAAGGGTTTTAAGATAGCACTGCTGTAAGTGCAGGCTATGCCAGTGCCTCTAGGAAGATAATTATGCCTCCAAGAAAGGGGGAAATTGTGTTTGTGTCTAGATTGCAGGAATGGACATCATGTAGTCTTGGCAGTTTTAAGATTTTTATGCATGTGCAGAGCTGAAAAGAAATATATAGGATGGATTGAAAAATAGTTGAAGACATATAGTTTGACGACTACAAATGAAGGTATTTGAGGGCTGGTTGATGTTGATACAGTGGCTGAAATTTCTATAGCAATTAATGCTAAAAATAGGGTAGAAAAAGATATTATTTATGTACCACCTTAGAGATGTATGAAGTCATTCAAGATTTTGCTGAGCATGAATGTTTTGGGTTGCAATATGGGCTGCAAATTAGGGCTGAAGCAAGGGTGGATACAAAGTACAAAACAGTTGCAAAGAAGGTTAAGCTTGTGGCTGTGCCTTTATCACCTGAAAGTGATTGGTTGGCTGAAAAAGTGACTCAACAGCCTAGTTTATGGGATCCACATGGGGTAGGACATAAATTTACAGTTGAAACTTTACAAGAGCTGAAAATTGGTGATACAAGCTTCCTTTTGCATGTAGAAAGAGCTTGTTTCTTGCAGAGGTTGGCAACCCATAGGAAAGCCTTTATGTTTCAGCCAAATGAAATTGGATATGTTGATCTGACAATAGTTGCACCTATGGTGATCTTTACAATACCTCATATGCCATGGAATTTAAAGCCTATTCTAGTGCCTCGGGCATGTTTTCCTAACCTATTGGAGCTTTTGAACGAGAAGATCAGAATGCATATTTTGGATCCTTCTTCAGCTCCATATTCAAATTGGTGGTTTAGTGTTCTAAAGAAGAATGGTTATTTGAGGTTTATACAAGATTTACAACCAGTTAATAAGGTCACCATAAGGAATGTTGGATCAGACCCGATAGTGGATTAATTTGCAGAAGCATTTGCATGCAAGGCAATTTACTCAATGGGAGATTTATATTAAGGATATGATCAATTCTAGCTTGCATTAGAAAGCCATGATATCACTACCATGAACACACCACTTGTATTGGTTAGGATATGTATGCTTCCATAGGAAGCAACCAATTTAGTGGTGTATGTGATGAATGCTATGCATAAAGTTTTGAGGGAGTATATTCCTTAGTTGACCTTACCCTTTCTTGATGATGTGCCGATCAAAGGATGTGATATCTATGTGAAGAATAAAGAGTTGAATGAGCATGGATGTAGAATATTTGTGGCTGATCATATTACTGATTATGACAATATTTTGAGCTATCTTGAAGAGCTTCATTTGACTCAGTCAAGAGAAAAGTCAGTTTTTGGAGTGGAGGAAGTATTAGTTGTTGGGCACATGTTTGGACCATATGGGAGAAAGCCCTCACTAGTAAAGAGATTGATGCCATAAGAAGGATGCAGAAGACATGTTTTAATGTATCTGAGGTGAGAAGATTTTTGGGTGCATGTGTCTTTTACTTGATATGGATTCCATAATTTGCTCATGTGGCTAAAAGTTTATATCAGCTCTTGAGAAAGTGGCTAAAGTTTTGATGGGGTAAATAGCATACGAAGGCATTTTAGATGTTAAAAATCTTATTGATTTCAGCCCCAACACCAAATAGAGAAAATTATGAGAATGGGCAACCTATTACTCTCATCATGGATACAAGCCCAATCGGCATTGATTGGGCAGTGGGCTAGGATGATGTTGATGGGAATAGGTATGCCATTCAATTTGGAGCAAAGGTCCTCAGTGAATGGCAATGGCGGTATTCTCAAGTCAAAAGAGAGCTTTGAGGTGTAGTGATAGCCCTTAAGTGTGATAGGGAGTATTTTATAGGAGCTCATGTAGTGGTTGAGATTGATTGTCTACCTCTATTGGGCATGATAGTAAATTGCTCAACTCTTGATATTGCCATGTTACGGTGGATTGCATATATAAAGTCACTTTACCCTGATTTTCAACATATTGTAGGTAGATAAAAACCTGTGGCTAACATGCTTTTAGGAGCAAGGTTTGAAAATGAAGAGGAGCTGATGGAAGATGAAGAGGACAATGTGATAGATGCTGAAAATGACTTTATGATAGCAAGAAATGAGTATTCATCTACTATTACTATAGGTACAAGTGTTGTAACATGGATTTTAGCAGTAAGAAAAGAACTTGCAGCCATGGAGAAGAGATGGGAAGTAGAGAGAAAGAATCATCAGTATTATGCAATTATGAGAACACAAACTTTGGAAGAGTTGTATGAGAACGATTAGCTAAAAATAGGCCAATATCTCAGCCTCATGACAAAGAAGGCTGAGTGGTTTGAAGCTGAGTTCGAAAGGATTAAAAGAAAAGCTTATGGGTTTTTCTTGAAAGACGAACATTTATGGAAGCATGCAAAGAAAAAGAGAGGAGCTACAGTATGTGTATTGGGAGATAGGGCTTCTCAACAATAGGTGATGCAGGAGTTTCATGAAAGCTTATGGGTTGCACATAGAGGAGTTTGGGGCACATTCACCAAGATCAAAGAGAAGTATTGGTGGAAAAACGTGTATAAATATGTGGACCATTATGTGGAATCATGCAGCGTCTGTTAGATGTATTCAATGGTAAAGCATAGAGATGGGTTGCAACCAACCTATCCATTGTCTATGCATTACAAATGGGTAGTTGATTTGGTTAACATGCCTGCAAAGTTTATGGAATATGGGATATCTTGTGCTTGCACAAAAAGACTTGACAAATCAAGTGGAAGGTCAAGCTCTTAGCACAAAGACTACTCAAGCAGTTTGTAGGTTCTTATTGGAAGAAGTCTTTTGCAAGTATGGTTGTGTTGATAAAGTGGTTGCACATAGAGGAGAATTGGATATGTAGATGAGGCTTGTGACTTGTTTTCACAATTGGGTATCAAGATGGCTTCAACTTCAGCCTATAATCCTGAAGCAAATGGCAAAAGTGAAAGAGGTCATCATCCTATCATTAAGGCATTAGCAAAGTGATGCAAAAGCAGGATGAAAGAGTGGCTAAGAACGTTACCCTTTGCTTTATGGCCTGTTCGGATCACTCAGTGTAGTAATAGGGTATATGCATGCTGAATTAATGTATGGACAACAACCAATCATGCCTATTGAGGAGACTATTAATACTTGGAGTGTTCTACCATGGGAAGAGGATTTTAATATAGAAGTGTAATAAATAATAAGTCACCTTAGTTTAGATTAGACTAGGGTTAAGTATAAAAAATGGAGATTTAACTTGTGGGGGATCTTTTTGTAATTTCAAGCAATACATACTTTGAGGTTCCTTCCTCCCACCAACTAAGAGGGTGCATCCTCTTAGCCACCAAGATATGGGGTGCATGCCATGTCCCACCTTAACATGAGGTGAGTATTCATGTTGCAGCTTACATCTATGATTCTCAGCCTTCCATGGCAATACTATTTCATGCCTAGCTACCTTGGCTATGGCTTCCTTGCAAACATGGTGTATTTCTTGTATTTCTTTGCAAGCATGGTGCAATTCATAAATTTTTAGTTATTTGACTTGTTGTGAGAACTAGTATATTACATTGGTATCAAAGCATGGACTTTTATCCAAGGGAAGAGTCATTTTCATGGAGATTTTATTTACAGGGATAGGCAACAGGTAACTGGAATACCAAGACTTGGTCATAGGGTTTCAAACCATGACTAGCCAGAGTTCTCTGTTACAAGTCGGGATTAATTTTGGAGGTTTCTTGAAGGATATCTTGAGGAAGATGGAGGTTCTTGTCCGAAATAGCACGTCGTGGTCAAATGGAGGCCCATTTTGAAGGGTTCTTGATCCTACCTGCAGTCTAACTAGGATTACAAAAGTTAAACCATGATTACTTTTTGGGACAAATTTCTTACTCTTCTTCCTCTCAAGCTTTTCTCAAGCTTTCTTCCAAGATCCATGGCTTCTACTGATTCTATCTTCTCTCAATGTTCTCTACTTCACAATGAGACATCAAAGCTTGATTCTCCATGTTCTAAGCTTTCTAGAGAGTAGCCAAATGGCTTGGTTGGAGCATTTTTCACCATGTGGTTATATGAGGAGCTGTTGGCGCAATTTATGTTGATCAAATCCTCCCCTTCAATACAAAAAATCTCAGGTAATGAGCTTGTTTATGGCTTAAGCAAGCTTCGGCAAGGATTCATCAAGTCCTCCAACAAAGCATATTGACATATTTCCCACTCTCTTGATCATTCTTGACCTCCCAAACCATGGCTATGGTAGATTCATGACAACATTGAGTTTTTTCTGAAATTTCTTCAAAATTTCAAAGGGATTTTGTTCTAACAAGCATCCTTGAGCTTGTTCAGCACTCATTGAACCAACATTAAAGATTTCTTGCAAGATTAGAGTACTTTTACTCTTGAAATGAGTCAAAATAGGGTAGCCACTTGAATTCTCAATTTTTTTTATCTTTGAAGCATGTTATCATGATGCTTTTGGTTCTAGATGCATCCTAAAGCTTCTATGCACGGGATATATCAAGAATTCATGGTATTGTATCAATATTGCAAGAATAGGGCTTCTTCTTGGCATTGCAAGTGTATGGGTAGCATACGCATGCTTATGTGCAACAATGGAAGAGTTATCCTTCAAGGATTGAAGTCTTCTATCCCTTTTGATGCTTATTATTGATTCCCTTTCAAGTCTCCAGCCACATTTAGGCTAAAGTATCACTTCTATCAAGCTTTTGGATATTGGAGCTTTCTTGAAGAGAATTTGGAGTCTATGAGCTACATATTCATCATGGGGATTGTAATTTGAGGATATTCTTGGCTACATCAAGCGAGAGTTCAAGAATTTCAAGTCTCCTATGGGTATTGGCACTTCCATAATCATCTACTTCAACAATGCAAGAGCTCTGCCATGTATATTCCAACCGAGGAAAAGGGTCGAAGTCGAATGAGATAGCAAGACAAAAGAGAGGTGACCCTCCCTTGCTATTTAAGATTCCATAGGGGTGCATAACTTGGCCTTGAAGGAACTTTGCACACCTTTCGGAGTTTCAGACCCCATTTAGGTGCTTGTATTGCAATTTTATCCCTCACTATAGGTGGTGGACCATGGAAGACCACTTGGGAAAGAGTGGATGAAGATTTGAAGACTAGGGGTATCGAACAGGGAAGTTTGTGACATCCTTGGGCAAATATACAGGTCTTTCCAACAGGTACCTATCAGATGCAGGTGTTTACTGGATACTTAAAGGTGCCTTACAGCCCATCACAGGTCTATTAATTGCTTTGGAGGTCTACAAGTAATATAATATTCATTTCATAGTGAAATAGGGCTTCTACAGGGGGGTTAACAGGTTGCATGAATTCTCTAGATAGGTACACAATTTCTATTACAAAAAATTCTCTCATGATCTGATTTGGGATCTTGATAACTTGATTTGAAGAGGGGATGCTAAACTTTCATTTGAATAAATTTTTTTAGTAATTGGACATCAAGATAAAAAGTTATGGCCAATTTACTGATGACAGAGGGTCTAGTGGATTTTACCTAGACATAGGCTGACAAGGGTGCATTGTTTGAGCTCATTTTACCCATATACCCTATTGAAAGATAAGATCTTGCTAAATCTTGAGTATCCCTGATATATAACATTTGTTTGCATCAATAAACCATTGGCATTGGTGCAATACTAAGCAAGTTATTGACAAGTTTCTTTCCTAAAGTCATTTTTATAGCACCGATCCTTAATAGCCAAACATAAGAGAAAAGATCAAGTCATGGAACCATTCAAGAAGATATCAAAGAATACATTAATGATCAAAGCAACACTAATGAAGCCCTAAATCATGATCAACAAGATGATGATGTAAGCGATGGTAATGCCCATAGTTCACAATTGGGTAATGATGGAAATCCCTTGTCTCACGAACCTTTTGAAGATCACATGGTTTCAAGAGAGATACGTATGCTAAACATTGGGATGTATGATCAATATGAGAAACTTTTCAAATCCTTAGGGAAGATTGAGAACACATCTAACAAGGTTGATGAAGGACTTTAACAGTTGGTCAAGTTCATGAAGAGTGGATTTGAGGATGTAGTAGCAGTTATTGTAATATTTCCGCGTAACCGTACCGTAAATATTAACCTTGCGCACGCCGTGTAACCCTGTGCAAAGGGTATCTCTCACATTTAAATTATTGGCAGTATAATATGTGACCCGCGCGCGTGAAATAGGGTCCTCTACAATGGTAAATCAAAACCCGGAGTTCAAAAACCGCAAGAACCGCAAAAACACCCTCTTGGGAGGGGCAATTTAATTAAATTAATGCAAAATTTTTTTATATTTATCCCTTCCCCCAGCCGATGCATGGCTGGAGGAAAGGGAGTGTGGGGGGGGAGGATGGCAAAGTGAGGGTTGCATGGGGAAGTTCTCCACGTGGGTGGAGACCCCCTTCCCCACCCGCAAGGCCTATAAAAACACCCCCCATCAAGGGGGTGTGCTTAGGAAGAGGAGGAGAGGAGACTCTGTGAGGAGGAGAGGCCGTGTGAAGGGAAGGCTGAGAGAGAGAGGGAAGGAAGAGGCTGGGAAGGTGGAACGTGGAGTCGCCTTGCTGCCGTCGTGAAGGGAGGAAGCGCCGCCAACGTCAGGAGCCGCCATGCAAGAGCCGCCAGCACCTTCCCCAGTCCGCCGCTGCTGTCGCCCAGGTCGCCAGGCCGCTGACGCTGCCACCATTCTGTCCGCCACATCGTCCACGACCCCCCCTTTTTCCCACGTGGAGCTGAGAAGCTCAGAAGCTTCTTTGGAAGCTTCTTTAGAAGCTTCCAAAGGGGGCCTCCATAACCCCCTTTTCCCCCACTTGCCCAAGAGGCCCTTTTCCCCCATTTCCAAGAAAAGCCTTCATATCCCTCCCCGGGACTTCTAAGAGGAGACGGTGGAGCCTTAAAGACCACCGCAAGATCCATCGAGTGATTCCCGCAAGAAGATTTAAGCCGCAAGCCGTCCGAATTCCGTGCCGATTCGAGTTCTTGAGGACTCCTAAGCCTTCGTCGCAAGCACCATCCCGAAGAGGAATTCTCCCGCATACAAGGATAAAGGCAGAGGTCGGAAGGCCGTATTCCAAGAGCCGTCACTCCGTGGACCACAAAGGCAAATCGGAAGTCGAATTTACGACTACGATGGCCCCAAAACGATCACAAGGTGCGACCGCGGAAGGCTCATCTCCGAATATACAAGTGGACATCTCCCCGACTCCACAAGTCCAGGTTCTTCCGTGTTAATTCCGCATAAGGAAATGATTAGGCGCGCTTAGCCCATAAAAAGTAATTGCATTTTTACGCTCAATATGCATACGGAAATTGGAAAGAAATACATCTCTTGAACATTAGGTAAGATTGAAATATGTCGTGAGTTTGAACGAGTAGAAAGCTAGTTGCATATAGTTTTGGTAGCTTATCAAGATAATGAGTCTAAACTTAGGCAAAGAAGTGGAATTTATAAGTGCATTATCTTCGTCCTAGACATGGTAGAAATAAGCGTATACTGCACATTAGGTAACATACTTCTCATAATGATTTCATAGGAAAAAGGTTAGCATCATAAGGTATCATTCGGAAAGAATTAATAGAGTACTAAAGTGTACGTATGGACTTGCAAGTAGCTTGTAAGATGGAAAAAATTAACACTAGTTTTGCATGAGTTAATCGACTACTTCGTAGCTAGGAGAATGATGGGTATTGTGTAGTCGTCATGTGAAAAATGACATCGTTAAGAGCTGCATTTAGGAGTCAAAGCATAGTATTCAAAAGTATGGACTACAAGTAGTAGACATGATTAATTGGTAAATCCTAGTAGGACCTAAGGAAGTTAGCGTACAGATTAACAAACATTTTACCTTACCAAGGAAAGATAAAAGTTATCATGAACCATGTGATGCGTAAAGGCAATAAATCGCATGTTTACGCGTATTGGTGGAATTGTATCTATTGCTCTCCGTTAGATTTAGTTTATCACCTTTAGAAGGATCATCCTCGTCGCAAGAAAGGTATAATTGAATTGACTAAGTAATCTGAACCACAAGGATTCGTATGGACATGATTGAGTCGATATGATAGGAATCCTAAGTGTTAACTAGGGATTAGTGCAATTTGACCTAGCTTTAGACGGAAACCGTGAATCTAAAGATCCTACACACGTTCACAAATTGGCGAAACAATTAGATGTTCATGCTTGAAATGATCTAAGGTTTTATCCTAAGGATCACGACGAAACTCCGACGGAGTTGCATATTTCTAGAACCATGGACCAACATAATTAGGGATGATTTGGAGGATACCCAATAAAAACCCTGTTACTCGATGGAGGTAAACTCCGTGATCGGGAAACGCTAAGTAATGGATAGAAGGATTCCGTGGAATAGATGCAATACTTGTGCACAAAGCCGCAACATTGTATAGTCTTGGAATTTGTCCACAAGAGAGTTTTTGTCATCTCTCGAAAATGAGGTTGGCAAGTTATTGAAAGAATTTAACTTACAAGAGGATGTCTAATCATCCTGTTACTCACTTTTGGAATAATTTGCCAAGGAAAAGGAAAGTTAAGTATTTGCCTTGAAGCAAATGACCAGACTATAAACCAAAGCGACATGGTCGCTGGAACCTAGCACAACTAAACACTAAAGTATGGGTAGGGTATGACCCTAACCCAAGAATGATCGGAATCTTGCCAAGTTGCAATTGATTCCGGAACGAATGCGGATTGCATTCGGAGGAAAGGAAGTCACTCCTTGACAGTTTGCCAGCTAAAAGACCACTGAAATTGATTGTGCTTGTAACAGTTTAGAAAGGACTGTTTGCATTGTTTGCTCAATGAACTAAAGGATGAAAATATATCTAAAGCTTCAGGTTGGTGCCTGAGAGGCAGCTTCAGTTACCCCCGACTGCCTGCCTGACCCTAACCAAGGGGGTTGTGAACCGCGCCGGGAACGTGGACCGAACCCGCCGTGAGAGGTCTCTCCGTTGAGTTCTGCTTGGAGCAGGAGGACGCTTGGGTGCCAGAGGGGGCTCTGGCCGTAAATCCCTCGCCTTTCGGGCCCTGCACAAGAGACTAACGTGACTCGGGATTGGATCTCGAGGCCCGCATACTAGTCTACGGGCGGAAACTTGGGATAGTAATCACAGGAAGGATTACTGGATAGCCTTCGGGCGGATTATGAATGCGCCTACAGGCGGGAACTCCTTGTATTTCAAAGATAAAAGGATAAAATGATAACAAAGAAGTTGTTTGACATTGTTTTCTTTATGTCCTGTGATAAGATTATGTGAAGGAACCAGTGCTTAACAGGGCTAATCAAGGAAGCTGGTTGTATATGTCAAACTAATGTGGTAGGTAATTACATAACTAAAACAAACCGAGGAAAGTGCGGAGGATGGACCATGGGTCCGTCCTACGGATGGGTGGTCTCGGTTAGCCGGGAACTTTTCTCAAGATCTTCGATGGACAGAGGATGATCGTCATCACCAAAACAAGCAAGGAGAACAATGACTTGGAAGTACCGATTACCCGATTCAGGCTGTTTTAGGGGAACGGAATGGGACTATGCCTTTTGGCAGAGAGGTCGAGCCTTGCATCCCTCTCGTTTCCCATTCTCCTTGAACCAAGTGCAGCATGAATCCGCTTCAGACCGGGCGTTCTGCGTAAGGTAGTTCGATCAGGTCTGACGCTAGTCGCTGTTAGTAAAATGACCAAATAATTCCAGTCGATCCTAGTGGGAACGGCCAGGATGCTTCCGTTACGTGGCAGACGCGGAAAGTCCTAGATTGCAAAACCCGCAACATTTCGTGGGAGTGCCGGGTGGAGTTTTCTAGACAACCTTTCCGATGGACTGCTAAGACGTGTCCTAGAGGATTCTAGTGGACACGTTACAGTTGGTATCAGAGACGACTTATAATGGAATTGTTTCCATAAGATTTCATTAGAAGTGAAGTAAAGAAATTGTTCCTGTCCAAACATTTTCTCATCTTCGATACTGTCTTGCAGAATTACGAGGCGTGGAACAAGTTTTTGGTGTTCCGGATCATGTTCATGACTGCGATGCATTCTCCGCATTATAGGCAGAGAATTGAAATGATGAACATCTTGGAGCAAATTTATAACCCATCACCGCTATATATAGAGCGAAGATGGACTGGGTCTTCAGGAATCTACTACATAGCTGCCCACCGGTTCGCTTATCTACAGACCAACCTGAAGAGGATCAAGTGGTTGGAAGATTTGAAAGTCGTGAAGCTGTTCATTTTTGTGGAAGCTCACGTGAATTCGACTTTGCATATTCGAGGTCGTAGAGTTGAATTAAACTCATATGTATATGAGGAAGTAACCCGTGTAATTCCAGCTGATAGAGTTAAGGTATTGGGCCGCCATGGGAAGTATGGTTTCCAGCGGAAAGGATATCCCGAACTTCCGATGAATTATCGATTCCTAAAGATACATGACCCAAAACCCTACTATTACACAGTTCCTGTAGACAAATCCAATACTATGTTGTTCTCCCCAAACTAGATATAATGATTGGACTATCATCACTCGAGATGTTGTATGAGGCTACGCCATATAAATATAAATAAGGACTTCTTTCTATCACTATCCGATTGTGCATCAGGGTTGTGCAAAAAGTCAAGTTGCTTCATGAGTTACGAATTAGCTGAACTAAAGATAAGCTAATGTCAATTATCATATAATAATGTTAAGAAAACTTTTTACGCCAGGCACAACCCCAGGTACAGGTTCCAAATTCACCCCCTACGGCAAGTACGACTGTGATCCAGGAGAAGAAGTTCCTCCTCAAACAGATAAAGCCACCCGAGTTTGACGAGAGAGGCAGATTCGTCCAGACGGACGCTGAGATTTGGATTGAATCTATGGAGGACTACTTCGAAGCCGCTGGCACTGCACCAACCAATCAGGCCATGCTCGCCAAATTAAAACTCACCGGTGAAGCCAGACTATGGTGGAAACAATGGTGCAGGGATCAAGGGATTTCAGAGGGGTCCGTTACCTGGGAGAAGTTAAAGCAAGCCGTGCAAGGGAGATATTTGCCACCCGCATATCGTACACAGAAAATGAATGAGTTCTATGAGCTAAAACAGTTAGGACTCACGCTTGACGCATACTACTCTAAGTTTGTCTCACTCTTGAAGTATGCGCCACGAATGGACACGACACAGCAGGTGTCCAAATTTTGCGCAGGCTTAAATCCACCTGTAAATACCCGTCTCGAATCTATGAGACCATCAGATCTTCAGGATGCACTCATTCGAGCGGCACCCATAATTCAGGAAGTGCAAGCTAAACCAAGGAGTATTAAGAATTGGTCTTATAGCGACCCAAGCGGAGGAGCATTCAGACCCCAGGTTAAGAGAGTTCAAGGCCACAATCAGGGACAAAGAAAGAAGGCAAGGACAAATAACGTCAACAACTTTGTTCCTACTCACGGTAATGGCCGAAACATCCGATGTTTCCACTGCAATGAACTCGGTCACTTCAGAAAGCAATGCCCCAAGCTCAGCGAGGGACACCGTCAAGGTATTGGCCACGGTCAGGGAGAGACAGTTGAGATCTAGAACCTTGAGAGAATGCCTCGTCCAGTGGCAAGATTATCCCGAAGAGGATGCTACCTGGATGGATGAAAGCTCTCTCAATCTTCAATATCCCCAGTTTATCTCGAGATGAGGACATCTCGATTCTTCTAAGGGGGAGAGAATGTAATATTTTCGCGTAACCGTACCGTAAATATTAACCTTGCGCACGCCGTGTAACCCTGTGCAAAGGGTATCTCTCGCATTTAAATTATTGGCGGTATAATATGTGACCCGCGCGCGTGAAATAGGGTCCTCTACAATGGTAAATCAAAACCCGGAGTTCAAAAACCGCAAGAACCGCAAAAACACCCTCTTGGGAGGGGCAATTTAATTAAATTAATGCAAATTTTTTTATATTTATCCCTTCCCCCAGCCGATGCATGGCTGGAGGAAAGGGAGTGTGGGGGGGGAGGATGGCAAAGTGAGGGTTGCATGGGGAAGTTCTCCACGTGGGTGGAGACCCCCTTCCCCACCCCCAAGGCCTATAAAAACACCCCCCATCAAGGGGGTGTGCTTAGGAAGAGGAGGAGAGGAGACTCTGTGAGGAGGAGAGGCCGTGTGAAGGGAAGGCTGAGAGAGAGAGGGAAGGAAGAGGCTGGGAAGGTGGAACGTGGAGTCGCCTTGCTGCCGTCGTGAAGGGAGGAAGCGCCGCCAACGTCAGGAGCCGCCGTGCAAGAGCCGCCAGCACCTTCCCCAGTCCGCCGCTGCTGTCGCCCAGGTCGCCAGGCCGCTGACGCTGCCACCATTCTGTCCGCCACGTCGTCCACGACCCCCCTTTTTCCCACGTGGAGCTGAGAAGCTCAGAAGCTTCTTTGGAAGCTTCTTTAGAAGCTTCCAAAGGGGGCCTCCATAACCCCCTTTTCCCCCACTTGCCCAAGAGGCCCTTTTCCCCCATTTCCAAGAAAAGCCTTCATATCCCTCCCCGGGACTTCTAAGAGGAGACGGTGGAGCCTTAAAGACCACCGCAAGATCCATCGAGTGATTCCCGCAAGAATATTTAAGCCGCAAGCCGTCCGAATTCCGTGCCGATTCGAGTTCTTGAGGACTCCTAAGCCTTCGTCGCAAGCACCATCCCGAAGAGGAATTCTCCCGCATACAAGGATAAAGGCAGAGGTCGGAAGGCCGTATTCCAAGAGCCGTCACTCCGTGGACCACAAAGGCAAATCGGAAGTCGAATTTACGACTACGATGGCCCCAAAACGATCACAAGGTGCGACCGCGGAAGGCTCATCTCCGAATATACAAGTGGACATCTCCCCGACTCCACAAGTCCAGGTTCTTCCGTGTTAATTCCGCATAAGGAAATGATTAGGCGCGCTTAGCCCATAAAAAGTAATTGCATTTTTACGCTCAATATGCATACGGAAATTGGAAAGAAATACATCTCTTGAACATTAGGTAAGATTGAAATATGTCGTGAGTTTGAACGAGTAGAAAGCTAGTTGCATATAGTTTTGGTAGCTTATCAAGATAATGAGTCTAAACTTAGGCAAAGAAGTGGAATTTATAAGTGCATTATCTTCGTCCTAGACATGGTAGAAATAAGCGTATACTGCACATTAGGTAACATACTTCTCATAATGATTTCATAGGAAAAAGGTTAGCATCATAAGGTATCATTCGGAAAGAATTAATAGAGTACTAAAGTGTACGTATGGACTTGCAAGTAGCTTGTAAGATGGAAAAAATTAACACTAGTTTTGCATGAGTTAATCGACTACTTCGTAGCTAGGAGAATGATGGGTATTGTGTAGTCCTCATGCGAAAAATGACATCGTTAAGAGCTGCATTTAGGAGTCAAAGCATAGTATTCAAAAGTATGGACTACAAGTAGTAGACATGATTAATTGGTAAATCCTAGTAGGACCTAGGGAAGTTAGCGTACAGATTAACAAACATTTTACCTTACCAAGGAAAGATAAAAGTTATCATGAACCATGTGATGCGTAAAGGCAATAAATCACATGTTTACGCGTATTGGTGGAATTGTATCTATTGCTCTCCATTAGATTTAGTTTATCACCTTTAGAAGGATCATCCTCGTCGCAAGAAAGGTATAATTGAATTGACTAAGTAATCTGAACCACAAGGATTCGTATGGACATGATTGAGTCGATATGATAGGAATCCTAAGTGTTAACTAGGGATTAGTGCAATTTGACCTAGCTTTAGATGGAAACCGTGAATCTAAAGATCCTACACACGTTCACAAATTGGCGAAACAATTAGATGTTCATGCTTGAAATGATCTAAGGTTTTATCCTAAGGATCATGACGAAACTCCGACGGAGTTGCATATTTCTAGAACCATGGACCAACATAATTAGGGATGATTTGGAGGATACCCAATAAAAACCCTGTTACTCGATGGAGGTAAACTCTGTGATCGGGAAACGCTTAGTAATGGATAGAAGGATTCCGTGGAATAGATGCAATACTTGTGCACAAAGCCGCAACATTGTATAGTCTTGGAATTTGTCCACAAGAGAGTTTTTGTCATCTCTCGAAAATGAGGTTGGCAAGTTATTGAAAGAATTTAACTTACAAGAGGATGTCTAATCATCCTGTTACTCACTTTTGGAATAATTTGCCAAGGAAAAGGAAAGTTAAGTATTTGCCTTGAAGCAAATGACCAGACTATAAACCAAAGCGACATGGTCGCTGGAACCTAGCACAACTAAACACTAAAGTATGGGTAGGGTATGACCCTAACCCAAGAATGATCGGAATCTTGCCAAGTTGCAATTGATTCCGGAACGAATGCGGATTGCATTCGGAGGAAAGGAAGTCACTCCTTGACAGTTTGCCAGCTAAAAGACCACTGAAATTGATTGTGCTTGTAACAGTTTAGAAAGGACTGTTTGCATTGTTTGCTCAATGAACTAAAGGATGAAAATATATCTAAAGCTTCAGGTTGGTGCCTGAGAGGCAGCTTCAGTTACCCCCGACTGCCTGCCTGACCCTAACCAAGGGGGTTGTGAACCGCGCCGGGAACGTGGACCGAACCCGCCGTGAGAGGTCTCTCCGTTGAGTTCTGCTTGGAGCAGGAGGACGCTTGGGTGCCAGAGGGGGCTCTGGCCGTAAATCCCTCGTCTTCCGGGCCCTGCACAAGAGACTAACGTGACTCGGGATTGGATCTCGAGGCCCGCATACTAGTCTACGGGCGGAAACTTGGGATAGTAATCACAGGAAGGATTACTGGATAGCCTTCGGGCGGATTATGAATGCGCCTACAGGCGGGAACTCCTTGTATTTCAAAGATAAAAGGATAAAATGATAACAAAGAAGTTGTTTGACATTGTTTTCTTTATGTCCTGTGATAAGATTACGTGAAGGAACCAGTGCTTAACAGGGCTAATCAAGGAAGCTGGTTGTATATGTCAAACTAATGTGGTAGGTAATTACATAACTAAAACAAACCGAGGAAAGTGCGGAGGATGGACCATGGGTCCGTCCTACGGATGGGTGGTCCCGGTTAGCCGGGAACTTTTCTCAAGATCTTCGATGGACAGAGGATGATCGTCATCACCAAAACAAGCAAGGAGAACAATGACTTGGAAGTACCGATTACCCGATTCAGGCTGTTTTAGGGGAACGGAATGGGACTATGCCTTTTGGCAGAGAGGTCGAGCCTTGCATCCCTCTCGTTTCCCATTCTCCTTGAACCAAGTGCAGCATGAATCCGCTTCAGACCGGGCGTTCTGCGTAAGGTAGTTCGATCAGGTCTGACGCTAGTCGCTGTTAGTAAAATGACCAAACAATTCCAGTCGATCCTAGTGGGAACGGCCAGGACGCTTCCGTTACGTGGCAGACACGGAAAGTCCTAGATTGCAAAACCTGCAACATTCCATGGGAGTGCCGGGTGGAGTTTTCTAGACAACCTTTCCGATGGACTGCTAAGACGTGTCCTAGAGGATTCTAGTGGACACGTTACAGTTATCAAGGATTTGAAGACTCAAACCACATCTTTTACATTAAATGAACCCACTATTCATGTTGAAAATACTTCAGCCCAGCCGTCTAATATGAAAGGAAAGGGGATTGATTAGCATATTATGTCAACCTTTGAGAAAGGAGAGCCATCCACATTGAGGAGTACTCATTACCAGCCACCAATATCATCAAAGCACCATTATCAATCCAAGATATGAGGCTACTTATGAAGAAGAGGAGGACATAAGAGAAGAAGAGAATGAAGAGTTTCATGGATGTGACCCCTTCTACAAATCTTTTCCCTCTCAATCTACCATCAAGAAAAAAGATTCAGAATTTCATGATAAGAGTGGAAGATTTGATGAAAGAAGGTAATTTCATGATATCACCAACAAAGATAAGTCATTTTATGGTCAGCCCACTAATGGACAACATCATTCTTTTAAATTTGGGACAACCAAATCATGGTGGTAATAATCCTAGACCAAAATCTTTTGGAAGATATTCAATGAATATAGATTTTTTGAGACAATCATCTTTTGAGCAGCACTCCAACAATTTCCAACCAACTTATAATGAAAGGGAGTACAAAGAAAAGATTATCATTTCTAACTTCAAGGGTGATAATGCATTTCCAACAGAATGGGAAGAATGGGTAAAAGAATTAGAGATGTACTTTACACTTTTCCCTCGCCATGATGAAGCCAAGATTCATTTTGCAGCACTCCATCTTGAAGGCTACGTGCATACATGGTGGAGATATACGCAAAGAGTTGGTCACAATTTTGCTTCTTGGGAGGATTTGAAGAAGGCAATGTTGGAAGTGTTTGTCTCTCCAATGGAAAAAGAAATATTGCAAAGAAGATGGTATGGTCTTCAACAACGAGGCATGTCCGTTCGTGATTACTCTAACATGTTCCTTAATCTTTCTATGTACATTGAAGGGATTGATGATTTGGCCAAGTTAAACAAATATAAATGGGTGCAATGCAGTCCAAGTCAATTCATGAAGCCATTTTATATGTTGAAAGGTATGGGCAGAAATATAAAAGAGATTCAATGGGGGTTCAACCAAAAAGTGTAGGGTATTAATTATCTAATCAGCCTTCAAGGGTTGAGCACATTTCAGCCAACAAAGGGATGTTTATAGGCAAGAAGGCAAGGGGACTAGTACCTACAGTAGTAATTACAGCAAGTTGCCCACATATCCAACGGTTTATGGATCAAAACCAAGTGGAGGAAATGGTTATATACCAATGGATGAAGTAAAACAGAGCTTTGTAACGGCTGAAAATGTAGAGAAGGGATCTCAAAATAACACTTATAGCAAAGTTCTTTCACATGAACAAATTAGAGACATGAGGGCAAAAGGGGTATGCTTCAAGTGTGGAGAAAAGTGGACACAATACCATAGGCTGAAATGCAAATCCAAAAATAGCAAGCTTAACTTTGTCATCATCAATGAGCTAGATGAGGATGAAAGTGAAGAGGGGAATGTATTTCAGGTAGAAGCAAACCCTATGGTTGAAGAAATGCATGACAAAGATGAAGGAAATAATGATGAATTTCATGATATTGTGGATGGGTTTTCTTTTGATTCAGGTGGTTCTTTATGTGCAATTTCTCATGATGCATGGACCAGATGTAAAGGAGAAAATACCCTTAGACTTGAAGGACTGGTCAATGGTAGAAAAGTTCACATTTTGATTGATACAGGTAGCACCCATAGCTTCATTAATACCAAATCTTTGCATGGGTTGAGATTGCTTTCTCAACAAATGCAAGTGCCTTTGAAGATGCAAGTTGCTAATGGAGCTTATGAATCAAGTAATGAAGTATGCGTACACACTCCTATCACTCTAGCAGACATACTAGATATGCGCATAAAAAAATTGGTAATAAATGCATGGGTGATCCCTTGGCTCTTGTGTACTCATATGTATGTGGACCCGTGCCCTGTGAGTCACTTGGTGGGGCAAAGTACTTTGTTACTTTCATAGATGATTACTCACGTAAGGTTTGTGAGAACTGATATATTACAAGAAGATTTGTTGGTCCTACACATTAGATAGTTAGAAAGAAGATATGAAGACATTGAGATAGCCATGAAAAAGGTGAAGATAGCAAGGATCAAGAATAAGACAAGTGGCATAGACTTCCACCATGAGCTATACAAGAAGCAAACTGGGTGCTAGTTTATGATAGTAGCTTGGAAAATCAACATAGTGCCAATCAGAAGATGGCAAAGTGGTGGTTTGATCCATATGTGGGAAGGTTTGCTTTTGACAATGCTACCTATTTATTAAATGAGATGGATGGGACAACTCTAAGGATTCTAGTGGGTGGCTGGAAAATGTATCAAGCTCTTTAAACGTAGGGAGTCTTTAGCATATGAGTTGAAGGAGTTGGATACTAAGCATGAACATGAGAATATGGAATGGAGCCCCAAGAGGAACACCAAGGAAAAGGGAATTCTCTTGCAAGAAAATATATCTTGTAACATCAACAAGCTTTTATTTCATTCCTTTGATCATCAAAACAAAGAAAACAGCAATTCTTCACGTAGCATCATAGTATATATCTCCCACGGATTTGATAGAATCAACCATATTCTCCAACATCTTCAAAAAATCCATCAATAGAAAAAAGAACACAAAGGAATATACCATCTTTGAATGGAAATAAATCACATATTATCCATCTTCAATGTCTTCATAGTTCTCTCTCTCAATCTCTCATATATAATCGCATTGTTTTGATAGAATTGACTATCTCTAATTCTCTCTCTCTCTCTCTCTCCATCAATAGTACATCATATCCTCACTACAATAATCTCATAATAACCCTCAATAATCCTTCTTAGGTCGTGGATGCACCTCCCAAGAGGTATGTCTGATATGAAGAGTCACCAGAGCCACTACAGTGTCTTTTCACAGCTCACTACTGTCACTGTCACTTAGTCTTCTCTTCAGTCTTCAACAGCTGTATCTTCCACCTGTTTTAGCTCTTTTGAACTTAGATTCATCCTTTCCAAAGGTTAGAAAACTTTCCCAAAGTCACACATACATTCTACAAAACACTTACAGAAGGTCTACAGAATAGTCACAGTATAGTACCAGAACAACTACAGTACAGTTATAGTACAGAGATAGAAGCTCTAAGAAGATCTATAGAAGGTTACAAAAGGTCATTAAAACCTCATAACTCATACTCAAACCATTCCGAACTCTCAAAAACTATTCAATAAGCTTTTACAATATCTCAATCTTCATCAATCATCAATCCATGCTTCATACAGAAGACAATGAGAACAAAACAGAAGCTATACAGAACCAATCAGAACCTATCAGAACATCACAGAACCTCATATCTCCACTGAAAATCATCATAAACTTCCAAAACATAATCAATATCATCCAAAACACTTTCAAATACTTCCATTATCAATCATCCATCACTCTAAATCCACCAAAAATCAATCGTTTAGACCTTAAAAAACAACAAAAATTAGTCAAAAATTCAGTCTTTTTCCACTCTCAACATATCCCCACACTTACAAAGGAAGCGTCCTCGCGACCCAAGGAGAAGAAGAATATAAGTTCACTAAAGAGCTCAATTTGGTTCTTCCTTCAGATCTTCAATAATCTTGCCAAAACACGACCCCAACTTATCACCTGTATCTGATAGAAAAAATACTACTAAAGGAAAACTTCATTATGCATTAACTCATCTAATTAATCATTTAAAAACCATTACAAATTTGTAAAGGATATAAGAGGTTCTCTTCAGCTTTCCACCATAGGCTTTTCATCCACCAGCAATCTTTTGAAAATAGCTCTCGAACAAATATTCTCAACCAACACGAACTCATCACATACAATTAAGACAACATATACACGAACACTAACACAACCATCTAAATGACACCTCCAAAAAGAGATATATCATTAAAATTCTTCCAAAATACATGGCAAAGGCATCAATGAAGATAATCCCTTTTAAAATCTTGGTGGTTTCGGAATCGATCCATGGAGAAGGATTCATCTACAAATGTCTTGGGAGAATTCTAAAAAAACTGCAAGCAGCACATCCTTTCTAGCAAGACAAGGTATCTGCTAGGGAGACATAGGGCATGAAAATACAAGATATCCAACTGGTGGGAGTCAATGTTCACATTGACATTCATACAAAGTTTTGGAATGGCCTTTTGATCATTATGGGAATGCTTATGCATGTATGCTAGATACCAAGCAAAATGAGTTGTCAATCTCACCGAAGGATCCAGAGACTGTGAATATTGGTGAGCAAAATGAATATAGTTCTGGTATGCTTGACTGGCAGTTGTCCAATCTCCTGGAATAATTGGCCAGTTTATTTGAGGTCCTGTAAGAGAATCATTCGAGCTCCATCCCTTTCTTCTTGAAATCTGAGGATCAAACCCATCATAGTCACTAACCAACTGAGGTGGTTGAGAGATAGAAGTGGCAGGAGATGGAAGTGGAATAAGTAAAAGTGGATGAAGAGAGGGGTAGGAAAAATCATAAAAGGAGGAATAATTTAAAGAAGCAGTGGCTAAACATTTTACGAAATCACTTAGGAAGGATGTTAATTGATAAATAGGAAAGGTAGAAGGTACATGAATGGATGGAGAAGGGCATGGTGGAGAAGGGGAAAATACTCGATCTTTGATAAAAGAACAATATGTAAATATGGGAATTTGAGGAAAAGATTGAGGTTGGAAAAGAAGGGGTAAGATGGTTGTGGAATTGGTTTGATAGAGGGAAAGATATATATCATAACGGTAAGCCATTTGTTAGTAATACAGTAGGGTAGGAACAGAAGGACCTAAGATAGATATTCTCTGATAGGCATAAAAAAAGGTAGAATCAAATGGATTATGCTTGAAAAGATAAGCTAAGAGATCCACCCTCAGTTGTTTAGTGCTCTGTACATAGGTAGGGGCTGTGTTCTGTCTTTGATTCAGGACCACAGAATCAATCATGGAATGCCAGGAATTATCAGGGCAAGTAGCCACTTTGGAGGAGTAACTCTGAAACATGTCATCTATTCGCAACTCCAAATGGTTGACATACAAAACAGCTTGTAAAACCACGTCTCCCACATACCAGGCCATATCCACTTCATCAGGAATCACCAAGTCTCCGCGTAGATACATATATGACATCAACATGGTATCAGTCGTGACAGAATCTTCAAACACCATATGGACCACCTCTCTCAGCAACTTAGGAGACCAAGCCCCACTGCAACCATCCTTTGGAAGAGGAAGATCCATCGTGGAAAGCTTCATGTAGAAGACCAACTTCTGTAATTGATAGTGGACAAAGAAAGAATGGTTCGGAGGAACATATTCCTGGAATTGCTCAAATATAGACCATAGCAGATCCATCTTGGACTGCAATCTTTCCACTTTATCTTGGAAGAGAGGACACAAGGTAGCCTGTCTCTGAAGAACTGCCAAGTCCTGCTGTGAGAGAGAAGGGATCAAGGGAACATTAGGGCTTGGAGGAACAGACCATGACTTTGCCAGTTGATCTTGCAACTGCTTGATTTGAGAAGCTTGTGATTCCACTGTGTCATTAGCAGTCTGTAAGGCTGAAAGTTTGACATCTAAGAGAGTTTGGAACTCTTGCGCTTCTTTGGATATCCTCTCCTTCTCGGAGAGGCTAGTAACCTCTGATTGAGCCTTTGTATAACTAAATCTTCAAAGAAGATATCTCATCTCTTTGGGTTTCAATCAGTTGGGTTTGTTGTGCCATCTGCTTGAAAAAATCTACCAGGGTATCCTTAGCAAAGGCTAACTCGGATGTTGCCTTATGCAACTGGTCCTTAGACTGCATCAGTTCGTCATAAAAGGAAGCGTACAGCTGTTGAACACAGGCTGTCACTGACAGTTCAATTGAACTCTAAATGTCTTTACATAGGAAAGGAATAGCATTTCCCGAGACTAGACTGTTCAGTGAGGGGACTGATATATCCAACGAACCTTCTCGATGTGCTCTGAACAGGTTATTACATGTGAGATAAGCAGGGAGATCACTGCCAGAGGTAGCAGGAATGGGCACGGAAGGAAGAACTGAAGGAGCTTTATCTGCTGCCCGCTTCAAGCATTTGCACTGTATGACCAGGGGAGATGGAGAATACAAATCCTCTACATCAATTGGTTCTGACTCATCTGAAGGTGAAGGAGGAGGTACTGGATCAGATGGAGGAGGTGGAGGCACACTCTTCTGTAAACCTGAATAGGTCAAGAAGGCATACAAGTACAATCCATAGGTGACATTGGTAACATTGCCCGTGGTGACTTTTACGAAATGTTGATCCATCTTAGTGAGTAGGCAAGTGCTCCAATCAATAGCTACTCCTTTTAACACCATCCATGAAGCTGTAAAGAGCTCTTTGGACAAGTAATGGGATGGCGTTTTTGTAGGCATAAACCTGTCTTGAAGAAACTAACAGACCAACTTCCACACAGGATCAGTGATCGTGGAAAAGGAAACTCCTGAAGAGTTGATCACCTTCTTAACATCCAGAATTTTCTTGGTCTGTTTTTGTAACAGCTTCAAAATCTCTTCGTTAGAGAAAAGCTGGCGAGTTGTAACAAAGGGTTCACCTTTGTAGGGAAGAGACAGAGCCTTCCCTAGGCCTCGAGGTGTCAAAGTCATGGAAGTACCCTGGACTAGTCCCGACTTCTTGCTGTAGGAGGTCAGAAACTCATCACACATCAATGGATCCTCGGGAAGCAATGGAAAGGAAGCAGCCACAAAAGGTGCGAGTCCCGCCTTTGTGAGAGGCTCAAAAGTGAGTAGGGAAGAGTAATCCCTACTGACTAGTGGGACATACTGGATAGGGGGAGGAGTGTGAGGCGCCATTCAGATGGTAAACACACACACCATAACACAGACAGTCACAAAGAATGCCTGCAAAACAACCAAAAGGCGATAAAAAAGGAATCAATCCAAAACAAGGACACGCATAAAAATATAGACGTAACTAACCCAAATACCACCCCAGACATATACACAGCCTAGAAAATTTTTGGCATGACCTCTACATATATGCGACCGAAAGCTTCATGCGATGCAACATGCAAGCACCCAAATCCCCGTATCAGGCAATAAAGAAAAAAAACTACACACCGTACCTGTAATCGTAACTCATGGACAAATCAGACTACCATAAAAAACGGACATCAAGACTGGACCATAACTTGACCATCAGGGTCAACTAATAGACTTTTGCACACCCATCCCACGAAGCGAGTTTATTAAAAAGGGGAAATAAGTGTAGTGAGGGGGAATTAATTTAATGAAAGGTTCATTGGAATAAATTATTAACAATGGGTGACATTTTATTAGGTGATAAACCTTAATAAGAAAACGGCGGTTCCTTCTTAAAATGTTAATTACAAATTATTAAGTTGAAACGGTGCTTTAACGCAACCCGGACTTCGATGCCTAGACTTGGTCTCTAAATGCAAATTCCTTAATTAAAAATTAAGAGTGATGTGGAGCACTTTTTTGCCAGAGCGTGCTCTTGTGACGGCTGGTTCATTTTTATTATAAATTAAAGTGCCTCTGAAGCGCACGTAGTGCTTGCAAAGTGAACGACTGGTTGATTTTTATTATTATGAAATGGTGTGTTTAGCGCGAATGCACGTGGAAAATGTGGGTGAATAAATATTTCATTTTAATAATTAATTTGTGATTAAGGGGAAAATAAAAATAAATAAAGCACATAAAATAAATACCTGGAAGGGGTGTGTATGCAATGGCCTAAAGACACACGGAAGAGTCCCCCAAAAAGGAATGAATCCAGTAAAAGAAAAGGAAAGACCACGAACTGAACAACAAAGACAAAACCTTAGTGGATGTGTCGATTTTTAAGATTAGATTGGTTTTATTGTATTATGATTTATTATTTTGTTGACTTAATTTTATATTGTATTTTTTTGGAATTTTTTTTGTCTAATTTAAAATGAATTTTTGTGCATTTTTAAGGTAATTTTGAATAAATTGGCAAATATGGAATTTTCTGAAATTTAAGGGTTGAAATTTCTAGCTGAAAATTTTCCAAAAATTTACAGAAAGTGAAGGGAAGTTTTAGAAATTTTTTTGAAATTTTTCTGAGTGGAAATTAATTTATAAATTAATTAAATCAGTTAAAGCTGGAAAATCAGCTTAGGTTGGTCAAATTAAGTTAGCTAAGGCATGGAAGTCAGGGTAAGTCATGTAAGTCAAGCTAGGTTAGGTCAGGTCAGTCTAATGGAACTAGGTTAGTTTGGGTTAAGTCAAATAAGTAAGTTAAGGCAACTCAGTGGAGACTAACCTAAGGGGGGTTAGGGTAACTAGGCTAGGGTAGGTTAACTCAACTAGGGTTAGTTTAACCTAAGTATGGTTAGTCTAACTAGGGTAAGGGTAACCCAACTAACTAGGGTTAGGTCAACTAGGCTAGGGTTAGGTAACTCAACTTTGGTTAGTGTAACTATGCTAGGGTTAGTGTAACTAGGGGGTGGGGTGAAACTAACTAGAGTTGGATGAAACTAACTAGGGGGTTAGTAAACTAACTATAGTTGAGTTATACTAACTAGGGGGTAGGGTTAGTGAATTAGGGGGGGTTAATTAACCTAACTAGGGTTAAACTAACTAGGGGGTTAGTTAATAAGGGGGGGTTAACTAACCTAAGTATGGGTTAAACTAACCAATGAAGGTTAGTTAACTAACCTCTAGGAAGGGAGGAGGAAGGGAGGAGGGAGGAGAGAGGAGGGAGGAGGAAGAGGGTGGCAGCGCGGCTGATAGGAGAGGCGGCGGCGAGGAGGTCGGGGTGGCGGCGAACGGCATCCCGGCGACGACGGACAGGCGGCGGAGCGGGTGTTGGCAACGGAGCAGGTGGCCTGGTGGCGTTGGCGACAGAGCGGGTGCTCTGGCGTCACTGGCGAACGACGGCCCTAGCAGCAGCGAGCCTGGCAGCAGGGGGCGCTGGAAGGGGAGGGAGGGCGTAGAGGGAGAAGGGGAGCGGGCATTAGAGGCCACGGGTGGCTTTTGACTGACCAAGTGGCGGCAGTTCGGGCATCCTGTAGGTGTTATGAGGAGGCGTGGTGTAGGTTGGTCAGCAACGGTAGAACGGGCGACGATGACATCCACCTGCGGGTGGCGACTCTTGGGATGTCGCAGCCTTGTGGTGGTACGGTGGTGGTCCTGTGGTGGGCTCGTGTGGCCGGCGGAGAGGAAGGGAGAAGGGAGGGGAGAAGAAGGGAGGAAGGAGGTAGGGAGGCGAAAAGAGAAGAAGAGGAGAAGAAGGGGAGGCAGGGAGGAGATGGGGAGGAGGAGGAGGGGGAGGGGGAGGAGAAGGGGAAGAAGGAGAAGAGGAAGGGAAGCAGAAGGAGGGGAGAGAGACGGAGGGGGTTACGGGGAGAGAGAAAAAAAACAAGAAGAAGAAGAAGAAGAGAGAGAGAGAGAGAGAAAGAAGGAGAGAGAAGAGGGAAGGGGGGGAAGTTGGAACGGGCGTGGGAGGGGGGGTAAAATTGAAAAAAAATAAAATAATAAAGGTGTTTTTGTTTGAAAAATAATAAATATTTTTTGGAGTTAAAATAATAAAGAAAGGAATGAAAAGAAAGACGTGCCCCCCGTCCCGCGCGTGTGCACGGGGCGGGGTAAAAAAATTTGCAATGGCGGGATCTGAATGGCGTCGAGACGTCGGCACGAGGGGCGTGTACGCGATCGGGCGTGGCAAGACACGTAAAACCACAAATGTGGGCGTTCACACGCAAGACGAGTCGCGTGAAACACGTGAAAATAAAGAAAAATTAATATCTCACAATCCGATCGTCGAAACGAAATAGCATAAAAACAAAAAATGTACTAGACGGTAGGGGGAAGATAGGGGAAAAGGTCAACGGGGGTTCTGGGGGGAATAAAGGGGGTGCACATGCAAAAAACACAAAAAACGGCCCTAAAAACACATACGTGGATTAATTTCGGGAAATCCGCGTGCCGAAATGCAGGCGGAAAGAAGGAAAAATGTGCAGAAGAACACGCCCGACAACCGATCACGTCAAAACACAGTTTCGACTGTAATAAGATGCGTTCAC
This sequence comes from Lygodium microphyllum, assembly GCF_053477565.2. Lineage (NCBI taxonomy): Eukaryota > Viridiplantae > Streptophyta > Polypodiopsida > Schizaeales > Lygodiaceae > Lygodium > Lygodium microphyllum. Next base: position 66,619,046 of record NC_141162.1, read on the forward strand.
ATGGGAAAAACGTAAAAATGGCATACGCAAATACGGTCGGAAATTAATAACAGAAGGTCGGTTCACCGAAACAGAGGGTAGCAAAAACGACAATGAGCGGGGGAAGGGGTTGCACAGGGTTGTCATGTGAAAACGCTGTTTCGATAGGGTTAAGAGGTGTTCATATGCAAAAAACACCAAAAAAGACACTAAAAAACACTTTGAAAATTTAATAATTAAAAATCAAAAAGTCGGAATAGGGGGGACAAAAAAGGAAAACTGTAGGGAAAGGCGTGGTGGACACGACTGTTAAGGCAAAGTGGAATTCTGGTGCAAACAAGGTAGGTTCACATGGAAGAATGTCAAAAAGACGCTCGAAAAGGACCTAGAAAACCGCAAAATTCATATTGGACAAACCGTGCATCGAAATGACACGGAGTAAAAATGAAAAATGGCAGGGGGAAAGTGGTTGCAGGGCTATGATGTCAGATCACTAGTCCGAAGCAAGAAAAGTGCGTTCACATGGAAAACGGTCTAATTTTTACAAAATCCGTGAAAAAGGAAAATTGAACAGTGCGTAAAAAGGAAAAATGAACAGTTCAAAGGGACGAACAGGGCTATAAGTTTAGATTGGAATTTGGGGTAACGTAGGGTGTGTTCACATGGAAACATAGCAAAATTAGGGAAAATGAGAAATGGAGGAGGAATAGTGTTGAGGTAAACGCACCAACAGTCAGGACTTTGGACGGACTTCTATTCTTTCAGAAGCTGCAACTCACGTTGGCGAAAATCTCTCACCTTGTCTCTCACGCTCCGCTCTAACTAACCAAGCATTCTCCTCTCCAACCCAAGGAAGAAAGAACACAAGACTAGCTCGAGTTGTAGTGAACTCACCTAACTTACCTTTCAAAGGCTCGAAGATAGTTCCACGACCACGATCAACACGATCCGATGCCGTCGCTCCTTCGCATCCACCACCAAGCACACCAACGAGTCGAAGAGCTAGTAGAGACAACGAGAAAAGCAAGAAGACGACGAAGAGCTTCACTTTCCCTCAGTCCCTCGCTCAACACACCTCTCACTCTCTCCCTCTCAGTCACTCTCAACACAATGGAAGCAAGATGATAGAATAGAAAGATTGAATGGTTGCACTAACAGAGCTTCCGCAACATGAATGTGCCAAAGGGGGTGAATACAACTGAGACCTCCCACCCTTATATAGACATAGAATTAGGGTTAGGGTTAGGGTTTGTGCCCCTTTTGCGTTTAGGGTTAGGGTTAGGGTTTGCGCCCCTTTTGCATTTAGGGTTTCCACAACTGTGAATTAGGGTTTGCACTCTCTTTGGGTATCCTACCCACATAGTGGGCTTTAGGCCGGTCAATCCTTGAAACATGCTTGAACCTTAGCCTAAATAGACCAAGCCTACACTATTCTAATCACAATTACATGTGCGCAACCCACGCAACACATGCGGGTGCGACAAATACAACTACGGGTGATAAATACAATGTGCACGGGAGTGAGCCCGGCTCTCACAAAATAATGCAACCATGATAGTCTGATGATGTCCATGAGTAAAAAGTAATACACAAGTGCCCAAAGTAATACAATGAAGCTCCACAAAATAGTAATCCACCAAAAAATAGTATCCAACACTTGCGCTTTCTGCAGCCTTCTCAAAATACCGTTAACATTATTTCCCCCCTAGACGAGTGCCAGTCCCATGGCACTCACGTCATAGGTAGCATGCTGTAGCTTGCACCGAAGACGCGGAATACTGGGAACAGTCCTGATCAAGTAGTATTCCTGATGGAGAAGAAATGGATGTGGCTGATGAAGAACGGTGGTTGTTGAAGATGAGGATGTTGCTTGCTGCGGGTGGTACAAATGATGTTGCTCAAATTGTGGTAGATGGTGAGACTGATGGTGTTGCTGGTGACAAATCCTGTAAAAGTTGGCTATGCTGAAGATACACTTGACTGTTGATCCTTCTGATGAATAGAACTTGAATGGTCATTGGAAAATGGAATAGAGCTCGTAGAAGATGGGAGATGCAATGTTGATGTAGAAGTGATGCGCATGATTCTCCACAACTCGAATACCTGCAAAGTAAAACCTCACGTGCAGTCACTCCCTAAGGGAAAAGTGCTAGTCTTCTGATCGTGCACATGACATATGATGATGTTGGTTTGAGAGATGGGTCAAACTCCAGGCAAGCCTGAAGTGTTGTCCCACACTTGAGGACCCAAAACCGTGAATAGGTTATGGTGCAAATACTATAGTGTGTGCACGTGCATACATAGTCTAATACATAGGTAGAAGACTTCTCCATGGGTGCTTCTATTGATGATGATGCTCGATGATGAGGAAGCAAGGGAGCTTGATCTGATGATGGAAAGAATGGTAGGTACTGAGAGAAAAAAAAAGGTTTGTTGAAGATGCAAGGGAGACACCTAAGTGGGATAAAGGAATTCTTGAAGCGCATGGTTCTCCACTGGATCAACCACATGTGGTAGGTGACCTGAGGTGATGTGGTGTTACTGAGATAAATGAAGTAGAAATGAAAAGTGCACGTGACTCAGGGAGACAGGTCTAACCTAGGCGAGCCGAGACTCCCAAGGTATGTCCTGACCTTGATGTGCCCTAAGCAAATGTGTGGGGAAATGGAAAAAGGGCTAGGGGGTTAGAGACGGAGCCAGCCGACCAAAGCCACTGGATGCATCCAACTTGAGGACCCCTAGGTGGAGTGCAGTGCATGTGAGTGCATATATATATATATATATATATTTCTTTTTTTTTTCCATCATGTGATGCACAAGGGAGTCACTCCTCAGGAAGTGGCTGCAAGGTAAGTGAAAGACACCCTTTGCTCAAAAGATATGGCTTAAGAAAGGTTCGGAGATAAATGGGTGATTCTGGATAAAAAGGATGGGTACACCGAGCAAATCTGCTATCCACCATATCCTCAAGCAAGGCTACGCATCCTCATAGGGAGTCAGTGGCTGCTGTAAGAGCTTGACTATGAGGCGGAGATAATTGCAAGTGACTATGAAGGCAGGATCGGGGCAATTTGAGTAGAGTTTAAGGAAACTGTCAAAAGAGGGTAGCAGATCACGCAACTGGAAGTGATAGATATCACTCTCATGCGGAGCATTGATATTGGGAATTTTGGAAAAGTTATGCCTGCCATGCTTCTCAGCATCATAGTTTCTGCCATACCTTCTCGGATAGGGGCAAAGGAGTACATCTGTCTTCCGATTTGAGTAGCAAAAGGCGGAATGGGCCATTTCATCCGCTTCAAGGATAGGATATCGCCATTCCGGTTGAAGCTTCCACACCTCTCGTGGCTTCTCGGTGAGATACGCCCTCTTGTTCTTCTCCTTGGGAATCTTACAAGCTCCTTTCAAAGCCGACCTATCCTGTTTCTTCAACCACTTCTTAGCAATCTTCTCTCCCACTTTAATAAGCTTTTGCACTGTACTGACTGGTAAGGGTGTTCTGAATTTGGCATCTCCATAGACATTGAAATAAAAAATGATGGTCTCCTCCCTCATCTGCTTCTCATGATAGGTCTTAATGGGCTTATCTAGATCCTCTCTCTGTGCCTCGATGCCTTGCATGTCAATGGAATACTCTGGCACATCTTGAGGGGTAGCCCTAAGAATGTGAACCATCCTATCAAGGCGCTCTTGGACCTCAAGTTCCTTGTCCGACACTGTTGGGGGTACCTATATTTCCTCAGTAGCTCCATCTTCCTGCTCAGCAAAATCTTGAGGATCCATATAATCCTCAGAAGGAACCATATCTTCAAAAGGCTCTACTGCAATAGGGTCTTCAACAAGTGTCTCATATTGTAAGTCACATGGCTCAGTAGATGTTGGCTACATCATTCCTACATCCCTCAATTCTTGATCATTATAGCCCATGTCATGCAAATGATCAATCATCTAGCTGCTAGTTGGGTCTGAGGTCAACAGCATGAGCCCCTTACCCTGGTCAAAAGCGGCTAAGGCACCGGTAGTAATTCCCAACTGAGCTTTGAGTTCCTCCACATCATCGGTGCTTTTGGATGATAAAGTGCAAATGGCATGATGATAAAGCCCCTGCTGTAATGATAGTGCATGTTGATAGGCAGTTGCATGAAGCTTAAACTTGCCTTCCTTGTGAAGGGAATGAGCCAAGTCTGTGAGTAGTTGTTGTAGCATCTCCTCGTAAGCTCTGTTAGCTTTTTCCTCAACTTGATTGATAGCAGTAGTCAGACTCATTGCAATTGTATCTTGCAACCTTGTAAAGGCTATCTTCATCTGCGTCTGAGTCCGATGTGCTTCTGACAACTCTCTGGTGAGAGTTGATGTCCTTGCCTTTTCCTCCTTTAACTGAGCCACAAGATCTACACCTTGAGCACAGAGAATTTCTTCCCTTTTCCTCAGGACCTCAACTTCTTGCAACTGTTCCCTTAGCCCCTCCATCTCCTTATTGTTCTCCACAATCTGAGTCTGTAAGTCGTGTAATTCCTGGGCTGAGTGTTTCAAAAATTCTTGATGAGATGATCTCTCTGCCTCATACTTCTTTTGTAATTCCAATTTTTCCAGAATTGCTTGATCCTTGTCCTATTTCAACTCTTCACATAAGAGCTCTAATGTGGTAAGACCATCCAAATTCGCTGATGTCCTTCTTGTGCAAACTTTTGAACTAGTGGTAGTCTCATCCGGTCGTAGCTTCTCTACACTAGAAGTGACTGTAATTTCTTCATTCTGTCTACCATGTTCCAACATGTTTATCTGGGCTTGCATGGTTTGTAAAGTGGTCATGAGCATCTGAAAATCTCCTGCACCAATCACCGATTGTTTTCCTTGAGTCTTTCCCTTTCCTTTGTCAGAATCTCAAGGTTTCCTAGCAACGTCTTCTTCAACTTCCTGTGGAGCGGAGGCTTCCTTCCCTCTCATGTCCTTAATGGATGATTCCTGTATGGTTGTGGCTTGATTCTCCTTTTCCTTGTGGAGAGCTTCCCCCAAGTGTTGTGCATTCTCTAGCGACTCCTCGATCGCTACGTGGTGCTCTGTCTTAAATTTTCCTTTCTTACTCTTTTCTTGACCCATCTTCTTTAGTGAACTCTCAACACTTGGCTCTTGTTCCTCCCTTGGTCGTTTGTCCTTCAGTTGACCCATTTCAGCAACTGCGGGTGTCACCTGAAAGGGCTCGGAGAGTCCCAAGGCTGTGGTGATGACCTTAATGAGTGCACCACCGTAATTTATCATGCATATCTTGGCCTCAGTAGTGGTGAGTCTCCCTTTAGGAGTTTTAGGAAGAGTCTCATGTGCCTTGGCAAGGGATTCACAAATATGATCCATCCAAAACTTATTTAAATCCTCATCAAGTATCCTGTCTGATAAGATATCTTCCATGAAGCCCTTGGGTATTCTCCCTGCATGAGTGCTGGTTTTGTTGTAGGTAAACAAATGGTGAAACACCTGTGTAGTGGCTCTAAGATCCAAATCCTCAATGGCAAAGAACAATAGACCACCAGTAGTAACATTAGGCTTACCCTCCCACCTTTGATCCACTAGATGAGTTTTACTAGCTTTACCATGCCTCTTGACCCTTCACAAAGACCTAAGGCTTGTTCTATCAGCTTAGAAGTAAGTGATACCTCCCCAACTTTTTGCTCTTTTTCATCCCAGTAGCTCATCCTACTTGTTTTAGTCTTAGGATCATAGTTTTGAACAAAGTTGTAGCAATTGGCAAAGTGAATAGGCCCATTGGTTGCTCTAATATAGTCGGTTAGCCCACATTTAGCCACCAACTCCCCAATTTTAGGATACCTGTTGACAATATTCTCCAAGTTGGTAAGTTGACGAAACTTCAAGGCCCCAAAACTCCATATGTTGGTCTCTAGACCAAACTCCTTGCATTGCTCCATAGTGAATACTCCCCTGTCCTCATAATGATGATCCTTGACAGCCACCAATGTCGACATTGTAGACATTTCAAACTGTGAACCTGTCATCTGCTTAATCAAAAGATAAGACCACATCTTGAGAAATTTCTAGCTAACCATCACACAAAATATAAAAGTCAAACTATACCTTTGCCTTTTTATAAAAATAATGCCAAAATGGATTGCCAATTGCCCTCCTGCAACAAAAAGGCCTAGCAAGCTTCCTAGCTTGCAGGGGTAAGCAACAAAGGACGAAAAAGATGACAGGGCAACACAAAAAGGAAAAAGAAAAAGAAGATGAAGTATGGACAAAGAAAATGGAAAGACAACTAGGTGGACGGGGAAAATGAAGGAAGGATGGACATCCACCAAGCGTAAGAGTTGGGGTTATACTCCAATTCCGCAAATGTATCAAGATCAAATGGGCACATAGCCAAACCACACAAATAAGTGGTAATATCTGTGAGGAGACATGGACCAGCAAAGCGACTAGCCACATGTAGTTCTTCCGCCGTTAGAATTTTATTAAACAGGGGATGGTGTTGCAAATTGGAAGGCACTTCTAGGTCACGAGCCAAAATGATGGCATGGAGTGAAACAGGAGAATGATATGTAGGATCAGACCAAAGGTTACTAATGGCGCACCGTTGCTCGGCAGTGGTCATAAGAGGACTGCCAGCCTGAGCAATCTCAAGCCGATGGTTATACCAGAGGCGTAAGAAAAGACTAGAAGTGGGTTGTTTGGTGGTAAGAGCTGCAAGCTCGGCGGAATCAACACATTTGGTCACTGGAGCATAAGAAGAGATTAATTGGGAGGACTGAAGATGCTTCTGAGGAAGAGTCTTGACGTACTCAGCCTGCACCAAGAGACTTTTGCGGAAGAGATGTTCATGCTCCTCCCACGTGGGATTCCATCGAGTAGTAAGTTCAAGTGCCTCATTGTCGGCAAGGCCGAGGTCAATCATAGCAAACAATTTCGCAAAGGTGGTAAACATAGAATCGAATTGGAGTAACCAACTAGCGTTGGAGGAGTTGTCCTTTGTGGCCAAGTCCGCAGCCATGCCACTAAGAGAGCAGCAAATGAGTAGAGGTTTTAGACCAGAAGGGGGATCATGAGCGGTGGAACTAATCTGAAGATGAGGTGGAACCGGGTCCCCGCGTTCATGTTGGAGCTTAGCTTGGGCTGCCGGATCCAACTGGTGGACTGGCGGAGAGAGATTGGAAGAGGAGGATGCCTCAGAGGAAGCTGAGGGCCCAAGGGAAGGTGTGAGAAGAGGGTCAGAGGGGGTTCCGGAGCGAAAGATGGAGATGAGGAGACAGAGGAAGGTAGTGGAAATGACTTCTTATTAGGAGGTGGTTGGTTAAAGGAAGCGGAATGGGGCGTAGACTCTGACTCATCATGAGACGGGGTGACTGGAGGTAGGAAGGAATGAGAAACCCGCGGATAAGACATTCGGCGCTTCAAGCAGCCTGGAGGAACGGTGGACGAAGCCCAAGAAAAAGGGATAGATGAGAAGTTAGATCATTTGGGAATCCAAATGTAGGTGTTACCCTGGTAATAGCCCTGAGCCTCCAAGAGAGCACGTGCCACCCAACACAAGGAAATTGTGGGCTTTGGAGGAGTTCGAGACGTCAACTCGGTTGCCGATGCAACGGCTTTGAGGGTGGTGAAGGTGGAAATGGAGGTGGTGAGGGGAGGCGAGGTCGCCACTGGAAGTGAGGAAACTTCATAGGCGTGGGTTTTGAGGCGCGACTAACAGGAGTAGCATGGTGATGTTGGGCTTGCAGCAACTGATGAAATAAGGAACTACCGGACTAAGAAGGGGTGGGAAGAGGAATTGGCGTTGGCCCCACAGAAAGATCCCCTTTACTGAAAGCAGAAACTACATGGGCACCTGGAAATTGCAATGTAATGCGCTGATCAACATAGTTCATAGTGCATGGAACCTGATACTTGAAAGGTCGGCCCAAGAGAAGTTCCTTGCCCACATCTTCACGGTTCGGAAGAACATAAAAAAGAAGAGGGATGCCCTTAGTTGCAATAGTAAGCAAAAGCTTACATTTACCCAAGAGCGAGTAAGGTTGGCCACCATAGGGGTTAAGCTTAGTGTGAGTGGGTGTCAAGGTGGGTTGGCCCAAATCCATCCAGGGGTTATATGGAAGGGTGTTGAAGTCAGAACCTTCATCAATGAGAGTGTCAGTAGTGACCTGCTTGGCAGCAGTCAACTGGATTCGAAGGAAAGCCGGGGGAATGACAAGGTCATCCTCAGGGTCAAGTAAAGAAATGGAAACAGCTCGTACATTAAAAAATGAAGAGGAATTCTGTGTGGTGCTAGATGAAGCCAACTTATGAGCATCTGCCTTCTGCTCAAGTTGCTTATACCAGGTTTGTTCAGCCACCATGACCGCACTGATAGGAACATCAGGAGGGTGCATGGGGCGTTCATGCAAATAATGGTTTGGGGGGTAATACTTCTTAATGTGGCTGCCATTGAAATGTCCTATGCCTTCCCCCTCTAGGGTTTCAAGCTCAACATTGCCCGTCCTGCTAATTTGACGAACGCGATACGGTCCTAGGCCGCAAAGTTTCAATTTCTGTTTATGGCCCTTAAGAGAATACAAGAGCACCAGGTCACCTTTATCAAAGTAACGTTGTTGCACATGTCGATAAAACCAGGCCTTACATTGGGCCTTTTCAGCAAGGAGAGCATGTGTGGCCAAAAGGCGAGTTTCGGTGAGACGTTCCAACTCCACAAGGCGGTTGGTCCAAGCACTAGTGCCTTCCCAACGCTCCTGTACTGCAATGCGAAGACTGGGGATGAGAAACTCAACTGGCATAACAGCGTCAGTACCATAGGTGAGTCGAAATGGAGTCTGGCCAGTTGCAGTCTTGAAGGCAGTGCGGTAAGCCCAAAGGGCAGCCATAAGCTTATTATCCCAATCAGAGCGTGAAGCGGAAACAGTCTTGGTCAACACATTAAGCAAAATCTTGTTGGAGGACTCAGCCTGGAGGATAATATGGAGATGACTTGCAGTGGATAATAAGAAAGGTGGAGAGAAAATGCTCAATGACTTCATTCAAAAAGTGAGTCCCCTGATCACTAACCAACTTGATCGGCAGCCAAAGCGAGAGATCACCTGTTCCCACAAGAATTTAGCTGTTGTACGAGCATCATTCTTACGGGTGGCACGTGCCTTAGCCCATTTTGTCATATAGTCTGTTGCGACTATGATGTAGCGTGCTTGTGAATACTGAGCAGCTGGAGTGATAGGTCCTACAAAGTCAATCCCCCATTTTTCAAAAGGTTGTCTAGCAATGATAGGTGAAAGGTCCATCTTGTCCCTGCGAATAGGAAGTTTGGTATGCTGGCACTCATCACAATGCTTAACAAAACGTGTCGCATCCTTGAACAAGGTGGGCCACCACAACTGGGCCTGTAAGACCTTACGTGCTGTTGCCTGACCATCAAAATGTCCGCTAGCAATGCCGCCATGGGCTTCCTGAAGCACATGCTCCATGTCATGTTCACAAACACATCGTCGAAGAAGACTGTCCTGCCCTAGTCGATAAAGTTGACCAGCAATCATCTGGTAGGGTCGGGTCTTAATCAACAAGCGAGTGAGACGAGCTTTCTCAATGGGCCGTTCAAGAATTCCATTCTCTAAAATAGCAACAATATCATTGGCCCAATGAGATGTAAGATCAGCCTTGAATAGTTGGGCCTCCTGTTGAAGGCGGAATAAATGGGCATCGGGTAAATTATCATCAACTCCTGTAGCCTTTTCTCCACTGGTTAATCGAGACATGTGATCAGCCATGTAATGCTGCTTCCCTTTCCGCACAACCACAGAGAAATCAAACTCAAGCAACAACAACAACCACCGTGCAATTCTGCCTGTGGCACATGGCTTGTTCACAAGATAAAGTAGAGCTTGATGATCAACAAAAAATGTGAAGGGAGTGGCAAGCAAATAATGCCGAAACTTCTTAACTGCATAAACCATTGCTAAACCTTCCCGTTCAGTGGTGGAATAATTCATCTCAGTCTCAGTAAGTTACCTGCTTGCAAAGCTTACTGGAAAGTCCATGTTATGTTCACCAGGTTGGCACAAAACAGCTCCAATGGCAATTTTGGATGCATCAATATGAACATGGAATGTGATTGTCCAATCTGGGGCTCGTAAAATGGGTGCAGAGACAAGAGCCTTCTTCAGGGCCTCATAGGCATCTTGGCATTCAATAGTCCATGCCCACACAACCAAAAGCTTATAAAGTGGCTTGGCAATGGCAGCATAGTTTAGAACAAAGCGGTGATAATAGCCAGTATGCCCAAGAAAGCATTGAATACCCTTCGGATTGGTGGGAGGTGGAAGCTCCATAATAACCTTGATCATGGCTGTATCAGTGGCAATGCCATTCTTGGACACAACATGTCCTAGAATGATGCCATGTGTGACCCAGAATTGACATTTTAGGGGATTTAGAGAAAGCTGATATTGCCGACATCGTTCAAAGACAAGCGAAGTTTGGCTAAGTGCTCGTCCCAACTGGTGTGGACACAAAGGTCGTCAACAAAGACTTCAAGCCACTTACGCAACACGTCTTTAAAGATGGTGCACATCAAGCATTGAAAGGTGGCGGGTGCATTGGTCAGCCAAATGGCATGACAATATAAGCAAATACGCCCCACTCAATGGCAAAAGCAGTCTTATGACGGTCATCTGGGTGAACCTGAACTTGATTGTATCCAGAGAATCCATCAAGGAAGCTATAAGCCTCCTTCCCGGCCACTCTCTCAATCATGTAATCTGTATAGGGCAGCGGATAGTGATTGTGTTTGGTCGTCGCATTGACCTTCTTATAGTTGACACATACTCAAATTTTGCCATTCTTTTTCAGGACCACAACAATGGGTGATACCCAGTCAGCATGCTCAATCTCATAAACGAATCCTGCTTTCTGCAATTTGTCCAATTCCTCCTTCACATGCTGAGCATAGCGAGGATTCATGGGGTAGGGCATCTGTTTGACAGGTTTATTGTCGGACCGCATGGGAATAGTGTGAGTAAGTACCTGAGGTGGCACTCCTTTGAGATCTGTGTAGTTCCAGGCAAACACGTCTCGAAACTCCTTGAGCAACTGGATGAGCGCCTCCTCATCTTCCTTTCGTAAATCCTCAGCGATAAAGGCGGGTTTAGGCGATTTCCCTTCCTCAGCAAGGTCAACTTCCTTTACTTTTGCAGGGCCTTCAATAGACTCACTAGTTGCGCCCTGGCGTTTGGCACCAAGCATAATGACAATCCGATCCCCTTTCTTGAATCGAGTAAAGCGTTTAGGGAGATCTTAGGGCTTACATTGAGAGCCTGTGTCACAGTCAGGGTTCTTCGGAGCTTTCTTAAGATGCATCCTTCTCAAGTGAACCGGAAAGTTCATCTTAGAGTGTGGAGCTGGGGTGGGCTGAGGGATTTCAGGATTAGAGTCGGTACTAGCATCAGACTCAGAATCAGACTCCTCTGACGTTGGTGGAGCATCAAAAGGGAGGTTGTCTGAGGGCTCGGTAGTAAACAAATCAGGGTTGGAAGTGGGGTCAAAAGTATAGGATTCCAGCTGTGCATAGTCCATGGCTTGCAAGTATTCCAACCATTCTAAATCGGATTTAACACGGACCAGGCCAGCATCAATGTGAAAAGTGGGGCTTTTGGAGGGTTTTTGGTCAATTGTGATTTGCTCAATGGTTCTTCCATCAGAGTCATAGTCTACATCAGAATTGGTATCACTTGCATACTCAGTCGGGTCATCTTCAAAGTCACCATCCTCTTCTGTGTTCGAGTCATCCGGAGGCATCATGGAGACAAAAAGGTTATTATGATAATCGAACAAAACTTGATGAAGTTCAGTCCAATGCCATATGGGACACGTTAAAAGCTCTTCAAAGATCAGTAGGTTAGCCTCAACCACATTCTTGAAGGCTGGTCTCTAGGAGAAGAGGAGTTTACGGAGCTCAAGGCGATCAGGAGGTACACGGAAACCTTTTGGCTTAGATGTGCATGATGGTCCAGCATGCATCATCAACAACAGCATAGAAGGAAGTTCATCAAGAATATCGAGCTTGTTTACAGGGGCTTCCTTAAGTCTATGTCGACTCAAACGTTCGTTAGCTTTTTTGTACTCTCCTTCTTCCGTGAAGGGAAACTCCAAGGTAGCAAGAGTATGAAGCCAGTCCTGCTCATCTTCTAGACATGGAATATATTTGTTTAAGGGCTTCTGGGTTGGGGGACAGATGGTGTCACCACGCAAGAGGCTGGAGATAGCATCTAGGTCGACTGAGGTAATCTTCCAGCTATCCATTTCAATGCGTACAGCCTCAGTACGATTTCCTAAAAAGACTAGACCATTGCCCCAATCTTCAATGAGTCGTGCATTACGCATCTAGGGTTGGCCAAGCAATAGGTCATAGTCAATGCCTTTCATGACTACAAATGTGACACAGAACTTAACACCAGTGATCTTCACCGGCCAGTCCTTCAACAGGCCCAAGGGTCGGACCTTAGAACCATCGGCGACGGTGAGATTAAAGTGGACAGGCTCAATTGGAGGGTTGCCCCACGTCTTAAGTACTGCTTGATTCATGATGCTGACACCAGCTCCAGTATCGATAATGCCTCTTCTCGTGGAATCACCAAGTGCTTCCACAGGGAGTATTGCATGTTGTTCAGCACCCTCCCAGAACGTAGCAACTCCAAGAGCTCCGAGGACGGGGGTAGGAGAGGAGCGAGGCAATGGATGTTGGGGGTCCTCCTCAATAGGCTGGGTCTCAGTGATTCCATCAATCCAAGTCTTGAATGTAGTCCAAATGGTAGGATTGTTCTTGAAGAGCATGCCCAATGGGATGGAAACACTGGTAGAGGCTAAGGCAGTTAGCAACCCAGGGCCTACTTCCTAATACTGTAACTTCCTTGGCTGACCTTGGGCAAGTGGTTGTGCACCAAGGTCGGTAGCGGGTCGTCCAAAGGTGTTAGGGCCAATTGTTGAGGCCAAGGGAAGTATGCTATTGATGCCATGTGGTTGCAAATTATCCTTGGCTTCTTCAGCCCTAATCTCAGCTTGAGCCTCTTCCACCCAATTCTTTACTTTGCTAATCAACTTAAGTTGATGCTCAGGATCGGGGTATTCACCTACTTTGGCTGAAGCAACCATTTCTGTGTGTGGAGTAGACGTGACTTGCTCAGCACTCGAGGCAACTGCGGGAACTGAAGTCACCCCATCACTCTTGAGTTTGAGAGCAGCACGCTTAGTTTTCTTCTTTGCATTCTTCTTTCCAATGATAGAGCCAGTAGCTAGAGATGGGCCAGGGATACTGACACCACCGTGCTTAGCTTGTGCTCGGGTAATGGCATTAATCGGAATGGGAATCACATCCTCATCTTTCAGCATTTCTACTGCAAAGAGAGTCAAGGGAACAGTGGGAACAATAGCTTTGCTAGAGCTAGCTTTCCGCTTCGGGCAATCGGAATACATGTGAGTGATTCCACACTCAGGACACCTTTGATTAGATTCGTTCTCCTTTGATTGTTCTTGTTTTTGCGGGCAACGTGTGGAGATGTGACTAGGTTGCAGCAGGCAAGAGTCTCGCGGGGTTGTATCAAGCCGCGCCCTCGACCGCGTCCCAACATCATGATCGGGATTGGTCTATAGTTCATGAGCACCACATTTCCTTCTTCGTCATAAGAGATAAATGGGTTGGTATAATCATCGTCCTCAACGGGCTCTTCAACATAGTGGACAGGGGGATCACTAGGTGGGTGAGTTATGATAGGGCCCGAAGGCCGTGGGATGCCGAATGGGTTAATGTCAGCTCGAGGAGCTACATGTCTATGGTCAGGAGGAGCAGGAAGAGCCATCTGCTGAGGTCTGGGGTATGGAAACCCATGATTTGCATAGGGTGCAGCATAGGGAAGCCGCCTAGGTGCTCTACAAGTAGAAGCTTCGTGACCAAACTGCCCACAATTTGTGCAGGTCCTACTCTGTCGAGAGCATTCGGATGGCAAGTGATCACCGCCGCAATTTATGCACTGCACATTTTGTCGGTACGGTCGAGGCTCCCTGAATGAGTCAATCATTTTTAAGAGCTCTTGCTGTTGTTTCATCACATCAGCCATGAGATGCTGAGTCTGGGTGTTTCCTATCTCAAGTTTGCCTCTACTAGATTGGGATTCAGATTCTAGGCTTTTTCCTTTCTTATCGCGAGTTCTCTCCTTGTGTAGGTCTTCTATGCGGATTGCTTCATCTAAGACTCCATTGAGATTTTCTCGATCTAGCACGGAATTGCTAGCCAATGCCTCATAGATCTTTTCATCACGGATACCCTTGATGAAAGCCTTCGTGACTGCTTTAGCTGGTTTTTCAGCTAATGGGATTCTCTTGTAGAGGCCTTTTAATCGAGACACATAGTCTCTCATGCTCTCTTCATCGTGTTGTTCAATATTCATGAGTCGGACAATTAAATTGTCCCCATAGCCTGCCTCGGCAAATCGCTTTATGAAGAGAGTCTTAAGAGTTGCGAAGGAAGCCTTCTCAGCTGGATCGAGGCCAGTAAACCAAGTACGACCCTTCTCACCCATGCAAAACCCAAAGGCTTGAGCCTGCTTGGCATCGCCTATAAGGTTATTGGCCTCGGAAACTTGCTCAAATTGCTCTGTGAAGCTGTATGGGTCGTTGCCAGCACGATACTTATCAATTTGCTTGGCCACTAGGGGAACTTTGGCTTGGTCTTGTTGGGGAGGTGTATTTCCCATCCCAGTAAGCAGTGTTTGAGCCATGTGAGCTCCCATAGTAAGCAAGTCGGTATGATCAAAGAGCCTGCATTGGACAAGGTCCGTTAAAGTATTAGTGGATGATCCTGATGTTCCAACATTCAGCAACATGTGCTTGATCCCATCCAGTTCGGTTTTCATGTTCAAAAGTTCTTGCTTTGTGTCCATGGTGTGTTGGAGGATCTTGCTAAAAGTACTAGTTCCTTGGTCTTTGAGGATCATGAGTTTTTCCTCAAGGTCTGCTGGGGAGAGTCAAGCACGATCAAAGCATGCAGCTATTTGGTAGCTATCCAAGGACTCTCGGACATCTTGTGGAAGAGAGTCTAAAAATGTTGCTTCATCCATTGTGAAGGTTGTGGGAACAGTAAGAGTCTCGGGGCTAGGGCTCCGCTCCCTAAGAGGAGAGAGGATCACCTTGCCGTTTCGCAAGCGCATACAACCAAATCAATGAGAGGTTAACCTAGGTCTTAGCAATGGTCCTCAGTGAATGATGGTTCAAATGTTTCAGAACGTCCGAATTGGTTGTTTTGTTGAGTTGTTGAGTGGGAGTGAAAAGTACCTGAAGGGTTCTCTCAATATTGGTCAAATACACACATTCTCTTCATCGTTTCCATTTTTAAAGAAAAACACTCGAAGTATGAAATCAACCTTTCTTCCTTTCAAATACAATGTGCATGGGGACAAGCAATTCCGCCAAGTATCACAACCAGGTCATGATGACAATATGGCAAGTAAGGATGGCACTTGATACCAATACTTAAAGCAAGAGGTTCAAATTTAGAATGTGAGTAAAACAAGTAGGAGTGAAGCTTAAGGCATAGGTTAAGAGACTATGGGTGGGAATGTCAGTGAGAGTTAAGAGAGGATGAGTGAGTAGGGATGAGTGAGAGATGAGTGTGGAGAAGTAAGTGGGGGATTAGTGAGAGAGGAGTATGAGTGAGGGGTGATTGGTGCAAGTGATAATTAGGGTTTGTGAGGGATTAGGGTTGGGGTGGTACTAGTGAGTGATAAGAGGTGGTGGGAGTGAATAAGGTGCTAGGTGGGTGCGAATGAGGTGGTGCTAATGAGTATGATCTAGGTGGTGCGAATGAGGTGGTGCGAATGAGTATGACCTAGGTGGTGCGAATGAGGTGGTGCAAATGCGAATGAGGTGGTGCAAATGAGTGTGACCTAGGTGGTGCAAATGCGAATGACCTAGGTGGTGCGAATGAGGTGGTGCGAATGAGTATGACCTAGGTGGTGCGAATGAGGTGGTGCGAATGCGAATGACCTAGGTGGTGCGAATGAGTATGACCTAGGTGGTGCGAATGAGGTGGTGCGAATGCGAACGAGGTGGTGCGAATGAGTGTGACCTAGGTGGTGCGAATGAGGTGGTGCGAATGAGTATGACCTAGGTGGTGCGAATGAGGTGGTGTGAATGAGTATGACCTAGGTAGTGCGAATGAGTATGACCTAGTGCAAATGAGGTGGTGCGAGTTGTAAGATTGTGCAAACCCTAGGCGGTTCAAGGATGGTGGTGCGAGTAAGTGAGGTGGTGCGAGTTGATGTGTTAGAGCAAGGGTGAGAAAAAAAGAGAAATATATATATATATATATATATATATATATATATCTCTTTCCTATTCCCCTACCGACCCTTCTGGCCGACTTCCCTACTTATTCTCATTAATCTGCTTCTCCTTCTCAACTGCTTCCACTTCCCTTCTCTCCTAGTCTTCTTCCTCAACTTCTCATATTCTCCTACGCTTCCTCGTCTTCGTATTCTTATCTTCTTCTATCCCCTTCTTCTTATTCTTCTTATTCACCTTCTTCTTCTTACTCTTGGAACACTTCTCTTCTTCTATCCCCTTCACCTTCTACTTACACCTCTTTTTCCCTTCATCTACCCCACCTTCTTCCCCTCTTTCTTCCACTTCTCTTATTCTTCTTCCTCACTCCTTCTTACTTTCTTCTTCTCTTGTTTTTCTATCCTCCTCTTCTTCTTCTTCTTCTATCGTTCTTCTATCTCATTCCTTGCATCTTCTTCTTCTTCTTCTTCTTCTTCTTCTTCTTGTATTCTTCTTCTCTTCTTCTTACTCTTCTTCTTCTAGCTCTCTTCCTCACTACCTCTTGCCCTTCCTTTTTCTCTATTTCATCCTTTTTTTCATCTATCTCTTCTTCTTCCCAACCATCTTCTATCTACTTCTTCTTGGCCTTCTTTGCTTTCTCCTTCCTCTACCTCACAAGCCAATAACTTTAGAAGACGAGTACAAAGGCAAGCAGTATACTTGGTTAGATCTCAACCATAAACATGTATGTAACCAATGACAAAAGCAAGAATGATGAACCCTCATCTCCCAATGTTCCCACACAAGATGTCCAACAACAAGAAGAGCGCTTTGAGTTTTGAGTTTTGAGTTTTGAGTTTTGTGTTTTCTTGTGTTTTTGTGTTTTTGAGTTTATGGTTTGTGTTTTCTTCTATTCTACCCTATTCCAATCTCAATCCAACAAACCCGTTCCTTCCAATTTGGCCCTTCCTAACCTAGCCGCATGGGTTTCGGAAGCTAGCCACAAACGCGGACGATCGGAACTACATTGATCCTATCCACGCCCATGCACAAGCCTCCTATTCCGCCACACAGTGGGAGTGTGAGAACCTCGGCGGTTGCACCATCCTAGGTCCCGGCAACGAAACCAAAATGTTGAGGCAAACGCACCAACAGTCGCGACTTTGGACGGACTTCTATTCTTTCAGAAGCTGCAACTCACGTTGGCGACAATCTCTCACCTTGTCTCTCACGCTCCGCTCTAACTAACCAAGCATTCTCCTCTTCAACCCAAGGAAGCAAGAACACAAGACTAGCTCGAGTTGTAGTGAACTCACCTAACTTACCTTTCAAAGCCTCGAAGATAGTTCCACGACCACGATCAACACGATCCGATGCCGTCGCTCCTTCGCATCCACCACCAAGCACACCAACGAGTCGAAGAGCTAGTAGAGACGATGAGAAAAGCAAGAATACGACGAAGAGCTTCACCTTCCCTCAGTCCCTCGCTCAACACACCTCTCACTCTCTCCCTCTCAGTCACTCTCAACACAATGGAAGCAAGATGATAGAATAGAAAGATTGAATGGTTGCACTAACAGAGCTTCCGCAGCATGAATGTGCCAAAGGGGGTGAATACAACTGAGACCTCCCACCCTTATATAGACATAGAATTAGGGTTAGGGTTAGGGTTTGCGCCCCTTTTGCGTTTAGGGTTTCCACAACTATGAATTAGGGTTTGCACCCTCTTTGGGCATCCTACCCACATAGTGGGCTTTAGGCCGGTCAATCCTTGAAACATGCTTGAACCTTAGCCTAAATAGACCAAGCCTACACTATTCTAATCACAATTACATGTGCGCAACCCACGCAACACATGCGGGTGCGACAAATACAACTATGGGTGATAAATACAATGTGTACGGGAGTGAGCCCGGCTCTCACAAAATAATACAACCATGATAGTCTGATGATGTCCATGAGTAAA
Source organism: Lygodium microphyllum (assembly GCF_053477565.2). Taxonomy (NCBI): domain Eukaryota; kingdom Viridiplantae; phylum Streptophyta; class Polypodiopsida; order Schizaeales; family Lygodiaceae; genus Lygodium; species Lygodium microphyllum. The sequence continues at coordinate 66,637,290 of NC_141162.1, forward strand.
AAGTAATACACAAGTGCCCAAAGTAATACAATGAAGCTCCACAAAATAGTAATCCACCAAAAAATTGTATCCAACACTTGCGCTTTCTGCAGCCTTCTCAAAATACCGTTAACAAATAGCCCCAAGGGAGGGGAGACAGTGGATGGGTGGGTGGGTAAGGGACCCTAGGAGTGTAACAAAAAGTCATGGTGTACATGCATGGTCAAAGTGAGGCATATGCAGGGTGGTATGCAAGGTAGCCGCGCAAGGACGCGTCCCCACACTTAAAACCTTAACGGATAGGGTTGACTGAGCAACAGGGACCTAATACCACACAACATATCAACCGCTAACGTCCCCACACTTAAACCATGACCGTCACTGACAAAAGAAGGTGTAGGGTTAGAAAAACTTGGCCCATGTTGTCGAGAATCAAGGTTGACTGTCGATGGCACGTCCATTGTCGTTGTTCGCTGCAGGAGATACCAAGGTATCTTCACAGCACACGTCCTTCATGGCAGGGACCACATGGCAGCACCTAGGGAGGTAGTTGGTTGAAGGAAACACAGGAAATTTGTTGATGGCGAGGGATATTACGCTCAACTCACAATCACTCATATGAAATGAAAGAGCAGTCACTTGCCCCATGACTAATATCACTCGAGGAAAGCAGGATGAAAACCCATGTCTCACACCCCAGTTTAGGAATTGACAAGGGGATGGCGCAGAGGGAGTATGCCAGGGTGCACAATTGATGGTGCATCAATGCGTCCAACCCGTCTGGCATAGGTGCAAGGAGGAAGGCAAAGGAGCCTTACGGTGCAGTGTACAGAACAGGGTGACATGTCATGTGATGACGGCAGAGACCCACCCCGTGGGTGCATAGGGAAAAGAGAACATACCTTGGGCCAAAGGTCGTAACGTCCCTCAATCTCACCTCTCGATAATTGATTGAAGAAACTCCAGTCACACTCAGCCCACCCTCTGTCTCACGCTCTGCTGAAAGATACAGAGGGCAACCCTTTCCTGAAACCCATTGATGTAATCCTCACGGTCACTTGTGCAAAGGTTGTATGCCTTGTGCGCATTTGATGGTGCAACTGTGCATCCTGCCTTGTGCCGGCATACGGTGCGAGAAGGAAGGCCAGGGAGCCTTATGGTTTAGTGCACAGAAACAGATCGTGCTTTGTGCATTGAGAGGCCCATCCCGTGCATGCAACACTTCTCACCTCTCATTTGATTTGAAGGGAAAAGTCGCCCCACCCTTTGTCTCACTCTTTGTTGATAGTTACAAAGGGAAACCATACTCACTTCCCCATCCGGTTAGGATGAAAGCTCGCATCACTCAATTGTTTGTCGATGAAGATCGCGTCGTCAGTTGTTGAAGAGGCGTACCCAGGGAGGTAGCCATCAGATCAAACGTGGGGTTAAATAGGAACATGGCGTCTGCTAGAGGACTGTCAAACCCTCTGCAGAAAGGCACAGGACACAGCGTACCAAGGGAGGCAGCTTCGCAACTCGATCCTGGGGATGTCAACTGATGAATCCACTTTCTGGACTGTTAGGTGTTGCCACCTTTCCCACAGCCAGCTTCCCGCCCAAGGGTGTTGACCACCTTGTCTTGGAACGAGGCCTACTATGACAGGGAATTTCTTCCTTTTCTCCCATAACAGTGTTGTTTTTCTTTTTTTTCTTTTCTTATTGTTTTTTTTTTTGTTTTCTTTTTTCTTGTTTTGTTGTTGTTTTTTTTCCCCTCCTATTCCCGAGGGTGTCTCCACCTTTTCTCGAAGAATAGGTCCGTATGACAGGGACCGAAGTCCTTTTCTTCCATGACTGATATGTATATTTTTTTTCTTTTTCGAATTAAGCAAGGGAATGGTCGAAATAACATTTGTCGAGACCAACCTCGCCACTGCCGTTGGTGGAAAATAGAGGATAAGAGATCAGGGCTGGAAGGTGGGGTTGACAGAGGGTTGTGTCCACCTCATCAGGAGTGGCTGAAGAACGGCTATCAGAAGTAGCATCATAAAAGTTACAGTGCCACACCAACGGGAGAAAGGATCAGGTGACCGTGATTGTCAAGATCCCCAAGGAGGGAAGTACTTCTTCAGGCAATAGCCATTAATCAGGAAGGGATCATCAGAGGTGTCAACAGTCTGCACTTGGACAGAGCCATTAGGGTTGACTGCAAGTACCTTATATGGGCCCATCCACCATTGTTGGAGTTTGCCAAGAAACTTGCCAAATCGTGAATCATAGGCTAGGACCAAATCACCTTCTTTAAAATCCTTGTGCTTGATGAAGCTGTCATGATAAGCCTTATGTCGATCTTGCGTGGCTTCCATGCACTATAGAGCCATCCTGCGAGTTTCGTCCAAACATTCCAAGTGTAGGAGACGGCATTGCAGTGAATCATCGTCCCCCAAACGCTCTTTGATAGCCACTCGCAAAGAGGGCAATTCCAGTTCAACAGGGAAAATAGCTTCTGTACCATACACCAACTGGAAGGGTGTCTGTCCTGTAGCTGCTTTATGGGAGGTTTTGTACGCTGAGAGGGCCTCTGTAAGTTGATCATCCCAATCAGATGATGTGTGGAAATCGTCCTTGTCAAAATTGAGCAGAGGATGCGATTGGTGACTTCGACTTGGCCATTGGCTCTGGGGTAATAAGGAGTGGACTTGCGATGGCAGATCTTATACAGCACTGTCAACTCTTCCATGACTTTATTAATGAAATGAGTGCCTCTATCACTTACCATCTCTAAGGGACTGCCAAAACGGGTGATGATATTCTCATACATGAACAGGGCCACGCTGTTACCATTGTCCCACTTTAGGGCTTTAGCTTCACACCACTTTGTGACATAATCCGTACACACCAAGATGTATCTGTTCTGTTTCCTTCTGGTGGGAGGATCGATTGGGCCGACGAAGTCGATGCCCCACTTCTCGAACGGCTTCAAAGAAAGGATAGGTTGTAGTGGCATAGCACTGGACTTGGTGGGTTTCCCCATTCGTTGACAAGCATCACATCTTTTGCAGTAGTCATAGGCATCCTTATGAATGGTCGGCCACCAGTAACCTGCTAGCAGAGCCTTCCTGGCTGTAGCTTCTCCTGCAAAGTGGCCTCCACATGGCTCGTCATGGCAAGCCTTCAAAACAATCCCAATCTCATCTCCTGCAACACATCTTCTGAGCACTTCATCTTTGCCTTTCTTGTATAGTGCACCGCCTAACAAGGTGTAGGGGGTTGATTCTAACATAAGCTTCTTCCTTTCCTGACTAGAAATGCCAGGAGGGTACTGTTGGGTTGCCAGCAGATTGGCAATGTCTGCATACCAAGGGGTTACGGTTTCTACCAGGAATAGGGAAGCATTAGGGAGGTCTAGATCATCCTGCTCCTTGTCTGCAGTCTGTGGGATACGTGATAGATGATCAGCCAAAACATGGGAACGACCAGGTTTGGTAATTACCTCAAAGTTGAACTCTTGGAATAGAAGGATCCATCTCATCATTCGTCCTTTCACATCTGTTTTGTTCATCAGGACGGACAGGGCCTCATGATCCACATAAAATTTAAAGTGGGTAGACAGTAGGTAGTGGCGAAACTTCTCTAGGGCAAACACCATTGCCAAGCACTCCAGCTTTGTCACTGTATAGTTCCGTTCCCTATCAGTGACTTTTCAACTTGCATAATAGATGGGTTGATCTAATTTCGAGGGGCCCTTTTGACATAGGACAGCAGCTAGCCCTTCGACTGATGCATTTGTGTGCACATGGAACTCCTTCATCCAATCAGGAGGCTGTAAAATAGGTGCCTAGATCAGGCATTGTTTTAGGGTATTAAAGGCTTCCTCACAGTCATCCGTCCAAAGGAAATCAGCTTATTTCCTTAGGAGCTTGTGCAGAGGGGCTGCCTTAGTTGCAAAATGTGCAATAAATCTTCTGCAATAGCCCACATGGCTAAGAAATCCTCTCAATTGTTTGAGGTTTGTCGGTGCTGTTAAGGCAGCAATCTTTTCAATCTTTGCCGGTCTGTTGCAATTCCTTGTGCAGAGACAATATGGCCCAACAGAACTCCTGAGGAGACGCTAAAGACACATTTGTCGGTGTTGAGAGAAATCTCATACTCTCAGCATCTATCAAAACATTGCTCTAGGTGTCCCCAGTGCTCACGGATCAAACTATAGACACAGAAGTCATCAAGGTACACCTCAATGAAATCATGTAGATGGTTCTGGAAGGCCGCCATCATTACTCGTTGGAAGGTGGCAGGAGCATTATAGAGCCCAAATGGCATCACTCTATAGGCATATGTCCCCCATTCCGTGGTGAAGGTTGTTTTAGATTGGTCCTCTTCTGCGATTTAGACTTGGTTATATCCGTTGAATCCGTCCAAGAGGGAATACAGCTCATGGCCTGCCCACTGTGTCTAACAGTTGATCTGTAAAAGGGATAGGGAAGTGATCCTTCTTTGTCTTTGAATTGAGCTTTCAGAAGTCAACACATATTCGAAGTTTCCTGTTCTTCTTAAGTACTACCACAATGGGCGAAACCCATTCACTGTTAGCCACATGATAGATGAACTCTACTTCAAGGAGTTTCAATAATTCTGCCTTCACCAGAGCAGAGTAATTAGGATTCATCTGTCTTTGTCTTTGCGTTACATGTTTGGCATCGGGCTCTAGATCAATGTGATGTTGACATATTGTGGGATCAATCCCCTTTAGGTCTTTATAGGACTAAGCAAACACATCTAAGTTCTCCTTTAGTAGGTCTTGAAGGACCACCAGTTCTTCTTCTGGAAGATTGAGACCCACTTTCAGGTGACGTTCAGTACCCTCAGCATCCAAGAATGTTACTTGTCTTTCACCTTCCACTTCGCGGATAAATGTCCCACGGATTGCTTCTGGATAGAGTTCTGACTCTTTCAAGAGAGTCGTATCCTCGTCTGATGTCCCACTAGAACCAATGTCCTCCTTCTAAACAGATGACTCATTCGTTTGTTTAAATTGTTGAAAGGGTATTAGAGCCTTATTTGCTTTTGTTTGAGTGGTGACCTCTTGAGGACTCAAGGCTTCATCTTCAGAGGATGCGTCCAGGAATGCTACATAGCACGGACATGCCAGAGGCTATGACTTTGAGGGCTTGGGCTTCTGTTGGTGGCAGGGGGCATCATCATCATCTTCTCTTTGGACTGAACAGTTAGGGCGACAGGAGTCACTAGTGAACTTAATTTTTATGCCTTTAATCCATTGCTTATATAGATTCTCCATACTTTGTGGTCCATTGATCAACCCAAATGTGATGGACCTAAAAACGGGCCGGCACTGGCTCATGCACTAGCCGGACCTCGTCACTATGCACAAGACAACCCCTCGGCCTCGCGGCCAGGAGCGTCTATCAAAATCTCTGCCTTCCTAAACATTGCGTTTGTAATACGTTGTAGTCCAACTGATCCTAACCCAATATTGCTCCTCAGAGGGAGTCCCTTTCACATAGCCAAAAGGCTCGAATCACATACACATGGGGTTCCTCCTACGGCTGAATGCCGTCAACCCTCTGCGACTCTCCTACACCTTGGGGATTGGCCCCTCGATGCGCCGCTCAACATTTAGACATTTCGCACAAACGTCACTCAAGGTACCAAATAAACGTATCCAGGAATGTACCATTGTCCTTACTTGACTTCCCCTATAACCCTCGACTAGCCTACAGCATAGGAACCTCACGCTCTCAACGGTGGGTCAAGGGCCTACTGAAGACAATTGCTATGCATATCCAGGAGCTGACTCTGATACTTTTAATTTCCTCTAAATGATCATGCAAAGAGGTGGATGCCTAGTGCTCAAACATTTTAAAAAACCAGCAGCGTGCAAGTGCAAAACATCTCTTTCATGCTTTTCTTTCTAACCGCTTTGTGCTTCGCTGCAACACCTAGCACCGAAGTGATCTTCGTGCTACTAGGTTTTAATTTTTATCATTATTATTCCGTCCTAGATGCAATGCATATAAAATCAGCAAATTATTCCTCATGCTCAGCGGCATTTAACCATTTTTTCCACAACTCTACCCTCCCCCGTTGATAGTGCATCATTGCATTCATTTCTTTCAGGGTTTCCTTGCCATTTTTATGTGGAGAAAGGAAGGAAACACACACTACAACATATAAACAAGGCTGAACTGAAGCATAACTTCATGCCCCAGCCTTGCTATACATCAACAAACATAAATCCTATTTTTCTATATTTTTCGTAGCCCCAAATGTATTTTTCCCTTATTTTTCATGGTGTTTTTATCATTTTTCCCCATTTTCTTCCATTTTCTTGTATTTTTTAAATTGCTGAAAATTGAAACCAGTTTGTGGGCTGTGGCCCTTAGTTCATTTGCAACAAAATTGAAAGATTAGTTGATGTGTATCGACGGTTTTCCCCATTTATATGCCCAAAACCCTTGTTTTTCCCCATTTTTCATGGTTTTCGGGTTTCTTGACATTATTTCGAGCCATGAAATGCATGTTTTTCATAATTTCTAGTTATAAACAGTAAGAACTCAGAAGAATCAGCAACATAATCAAATCTTAGTCCATATGAACGGCATTCCATCAATCAAAAGCATAAAACACTAAATTTTCTTTGTAATTTTTTAGTTTACCGCTTAAACGCGTGTTTCGGGTTTTGTGTCCATGGCTGTAGATTTGGAAAACAGCAACCCTTCATGTCCAGCAACATCACAAATCACCATTCTCAGCCCGTGTAGCAATCCGGTCCATGCCGGACAAGTCTCCATCATTCTTTCTTCATTGCTCCTTCCCACACATGAACTGCCTCTTAGAAGAGAGAGAGGGAGGAGAGAGAAAGACTAGAATCAGAAATTTCAAACCAGGCCATCATTCCACGGGCGAAGGGCGGCGATAGAGTCCACAGACAGAGGGGAATGAAGCCCCATAATCCATTGGGGGGGTTGTTTGCAGCAGCCATGATGCCTCTCATCCATTCATGGCGCATTTTTCGGGCGCCATCTTCTTCCACGTTTTTTCATGCCTCTTCATTCTCTCTCCACGTTTTTTTGCTTCATAAGGTGCATAAAATTTTTGGGGGGGTCCCAAACTCAAAAGGCATGCTCAAATTTGGCCTCCCAAGTGTCCACCTTTTCATATCTTGACCGTTTCCTTGGCCATTTTCCCGTCCGGACTCCGAATCGAGCTCTGAAAAATCCTGGGCGTCCGGCTTAGCATCCCGCATTGGCCAGTAGCTCGTGTCAACCCGCACGACTGTCTGAAAAATTATGAAAAATCACCAAGTGTCGCTCGGGCGCCTTTAAAGCACTTTGGCGCTTAAAATCGTCCTAGATCGAGCCGCCACCTTTGACATTGAATATTTTTCCCTTGATATTCATAATTTTTAGCTATTTTTAAGCACTTGCCGTCTCCTAAATTCCGCTCTCATTGGCGACCACGGGATAGGGCGACTCAGCCCGTCGAATCCACGAACATATCTGCACATAAACAACCAAAGAAGCATCAAACTGATACAAAACAATTATCATCATAAACCTCAGCACAATGCTCCCCCTACCCCTAGACAGAACCAAGGCATAACATCCACAAGGAGGAGGCCTAGCATCATCTAAGAGAAGATCCAAAGCAAGTCACTAACCAGCTGCTCCAACACAGCCAAACGAAAAAGAACTGTCAAAGAAGTTGCCCTAAGTGGTAGTCTGAACTACTGACCAACTAAAGACAACACAACTAGGAGCTCCTACAAGGCGAGGACTCCTATAGCCTGAGTAAAGGATAGTTTCTTTCAGTACATGTCTTCTTTTAGGATTTTGATTGGATGAACATACTTGGCATGTAAAAAGGAGGGAGCTGAGCGTAGTGACCCAAGGAGAACAGGGCATCGGTCTCAGGACCTGTCTCGGCACCCAAGAACCTACCAGGCCCTCGCAAGGCGACACTTAATCCTTTTCTAACGCTCACTTTTATTTTCGCTCCAACCTTCCTTGTTTTTATATTATTTTTCCAGCAAGAAGCCACCCCTAGGGAGACAAGGTATCGGCCCCGGGTCTGATTCGTCCCCAGGAACCTACCAGGCCTCCGCAAGGCAATGATCAACTGCTTATATATTTTCATTTCTTTTCTTTCCTTTGATAGGGGTTAGAACCCCTTTTTACACACCTTCGCATTTATATTCATCTTTTAGGATATTCAGGATTTCTTGGCATCATTATTATTATCTTCTAGCAGGCTTCTCTAACTGCCTCACTACTAACAAGAACTCCTAGAACGACTGCCTAGCAGGTTAGCAGAACAGAGCCACTAGGACTTCCTTCTAAAACAGGTCTTTCAATGTCTAACAATGTCGTTGCAGGAGTCAATGACTACTCCGACCTCCCTCAAATGTACTTAGCCTAAACCTGGGACTTCATGCCTTGGTCGCCGGTCCCCAACAAAAAGTATCCCCTCAACAAGAACAAATACACATATAACAGGAAAGAAAGGTACTCATAAAGGAGAAATATCACCTGGAGTGGCCACAAGAAGCTTCCATCGCAGCAAAGGCTCCTCCAGGCTCCACCAAATTCCACGCACCACGAAACCTGTCCAGCACAACACTAAAACAAAACCCCAATTAAACGTACCTGCACTAGACAGGAAAATGGCCCTCTTGGCCTAATGAAATCAGACATGACTTTGCTACAAAACTGAATCGGCCCTCTTGGCCTAATGGAATAAAACAATACTATGCATAACATCCTCCTGGAAACAACCATGATAGACATCAAAGCATACTATTCCCAGTGAAACAGGGCTTGTAGCCCTAAACTAGGTGCAGTAGATTATGACCTATCCCTCCTGCGTATATCGCAAGAGGTGTTCGCATCACATGTCGTCGAATCAGTCTATGGGTCCGAGATAATAAAGGTAGATGAGTCTCGCTTACCCTCTGCATCACCCAAATCAACCATCGTCTGCCAAAGAGGGCATGTTCAGAAAGCATACCCCACAAACGACCAGGTCCTGTCTCACCATCAATAGATATATCGGGACAAGGGCCACAATTAAAGAAGAGGTCCTCTTCATACGCAAGATTAGCCAATGAATCGGCAAACTGATTCCAATTCCGTGGAATCAGCTGAAAAGACACTCTATCGAATTCGTCTAGCAGGGCTATGGCAGTATGATGGTACATACAAAGGATGGGGTTCCGTACCATGTACGTCCCATTGAGTTGATTTAAAACCAACTGAGAGTCCCCTTTCACCAACAACTGGCGGATACCACCCTTTTTTGCAATATTCAAACCCATGATCAGGGCTTTGTATTCTGCCATATTATTGGTAAAATTCGCCCCGAGATAAGCAGCTAACTTCATGACAATGCGTCGTCGGGGGTCTCGGATGACAACTCCTACACTTCCTTTTTTGCATACACCCCTGGACGCCCCATCAAAGTAGAAGGTGTACGTCCAGGAAGGGTTTACATATCCCGCCATCCGGAACTCTACTCGTAATTATGGTAATCAAAATTCAGCATATTCAACGGGTGGACTGTAGGCTCCATCCCTCCATCATCATTGAATGCAACAGGGATGCTCGTCAAAATTTGTAGGCAGTGATGGCAGAAGACCTTGATTTCCCAAATAAATGTCCCGCCTTCTTGCTCAATCACCTTGTATCCTTTGCTCCACCAAATGAGCTTTCCCTGATGATACCTCTGTTCCAAATATGGGTGTTCTAAATAAGGGATCAGACGACCCATCAACCTCTATCACGATTTCCTTGCAGATGTTTGATCGATCTTGCCTAGACCTGCAAAGCAGTTATAGCATTAGTACAATCAGAAGTAATAAGGTTTAATCTTATTAAGATTAACCTTATTTTTAAATTCTATCCCCTCAAGGTCAGCTAACAAAACTGTGGATTTATTCTTTCCTATTCTAACGATCTTATAGGGCCCATCCCATTTGGGTTCTAGCTTGCCTGGGAATAATTCACGTCGTGCGTCATAATACAGAACAAGCTGTCCTTTCTTGAAGGTGTATTTCTTGGCTTTGAGGTCGTGTAGCTTCTTCATTCGGCGCTTCGCCACTTCTTGGTGCAATAAGCTCTGCAACTTAAGCTCATCTAAATGTGCCAGTGTCGTCAAACGCTCAAAAAGAGCGTCTTCATCGCTCAAAGAATGATTGACGGCAAACCGAATAGTCGGCAGCTCAATCTCTAAAGGCAAGACACACTCCTCCCCATATACTAACTTGAACGGGGTATGGCCAGTGGCTCGTTTGAAAGTCGTATTATAGGCCCACACTGCCACGTATAACTTTTTATCCCAATCCCGTTTCTTTTCCGACACAATTTTGGACAGGATGCCCACAAGCTGCTTATTGGTACTTTCAACTTGCCCATTGGCTTGCGGGTTATATGGGGTTGTCTTGTTATGCTTGATGTTCCACAACTCTGTCAAACCTTTGATCACCTTATTCAGGAAATGAGTTCCGCGGTCCGACACTAATTCTTTCGGCGGACCAAACCGGCATATTATCTGCTCTAAAAGGAAACTAGCAGTTTCTTTAGCATCATCTTTCCTTGTTGCACGTGCTTCTGACCATTTTGTGAAGTAGTCAGTTGCTACAATGATGTACCTCTTTTGCGTAGTCGATGACGGAGTAATAGGACCCACAAAGTCTATTCCCCACTTCTCAAATGGAAGTACCGCCATAATAGGGGTGAGTGGTCGTTTCCTATTCTCTCGACTATCATGTCGTTGGCAAATATCGCATCTCTTTACATACGCAAATGCATCCTGGAAGATGGCAGGCCACCAATACCCTGCTCTTAAAGCCTTCTGTGCTGTAAGCCGTCCAGCAAAATGGCCACCGCAAGCAGAATCATGGCACTCTTCCAAAATGAATGGCACCTCGTCAGGCATCACACATCGGCGATAGATGTCATCAACCCCTTGCCGATATAATGTACCTGCGATCAAGGTAAACTTTAACGCTTGCTGCTTAATTTTCCTTTTCTCAGCCTTAGATAATTCGGATCCCGCCTCTCCTGTTGATAAATAATGCGTTATTGCAGCATACCAGGAGGGAATAGATGCCGTATCTATTTTAAATATCATCTCCATGTCACTACCTTCAGCCACAGATTCTTTCGGCTCCCCAAAGTCCACTAGACATTCCACGATGCCTTGCAACCTTGGTGGCTTACTCTTGATTTCATAATCAAATTCCTGCAAAGTGATCAACCACTTCGCTAAACGATCAGGCGGCTGTAACTTATTCATCAATAGTCGAAGTCCCTCCGCCTTCGTATAAAGTACAACTTTCTCATAGAGAATGTAATGCCTGAACTTCTTGGCCCCAAAGACCATCGCTAGACACAGCTTCTCCATGTAGGTGTAATTGATTTCGGATACCCCCAGCTTCCGACTAGCAAAAGCAATCGGGTGGTACCACTTCTCTTCCCAAATTTGGGCTAAACAGCAGCTGATACTATACATGGTGGCTGCTGAGAATATATAAAACACCTCACCTCTCTTAGGTGCTTTTAAAACGGGCGCTCTGGCTAGCTCTTGTTTCACATCCTCAAATGCTACCTTACAAGGGTCACCCCATACAAACGAACAGCTAAAGGACAATAAATTTGTAAGTGGCAACGTTCTTTCTGCTAAGGCGTTAATGAATCTACGGTAGTAACCAACCGAAGACAGAAAGCTATGAACTTCTTTCGGAGTGCGTGGTGGACCCATGGCAATTATAACTTTGACCTTTTCGGGGTCTGTCGCAATTCCTACCGAACTAACCACATGACCCAACAATAGCCCATAAGGTACTCCAAAAACGCACTTCCGTGGGTTTAGGGCGATGCAAAATTGTCGACAGCGCTCAAAGCATTTTCTCAAAATGATCAACTGCCTTTCTCTCACGGTGGCGGCCCCTAAGTCATCAATAAACACCCTCAACTCTTCAGGGGATATGTCACCGAATGTCTTATCGGCTGTTCGTTGCCACGAACCAGGCGCATTGCATAAACCAAAGGCCATCACATGGTACGCAAAAGTGCCAAATACAGTGATGAAAGTTGTTTTCAACTTGTCCTCTTCTGCAATTGCCATTTGGTTGTATCCTGCAAAGCAATCCATAAACGAATATATCTCCCTACCCGCTAATTGATCCAAAATCTGGTCAATAAATGGCAATGGGTAGTAGTCCTTAACTGTCTGCTTATTCAGCTCTCTAAAGTCTACACATAAACGGATCTGATTATTCTTCTTCTTTCTAATCACAACTGGCGAACACCATTCCGTGTGTTGTACAGGGAAAATCAAACCCGCTTTTCGAAGCTTCTGTAACTCTTCAAACAACCCGTCCCTTAATTCGAAAGGCATACGCCTGACTTTCTGCCGTACAGGACGACTGCCCTCTTTCAACGGAATTGTATGAACAGCAAGACTGGGAGGGATGCCTCTCAACTCATCATAACTCCAGGCAAAGATATCACGGAATTCCTGGATCAAGGCCACATAGTCCTCCCTTTCTGCTGTACTGAGCATAGACCCTAGTTTGATTGGCCGCGAATCATCAAGCGTACCAAGGTCTAGCTCGATAACATCTGCATCTCTTATACGATCTTGGGCCTCTATCGGCTCGTTCAAAGTGATCTGATAGATGTCCTCCGTGGTGGATCCCTCTTTGGACTCATCACTCGATGATGTCTCACTAGCAGATAAATCTTCTAATGTCTCCAATTCTGTAGAAGATAGAGGAGCTCTCTCACTCTGCGGGGACTCAGGATAAGCATCAACCACCACACGCTGGGCACCTCTGCCGAATAACAATCGACCGGCGGGTATATCCACTTGGCAATCCGCTTGCAAGATCCAAGGTCGTCCAAGTAATACTTGGTAACTTGGCCGCCCTGCAAAACGAATCACCCTAAAGTCCAACAGGCATTCTACATTTGCAACAGTGACATGGACCTTAGTAATGCAGCCTTCCGGCTGTCTCAAACTGTCATCTGCCATTCTGAGAATTGTGGAAGTATCTTTCTGAATCGCAAGACCCAACCTTTCCATCAGTTCAGAACTCATAATGTTAACAGATGATCCCGTGTCGACAATGGCATAATCTACTAATATCCCATCGACATAGGCTGCAACCCTTGGGCAATGCTTCTCAGCATGCTCGAACCAGTCATCACCAACTCGCGCAATACCCAAAGGTTCTACAATATACCCGGTACGTAGGATCTTTCTAAATTCCTTACGTACTCCTGGGGAAAGCTTAATAAGCTGCAAAAGGTTCACATCCGGCTTGACTTCGCAAAGAGAGCCCGCCAAATCGAATTCATGATAGTTCGATAGGGCTCGCTTTTCACGCCAAACCATCCGCTCTTTAGGTCGCTGAACTGGCTTCATTGCCTCTTTCCTAACTTTCACCTTCTTCTTTGGTGCTTCCTTATCGGCTTTACTCTCTACGGGCTTCAAAGGTCCCCCTTCTAGGGCAGGATCCAAAACTTGCGTTCCTTTGTCGCCTTGTTTAGGGTTTCCGTCGACAGGCTTATCCATGTCGGCTTCTCTACCCTTTTTACCTCTTGTAAGGACAGCTCGTAGATTAGAGGTTTCAGTATCATTAACGCGTACAGCCTCAATCAAACTAACCCCACTTCCACTTGGTAGCTCTTCCACTGTAGTCTTTGGTCGTTGAAGTATTTGTTTAGGCCCATCCTCTCGCTGGGAATCATTTCCTTGGGCACGATGATTAACAGGCCCTGGTTGCCGACTACCCCGCTGGAGGGAACTGATCTTACTCCAGCAAGTAGCCGCTAGATGGCCGGATTTTCCACAAATATCGCACTTAACATTTGGGCAATTTCTTGGATAGTGCTGCCCGCCACACCATTTGCAACTAAACCTCGACGGTGCACCCTCCTCCGGGTATCTACTTCCTATCAAATTTTGTTGTTTTTTAAGGAAGTTGACATCAACAGCTATTTGTCGATACTGCTCCGTAATCATGTCGGTATAATGCTTCATCATGTCCTTAACCTCGCCAAGAACATTGGAAGAACTCGACTCATAGCCTTGGTCATTTCCATGTCGTTCAATCGGCCTAACAATTCGATTAGGCACAGGCTGTTGAGCTGCAGGCATGGTGTTAGAATTGACCGCCTGGCCTCCACTACTTGGAGCCATTTGACTGCCCGTAGGCATCGACATGCTAGGGGGAGTTGGTAATAAAGGGACATTCTGTATCATGTTCCCTCTCCCATTAGGGTTAGCCATCGCTATCCCTTGGCCACTACTGCCATTGGCTATTGCCATATTGTTTCCCAATACTAAACCCATGTTCGAATTGCCTCTAGAAGCATAGGCTGCTTGTAGTCGGGATTCCACCTCTTGTGCTCGTGTAATGGCAGTATCTATATCCCCCAAGGGGACACTACTCAACTGTAATTGGATATTAAAGTCCAAACCATGTAGGAAATATTGCAATTGGGCAGCTGCGGGGATAGGAATAGAGGTGTCCAACTTACGGAAGACCTCTTTTATCTTCTTCGCATAAGCACGAATATCCTCGTGTGGATCTTGGCGGGTCACGTTGAGTACACGCAACCAATATTGCCCACCCCTTTCAGGGGCAAACTCCCTTCGAAAAGCTCCATAAAATGCATCAATGTTCAATATGGTTCCGGCTTCTAAACCATGATACCATATAGCGGCTCTTCCTTTGAGAGTCATGTTGAAGAACATCATTAAATGCCCTTCTTCTTGAATGCGACAGTTAAACATCAGCTTTTGAAACTCCCTAATGTGGAGTTCCGCATCTTCCTCAACTAACCCATTAAAAATGGGTAGCGGGTAGCCTAGAGCCGGCAAATCCGTCGTTCCTGCTGGAATTGCAATAGGCTGCGCCATGACGAGGATTGGGTTTGCACGAGGAATAGGGAACGGTGGGGTTACACCTCCCGCAATTGACGTGGACTGGCTTAAGGAAAGAAGGGGAGCACTAGAGCTTCCACCTTCTCCTAACTTACTGCTTGGGGTCCTAAGACCACTAGATCCACTCCCTCGTAAGGGTTCAGCACCGCTACGCTTAGGGGAATATCTCCTAAAAATTTCAGCACGTCGCCTAGCTCTTTCGTCTCTTTCTTGCTTTTGGATTTCTGCTAGACGATGCTTATCAATAAATAACGGATCAAGCTCAGTATCCTCTGGCATAAACTACTAGTTGGTCCTTAAACAACCAGGATTCGAGAACCGCCACTTTTAAGCAGCTCCCGGCAGACGCACCACTGATGGACCTAAAAACGGGCCGGCACTGGCTCATGCACTAGCCGGACCTCGTCACTATGCACAAGACAACCCCTCGGCCTCGCGGCCAGGAGCGTCTATCAAAATCTCTGCCTTCCTAAACATTGCGTTTGTAATACGTTGTAGTCCAACTGATCCTAACCCAATATTGCTCCTCAGAGGGAGTCCCTTTCACATAGCCAAAAGGCTCGAATCACATACACATGGGGTTCCTCCTACGGCTGAATGCCGTCAACCCTCTGCGACTCTCCTACACCTTGGGGATTGGCCCCTCGATGCGCCGCTCAACATTTAGACATTTCGCACAAACGTCACTCAAGGTACCAAATAAACGTATCCAGGAATGTACCATTGTCCTTACTTGACTTCCCCTATAACCCTCGACTAGCCTACAGCATAGGAACCTCACGCTCTCAACGGTGGGTCAAGGGCCTACTGAAGACAATTGCTATGCATATCCAGGAGCTGACTCTGATACTTTTAATTTCCTCTAAATGATCATGCAAAGAGGTGGATGCCTAGTGCTCAAACATTTTAAAAAACCAGCAGCGTGCAAGTGCAAAACATCTCTTTCATGCTTTTCTTTCTAACCGCTTTGTGCTTCGCTGCAACACCTAGCACCGAAGTGATCTTCGTGCTACTAGGTTTTAATTTTTATCATTATTATTCCGTCCTAGATGCAATGCATATAAAATCAGCAAATTATTCCTCATGCTCAGCGGCATTTAACCATTTTTTCCACAACTCTACCCTCCCCCGTTGATAGTGCATCATTGCATTCATTTCTTTCAGGGTTTCCTTGCCATTTTTATGTGGAGAAAGGAAGGAAACACACACTACAACATATAAACAAGGCTGAACTGAAGCATAACTTCATGCCCCAGCCTTGCTATACATCAACAAACATAAATCCTATTTTTCTATATTTTTCGTAGCCCCAAATGTATTTTTCCCTTATTTTTCATGGTGTTTTTATCATTTTTCCCCATTTTCTTCCATTTTCTTGTATTTTTTAAATTGCTGAAAATTGAAACCAGTTTGTGGGCTGTGGCCCTTAGTTCATTTGCAACAAAATTGAAAGATTAGTTGATGTGTATCGACGGTTTTCCCCATTTATATGCCCAAAACCCTTGTTTTTCCCCATTTTTCATGGTTTTCGGGTTTCTTGACATTATTTCGAGCCATGAAATGCATGTTTTTCATAATTTCTAGTTATAAACAGTAAGAACTCAGAAGAATCAGCAACATAATCAAATCTTAGTCCATATGAACGGCATTCCATCAATCAAAAGCATAAAACACTAAATTTTCTTTGTAATTTTTTAGTTTACCGCTTAAACGCGTGTTTCGGGTTTTGTGTCCATGGCTGTAGATTTGGAAAACAGCAACCCTTCATGTCCAGCAACATCACAAATCACCATTCTCAGCCCGTGTAGCAATCCGGTCCATGCCGGACAAGTCTCCATCATTCTTTCTTCATTGCTCCTTCCCACACATGAACTGCCTCTTAGAAGAGAGAGAGGGAGGAGAGAGAAAGACTAGAATCAGAAATTTCAAACCAGGCCATCATTCCACGGGCGAAGGGCGGCGATAGAGTCCACAGACAGAGGGGAATGAAGCCCCATAATCCATTGGGGGGGTTGTTTGCAGCAGCCATGATGCCTCTCATCCATTCATGGCGCATTTTTCGGGCGCCATCTTCTTCCACGTTTTTTCATGCCTCTTCATTCTCTCTCCACGTTTTTTTGCTTCATAAGGTGCATAAAATTTTTGGGGGGGTCCCAAACTCAAAAGGCATGCTCAAATTTGGCCTCCCAAGTGTCCACCTTTTCATATCTTGACCGTTTCCTTGGCCATTTTCCCGTCCGGACTCCGAATCGAGCTCTGAAAAATCCTGGGCGTCCGGCTTAGCATCCCGCATTGGCCAGTAGCTCGTGTCAACCCGCACGACTGTCTGAAAAATTATGAAAAATCACCAAGTGTCGCTCGGGCGCCTTTAAAGCACTTTGGCGCTTAAAATCGTCCTAGATCGAGCCGCCACCTTTGACATTGAATATTTTTCCCTTGATATTCATAATTTTTAGCTATTTTTAAGCACTTGCCGTCTCCTAAATTCCGCTCTCAAAATGGAACCATGGTCATTCCATCCAGTACCCTAAGATATTCGGCCTCTAAGGTCTCTGTAGGGACATCAACCAGATCATCCCCTACCAAAGGAAATTCTTCATCTACACTTCCATATCGTACTTCATTTTCTTCCTCATCAGTTCCATTCTCTTCCTCTAGAGGCTCTGTCTCTGCTGCTGTAGAGGCTCTATAGGAGAAGAACAGATCGTCTGCCTCTACATCTGCTTCTGCTTTTGTCACCAGTTTTGACTCTACTTCTGGTTCTGGTTCTGGCTCTGTATCTATTACTATCTCTGTAACTGTCTCTGTATCCGCTCTATCTCCATTCTATAGCCGCTCTGTATCTGCTCTGCCTCTGTATTGTCTCTGCTCTGTAACTGTACTGTCTCTCTACTGTCTCTGCTCTGTCCCTGCGTCATGTAACAGGGAGAATAGTACATCCATGCTTCTATTTCACTGTCAGAGGTGATTTCAGAAGTTAATTCTAATTGAGGTAGGAGATATTCACCCATGGTCAAGGATTTTACTTCCCTTGGCAGTTGGCTTACAGTGCCCACTGTTAGGGACTGTGCCTCTGTTTTCTTAGGAAAGATTTGCTTAACAACCTCTTCATCTCCTGATGTACCATCTGTTACCTTGTCAGAGGAGTCAGTTATGACTTCAATGGATGTGGATCCATTGCCTTTATGCGATCCATACAGCTTTAACACCGCTTTATTGGGTCCTCTGCCTAGGGTTGGGGTTCCTTTGAACCACTCCGTCCTGGCTCTTGCTTCAAAAAGCCAAGGTCTTCCCAACACCAGAGGGTATGAGGTCCCATAAGAATTTGGTTTGGCCACCAAATATGTCAGCCAATAGTCTCTTCCTACAAGGGTTGTTTTTACATATGGAAGGATGGCCAACGGTTTGACTCTACTTTGGTCTGCCAATCTGATAAGCCACTATGTAGATTGAATTCCTTGCAACCTTAAGACCTTCATGGTGACATCCGTCATTATGTTTACTGATGAGCCTCCATCAATCAATGCGTCTGAAATAAAGCATCCTTCTATCCATACACTAATCTCTGGGATTCTAGGATCTAGGAAGGCATTAGCCACATCGACTTCCTTTACAGGCTCCGAGGCCTTATTGGTCTTGGTCGCTATTGAAGGAGCAATCCTTAATCCACACCTTCGTGTCAAGATGCTTTTGAATCTCTTTCGGCAGCTGGGAGACAGCATCAGAAACTGTCAGAATGTTAAGTTTGGTTTAAAAGTATCTAGGTCTTTGACCACGTCATAATCTTTAATAGGATCCACAGGCTTCTCCAGCCGGCTGGGGAATGGGGCTACATCCATTTTCATCTTTCCTTTTTCTTCTAACAATTGTTGTATCGGCACTTCTTCTATTTCTGGAAGTGCTTTTGTATCATCTATCTCTTGGGCCTCTGGTCGTGTCTCTAGGATTGTCTCTACAGCCTTCTGTGGCACTGTAGTGCTCTGTATTGTTCTGTTCTGTACTGCTCTGTCCCTCTGTAGGTAGGTTGAACTTCACAGTCTTGGCAGGAGAGTCATTTCCATTCTGAACCACTGGTTCCTTCTTCTTGGTGCGCGTCACAACGGCAACTTCCACCTCGACCAAATTGGAAGCATGTTCTTGTACCTTCTATTGGCTATCAGTGACATTGGCCTTTACAGGGGCTGGACTGGGACAGTCCTTTGCAGTGTGGCCTTCTCCTTTGCATCGACTGCATAAGGGCTTGTAATCCACTGATCGTCTAGGGTTTGGGCAATTTGGGGAGATATGTCCCTTTTCTCCGCACCTATAACATTCCACTTTGGATCTCTGACCACCGCCAGACTGTCGTCCTCTGTAACTTTGAGAGGGAAACCTCATTGGACCAAAATTAGGACCAAACTCTCTAGGCTTGGGTCCAATATCCTGTGTTGTCATTTTAGATTCTAGCAAGTTAAATCTTGCATTTTCATCCTCCTGTCTTTGTTCATGCATGTCTTTTAGAGAGCAAATATCCTCTGTATGGTTCTTCCGCAAATAGTAAGAGCAGAAGGCTCCAGGAATGGTTGGTTTTCGGGTACATTCAGTGGCTAAATGTCCCGCTTGATGACACTTTCCACACCAAGTATTTAACCACATCACATCTCTTCCGGCTCCTGCAGAAGTGGATATATTGGCAGTATTCACCTTCAGCGTCTGTAACTGCTCTGTAATCACATCTAGAAGCTCTTTCTTGATACTTGCAACTGAGTTGGATAAGTAGTCCTTCAGATTTTCACCTCCTGCAGTGCTTGTTGTAGGGTTTTGGAAAGCTTCTGTAATTACCGCATACACTGGTTGGGTAGATCTAGAAGGTCCTCTGTTCTGGCTCTAATTCAGAGCTTCTGTTGAGACTTGGGATTGTTGATTCCAGTTGGTAGGATTCCATTATTGTTGAGTCTCCATTGGAGGAACTATTTGAGGTCACTGTTGTTGTGGTTGAACCATCATCTGAGGCGCTGTCGTCTGTGGTGACCACACTGGATTAGGTGCACTATACTGTGGCACTTTTTGCATCTGGGGATAGGGATAGGGAACTGTCCCTAGGACCGCATTTGATGGGTACACCATTCCAGGCATAGGAGGAGGTAAGACTCCTCTTCCTGGAGTCATTGACAGCCTTGCTTCAACTTCGTCATACAATCTTGTACCTTCCACTGCAGCTTGCAGATTGACTAGTCTTCTCAATTCCACAAACTTGCAAACTTCTGGTTGTAGGCCCCCTGAGAAATACTCCTTTCTGGATACCTTCATCTAAATGATGGTTAGTCCATCTCTTCAGCATGGATTCCATTCGCAAGACATAAGCTTCTACTCTTTCTCCAGAGGACTGACTTAGGTTCATGAACTCCTCTCACATCCTCTCTTCAAAACCTTCACGCCTGAATTTAGTAAGGAAGGCCAACTTTAGGTCGTCCCATGTGCCAAAAGTTCCTACTGCTTGTCTCTCATACCACTGAAACGCCGCGCCCTTGAAAGTGGCGAGGAATATTGCTAACCAATGCTCAGGGGTTCTAGCATTGTTAGCCACACATGCTACCATAAACTCTGCTACATGAAGATCAGGGTCTTCATTGTACTTTCCCTTCAAAACTAGCAATGGGACTACATTTGCTGGCCTATCATCAATATTTCCAGGACGAATCTGACTAGGAAGGGGACCTTGAGTCGCCATGGGGACTTCTGTAAAGAGTGCTTTTAGGGCGTCAAAGGAAGCTTCTGCTGCGAGCTCGTTCTCAGCTTTGATTTTTTCCTTCTCTCTTCTCACGTACCTCTGGACTTGTTCCAACGCTTGCCTCTATATTGGGTCATTCATCAGGGGGTTGGCTTCAACCAGTTGTTCTGGACTCAACAAGATAGTATCAGAGAGGGCTTCAGTCTCTGAGGGATTCTCTGGCCAACATCTCCTTTACTTTCTTCTTTTCAACATCTTTGAATTCAGCTTTCAAACCACTACAAAGGGGAAGATATTCTGTTCTAAAAGTATCAAAACTCATTCTTCTTAGGATCGTTGTTGCGTCATTATAATAATGCCAACTTCTGAGGGTTTCAACAGTGTATGTTGTGAAAAACACTCTGTCTACCAACTTCCAATGGGTTGCTAATTGAACAAACAGAAGATTATCAGTGCACCAAGCATCCCATGTATCTTGTTTTGAGCATCCACGAACAAATTCCAACTTTTTTCCTTCTTGTCTTCGTGAACCTCTACGGACCAAGACTCCTGAAGCTTCTTCACAATCTCCCATTTGATGATGTCTGGAAACTTCTCAATGAATGCCAAATCTTCCATGGATGGTCATTCTCTCTGTTTTTGCTCTTCAGTTTGTTCCCAAACAGTTTGCCACCAAGATGCAAGTTTCTGTTGCTTCAACAGGAAGAGGATACAGTTCACCACATAAAATATGCATCATGATGGTGATATGTTTCCGCCATTGTGGGATGAACTTCTTGTGGAAAGTGGCTTTGATTATGAGAAATTCCAACTCTTCAGTGGAAGAAGGAACTTTACAAACATCCATTGAATTCTTCTCCTCTTGGCAATGCCATTTCCTTCATTTTCAGCCTCTTCTGGTGTTGTTGATGGCAAGTTTCCCCTGCTGCGCACCGAAAACATGGAGACCCAAGAGGAACACCAAGGAAAAGGGAATTCTCTTGCAAGAAAATCTATCTTGTAACATCAACAAGCTTTTATTTCATTCCTTTGATCATCAAAACAAAGAAAATAGCAATTCTTCATGCAGCATCATAGCAGATATCTCCCATGGATTTGATAGAATCAACCATATTCTTCAACATCTTCACAAAATCCATCAATAGAAAAAAAAACACAAAGGAATACACCATCTTTGAATGGAAATCAATCACATATTATTTATCTTCAATGTCTTCATAGTTCTCTCTCTCAATCTCTCATATACAATCATATTGTTTTGATAGAATTGACTATCTCTGATTCTCTTTCTCTCTCTCCATCAATAGTACATCATATCCTCACTACAATACTCTCATAATAACCCTCAATAATCCTTCTTAGGTCGTGGATGCACCTCCCAAGAGGTATGTCTGATATGAAGAGTCACCAGAGCCACTACAGTGTCTTTTCACAGCTCACTACTATCACTGTCACTTAGTCTTCTCTTCAGTCTTCAACAGCTGTTTCTTCCACCTGTTTTAGCTCTTTTGAACTTAGATTCATCCTTTCCAAAGGTTATAAAACTTCCCCAAAGTCACACATACATTCTGCAGAACACTTACAGAAGGTCTACAGAACAGTCACAGTACAGTACCAGAACAACTACAGTACAGAGACAGAAGCTCTAAGAAGATCTACAGAAGGTTACATAAGGTCATTAAAAACTCATAACTCATACTCAAACCATTCCAAACTCTCAAAAACTATTCAATAAGCTTTTACAATATCTCAATCTTCATCAATCATCAATCTATGCTTCATACAGAAGACAATTTGAACAAAATAGAAGCTATACAGAAGGTATACAGAACCAATCAAAACCTATCAGAACATCACAGAACCTCATATCTCCACTGAAAATCATCATAAACTTCCAAAACATAATCAATATCATCCAAAACACTCTCAAATACTTCCATTATCAATCATCCATCACTCTAAATCCACCAAAAATCAATCATTCAGACCTCAAAAAACAATAAAAATTAGTCAAAAATTCAGTCTTTTTCCACTCTCAACATGGAAGAAGAGAGGTAGAAGATGAAGACATGACATGGCACATGATACTTCTTCTGACACTGCACATTTGTAAGACTTTGGCACATGCTGGAGGATGTGCAGGTTAGGGGGGGTGGATGTCGTACCGCTACACGGTAATAGTATGAAAAACTCTAAAGTGCATCGTCATTTAGCTTTCTTATTGATCTAGAGAGCCAATGTCATATTAGTCACTAATGTTAGTGTTTCTAGTGTGGATGGCTCAAAAATACTAGATTTTCGGACAAGTTTAGCCTATTTTTGATATTTTAGATATTATCTCTTGTAAATATCCAAAAGTTGTAGACAACTTTAGAATCGGATGACATGTAAAAAAAGTAAGTGAAGCTCAACCATTTTTGGGGTATTTTATGCAAAAAGAAGGATTGATAAAATCACACGACACACGATCACAGTTTTCAAGCAGTGAACATCACTCCAAACTAGGAGAAGAAGGAGTAATCTAGGAGAATTCTGGCCAAGTGTCTTGGTATTTTACCCCCCTTTTGAAGCCAATAGAAGCATCAAGTTGATAGTCTACAGAAGTAGAGAGAAACCTATTGTTTTACGTTTTTGTCTATTAGAGATTTATCTTCTTAGGATGCAGAAATAAATTGACAGGCTTCACCTCTATGAGTATTCTTCTATTTCTTTAAACCCCTTCTCTTCTGTCTACTCCTCTTCTTGAATTTCCCTTCACCCTACTGTCTCTTACCCCCGTGGTAGACTTTCAACCCCAAATTCTTCGACAATGCCTTGGTCATGGGCTTAATAAAAAGTGTCAACTATCTACAATTCTTTATATTTAGGAGGTAGTAGAGGATTTTATAATTGATTTCATGAATGATGCTTATACTGCTACTACTCATGCACGCATGATAACATTAATGTATAAGGGCCTTAATATGGTGAATAAACTCATATACACATTTAACGAAGTTTTGAAGCTCCTATCTGGTACTTATTTGAAGGTCTATGAGATCACAAATATCCTCCAAATTTTTCAAAGAAAGAAAAGGAAGGAGAGAATAAGGATGTGACTCACTAGTACGAAACAAGGGGTGCAACTAGGTAGAAGGGTATTGATGAGCATGAGGCCAAAGCAATCTCATTGAACTTGAGGATCAGATTTGCAAGAGGAGGATTGACATAGTTGGCCTTGTGAGCTATGAGAGGACGGGCAAAAAGTATGGCAAAATGCTTGTGAATATGTATTGTGTTTCTAACAAGGCTACAAGTTTAAACCTTTCTTTTTCTTTGATTTTCTCAAATCCATATAACTTCTTTGTTGAGATTGGGTGTTTGTATAGGAGAATACAAGGAATTGGATGCAAAGACTCAAGAAACACAACGAAGAGCTAAGGTTTTCTGATGCCCAAACTATTGTACATCACTAGAAGCAAGGGTCACAAGCACTTTACTACACACAACATTGCACCAAGGCTTCTTATATGCCAACTTATCAATAACTTTAGTGCCATTGGGATGATGCACTAATTTGTACCTTCTTCTTGCATTACACAACATGATGCCTACTAAGCATAGATGATTTTAGTGGCTATATGTCACCAAATGGCTATACTTTTATTTTTTCGGATTTTTTTTTCAAAACTCGAGTAGATTGAGTTCTAACTCCAAAACTTTTTATTCCCCAACATTTCTAAGATATATAAAGATTTTGAAGGCTCTTTCACCAATCATGCAAAAAAAATATTGAAAGAAATGTATTAAATTTGTCACAATATTTATAAGTTATGGGATATATATAGAAACATTCCACATATACATATGTACTCATACACATAGTACATACATAGACACATGTTATATACTACTTATCCTTTCTCCTTCTTTACATACTCATACACATGATTCACACACCCCCCTCCGCACACACACATTACTCACCATTGCATCTACTCTTGTATTCATACATACATATTCACAATTCCTAGAACCAAAAGGTTTGAGATACTCATGGTCCAATAACTTGAGCTAGTCAAATCTTTGAAGCATGCATCTTGAAAGCTGAAAAGAAAGACAGATCTTTACCTAAAACCCATAAATGCAAAGGGACTTCCCCTCTTCATTGACTTGAGCACAAATAATACCTCCCCTTCAATGAATGGTTTATCCAAGAGCAAGATAATTTCAGCAAGGTGCCAAGGACTCTATCAATTTCTACATCTAAGATTTTAGCCACACACTTGAACCAATCAACAACACTCTTGGACTCAACTTCGACTAGCATTGAGAGATGCCTGTGAAAAACATTAGCATGTCCTAGTCATCAATAAACGTGCATATATTTTCATCCTAAATAAATGTGAGAGTCTCTCTTTGATGCTTAGCTTTGAGAGAATTGAAGTAAAATTGATACAGAGCATCTCTCAGGAGTTCCCACCTAACTTATCAAGTGGATCCAAATTAAATGTTCGAACTGCTAACACACAATGATAAGTAACAATGTCAATCAAGAGGTTGGGACCGTCAAGGTGGATAGCTATGTGCAACTCCTTCTCGAATAGGGTTTTATACAAGAAGGGGTGATGCTCTAATTCTGGGTATAGACCATGTTACATGAGAGAATGATAGAGAGAAGTTGTTGCAGTGAGTTGGATTCAATTGAATTTTTTTTGGTGGTACATTGCTACTCTACATTGCTCATGATTTGATAATCCCTACAAGCACTATCAACTCGATACATATACGATTTATTCTAAAATGGGCATTGAGAGTTCCTTTTTTTTTTGGTTGACTTGGGATTGATCTTGAATTTCTGTGGCAAGTGCACAACTAGGGATAAGCCTAAGTGCTCTAGCGTTCTTCTTTGGCAACATCTTTAGTATGACTCATCATGACTAGCAGTTGCATGGGGCATCTTTCAATATGTACATGCATGTGGTTCATAAGCAACCGCATGAGGCCATGATTTTTAGGAAGGATGTCCATCATTTTTTCCACATTGGCCAATTTGGATTGAGACAAAATTTTGTGGAGTGCTAGGGAATCGCCTTCTTATGCTCACACTTCAAGCTAAGTTGAGTAACACCTTAGTAGGATCAAGATTCATGCTCTATGCTATGGTGATAGTTGTGTGAACATAAGCATCTATAGTACATGGTGCAAGTGAAACTCGTGAGTCACTACATGGTCTAGGGACTAAAATAGATGTAGCTAGTTTTCCAAGCATCTCAACAAGATAGAGGTACTTTGGTATTACCTTTTTCAATGACATTTGTATACGTGGTGGTATTTTTTTTAAATTATAAGTCACTTGTGGATGAGGGAAGGAGAAATTTGACACAAAAGAAAAAGGCTTGTAGGTGATAAGTCTAGCAAGAGATGTTGAAGACTTTTAGAGCTATTAATGCAAGTCAAGGGCTAGAAGTTGTACTTTAGTTGTGAAGCACCAACTTGGGTGCATAGAGCTGAGTACAAGCATTTACAAGTTTAAACTTCACATGAAAAAACCTTGCATGACTATTATTAATAGGTGTGTGCACCCATAATGTTCTCCTAATGATAGTAACTCCATGGCTATGATTTTGTACCGGGTCTCTCTCTCTCACTTTGATTGCTCATGATTGGGTTGATTGGAAAGTTGTGCTTTTGTACAGGTTCTCTTTCCTCCTCTTCCTCCTCTCTCTCTCTCTCTCTCTCTCTCTCTCTCTCTCTCTCTCAAAAGTAGCTCAGCTGCTCCAGGAAAATCCAAGCAACTCCAAATAGCAGCAGCAATCTCTTCATTGCTCCTAGGCAGCTCAGCTCCAGGAAATAACAAGTGACTCTCTCTCTCTCTCTCTCTCTCTCTCTCTCTCTCTCTCTCTCTCTCTCGCTCCAGGTGGTAGGTCGTCTCCCTCTCTCCCTACGTACTAATCACTGGTCGTAGGTCTTGCACTCAATTTTCCATTGCATATTAGCCACTGGTCTCGTAGCAAGAAGGTGGAAAAATGGGCACCACGAGTGCACATACTGATCACTACCTGGCAGCACTGGTCGTAGGCCACCAACCCAGGAAGTGAGTGAGGCCCTGGAGAGCATAGTGATAACCTAGTCGCAAGCCACTGCCTGGGTGGTGAGTGAGGCCTTGGACCGGACCAGTGCTACCGCCTAGGTGACGAGTGAGGTCCTGGATGACTAGTGGGAGTGAGGCCATGTGGCAAATGAGGCCCAGGTGATGAGTGAGACTGTATGGCGAGTGAGAGCATAGGGAATGGGATGCATGTAGATCGCAGGTCTAACACTGGTCACAGCCTGTAGGCTGTTGCTGCCTAGGTGGTGAGTGAGGCCCTGAAGAGCATATGGAATGGAATGCCATTTCAAGATGAAAGGGAGATGTTGAGGAGGTTTCCCTGTGGAGCTGGATGAAATTGGCAAGGGCGATGTTGAGGAGGCCCTACGATCGAAGGGAAAAAGGGGGGACCGCCAACTGATGTCGCCTTTGATAATAAAACATAAAGAAATGTTTGCATTATCAATAAGCTAAGGTTGGTAAATTTTTTGTAATTTTGAAAATGATGAATGGAAATGCATATGCTTAAATAACTTGTGTTGTGCAAGAACTCTTCATGCATGTATGTATGGCATGTACTTTAGCTTGGAGCATCCTATTTGAATGGTCTGTGCACAACTTTTTGATCATGAATAAGAACTTGTTGGGGTGAGCCGATATCTAGTCCTATAAAATGAAATAAGAAATGAAAACACTAGCTAATCACCATTTATCAACATATGTATATAGGAAAAAGGATGCAACTTAGTGGCTTATAAAAAAAAATCTCCAAACCATGACTATGTCAAAACCGGTGCCATGTGTGTCAAGTTTCAACACCTTAGCCATGTGTTCTAGGGAAAGCATGATAATTTATTCTCTTATAATTTATTCTATTGTTGGCTTACTTCACTTTGTTGTATATTATATTCGTCTTAGGTTTCTTTATTTACACGAAGATATGGTGTTATTTATTTGCATGAAGTCATGCACATTGCTTAGGTGGATTGTAGGTCACACTTGTTGCTTTATGTTGGTAGCCAATCTCATTTAAGGTAGCAATGAATCTAAAAAATTCTTGTTAGCACAAATTTGTTCTAGGTTGTTCAAAGGTAAGGGATTCTTGAAACAACTTTAAGTTAACACAAGCATTTTGAAGCAAACCACATAGGGATTGGATTGGGACTTAATGTTAATGTGAGATGGTGTTTACCACTGACAATAGGATACCTTACCACATGCCAGTTTTTTTCAAGAATACCATTAAAAAAAGATTACAAAGTAGGTGATATGGTGCATGTGGCAGGAGAGGCCCATTGATTGGCATGTGTCGTGAATTCAGTGTATGCATATCATGAGACAATCCTTTCTTGTCACAATGTGTATATATATGTGTGTGCGTGTATGTGTGCAAACATCCACGTATGTGATAGGAGAGGCCATTTGACTTACATGCACCATGAATTCAAGATATGCATGTCATGAGAATTGATAAGGCAATCCTCTCCTATCACTCACTGTGTGAAGGTGTATACTCTTCACACGCATGTGTTTGATAAGCGAGTCCTGGGACATCCTACTTTACGCATAGATACCCAAGTCAAAGTAGATCCATCCTGCACTTGGTTCAAAGAGAATGGGAAACAAGAGGGATGCAATGTTCGACCTCTCTACCCGTAGGGCATAGTCCCATTCCGGTCCCCTAAAACGACATGAATAAGGGTTATATCCTAACAATTTCTAAGGTCAAAGACGATAAAACCTTGTGAGAATCCTCCTAGTTCTCTGGGACCACCGTGCTGTAGGACAGATCCATCGAGGGGTTCATCCACCCGTTTCCCTCAATAGCTTTAGTTTTCTAATTAGGTCCTACCACATTTACGTGTGACACTTAAAGTCAGCTTCGTTAAATAAGCCTTTTAGGGAACAACATTAGTTTGCATAACTTATAGCACAGACACAAAAACAAAGCAAGCAAAACAAGTTCAAACAGATTCCTTAACTTATCTTCACGTTAATCTTTGTCTCCCACCCATACAAGAGAAATTATATATCTCTTCTGTCCAACGAAAGTAACTGGTCCAAGTCACATGGCACCACAAATTCCATATCTTTTTGACCTAGTTGAAGATACACAGAATTCGAGGAGGATATTCTATCCCGCCAAGATTCCACCCTCATAACTAGTATTTAGGGTTCCAAGATCCCATCTTGGGTCATAAAGGGGCTTACAAGATTCTAGGAACAATGCAGGATTTACAGCCAAAGCCCCCTTTGGCACCCATATTTTCTACTACCCGAGACTATCCCTACTTATAGACCATTCACCTACGGAGTTGTTCCAAGCCTCTCATAGTGATAACTGTGGCCCCCTTGGAGTAGGGTCTCGTGGCTAGCTTTGGGGTAGCCTAGTGCGACCCTTCCTTAATTAAATCCTTTAAGAATCAAGCACAAACAAGGCATTCAACTTTAATATCATTTTCCAAGACAACGTTTCTTTATCCCTATGGCAACTTGTCATCATAGACCCTTGCCATGCATTTACCATAAATTACAAGCACTTGGAACAATCATCCAAACAACAAACCAACAACCAGTTGAATGTAAAAGCATTTAGGATGTTGTTCGATCAACCAACAAAACCAATTGCATTCTTTCCAAACAATGCAAGAATAGACAATATAACATTTCCATTGCATATTTGCTCTCCCCCTTGGGATCTAAGAGCGATTCTATGTAAAATTTACTTAACTCTTATATGCACAATTTTTTAATGTCATGATTATGCCATTCATAACCCCTAACCAATTCTTCCCCGTAATCGCTCTATCAACGAACAAGCCATATGTAACTAGGTGCAATTAACTTCCCTTGATACATGCACTTTGCAATCTCGATCTTTTGAATACGTGAGATGAAATGACCTATACTCGTGCATCATAGTATGGGGCCTAATGTATCTCATACGAGAATCAAAACAAGCATCTATCAATTTGGAAATACATTACTTACGACCGGTACCGCAGTTGGATTGACAGAGATGCCTTCGTTGTTGGTTATGGGATTGCCATCCGCACGTGACATTCTTCACTTGGGGGCGATCATCCACAAGTAAACTCAAGAGATTAAGAAGGAGGAATAGATTCAATATGGGAGAGGGTAAGAGAATATGGGTAAGTTGAGGATGGAAATAGAGGGAATTGAACTAACTCTCTCCCTCACAGCCTCTTGGGGTGACTCTTCTATCTATCTATCTCTCTCTCTCTCTCTCTCTCTAGCTCCCTCTCACAATCTCTTGGAGGGATATCCTTCTCTCTCTTGGATCCTATCGGGGTCTCCTTATGCTTCTTGTGCTTCCCCATGCCTCATATTTATAGTGAATTAGAGAAGAGGCTTGTGGTTGAGAAAAGGAGCTCTTTGTGGAGGGGGGTCTTGGAAGAATGAGTGATTTGATGCTTAGATCATAAATCTGATGGTTCTATTGGCTCCGAAAGGGGGGTAAAACTCCAAGATACTTGATTAGAAAACTCTCAGTTCACTCATTTTCTCTGTTCAAAGTGTTGTTATCTCTCTGTAGACTGCAATTGCGATGCACACAATTTCGCAAATCCCTCTTTTTATTTTTTATTTTTTATAAAATCTCCAAAGATAACTAAAATATCACTTGTCTTTTCTTTTAAATGACATCCAGTTCTAGAAATCTCCATATCTTTTTAGGTTAATATTTAAAACATTTAAAATATACTAGTTTGGCCCAAAATCTAATATCTTTGGACCATCCAAACTATACACATTAATACTAGTGATTAATATAGCTCATAAGTCTCGTTCACATTATAACTTCTATGAAGGGTGACTATAGTCCTTGTCAATCCGAGAAAAATATCGGATTTACGACTCTCAAATTTTTAAACATATATTTTTAATTAAACAAAAATCCTTAATTTTTAACATTAGTTAGGTTTTTTTAAAATTTAGTTAGTCTTTAATTAGTAATCTTACTAACTTATTAATTGACTAACTAGCTTTCAAACTAACCAACTAACTTTTATTGTATGGAAATATTACATTCTCCTCCCCTTAGAGAAATTGAGACGTCCTCATCTCGAGAGAAACTGGGGGTATCATTTTGGAACATGTGGGTTATGGGCCCACCATGCTTTCGCTGCGCTACTCTAATCATTCATAGGCATGTGGTCTTTTGAAACAACAACCAATTGTATTTTATATATCTGAGTCTTGATTACAAGAGAAAATTTATTGTGGCTACATCTCATGAATGTCTTCTAGGTTTTTCCTAAGTATCGAATAATTTCCTTGTATGTTCTAGATCACTTGAGCTTGTACAACTCGATGTAAGCTCGTTCTCTTCGAGTTCTATTGGGACAATTGACGTAGTTATGTCCAATATTGTGGCACTCGAAGCATCAATGTTTAGGGTGCTTTGGACGTTCCCTTTTGAAACGACCTAACTCCTTGCAATAGAAATAGCATGGAGCTTTATCACTTGCACCATCCACCTTTGAGCCTTTCTTTTAGGGTATTTTTGGAGTCATCAATTGCCCCATTAACAGACAGCTTTGTGCCCCTTAATCTTGGAACTATGTTCCTAGATTGTCCTCTTCTTAGTTCGAGACTGAGCTCCATGGACAATTGGCTTTGCTTGTAATACTAAAGAATACTTCTAAGCTTTGATATTCTCGTAAGACTCAATCTGTATTAGTTGAGAAGGAACGACTTAAGAAAAATTCATTGCAAGTTATAACTGTCATTCCTTGCCATAGTATCTCTAATCATTTACAAGTTCTAGGCTCAAAATAGATGCAACTCATATTATTCAAATTAACTGTAGGTATAAGAGTAGGATTTGTTGGGGTATTCTCAATACCAAATGTATTACATTTTTGAAAGATATCTAGGAATTCTAATCATCCTGAAGAGGTGTTGCAGGTTCCAGGTCTTTGTCTTCATCTGATTCCTCTATATATCCAAAGACTGCACTTCTGTAGCTTCGTTTTCTTGGATATTTAATGTCTTTCGGACTTAATTCAAGACTTAAGTCAAGGCAATCTGCTTGGACATGCCCTAGCTCATTGCAATGGAAGCATTGATGATATGGACATCTCCTACTGATGTGCCTTATCTCTCCACACGTGTGGCATATCTTTTCCTGATCTCGAGAAACATCTTTGTCACAATTTCCCAATTCCAAGTTCTTGGATGATTCGTTTTGCTCGAAGTAATGCATCTTACAAGTCTGTCGGACGCATTGTTTCAAGACGGTGGTTCAGAGGAGTGTTTAGGCCATGGCAAAACTTGGATACTTGCTGCGCAATATCCATAGGTGGTGTGTATTTTAGTAGGGCTACAAACTTTGGGTAGTAAGCTTCTAAGGTTAATTCCAGCTACTTGAGCTTGACGAATTCATTCATCTTCAAAGTCTGGTAGGTTGACAGAAGGTATCGTTCGTGTACAACATCTTTCAGCTGAACATCTATGACAACAGCTTCAGAATTACCTTGATCCTTGCACCACTGCTTCCACCATAACTGAGCTTGTCAAACTAGCTTAAGTTTGGCTATCATTTCTTGATTGGTAGAAGCAGTTCTCGAAGCAGAGAAATAATCACCCATTGACTCAATCCATATCTCTATCTCAACTGCGATGTCTATTCCTTCTCCATGAAACTCGGATGTCTTAATTTGCTTGAGAAGAAACTTCTTCTCTTGCATGTCAGCATTTGTGGGTGCAGGAGGTGCTTGACAATCAAGCCATACCACTTAGATTATTTTGTTTAGGATATGCCTATGAACCATACATTTATCAATCACGTGTCATTATGAAGTTTCACTTTGATTCAAACTATAAGGTGGCGGCCCATCGGCTGTCCAGGCATGCTTTTAGCAATCTATCAAGAAACGATTCTAAGTGTCATTGCCCAGCAGTCCCATGGAATGTTCGGAGGTTTGTTGCCTAGGGTTTCCCAAATCCACTTCGCAACGGAATGTTCATGGTCACTAGGATCGACCTGAAATCTAGGCTCCTAGTGGCCAAGGTCTCCTGACAGTATTCTAGCGTCGAATCCTGGGATATCCTACTTTACACAGAGATACCCAAGTCAAAGCAGATCCATGCCTCACTTGATTCAAAGAAAATGGAAAATGAGAGGGATGCGCTGCTTGACCTCTCTGCTTGTAGGGCATAGTCCCATTCCGGTCCCCTAAAATGGCATGAATCAAGGTTCTATCCTAACCATTTCTAAGGTGAAAGATGATAAAACCTTATGAGAAGCCTCCGAGTTCTCTCAGACCACCCTCATCCCTCACGGGTTTCATCCACCTGCTTCCATCAATAGCTTTAGTTTTCTAATTAGGTCCTACTACATTTATATGTGACACTTAAAGTCAGCTTCATTGATTAAGCCTTTTAAGGAAATGGGTTCGTTCCCATAACTTATAGCACAAACATGAAAACAAACCAAGCAAAACAAGTTCAAACAGATTCCTTAACTTATATTCACATTAATCTTTGTCTCCCACCCATACAGGAGAAATTATATATCCCTTTTGTCCAACAGAAGTAGCTGGTCCAAATCACATGGCACCACAAATTCCATATCTTTCCGACCCAGCGGAAGGTACACAGAATTCTAGGAGGGTATTTTGTCCACCAAGATTCCACCCTGATAACTAGTATTTAGGGTTCTAGGATCCCATCTTGGGTCACGAAGGGGCTCGTCAAATTCTAGAAACAATGCAGGATTTATAGCCAGAGCCCCCTCTGGCACCCACATTTCCTACTGCCTAAGACTATCCCTATTGATGACAGACCATTCGCCTATGGAGCCGGTCCAAGCCTCTCGTAGCGATAACAGTGACCACATAGCAATGCCTTCATTGTTGGCTATGGGATTGCCATCCACAAGTGACTTTCTTCACTACTTGGGGGTGGTTGTCCTCAAGTAGACTCAAGAGATTAAGAAGGTGGAATAGATTCGAGATGGGAGAGCGTAAGAGAAGATGGGTAAGTCAAGAATCTAAATAGAGGGAATTGAACTAACTCTTTCCCTCGCACTCTTCTCTTTCTTTCTCTCTCTCTCTCTCTCTCCCTCTCTCTCTCCCTCTAGCTCCCTCTTACAATCACTTGGAGGGGTATCCTTCTCTCTACCTCTGTCTTGCAGCCTCTTGGGGTCTCCTTATGCTTCTTGTGCCTCCCCATGCCTCATATTTATAGTGAATTAGAGAAAAGACTTGTGGTTGAAAAGAGGAGCTCTTTATGGAGGGGGATCTTGGAAGAATCAGAGATATGATGCTTAGATCATAAATCTGATGGTTCCATTGGCTCCAAAAGGAGAATAAAACCTCAAGACACTTGGTTAGAAAGCTCTAAGTTCACTCCTTCATCTTTTCTCTGTTCGAAGTGATGTTTTGTGTCTATAGACTACGATTGTGGCACGCGCGATTTCGCAAATCCCTCTCTTTATTTTTTTCTTTTTTATAAAATCTCCAAAAGTAACTAAAACATCACTTGTCTTTTCTTTTAAATGACATCTAGTTCTAGAAATCTCTATATCTTTTTAGGATAATATTTAAAATATCTAAAATATACTAGTTTTGCCCAAAATCTAATATCTTTGGACTATCCAAACTATACACATTAATAGTAGTAATTAATATAGCTCATAAGTCTTGTTCACATTGTAACTTCCATGAGGGTGGCTGAGAGCGGAATTTAGGTGACGGTAAGTGCTTAAAAATAGCTAAAAATTATGAATATCAAGGGAAAAATATTCAACGTCAAAGGCGGCGGCTCGATCTAGGACGATTTTAAGCGCCAAAGTGCTTTAAAGGCGCCCGAGCGTCACTTGTTGATTTTTCATAATTTTTCAGATAGTCGTGCGGGTTGACACGAGCTACTGGCCAATGCGGGATGCTAAACCGGACGCCCAGGATTTTTCAGAGCTCGATTCCGAGTCCGGACGGGGAAATAGCCACAAAGTGGGCAAGATTTGAAAAGGTGGACCAAAGTTTGGCCAAAGTGGGCATGACCTTTGGGAGCCCAATTTTAAATGTCACATGAAAGGAAGATGGAAATGAAAGATGCCAAATCGTGGAGAGAGAGCACGCAGGATGGCGCCGAAAAATGCGCTTGGATGATGGAGGTGCATCATGCAACCTCAATGCAATCCCCCCCCCCCCCAATGATTATTGGCAGTCATTCCCCTCTGAACCCTGACTCTATTGCCGCCCTTCGCTCGCGCAATGATGCCCTCTTTGAAGATCTCTGATTTCAGGCTTTTGTCTCTCCTCCCTCTCTCTCTTCTAAAGGCAAGTTCATGTGGGGAGAAGAAGGAAGAAGAAAGAATGATGGAGGCTTGTCCGGCATGGATCGGATTGCTCCACGGGCTGGAAATGGTGATTGGTGACTGTGCTGGACATGAAGTGCTGCTGATTTCCAAATTTGCAGCCATGGACATGAAACCCGAAACACGCAAATAAGCGGTAATTCAAAATTTTCAAAGGAAATTTGAGATTTCATGGCTTTTGATTGATAAAATGTTGTTCATGTGGGCTAAAAATTGTTTATGTGGCTATTTTCCATGAGTTCTTGCCAGTCATAATCAGAAAATCAGAAAAAATATGCATCTTGTGGTTCAAAATAATACATTAAAACACAAAAAACATGAAAAATCAAGGGAAAATGATGGTTTTTTGGAATAAAAATGGGGAAGTAAATAGGAACATCAACTAAACTTTATTTTTCTGCAAGAAGGAACTAAGGGCCACAGCCCATAACCTGTTTTGAATTTTCAATAATTAAATAATGCAGAAAAATAGGGGAAAATACAAGAAAAGGGTGGGAAAACCCTTAAAAATAGGGGAAAAATACATTTTGGGTTTCGAAAAAATAAGGATAAATAAGAACAATGTTTGTGAATGTTTGTGGGGACTGAAGCATGAGGATTTGCCTCAGTTCAACCCCACCTTCTTGTTTTAGTGTGTCTTTTTCCGCTTTCTACACATAAAATGATGTCAAAATACCCTATAAACCTATCCAACGATGCACTATTTAAACAGGGAAGGCTAGAGGAGTTGAAATATGTCTAAATGCCGTGTGAAATGATGGGAAAGCTGCTGATTTCTATGCATATCATTTAGGACGGATGATAATTAAAATTAAGAGCTTAGTAGCACAAGGATCACCTCGGTGCTAGGCCCATGCAACAAAGCAAGAACGGTAGTTGGAAATCATTGAAAGGATGTTTTCCACATGTGCACGATATTGATTCCATAACTATTTGAACACTTGGCATCCACAAATACATAAATCATGGAAATATTTAAAGGTATCAGAAATCCTGGATGCACAGCAATTGTTTTCATTAGGACCTTGACCTACGTTGAGTGAGAGACAGGACACCCTAAGCCATAGGCTAGTCGTGGGGTCTAGGGGAAAGAGAAGTAAGGACAATGGTACATTCCTGTATACGATTAAATGGTACCTTGAGTGGATTTTGTGCGTAATGTCTATATGTTGAGCGACCCATCGAGGGGCCAATCCCCAAGGTGTAGGAGAGTCGCAGAGGGTTGACGGCATTCAGCCGTAGGAGGAACCCCATGTGTATGTGATTCGAGCCTTTTGGCTATGTGCAAGGGACTCCCTCTGAGGAGTAATATTGGGTTAGGATTAGTTGGACTACAACGTATTACCAACGCAATGTTTAGGAAGGCAGAGATTTTGATAGACGCTCTTGGCCGCGAGGCCGAGGGGTTGTCTTGTGCGTAGTGATGAGGCCCGGCTAGTGCATGAGCTAGTGCCGGCCCGTTTTTAGGTCCATCAATGGTGCGTCTGTCGGGGGCCGCTTAAAAGTTTAGGCCATGGCAAAACTTGGATACTTGCTGCGCAATATCCATAGGTGGTGTGTATTTTAGTAGGGCTACAAACTTTGGGTAGTAAGCTTCTAAGGTTAATTCCAGCTACTTGAGCTTGACGAATTCATTCATCTTCAAAGTCTGGTAGGTTGACAGAAGGTATCGTTCGTGTACAACATCTTTCAGCTGAACATCTATGACAACAGCTTCAGAATTACCTTGATCCTTGCACCACTGCTTCCACCATAACTGAGCTTGTCAAACTAGCTTAAGTTTGGCTATCATTTCTTGATTGGTAGAAGCAGTTCTCGAAGCAGAGAAATAATCACCCATTGACTCAATCCATATCTCTATCTCAACTGCGATGTCTATTCCTTCTCCATGAAACTCGGATGTCTTAATTTGCTTGAGAAGAAACTTCTTCTCTTGCATGTCAGCATTTGTGGGTGCAGGAGGTGCTTGACAATCAAGCCATACCACTTAGATTATTTTGTTTAGGATATGCCTATGAACCATACATTTATCAATCACGTGTCATTATGAAGTTTCACTTTGATTCAAACTATAAGGTGGCGGCCCATCGGCTGTCCAGGCATGCTTTTAGCAATCTATCAAGAAACGATTCTAAGTGTCATTGCCCAGCAGTCCCATGGAATGTTCGGAGGTTTGTTGCCTAGGGTTTCCCAAATCCACTTCGCAACGGAATGTTCATGGTCACTAGGATCGACCTGAAATCTAGGCTCCTAGTGGCCAAGGTCTCCTGACAGTATTCTAGCGTCGAATCCTGGGATATCCTACTTTACACAGAGATACCCAAGTCAAAGCAGATCCATGCCTCACTTGATTCAAAGAAAATGGAAAATGAGAGGGATGCGCTGCTTGACCTCTCTGCTTGTAGGGCATAGTCCCATTCCGGTCCCCTAAAATGGCATGAATCAAGGTTCTATCCTAACCATTTCTAAGGTGAAAGATGATAAAACCTTATGAGAAGCCTCCGAGTTCTCTCAGACCACCCTCATCCCTCACGGGTTTCATCCACCTGCTTCCATCAATAGCTTTAGTTTTCTAATTAGGTCCTACTACATTTATATGTGACACTTAAAGTCAGCTTCATTGATTAAGCCTTTTAAGGAAATGGGTTCGTTCCCATAACTTATAGCACAAACATGAAAACAAACCAAGCAAAACAAGTTCAAACAGATTCCTTAACTTATATTCACATTAATCTTTGTCTCCCACCCATACAGGAGAAATTATATATCCCTTTTGTCCAACAGAAGTAGCTGGTCCAAATCACATGGCACCACAAATTCCATATCTTTCCGACCCAGCGGAAGGTACACAGAATTCTAGGAGGGTATTTTGTCCACCAAGATTCCACCCTGATAACTAGTATTTAGGGTTCTAGGATCCCATCTTGGGTCACGAAGGGGCTCGTCAAATTCTAGAAACAATGCAGGATTTATAGCCAGAGCCCCCTCTGGCACCCACATTTCCTACTGCCTAAGACTATCCCTATTGATGACAGACCATTCGCCTATGGAGCCGGTCCAAGCCTCTCGTAGCGATAACAGTGACCACATAGCAATGCCTTCATTGTTGGCTATGGGATTGCCATCCACAAGTGACTTTCTTCACTACTTGGGGGTGGTTGTCCTCAAGTAGACTCAAGAGATTAAGAAGGTGGAATAGATTCGAGATGGGAGAGCGTAAGAGAAGATGGGTAAGTCAAGAATCTAAATAGAGGGAATTGAACTAACTCTTTCCCTCGCACTCTTCTCTTTCTTTCTCTCTCTCTCTCTCTCTCCCTCTCTCTCTCCCTCTAGCTCCCTCTTACAATCACTTGGAGGGGTATCCTTCTCTCTACCTCTGTCTTGCAGCCTCTTGGGGTCTCCTTATGCTTCTTGTGCCTCCCCATGCCTCATATTTATAGTGAATTAGAGAAAAGACTTGTGGTTGAAAAGAGGAGCTCTTTATGGAGGGGGATCTTGGAAGAATCAGAGATATGATGCTTAGATCATAAATCTGATGGTTCCATTGGCTCCAAAAGGAGAATAAAACCTCAAGACACTTGGTTAGAAAGCTCTAAGTTCACTCCTTCATCTTTTCTCTGTTCGAAGTGATGTTTTGTGTCTATAGACTACGATTGTGGCACGCGCGATTTCGCAAATCCCTCTCTTTATTTTTTTCTTTTTTATAAAATCTCCAAAAGTAACTAAAACATCACTTGTCTTTTCTTTTAAATGACATCTAGTTCTAGAAATCTCTATATCTTTTTAGGATAATATTTAAAATATCTAAAATATACTAGTTTTGCCCAAAATCTAATATCTTTGGACTATCCAAACTATACACATTAATAGTAGTAATTAATATAGCTCATAAGTCTTGTTCACATTGTAACTTCCATGAGGGTGGCTGAGAGCGGAATTTAGGTGACGGTAAGTGCTTAAAAATAGCTAAAAATTATGAATATCAAGGGAAAAATATTCAACGTCAAAGGCGGCGGCTCGATCTAGGACGATTTTAAGCGCCAAAGTGCTTTAAAGGCGCCCGAGCGTCACTTGTTGATTTTTCATAATTTTTCAGATAGTCGTGCGGGTTGACACGAGCTACTGGCCAATGCGGGATGCTAAACCGGACGCCCAGGATTTTTCAGAGCTCGATTCCGAGTCCGGACGGGGAAATAGCCACAAAGTGGGCAAGATTTGAAAAGGTGGACCAAAGTTTGGCCAAAGTGGGCATGACCTTTGGGAGCCCAATTTTAAATGTCACATGAAAGGAAGATGGAAATGAAAGATGCCAAATCGTGGAGAGAGAGCACGCAGGATGGCGCCGAAAAATGCGCTTGGATGATGGAGGTGCATCATGCAACCTCAATGCAATCCCCCCCCCCCCCCCAATGATTATTGGCAGTCATTCCCCTCTGAACCCTGACTCTATCGCCGCCCTTCGCTCGCGCAATGATGCCCTCTTTGAAGATCTCTGATTTCAGGCTTTTGTCTCTCCTCCCTCTCTCTCTTCTAAAGGCAAGTTCATGTGGGGAGAAGAAGGAAGAAGAAAGAATGATGGAGGCTTGTCCGGCATGGATCGGATTGCTCCACGGGCTGGAAATGGTGATTGGTGACTGTGCTGGACATGAAGTGCTGCTGATTTCCAAATTTGCAGCCATGGACATGAAACCCGAAACACGCAAATAAGCGGTAATTCAAAATTTTCAAAGGAAATTTGAGATTTCATGGCTTTTGATTGATAAAATGTTGTTCATGTGGGCTAAAAATTGTTTATGTGGCTATTTTCCATGAGTTCTTGCCAGTCATAATCAGAAAATCAGAAAAAATATGCATCTTGTGGTTCAAAATAATACATTAAAACACGAAAAACATGAAAAATCAAGGGAAAATGATGGTTTTTTGGCATAAAAATGGGGAAGTAAATAGGAATATCAACTAAACTTTCATTTTTCTGCAAGAAGGAACTAAGGGCCATAGCCCATAACCTGTTTTGAATTTTTAGTAATTAAATAATGCAGAAAAATAGGGGAAAATACAAGAAAAGGGTGGAAAAACCCTAAAAAATAGAAAAAAAATACATTTTGGATTTCGAAAAAATAAGGATAAATAAGAACAATATTTGTGAATGTTTGTGGGGAGTGAAGCATGAGGATTTGCCTCAGTTCAACCCCACCTTCTTGTTTTAGTGTGTCTTTTTCCGCTTTCTACACATAAAATGATGTCAAAATACCCTATAAACCTATCCAACGATGCACTATTTAAACAGGGAAGGGTAGAGGAGTTAAAATATGTCTAAATGCCGTGTGAAATGATGGGAAAGCTGTTGATTTCTATGCATATCATTTAGGACGGATGATAATTAAAATTAAGAGCTTAGGAGCACGAGGATCACCTCGGTGCTAGGCCCATGCAACGAAGCAAGAACGGTAGTTGGAAATCATTGAAAGGATGTTTTCCACATGTGCACGATATTGATTCCATAACTGTTTGAGCACTTGGGATCCACAAATACATAAATCATGGAAATATTTAAAGGTATCAGAAATCCTGGATGCACAACAATTGTTTTCATTAGGACCTTGACCTACGTTGAGTGAGAGATAGGACACCCTAAGCCATAGGCTAGTTGTGGGGTCTAGGGGAAAGAGAAGTAATGACAATGGTACATTCCTGTATACGATTAAATGGTACCTTGAGTGGATTTTGTGCGTAATGTCTATATGTTGAGCGACGCATCGAGGGGCCAATCCCCAAGGTGTAGGAGAGTCGCAGAGGGTTGACGGCATTCAGCCATAGGAGGAACCCCATGTGTATGTGATTCGAGCCTTTTGGCTATGTGCAAGGGACTCCCTCTGAGGAGTAATATTGGGTTAGGATTAGTTGGACTACAACGTATTACCAACGCAATGTTTAGGAAGGCAGAGATTTTGATAGACGCTCTTGGCCGCGAGGCCGAGGGGTTGTCTTGTGCGTAGTGATGAGGCCCGGCTAGTGCATGAGCTAGTGCCGGCCCGTTTTTAGGTCCATCAATGGTGCGTCTGTCGGGGGCCGCTTAAAAGTGGCGGTCCTCGAATCCTGGTTTTCTAAGGACCAACTAGCAGTTTATGCCAAAGGATACTGAGATTGATCCGTTATTTATTGATAAGCATCGTCTAGCAGAAATCCAAAAGCAAGAAAGAGACGAAAGAGCTAGGCGACGTGCTGAAATTTTTAGGAGATATTCCCCTAAGCGTAGCGGTGCTGAAACCTTACGAGGGAGTGGATCTAGTGGTCTTGGGGCCACAAGCAG
Source organism: Lygodium microphyllum (assembly GCF_053477565.2). NCBI lineage: Eukaryota > Viridiplantae > Streptophyta > Polypodiopsida > Schizaeales > Lygodiaceae > Lygodium > Lygodium microphyllum. The sequence goes on from NC_141162.1 coordinate 66,678,649, forward strand.
TAAGTTAGGAGAAGGTGGAAGCTCTAGTGCTCCCCTTTCTGCCATAAGCCAGTCTACATCAAGTACGGGAGGTGTAACCCCACCGTCCCCTATTCCTAGTGCAAATCCAATCCTCGTCATGGCGCAGCCTATTGCAATTCCAGTAGGAACGACGGATTTGCCGGCTCTAGGTTACCCGCTACCCATTTTTAATGGGCTAGTTGAGGAAGATGCGGAACTCCACATTAGGGAGTTTCAAAAGCTGATGTTTAACTGTCGCATTCAAGAAGAAGGACATTTAATGATGTTCTTTAATATGACTCTCAAAGGAAGAGCTGCTATATGGTATCATGGTTTAGAAGCCGGAACCATATTGAATATTGATTCATTTTATGGAGCTTTTCGAAGGGAGTTTGCCCTTGAAAGGGATGGGCAATATTGGTTGCGCGTACTCAACGTGACCCGCCAAGAACCACACGAGGATATTCGTGCTTATGCGAAGAAAATAAAGGAGGTTTTCCGTAAGTTGGACACCTCTATTCCTATCCCCGCAGCTGCCCAATTGCAATATTTCCTACATGGTTTGGACTTTAATATCCAATTGCAGTTGAGTAGTGTTCCCTTGGGGGATATAGATACTGCCATTACACGAGCACAAGAGGTGGAATCCCGACTACAAGCAGCCTATGCTTCTCAAGGCAATTCGAATATGGGTTTAGTATTGGGAAACAATATGGCAATGGCCAATGGCAGTAGTGGTCAAGGGATAGCGATGGCTAACCCTAATGGGAGAGGGAACATGATACAGAATGTGCCTTTATTACTAGCTCCCCCTAGCATGTCGATGCCTACGAGCAATCAAATGGCTCCAAGTGGTGGAGGCCAGGCGGTCAATTCTAACACCATGCCTGTGGCTCAACAACCAGTGCCTAATCGAATTGTTAGGCCAATGGAACGACATGGTAATGACCAAGGCTATGAATCGAGTTCTTCCAATGTTCTTGGCGAGGTTAAGGACATGATGAAGCATTATACCGACATGATTACGGAGCAGTATCGACAAATAGCCGTTGATGTCAACTTCCTTAAAAAACAACAAAATTTGATAGGAAGTAGATACCCAGAGGAGGGTGCACCGTCGAGGTTTAGTTGCAAATGGTGTGGTGGGCAGCACTATCCAAGAAATTGCCCAAATGTTAAGTGCGACATTTGTGGGAAATCCGGCCATTTAGCAGCTACTTGCTGGAGTAAGATCAGTTCCCTCCAGCGAGGAAGTCGGCAACCAGGGCCTGTTAATCATCGTGCCCAAGGAAATGATTCCCAGCGAGAGGACGAGCCTAAACAAATACTTCAACGACCAAAGACTACAGTGGAGGAGCTACCAAGTGGTAGTGGGGTTAGTTTGATTGAGGCTGTACGCGTGAACGATGCTGAAACCTCTAATCTGCGAGCTGTTCTTACAAGAGGTCAAAAGGGTAGAGAAGCCGACAAGGATAAGCCTATCGACGGAAACCCTAAACAAGGCGACAAAGGAACGCAAGTTTTGGATCCCGCCATGGAAGGGGGACCTTTGAAGCCCGTAGAGAGTAAAGCCGATAAGGAACCATCAAAGAAGAAGGTGAAAGTTAAAAAAGAGGCAATAAAGCCAGTTCAGCAACCTAAAGAGCGGATGGTTTGGCGTGAAAAGCGAGCTCTATCAAACTATCATGAATTCGATTTGGCGAGCTCTCTTTGCGAAGTCAAGCCGGATGTGAATCTTTTACAGCTTATTAAGCTTTCCCCAGGAGTACGTAAGGAATTTAGAAAGATTCTGCGTAGTACCGGTTATATCGTAGAACCTTTGAGTATTGCGCGAGTCGGTGACAACTGGTTCGAGCATGCTGAGAAGCATTGCCCAAGGGTTGCAGCCTATGTCGATGGGATATTAGTAGATTATGCCATTGTCGACACGGGATCATATGTTAACATTATGAGTTCTGAACTGATGGAACGGTTGGGTCTTGCGATCCAGAAAGATACCTCCACAATTCTCAGAATGGCAGATGATAGTTTGAGACAGCCGGAAGGCTGCATTACTAAGGTCCATGTTACTGTTGCCAATGTAGAATGCTTGTTGGACTTTAGGGTGATTCGTTTTGCAGGCCGTCCAAGTTACCAAGTATTACTCGGACGACCTTGGATCTTGCAAGCGGACTGCCAAGTAGATATACCCGCCGGTCGACTAATATTCGGCAGAGGTGCCCAGCGTGTGGTAGTTGATGCTTATCCTGAGTCCCCGCAGAGTGAGAGAGCTCCTCTATCTTCTACAGAATTGGAGACATTAGAAGATTTATCTGCCAGTGAGACATCCTCGAGTGATGAGTCCAAAGAAGGATCCACCACGGAAGACATCTATCAGATCACTTTGAACGAACCGATAGAGGGCCAAGATCGTATAAGAGATGCAGATGTTATCGAGCTAGACCTTGGTACGCCTGATGATTTGCGGCCAATCAAATTAGGTTCTATGCTCAGCACAGCAGAAAGGGAGGACTATGTGGCCTTGATCCAAGAATTCCGTGATATCTTTGTCTGGAGTTATGATGAGTTGAGAGGCATCCCTCCTAGTCTTGCTGTTCATACAATTCCGTTGAAAGAGAGCAGTCGTCCTGTACGACAGAAAGTAAGGCGTATGCCTTTCGAACTGAGGGACGGCCTGTTTGAAGAGTTACAAAAGCTTCGAAAAGCGGGTTTGATTTTTCCTGTGCAACACATGGAATGGTGTTCGCCGGTTGTGATTAGAAAGAAGAAGAATAATCAAATCCGTTTATGTGTAGACTTTAGGGAGCTGAATAAGCAGACAGTTAAGGACTACTACCCGTTGCCATTTATTGACCAGATTTTGGATCAATTAGCGGGTAGGGAGATATATTCGTTTATGGATTGCTTTGCAGGATACAACCAAATGGCAATTGCAGAAGAGGATAAGTTGAAAACAACTTTTATCACTGTATTTGGTACTTTTGTGTACCATGTGATGGCCTTTGGTTTATGCAATGCGCCTGGTTCGTGGCAACGAACAACAGATAAGACATTCGGTGACATATCCCCTGAAGAGTTGAAGGTGTTTATTGATGACTTAGGGGCCGCCACCATGAGAGGAAGACAGTTGATCATTTTAAGAAAATGCTTTGAGTGCTGTAGACAATTCTGCATCGCCTTAAACCTATGGAAGTGTGTTTTTGGAGTACCTTATGGGTTGTTGCTGGGTCATGTGGTCAGTTCAGTAGGAATTGCGACAGACCCCGAGAAGGTTAAAGTTATAGTTTTCATGGGTCCGCCACGCACTCCGAAGGAAGTTCATAGCTTTCTGTCTTCGGTTGGTTACTACCGTAGATTCATAAACGCCTTGGCAGAAAGAACGTTACCGCTTACAAATTTATTGTCCTTTAGCTGTTCGTTTGTATGGGGTGACCCTTCTAAGGTAGCATTCGAGGATGTGAAACAAGAGCTAGCAAGAGCGCTCGTTTTAAAAGTACCTAAAAGAGGTGAGGTGTTCTATATATTTTCAGCAGCCACTATGTATAGTATCAGCTGCTGTTTAGCCCAAATTTGGGAAGAGAAGTGGTACCACCCGATTGCTTTTGCTAGTCGGAAGCTGGGGGTATCCGAAACCAATTATACCTACATGGAGAAGCTGTGTTTAGCGATGGTCTTTGGGACCAAGAAATTCAGGCATTATATTCTCTATGAGAAAGTCGTACTTTATACGAAGGCGGAGGGACTTCGACTATTGATGAATAAGTTACAGCCGCCTAATCGTCTAGCAAAGTGGTTAATCACTTTGCAGGAATTTGACTATGAAATTAAGAGTAAGCCACCAAGGTTGCAAGGCCTCCTGGAATGTCTTGTAGACTTTGGGGAGCCAAAAGAATCTGTGGCTGAAGGTAGTGACATGGAGTTGTTGTTTAAAATAGATACGGCATCTATTCCCTCCTGGTATGCTGCAATAACGCATTATTTATCAACGGGAGAGGCGGGATCTCAACTATCTAAAGCTGAGAGAAGGAAAATTAAGCAGCAAGCGTTAAAGTTTGCTTTGATCGCAGGTACATTATATCGGCAAGGGGTTGATGATATCTATCGCCGGTGTGTGATGCCTGATGAGGTGCCATTCATTTTGGAAGAGTGCCATGATTCTGCTTGTGGTGGCCATTTTGTTGGATGTCTTACAGCACAAAAGGCTTTAAGAGCAGGTTATTGGTGGCCTGCCATCTTCCAGGGTGCGTTTGCGTATGTTAAGAAATGCGATATTTGTCAACGACATGATAGTCGAGAGGATAGGAAACGACCACTCACCCCTATTATGGCGATACTTCCATTTGAGAAGTGGGGAATAGACTTTGTGGGACCTATTACTCCATCGTCGACTACGCAAAAGCGGTACATCATTGTAGCAACTGACTACTTCACAAAGTGGTCAGAAGCACGAGCAACAAGGAAAGATGATGCTAAAGAAACTGCTAGTTTCCTTTAAGAGCAGATAATATGCCGGTTTGGTCCGCCGAAAGAATTAGTGTCGGACCGCCGAACCCATTTCCTGAATAAGGTGATTAAAGGTTTGATAGAGATGTGGCAAATTAAGCATAGCAAGACAACCCCATATAATCCGCAAGCCAATGGGCAAGTTGAAAGCACCAACAAGCAGCTTGTGGGCATCCTGTCCAAAATTGTGTCGGAAAAGAAACGGGATTGGGATAAAAAGTTATACGTGGCAGTGTGGGCCTATAATATGACCTTCAAACGAGCCACTGGCCATACCCCGTTCAAGTTAGTATATGGGGAGGAGTGTGTCTTGCCTTTAGAAATTGAGCTGCCGACTATTCGGTTTGCCATCAATCATTCTTTGAGCGATGAAGATGCACTTTTTGAGCGCTTGACGACACTGGCACATTTAGATGAGCTTAAGTTGCAGAGCTTATTGCACCAAGAAGTGGCGAAGCGCCGAATGAAGCAACTACACGACCTCAAAGCCAAGAAATACACTTTCAAGAAAGGACAGCTTGTTCTGTATTATGATGCACGACGTGAATTATTTCCAGGCAAGCTAGAGCCCATATTATGTAGTATTGTTTGATTTCATTAGGCCAAGAGGGCCAATTCAGTTTTGTAGTGAAGTGTTTCATTTCATTAGGCCAAGAGGGCCATTCCCCTGTCTAGTGCGGGTGTGTTTAATCGGGTTTTTGTTTTAAGTGTTGTGCTGGACAGGTTTCGTGGTTTGTGGAATTTTGTGGAGCCTGGAGGAGCCTTTGCTGCGATGGAAGCTTCTTGTGGCCAATCCAGGTGATACCTCTCCTTTACGAGTACATTTCTTTCCTGTTATATGTGTATTTGTACTTGTCGAGGGGATACATTTTTATTGGGGACCAGCAACCAAGGCATGAAGTCCTAGGTTTAGGTTGAGTATGTTTGAGGGAGGTCGGAGTAGTCATTGCCTCCTGCAAAGACATTGTCAGACATCAAAAGACCTGTTTTAGAAGGAAGTCCTAGTGGCCTGTTCTGCTAGCCTGCTAGGCAGCCATTCTAGGAGTTCTTATTAGTAGTGAGGCAGTTAGAGAAGCCTGCCAGAAAATAATAATGATGATGCCAATAAATTTTGTACATCCTAAAAGATGAATATAAATACGAAGGTGTGTAAAAAGGGGTTCTAACCCCTATCAAAGAAAAGAAAAGGAATAGAAATGTATAAGCAGTTGATCATTGCCTTGCGAAGGCCTGGTAGGTTCCTGGGGACGAGTCAGACCTGGGGCCGATACCTTGTCTTCCTAGGGGTGGCTTCTTGCTGAAAAAAAAAATGATGACAAAACAAGGTTGGAGCGAAAATAAAAGTTAGTGTTAGAAAAGGATTAAGTGTCGCCTTGCGAGGGCTTGGTAGGTTCTTGGGTGCCGAGCCAGGTCCTGAGGCCGATGCCCTGTTCTCCTTGGGTCACTACGCTCAGCTCCCTCCTTTTTACATGCCCAAGTATGTTCATCCAATACAAACCCTAAAAGAAGAAATATACTGAAAGAAAATACTCTTTGATCAGGCTATAGGAGTTCTCGCCTTGTAGGAGCTCCTAGTCGTGTTGTCTTTAGTTGGTAAGTAGTGCAGACTACCACTTAGGGCAACCTCTTTGATAGGTTTTTTTAGTTTGGCTGTGTTGGAGCAGCTGGTTCGTGACTCACTTCGGATCTTCTATTAGATGATGCTAGGCCTACTCCTTGTGGATGTCATGCCTTGGTTCTGTCCAGGGGTAGGGGGAGCATTGTGCTGAGTTTTATTATCTATCTGTTTTGTATCAGTTTGATGCTTCTTTGGTTGTTTATGTGCAGATATGTTCGTGGATTCGACGGGCTGAGTCACCCTATCCTGTGGTCGCCAATGAGAGCAAAATTTAGGTGACGGTAAGTGCTTAAAAATAGCTCAAAATTATGAATATCAAGGGAAAAATATTCAACGTCAAGGCGGCGGCTCGATCTAGGACGATTTTAAGCGCCAAAGTGCTTTAAAGGCGCCCGAGCGTCACTTGTTGATTTTTCATAATTTTTCAGATAGTCGTGCGGGTTGACACGAGCTACTGGCCAATGCGGGATGCTAAACCGGACGCCCAGGATTTTTCAGAGCTCGATTCCGAGTCCGGACGGGGAAATAGCCACAAAGTGGGCAAGATTTGAAAAGGTGGACCAAAGTTTGGCCAAAGTGGGCATGACCTTTGGGAGCCCAATTTTAAATGTCACATGAAAGGAAGATGGAAATGAAAGATGCCAAATCGTGGAGAGAGAGCACGCAGGATGGCACCGAAAAATGCGCTTGGATGATGGAGGTGCATCATGCAACCTCAATGCAACCCCCCCCCCCCCCAATGATTATTGGCAGTCATTCCCCTCTGAACCCTGACTCTATCACCGCCCTTCGCTCGCGCAATGATGCCCTCTTTGAAGATCTCTGATTTCAGTCTTTCTCTCTCCTCCCTCTCTCTCTTCTAAAGGCAAGTTCATGTGGGGAGAAGAAGGAAGAAGAAAGAATGATGGAGGCTTGTCCGGCATGGATCGGATTGCTCCACGGGCTGGAAATGGTGATTGGTGATTGTGCTGGACATGAAGTGCTGCTGATTTCCAAATTTGCAGCCATGGACATGAAACCCGAAACACGCAAATAAGCGGTAATTCAAAATTTTCAAATGAAATTTGAGATTTCATGGCTTTTGATTGATAAAATGTTGTTCATGTGGGCTAAAAATTGTTTATGTGGCTATTTTCCATGAGTTCTTGCCGGTCATAATCAGAAAATCAGAAAAAATATGCATCTTGTGGTTCAAAATAATACATTAAAACACAAAAAACATGAAAAATCAAGGGAAAATGATGGTTTTTTGGAATAAAAATGGGGAAGTAAATAGGAACATCAACTAAACTTTATTTTTCTGCAAGAAGGAACTAAGGGCCACAGCCCATAACCTGTTTTGAATTTTCAATAATTAAATAATGCAGAAAAATAGGGGAAAATACAAGAAAAGGGTGGGAAAACCCTTAAAAATAGGGGAAAAATACATTTTGGGTTTCGAAAAAATAAGGATAAATAAGAACAATGTTTGTGAATGTTTGTGGGGACTGAAGCATGAGGATTTGCCTCAGTTCAACCCCACCTTCTTGTTTTAGTGTGTCTTTTTCCGCTTTCTACACATAAAATGATGTCAAAATACCCTATAAACCTATCCAACGATGCACTATTTAAACAGGGAAGGCTAGAGGAGTTGAAATATGTCTAAATGCCGTGTGAAATGATGGGAAAGCTGCTGATTTCTATGCATATCATTTAGGACGGATGATAATTAAAATTAAGAGCTTAGTAGCACAAGGATCACCTCGGTGCTAGGCCCATGCAACAAAGCAAGAACGGTAGTTGGAAATCATTGAAAGGATGTTTTCCACATGTGCACGATATTGATTCCATAACTATTTGAACACTTGGCATCCACAAATACATAAATCATGGAAATATTTAAAGGTATCAGAAATCCTGGATGCACAGCAATTGTTTTCATTAGGACCTTGACCTACGTTGAGTGAGAGACAGGACACCCTAAGCCATAGGCTAGTCGTGGGGTCTAGGGGAAAGAGAAGTAAGGACAATGGTACATTCCTGTATACGATTAAATGGTACCTTGAGTGGATTTTGTGCGTAATGTCTATATGTTGAGCGACCCATCGAGGGGCCAATCCCCAAGGTGTAGGAGAGTCGCAGAGGGTTGACGGCATTCAGCCGTAGGAGGAACCCCATGTGTATGTGATTCGAGCCTTTTGGCTATGTGCAAGGGACTCCCTCTGAGGAGTAATATTGGGTTAGGATTAGTTGGACTACAACGTATTACCAATGCAATGTTTAGGAAGGCAGAGATTTTGATAGACGCTCCTGGCCGCAAGGCCGAGGGGTTGTCATGTGCGTAGTGACGAGGCCTGGCTAGTGCATGAGCCAGTGCCGGCCCGTTTTTAGGTCCATCAGTGGCTACAGCCCTTGTTAATTCGAGAAAAATATCAAATTTATGACTCTCGATTTTTTAACATATATTTTTAATTGATAGATAATTTTTGACACTGAGAAGTGCTTAAAAATAGCAAAAAATTTTGAATTTCAGGGGAAAAATAGACTTCGTCAAAGGTGATAGCTGCAATCAGTACGATTTTAAGCGACAATTCCCCAAAAGTGCTTTACAAACCCACCGAGCGACGATTGGGAAAATTTTCATAATTTCTCGACATGTTAGACAGGATTTATGGAGATTCCCGATAGTGGGGAACTTTGAGACAGATGCCCAAGAATTTTCGAAGGTCGATTTGGATGCCAGACGCGAGAGATAGGCTGGACGGGAGGCCAAGGGCCAAAGTAGCCAAGTGGAAATGGTCTTTAGAAGGTCAAAAGGGGTGTGACCTTTGGGGGCTCCCTTTGGGGGCCCCTAAAATTTAGATTTTTGTGGGGGAAGTTTTTTTTGGTGATGTTGATCAGGAATGGCGCCTTCTTTATGGATGCTGATTGTTGAGGGATGGGGGGCTATGGTGGTTGCAAACACCCCGTCCCCCCCCCCCCCCCCCCCCCAACTGATTGGATGTCCAATCTACATCTTGTCTACACTTCCTATCACTGCCTTCAGCCTCTGAAATGGCTACGGTTGCTGAGTTCCAAAATCGGTCTTTCTCTCTCCTCCCTCTTTCTCTTCCAAGAGGCAATTCATATGGGAAGAATCAAGAAGAGAACCGGTTGAGGAATGCTTGTCCGGCATGGTACGGGATCACTCTCGAATTGATGGAGGGCTAGAGTTGGCTATTCGGAGGTGGGCTGAGCCTTGAATGAGGGTTGATCTGTAGTCCCGCATAAGATTTTAAAACCCGCAAAGAAGGAAAAAACCGGTAATTCTATTTTACAAAGTAAAATTGCTTGTTTTTTACATTTGATTGAGTCAATGTTGTTCTTATGGAGTGAAAATTGGTAGGCATGTTATTTACTATTTTTTCTATGCTTTCATGATGAAAAAATCAGAAAACATAAAGTTTAAATGCTGGAAATAATTTTTAGAAACCCGTAAAATATGGTTTTTATGAGAAAAATGAGGTTTTTGGTGTTTTCGAGTGGGATAAACCAATACACATGAGATAAAATGCCAATAAAATCTATATTTTTGCTATTCTAATAATTAAGAGTCACATATCTAAAAATATATTTATTTTTTATTGGAAAATAGAGGAAAAAGAGAAAATTGGAAGAAAATAAGAGAAAAAATAGGAATATGCATTAGAAAAATATAAAAAAATATAATAAGTGGTTGTGGACATATGATAGTGGAAAAGCATGAGGTTTGACCTCAGTTTGCCCTTTTTTTTATTAGAGTGTGTGATTTATTGCTCTTTATATATTAAACCATGACAAAACAACCTCTATACACCTATGCAACGAATCAAAACTTAAACGGTGAGGGGGAGTAGGATTTTGTACAATAGTTTGAGGGCTGAAATAATACAAATTCTTATTGTTTTTCTATGCATAGCATTTAGGAAATGACCCATTTGGAAATAAGGGATCTACTAGCACAAGGTTCGCCTTAGTGCTAGATTCTTGCAATGAAGCATATACGTATTAGTTGGAATTCATGGGAAGACTGTTTGCGTACTAGCACATAGGCTAATTTTGAAATATAACTGTTTGTGCACGATGAGACATCCACTATTGCATTAGCCATACATGTGGTATGAACTCCTAGAAATGCATAGCAATTGTTTGAATTATAGTTGACCCATGCTTGAGAGGGTGAGATTCCCCTTGCCATAGGTTAGTCGTTCGTTTCTTGGGGGAAGTTATTGGAGAGAAAATAGGGTATCTCCTGGATCTCGTTGACAAAGAGAGGAGTCTTGTGTGAATGTGTTTATATGTAAAAGCAGCACATCTAGGGGCCAATCCCCAAGATATAGGAGAGTTGCAGTGGGGCCATGGCAATCAGCCGATGGGGTGCCCCCTATGTCTATGATACATGGCACTTATTGCCAATATGTGTGGGATACCCCCTTTGAGGGGTTTTGGGAAAGGTGCCGTTGGAATCTTATCTAGCTACAAATGCAATATTAGATGTATCTAGTGTGCATTTAGTTATTACAGACGCTCTTGGCCCGCAAGGCCGTGTGGTGGTGGTGGTGGAGGTGTCTGTTGTGTACATGAGGTCCAACTAGTGCCATAGCCAGTATCGTCTCATTTTTTATTCCATCATTAATTAAATAAAAATCCTTAATGATTAATATTAGTTAGTTTTTTTTTAAGTTTAGTCAGTCTTTAGTTAGTAATATTACTAACTTATTAATTGGCTAACTAGCTTTTGAACTAACCAACTAACTTTTATTGTGTTGAAATATTACAAGTATGCAGATACAAGGGTCGATATTGCAAGAGGTGGAGGTCGTCCAAAGCTTGGAAAATATAGAGGAGGCAAAATCGGGTAACGATGATGGAAAGACATGAGGCCAAGAATTCTTTGAGAACGAGGTGGACTCATCCTTTTGTGGTGACCTTTCTATCAACCTTCCAGTGTATGCGGAGTTGCGCCAGGAGATTGACATGGGACCATAGGGTACGTCATACTTAAAGCATCCACCTACTCAATTCATTGATGAATCACTTATAAGGGTACTCTAGAATATGCATTTTAAGTAAGATCATTTTTTTTAGAGGTATATTACTGTGCTTTGCTTGAATCTTTATATTGATTATGCTAACATTATTTTTTGTCTGTGTAGGTGACCTCTTTGTGGATATTTGGACATCACGATGATTCGAGGGATGAGTGAGGAGGAGCTACATGAGTTCTTCACACGTATGTCTCCAGATCAAATGGTTTGATTTAGCGATATGGTGGACCAGAAGTTGTCTCGGGCACCATCAAGCTGTTTTGTTAGATCTACTTTGGCACACTCTGATGCTTTGGTTTCCACTAGACGAGGTACGCTCCAACGGATGGAGGGAGTGGTTCTGGGGGATATTGCAGAGATGTAGATGTGATGATCCAATGGTCGGCTTGAGATACAGGTGCTACTCCTTGCTCTTGTGCAGGTTTTAGAGAGGGTGGCTCAGGTGGTTGTTGTGGAGGTACCGACGCATTGTCTCCGTCTCGTTGTTCTGTTGGAGTTGCGTCACTTGTGGGATTTGTCATGTTAAAATATTGAGGATGCATGCTAAGGAGGATCATTGATGAGAAAATAAACAATCATAATGAGGCATAAGAATTGACAAAGAAGAGCAACTGATATTATCCAATCATAATGCAAGTACAACTGATGAGAATGACTGATGGAATGAGTGTGGGGATGAGTGCCTTTTATAGGCTTACAGTAGGTAGTATTGGTAGGTGGAGAAAGGTGAAATGTGACCATGATGATACTCATCAACTGTAGTTTTAATAAACCATGCATACATGACCTAGTCTAAGGCTTTATTTGCAATGTGTTTCTTTTCCTTGTTTGTTCCTTACACAGAGGCTATGATGGATGTGATTGCACATTTCTCAACAACCCTCCTCAATCACAACCAAGAAAGACACTGAGTATATAGAGGATGTCATGAGTAGAACCTTGCTAAGTGTAGACATGGAAAGAATCAACCATACAAAGCTACAGGCTGTCATGAGTAGAACCTTGCTAAGTGTAGACATGGAAAGAACCAACCATACAAAGGTAGAGGCTGCCACAAGGCCTCACTAAGTGTGTAGAGGTTGTAGTGTGCAGAGGTTACATGAGGAGTATAGGAGCTTCTGGTGGAAACATTTGGCAAGTCCACATTTTAAACTTAAAAAAGTCTATCACAAAATGAGCTACAAAAGCGGGACTGGTGAGTCCTATCCCTTTGTTCTTAGGGTTCTTCTTCTTCTTCTTCTTCATTGTTGTCTCTGCATCTTCTTTGACTGCAGCAAGATATGCTCTTTGAGACTTTTTCTTAGCATAGCAAAATTTCTCAATATGCCTAGTTTTCTTAAAAAATTCACAAACTATGCTCTTCTTCCCTTTCACATAGAGGAGTCGTTGGTCTCCTCTTGGGATGCTTGGTTCTCCCTTGCTCTTGATCTTCTTTTCCTCTTTCACATAGAGGAGTTGTTGGTCTCCCTTCCCTTTCACATAGAGGAGTTGTTGGTCTCCTCTTGGGATGCTTGGTTCTCCCTTGCTCTTGATCTTCTTTTCCTCTTCTAGGAGAGATGCTTTGATATCCACAAGTTTCAACTTTGGCATGTTGATTAATGTGATAGACATATTATCAAACTCGGATGGAAGACTCTTGAAAAGCACTCCAATGCAAATGTCTTCATCCATCTTCAAGTTGATTCCTGCAAGTTGTGTCAACAGGCTTTCCATATAATTCAAATGAGTTGCAAGTGAGGTACTACTTTTCATGTCAAGCCTAAAACATTCAATCAGTAAGCCATATTTGGAGGATTTTGAATTAGCTCCAAATAGGGTTTCTAATCAATCCCATGGCACATGAGAGGTTTCACAACCATCAACATGATAAATGTAGCTATCATCAAGTTCGAGCTTGATAATAGCTTTAGCGTTATCGTCATATTTATCCCATATGACTGAAAGTACAGCTTCCCTTGGTTTCTTCTTTTGACCACTTGTGATTGACCACAAGACTTTCTTCATTAGGATCAATTTGATCCTAGTTTTCCATGTATGGAATCCGACACCGTTGAATCCAGTTGTCAGTGAGTCCTTGCCCATGTTGATATTTCAAGATTAGTAGCAAATTAGCTCCAAAAATTTTCAAATTTCAGTTGAGCACAAGTGCCAAGAAGCACTAAGTAATTAGTATCAAGAGATACTAAGTGATTAGATGACTAGTAAGCCCTCCTTTGAACTTGGGATCTTCAAGGTCTTGCAAGTTTGATTCTTTCTCTCCTTGATTTGATGTTGGAGTAGCACAAAAAACTCAAGTTTGATCATAGGCAAAGCTGATTGTGTTAGATAACATAAGTGCCAAAAGCTTTAGATGAGTGTCAATGGACACTATGAAGTTGTATCTTCTTGGATTGCTTGCAAATATGTCAAGATCTCCCCTCTTTGCTGGTAAATCACTTGAATGCTTGCTAAAATGAGGTTATGCTTGCTGAAGACTGAGCAATTCTCAATAGAAAAGACCTAAGGACTCCAGTGAGTGAGAGAATAAAGTGAAAGATGAAGCTTTAAGAAGTTAGCTATGGAGCATGTGATTAGGGTTACCAAACCTAGTTGGTTTTTTAGCTATTGTAGTGTGTATAGGCAATTACATGTCAAAAGACTTGATGGGGAGATAGCTTACATAGTAAGCTTCTAAAACCCTGTGATTCTCACCAACATTGTAGGGCAGATGGGCTATGTGCAGCGTACAAGTGCAATGTACAACAGACACATGCACAAATAGGAAGGGGGCTAAAGGAAACACAATGGTGGAGCGACGAGAGGTTAATGTCATCATGCGAGGTGATAGATAGCTACGCCTAGAGCTGGGGAGGGATTTTCTAGAAGGAAGCACGAGTTGAAATGGCCTAGAAAGGGAGATTCAAGTCCTCCAGTGAAGGGGGGTAGCTATGGAGGTAGGTGAGAGATTCATGGGAAAGTGGAGGAAGCCAAAATTTCAAATTGAAGTGACCCAATCAATGGCCTAATGACTAATTACCTTGAAACCCACTCTGATACCATGTTAAAATATTGAGGATGCATGCTAAGGAGGATCACTGTGATGAGCAAATAAACAATCATAATGAGGCATAAGCATTGATAAAGAAGAACAACTGATATTATCCAAGCATAATGCAAGTACAACTGATGAGAATGACTGACGGAATGAGTGTGGAGATGAGTGCCTTTTATAGGCTTACAGTAGGTAGTATTGGTAGGTGGAGAAAGGTGGAAAGTGATCATGGTATTCACAAACTGTAGTTTTAATAAACCATGCATACATGACCTAGTCTAAGGCTTTATTTACAATGTGTTTCTTTTCCTTATTTGTTCCTTACACAGAGGCTATGGTGGATGTGATTGCACATTTCTCAACATGTCCAACGTGTGGGGACGTCTACTCGAGTCACTTGAGCTTTTGCCAGTCGTCCGCAGGTGGCACCCCTATGGGTGCTACTCTGAGAGATACCACCCTCGTGGGTGTATGGATACACCAGATGTACCGGGGTCTTCTATGGGTGCTACTCTAAGAGATACCCACCCCGTGGGTGTATGGGTACACGAGATGTACCGGGGACCCTCGATATGCCCAAGAGCATGGTAGCAAGTGGAAGAGGACACATCTTAGACATATCCCAAAGGGGTATGGATACCTTGTAGATGATAGGACAGGAGTCATCATCATGAATGATGAGGGGAGAAGGGTGATGGCTCTTATGAGAGAGTTGTGCTAACAAGTTTTTCGGCACAATATCTTGGATAATTGAAAGAACATACTGAAGGGGAGAAAGGATTACATAGTAGCATCGAGGTAGCATCCTTGTATGAGGAGTTTCTAGTATCCATCGTAGCAGATAGGTTTTCCACATGATGGATGATGGAGTGCATGCATGCGTACATGTCACATAGAGGAGATGCACGCAAGGCACTTATGAGTGGTGCCTCAAAGCCCGAGTGGCTAGACATAGATGACTGGCACCGACTCAAGGAGAAGGCTCCAGATTCTCCAGGACATTGGAGACAATAGAGTGAGGCAGCAATGGCATGACTAGAGATAGAAGTGGTCCATCATCTTGGGAGTGGCGACCACAAGACTTATCTGGAGGACTTTGTAAATTTTTCTTTTATTCTTTTGGCTTATTTTTTACAATATCACTTGTAATGACAATCGTGTTTCTAATAGTTGTATTTTATTTTCTTTGCAGCACTCCATTACAAACCACGATTCCACTAGCCTAGAGACTGGTTATGCAAAGAGAAACGATATCACTATTGATCCATAGATTGTATGCATGCGGCAACCCAGTAAGTCACTCATCTTTCTTGTCTATAGCTACTAATGTTAATTTAAATGCATTATTGTATGGTCAATAGCGATGGTTCTATAGTGTTGCTAATACCGGCGTGTTTAGCGACGATGGGGCAAATTTTTTTTGTGAACATTTTCATCACTTTGAACGTCGGTATGAGGTATGTATCTTGTAGTGGAATCCCCTGATTGGGACGAGTTACTTGCACTACTGCTACATGAAGAAGTAAATCTTGGCTTGAATACAGGTTCAAGCACATCTCAGGGTGGCAGAGACATTGTCTTTTACTCTAGTTAGTAAGCTAGAGGTGGTAGAGCTCGAGGAGCTCTTCGCGGTCGAGAAGACACTCAAAACACACAAGGATAGTAGCAGCAAACGGCTTGACACAACTCAAATATGCAAGGACAATGAGGATTTGATCCTTTAGAGGAAAACGTGGTTCCGAGTAGTCTCATGAGCAATCTAACAAGGATAAAGACTATCATTATTGCAGAAGATATGGGCATATCGTGAAGGATTGCCATAAAAAGCAAGCTGATATGAAGGCAAAAGGTAGGCAGCATGGACATTATGGATCTTCCAGTGGTAGTCAAGATGACTAGGGAGATAGATGGTTTGCTATGCAGGATGTATCAAAGAATATACCTAAGCAAGGCAAATATGAGAAATGGTACATAGTCTCAGGAGCATGCAATCATATGACTCCTCATGGCGAATGGTTTGATGAGTTAGTAGTAGGGTCTCATGGATTTGTATGTATTGGTGATGATACATAGCATGATATTCACCATACATGTGTGGTTCCGTTGCTAATGCCTGATGGAAAAAAGAAGAGTCTATATGATGTACTACATGTACCTTCTATTACCAAGAATTTATTATCAGTTGGAAAAATGGTAGAACAAAATCAACAAGTCACATTCAAAAGGGATGGCTGGTTTATTGAAGAATATGGGAATGACAATAAATTGATTGCCAAAGGCAAGAGAGATGGAAGAATGTTTACCTTGGATGCATCTATCCCAAAATTAAAGGCAACCATGTTTGCCCATGATGATAATGGAGCAGTTCGGGATGTAGAAATTTGGCAAAAATGCATTGGTCATATTAATGTATAGAAGCTTAAAAATATGCAACAAAAAGAGGTTGTACTTAGCTTGCCGAAGTTCAAGTATACTGATTTTTCACATGTATGTTTTGCTTGTTAGTTTGGGAAACAAGCAAGATTCCCATTCATGAGATATGTCACAAATAGCTCTTGATCTTTGCAATTGATACATTCGGGTGTATGGGATCCTACCCATAATGTGTCTTTTGGTGGTTCCAAGTATTATGTATCCTTCATTGATGATTTTGGCTAATACAATTGGCTATATATTCCGAAGCACAAGGATGAGGTGCTTGATGTCTTTAAGGAATTTAAGAAGCATGCTAAAAATGAACATGGCTATTATATCTCATGTCTAAGATTTGATGGAGGTGGAGAATATGTATCTAGAGAGTTTGACATGTACCTTGCTAAATATGGCATAAAAAGGTAGCTCACATGTAGTTACACACCTCAACAGAACAGTGTGGTAGAGAGAAAAAATCGGGTGCTTATGGAAGCTGCCATGGCAATGCTTAATGAAAAAAATTTTCCAAATACTTGTTGGGATGAAACAGTGGTTATTGCAGTTTATGTGTTGAATTGAACGCCTATAGCTAGGGTTCATGATTTGACTCCATATGAGAAACTGTATGGACACAAGTCTAACATTAGTCACCTAAAAGTATTTGGCTGCATTGCCTACATACATGTGCCTAATGAAAAGAGGAAGAAGTTAGACCCAAAAGCTGACAAAAGTGATTTTCTTGGTCATGCACATGAGAGAAAGGCTTATGAATGGTATGATCCATCCACTCAGGAAACCTTGATTACCAGGGATGCAATTTTTGATGAGCTGGCTTAATGGTATGGTAATCCGAATGCAATAGTCTCTAATGGACCAACTAGCCCTACTTATGCTAAAAATTATCCTTTAGCTAGTACATCTATGACTGGACTGACATGTGATGGTTCATCTACTGTTAGTCCTTGGATAGGATGACTCCGCAGTCATGCTACTGCATCCACTGACATGAATATATTAGTGAGGGGGAGATTGGATAAAGGCAAAGAAAAGATGTTTGACGATGTGACTAGCCGGCTTACAATTGGATATGAGTCACATAGCAATGAAGTCTTGACAGTGAATTGGGTATACTATCAATTATGACGTCTAGTGCGAGGCAAAGTAGGTATGTGCCACCTCATGAGAGGCAAGCCCGGAGTGCACTACAGTTGAGGAGGTTTGAAAGGGGATCAAAAAAAAGTTGATAGGTTGACATGCAGTAGGTATTCAACCATACATTATGCATATATGACTAAAGTGTCAAGCAACAGAGAGCCTACAAAGTTCTATGAGGCAATTACAGATGAGAATTGGCCATGGATGAGAAATACACAGCATTGGTTGAAAATGAGACATGGGAATTGGTTTGTTTGCCTGAAGGCAAAGTACCCATTGGCTATGCAAATGGGTTTATGAAGTGAAATGCAAGTTTGATGGTTTGTTCGAAAGGTATAGAGCCCAACTAGTTGCAAAGGGATATGCACAACAGCATAGCCTAGATTATGAGGAGACTTTCAACCCTGGTTGCCAAGATGGTAACTATGAGAATAGTCATTGCATTAGCGGCTACTAAGGGCTAGAAAGTATGCCAGATGGATGTCAAAAATCCATTCTTGAATGGTGACTTCCTTGAAGAGGTGTATATGGAGTAGCTTGAGGGTTATATACGTCCTGAATATCCGACATATGTGTGTAAGCTGAAAAAGGCCTTGTATGGGCTAAAATAGGCATCGAGAGCATGGAATGCTCATTTAAGCACTTATTTGCAATAGCTTGGTTCTTAGATAGGTCATGCAAATCACAATCTATTTACAAAGAAGATAGAGCATGATTATGTTTTTTTAGTGGTTTATGTCAATGATTTGATTATCACTAGAGATGATAATCATGGGACTTCTAAAACTAAAGCAATGTTACAAGTTGAATTCAAAGTCAAGGATCTTGGTGAGCTAAAGTACTTTCTTGTAACGTGTCCACTAGTATCATCCACGACACGTCTTAGCAGTCCATCGGAAAGGATGTCTAGAAAGCTCCGCCCGGCACTCCCATGGAATGCTACGAGGTTTGCGATCTAGGGCTTTCCGCGTCTGCCACATAGCGAAAGTATTCTGGCCGTTCCCACTTAGGATCGACCGGAATTAGGGTTTTTCGGATTGGTCATTTCCTAACAACAACTAGCGTCAGACCCAAGCGAACTACTTTACGCAGAAACGCCAGGTCCAAAGCGGATTCACATTGCACTTGGTTCAAAGAGAATGGGAAATGAGAGGGATGCAAAGCTCAACCTCTCTGCCATAAGGCATAGTCCCATTCTGTTCCCCTAAAACAGCGTAAATCGGTTAAGACATAACTCTAGGTCAACGCTTTTGTTGTTCATGTCCTTTGACGATCATCCCGCTGTTCTTTGAGATTTGAGAAAAGTTCCCAGCCAACCGGGACCACCCAATCGTAGGATGGACCCATGGCCCATCCTCCACACTTTCCTCAGTTTGTTTTAGTTAGGTAATTATCTAACACGTTAGTTGGACATGTAACAATCAGCTTCTTTAATTAAACCGTTAAGCACTGGTTCCTTCACATAATCTTATCACATGACATAGAAAAACAATATCAAATAAGTTCTTTATTAACATATCATCATATTTATCTTTGAAATACAAGGAGTTTCGCCCGTAGGCTTGTCCATAATCCGCCCAAAGGCTATCCAGTAATCCACAGGGATCACTATTCCAAGTTTTCGCCCGTAGACTAGTATGCGGGCCTCGAGATCCAATCCCGAGTCACGTAGCCTCTTGCGCAAGACCCGGAAGGCGAGGGATTTATGGCGAGAGTCCCCTCTGGCACCAAAGCATCCTCTTGCTCCAAGTAGTGCTCAACGGAGAGACCTCTCGCGGCAGGTTCGGTCCACGTTCCCGGCGCGGTCAACAACCCCCTTGGTTAGGGTCAGGCAGGTAGTCGGGGGTAACTGAAGCTGCATCTCCCTTAAGGCCTTCAACCTAAAGTATAGATATTCATTTAATTTGTAATTCATAAATCAAACAGTGCTCTAAAATCTCTAGCAAGCACAAACATTTCCATTAATCGATCTTGTTGTTGGCAAACTGCTAAGGAAGGAATCTTTTCTTTTGAATGCATCTAGCACTCGATCCGGGGTACCTTGCAACTTGGCAAGATCCTTTATATTCTGGGTTAGGGCATATCCTATTAACCCAACTTGGTCAACCCTAAAGTTCATTGGATACTTTAGTTTCTGGTTTTTAACCTTCCTTACTTAGAAGGATATCAAAGAATACATCCTTTTGCAAGATAACTTGCATAAGGATCCGCCATCCTTGTTGAGGGTATTTAACCTTTCTTCTTGTGAATCAATCACAAGACCATATGACTTCGTACCTGCTGTGCAAGTCTTGCATCGTAATATACGATAAAACAATCCGTTTCAATTTTTTTAAGCTGACGTTTGTCAGACCGAGGGTCTCCTTTTGTTATTTTCTTTAAGAACCTCAAGGACAAACCCTAGTTCTTTTACGTTTATGATTTATTGACCCTACAATCAGGGAAAGTGGGCAAGTATTTAAGGTATAAATATTTTCTTGGATTTTAAACCATTCCCAATGCATATTTCGCAGCATAGGTATTTCTAAGTTTATATTAATTCGGTTAACTTTTAGAAGGTAATATCAACATCATCTCGGCACGATTTTGTTATCTATGTGACAATTGATTTTTCAGCCCTAAACTTTATTGCTTTGAGGTTAGGTAAATTCAATTAATCTTCCTTTTTCCTTGCAAACAAAACTCATGCCAAATAAACAATATTTTCCATGCTAAGATATGCAGTTAGCAATGATAACTTGCTAGAGTTTAAGCAACGTAAGAAACCTTTCATGAATTTCACCTTCTATGATGATTCATTGTAAAAAGAATAGGGGTTAATGGTGCAAGATGCAGTTTTTATACCTTCACGATTTAACCAAAATATACTACTATAGTGGGTAGATAATCTTGCTCGTAATTCGTTTCAATGCATAATGCTATTTGAAGAAAAACTATGTTTTATACTTTATCCATTTTGCATATTCAACTAAACTAAATTCCTTCATCGTAAATAACTAGGACAAAATATATCTTATCCCTAACAATTCATCTTGCATTATTGAATTAAAACCGATATAAAACCAAGAAGGAAAAACCTGGTTTTGGAGTGAGATATCCACATGGATACCGGGAGATGACCCTCCCGCAACTACTCATTGGACTTTCTTAGGCGGCATCGCAGTTGTAATCCTTCGAACGTGAAGGCAGCTTTACACTCCTTTTCGGAATTCCACCGTCACTTCAATACTCTTCTTCTCTCTTTTGAGGCAAGGAGTCGTTAAGGGATTGACCACGAGAAGGGGGTAATAAGACCTTTAAGGTCTTAGCTTCTTCGGGAGGGGAAGGTTTACAAAGCCTAAAAAGGCCCTATAGGGGTATATACACGGTAAAAAGGGTGTGTGAGAGTGTGGTTTCGCAAACATATGAAGGGCCTTGAAAGGGTATAAAAAAGGGGGATCTTGAAGGGATTTCTGGACACACGGGGGTAAGTTCCAAACCAAGGGGAAAGGTGAAGGGTGAAAGGGGGTAAAAAGCACAAGAAGGGGGTAATAAGTTAAACATGGGGATTAAGATGGATAAGACTTTTCAAGCCTTAGTTCTTTGGGGGGTTCCATCCAAGGGAAGGGGCTTAAGGGAGAAAGGCCTTAAGGCTTATAAAGCACGGAGGGGGGGGGGGGGGGGGGGGTTAGTGGTTTTTGAGGCCAAGGGGAGTGGGGCTAAGGTGGCTTAAACACGGGGTGGGGGTTTAGTGGCTCCATGGGAAGGGGTTAAGGGTTTAAAATTGGGGGATGAAAGGGTAAAAGGGGATAAAACCGGGAGGGGGAAAATTTGAAGGCCAACACAAGGGAGTAGAAGGCTTTAAGGGCCTCCACGGGAAGGGGGGGCTTAGAGGAGCCCCCCCTTAGAAGATTCTCAAGAAGCTTCTGAGAAGCTTTTGTGGGCTCAAAGCCACGTGGAGGGAAGGGGAGTCACTTCAAGGCGGCGGTTGGCGCTTCCCAGGTGGCAGGAAATGGAGACGGCGACGACGGGGGGGGTAGTCTGCAATAGGCGGCGGCGCTAAGAGGCCAACCCTCGTCTGGGCAGAATGGCGACGAGGTGGCTTATCCCTCCCTCCTTCCACAGATTGCAGGGCGGCAACGTTTTCTTCATCTTCTATCCTTCCTCCTCCTCCCAGTAGCCTGCGGCCCTCCCTCAATTATATAGGGGAGGGGAGGGAATCCTCCCTCTCCTATGTGTCATGGTGCATGGATCCTCCTTGTTCCAAGCTCCAGCAAGGAGCTTGGTGTCCCATGCTTCCCTCCCTCCCCCCCAGCTCGACAGTCGGCTGGGGGAAGGAGGGAGTAAAGAAAATTTTGCCTTAATCTAATAAAAATGAATTTAACCCAAAGCCCAATTCATGCGTGATAAAATTTAGATTTGTTACATTATCTCCCCCTTAGAGGAATCGAGATGTCCTCATCTCGAGATAAACTGGGGATATTGATGGTTGAGAGTACCTTCTTCTATCCAAGTGGCATCCTCTTTGGGATAATCTTTCCACTGGACAAGGCATTCTCTCAAGATTCTGGATCTTAATTGTCTCTCCCTAACATCTAAGATCCTATCGGGCCTTAGCTCAAGGACTCCTTGACTAGGCATTACAACTTGTTGGTCGTCAAGTACGTGATTAGGATTAGGTACATACTTTTTCAATAGACTGATATGGAATACATTATGAACTTTTAGGTTCTCCGGGAGCTGCAGTTTATAAGCATTAGGTCCTAGGCATTTGAGGATCTTGTATGGCCCACAATACCTTGGACTTAGCTTCCTGCAATCTCCTAAGGATAGAGAAGTCGTTTTAGGGTGTACGCGAATGAAGACCATGTCTCCTTCTTCGAAGACCCTTTCTTGACGCTTCAAATCCGCGTATGCCTTCTGTCTATCCTTGGCCGCTTGTACGTCTTGTCTTATTGTCTTTATTTGATCATCCATCTCTTTCAACATCTGCCTTGACGCTTCAACCCTTAGGGTTGGATCAGAAAAGTTTAGGGGACTTTGACAGTCATTACCATACAATGCTTGAAAAGGGGTCATCTGAATGCTCTGCTGGTAAGAAGCATTGTAGGCAAATTCAACCAAAGGCAAGTATTGAATCCACCTCTTCGGCTCTCGACAGCAGTATGCCCTAAGCATATCCTCGATGACTTGATTTACTCGCTCTGTTTGGCCATCCGTTTGGGGATGTTAGGCGGTGCTAAAACAGAGTTGAGTCCCAATAGCTTCAAAGACAGCTCTCCAGAAGTGTGATGTGAAGAGAGAATCTCGGTCACTAATGATTCTTCTGGGTAAACCATGTAGCTTGAATATCTCTTTGATAAACAATCTTGCAATGTCGGAGGCTTTATAGTTTGTCTTTATTGGAATAAGGTGTGCAACTTTAGTAAGCATGTCAACCACCACCATGATGGAGTTGTATCCTCCCTGGACTTGGGGTAAGCCTACAACAAAATCGATACTGATGAATTCCCATTTCATTTGGGGGATGTCAAGCGGTTGCAGTTTCCCTGGCATCGTGACATGTTCGGCTTTGATACGTTGGCAAGACAAACACTCAGTGACATATTTGAGAACATCACCTTTGAGCCTCTCCCAATGGTAGCTCTTCCTAACTGCATTAAGAGTCTTAGCATAGCCAGGATGTCCTGCGAAAGGAGAATCATGAGCTTCCCACATTATCTTTTGCTTAAGTGACTGGCTTGCTCATATACACAGCCTTGTTCTATAGTAGACAAGTCCACTATTAATGGAAAATTCCTGATACTTAGCCTGCAACTTTTGATTCTAATTCTTGATAGAGATCTCCTTTAGCATTGATTGGTAGGCCAAATCATGGCATGCTTCCTCTCTAGCTAATTCAAGTATAGGGTTGTTTGGCATAGATATTTTTGTAGCTAGAGATCTGGCCGTTGATGGATTCTGCAAGATTAGGGAATTTAGGAATGCCTTGCGACTAAGTGCATCGGCAACTACATTCTCTTTCGCTGGTCGGTACTTGATTTCAAAGTCATATTCCTCCAACACTTCAATCCACCGACGTTGCCTCATGTTGAGCTCGTTCTGGGTAAAGATCCATTTGAGGCTCTTATGGTCGGTTACTAGAGTAAACTTGTTACCCAACAGGTAGTGTCTCCAAAGCTTTAGAGCATGGATGACAGCTAGTAATTCCAGATCATGCGTAGCATAATTCTTTTCATGGTTCTTCAGTTTCCTTGAAGAGTATGCTACTGGATGACCTTCCTGCATAAGTATACACACCAAGGCAAGAATGCTAGCATCAGTTACTACCTCGAACTCGTTATTGAGGTCTGGAAGTTTTAGAATAGGTGCTGATACCAAAATTTGCTTCAATCTGTCGAAGCTATTTTGTTCGGGAGTTGACCATGTAATAGAAGTCTGCTTCTTTAGTAAATCCGTCAGAGGTGCTGTAATCAAAGCATAGTTTTTTATGAAGACCCTATACCATCCTGTCAATCCAAGAAAGCTTCGTATTTCTTTGACGGATACAGGTGTTGGCCACTCAATCACATCTCTGACTTGGCTGGGTCCACTGATATTCTTTTTGATGATACTATGAATCCCAGATATTCAATCTGACGCTTGAAGAATGCACACTTCTTCATTTTAGCATACAGCTTATGCGACCTCATTGTCTCAAGGACAATCCGAAGTTGAGGTTCATGATCTTCTTCCTGTTTAGAATAGATTAAAGTGTCATCGAAGAAGACAAGCATGAAATCATCAAGATATGGCCTAAAGATGTCATGCATTAACCTATTGAAGGTGGCAGGTGCATTCGTAATCCCGAATGACATAACCAGGAACTCAAAGTGCCCATATCTTGTATTGAAGGCCGTCTTTGGGATATCTTATTTTAGCATATAGCTTATGCGACCTCATTGTCTCAAGGACAATCCGAAGTTGAGGTTCATGATCTTCTTCCTATTTAGAATAGATTAAAGTGTCATAGAAGAAGACAAGCACAAAATCATCAAGATATGGCCTAAAGATGTCATGCATTAACCTATTGAAGGTGGCAGGTGCATTCGTAAGCCCGAATGACATAATCAGGAACTCAAAGTGCCCATATCTTGTATTGAAGGCCGTCTTTGGGATATCTTCTTCCTTGATCCTTATCTGATAGTAACCTGACCTGAGATCAATCTTGGAGAAGATCTTCGCACCCTGAAGACGATCAAGAAGCTCATCTATTCTAGGAATAGGATACTTGTTCTTGACTATTGATTGATTCAACCCTCGGTAATCAATACATAGTCGAAGTGTCCCATCTTTCTTTTTCTGGAATAGTACTGGAGCTCCCCACGGTGAATTGCTAGGCCGGATGTAGCACTGATCTAACAGTTGCTTGAGTTGTTCCTTCAACTCAATTGCTTCTGGTATGGACATTCTATAAGGTCTCTTTGCAATTGGTGCAGCTCCAGGCACTAACCTAATCTCATGATCCACTTCTCTTTGAGGCGGAAGTTTTGTCAACTCTTCAGGGAATACATCCACGTATTCCTTTAGCCAAGAAGGTCCTTCATGAGATCCTTGCTTTTGATCTAATTTGTTGAGTTTGATCAAGTAAATAGGTAATCCTTTTCTGACTCCTTTTATGATCCGAGATACTTTGGCCAATTTGATTCTTGGAACTCCAACCTCACCTTGAGTTGTGACTAATTCCCCTTCAGAGTTTCGAAAGGAAACTTGACCCTTTCCACAGTGAATGTGGGCGTCGTTGGGCTTAAGCCAATCCATTCCGAGTAGACACTCATGGATACCTACATTCATGACTCTGAATTTAACCGAAGTCTTCTTTCCTCCCAGTAAGAATTCCACCTAAGCAGTTTGCCTGGTACAAGTAACCTCACGACCATTTGCCAATTCCACAAGCAGGGTAGGTGCTTCTACTGTGGTTATTTCTAATCTTTTTGCACATGCTGGTGAGATAAAGGAATGAGTACTGCCATAATCAATCAAGGTCTTGAAACCTTTACCTTGATAGTCCGACGGTGTCTAAATCACTGAGAACTGGCAATTCGGCCCTTTCTTGTGTAAAGCGGCATGGGCTGTTGCTCTTTCGAATTCAGCTTCCATGGTCCGATCTTCCTCTTCTTCGTCTTCGCATCTTTGCCTATTGGCAATGCAGGCTGTTCTTCCTCTTCCTCGGGTAGCGGCTCCTTGACCACGGCCTGTTCCTTGGAAAGGCGCTTGGCGATGTCCTCCGCCGAGCTTGGGACATTGCCTCTTGAAGTGACCGGGTTCGTTGCAGTGGAAACAACGGAGGTTTCGGCCATTACTTTGAGTAGGAACAAAGTTGTTGACGTTATTTGTCCTTGCTTTCTTTCTTTGTCCCTGATTATGACCTTGAACTCTCTTCATTTGAGGTCTGAATGCTCCTCTGTTCGGGTCATTATAGGACCAAGTTTTGTTACCCCTTGGTTTAGCTTGCACCTCCTGAATTATAGGCGCCACTCAAATGAGTGCATCCTGAAGATCTGATGGACGCATAGACTCGAGACGGGTATTTACTGGTGGATTTAAGCCCACATAAAATTTGGACACCTGCTGTGTCATGTCCATCTGTGGCGCATACTTTAAAAGTGAGACGAATTTAGAGTAGTATGCGTCAAGAGTAAGTCCTAGCTGTTTTAGCTCATAGAACTCGTTCATTTTCTGCGTGCGATATGCAGGTGGTAAGTATCTTCCCTACATGGCTTTCTTCAGCTTCTCCCAGGTAACGGATCCCTCTACAATCCCTTGATCCCTGCACCATTTCTTCCACCAAAGTCTGGCTTTGCTGGTGAGTTTTAACTTGGCGAGCATAGCCTGATTGGCGGGTGCAGTACCGGCTGCTTCGAAGTAATCCTCCATGGATTCAATCCAAATTTCAGCATCATCAGCCTGGAAGAATCTGCCTCTCCCGTCAAACTTGGGTGGCTTAATCTGCTTGAGAAGGAACTTCTTCTCCTGGATCACAGCACTACTTGATGTAGGAGGCGAATTAGGAACCTGTACCTGGGGTTGTGCCTGAATAAAGGTTTTCTTAACGTTATTATGCGATAATCGATGTTAGCTTATCTTTAATTCAGCTATCTTGTAAACAATGTAGCTACTTAACTTTTTATCAACTCTTATGCACAGCCAGACATTGATAAAAAGAAGTCTTTATTTGTATTTACATGGGCATAGCCCTTTCAAGTACAACGTTTCATGTGATGATAAGCCAATTGTTACATTTAGTTTGGGGAGAACAACGTTGTATTGCATTTATCTACAGGAACTGTATAATAGTAAGGTTTTGGGTCATGGATCTTCAGGAATCGGTAAGTCATTGGAAGTTCAGGATATCCTTTCCATTGGAATCCATACTTCTCATGGCCGGCCCAACACTTTAATCCTGTCGGCGGGGATTACAGGAGTTACTTCCTCATATACATATGAGTTCATCTCAACCCTCCGACCTCGAATATGTAAAGTCGAATTTACGCGAGCTTCCACAAAAATGAATAGCTTCACGACTTTCAAGTCTTCCAACCACTTGATCCTCTTTAGGTTGGTCTGTAGATAAGCAAACCGGTGGGCGGCTATATAATAGATTCCTGAAGCACCCATCCATCTTCGTTCCATGTACAAAGGTGATGGATTATAGATCTGCTCTAGGATATTCATCATCCCAATTATTTGTCTATAAAGCGGAGAATGCATTGCAGTCATAAACATGACTCGAAATACTAAAAACTTGTTCCACTCAAGAAAATGATGGCTCTGAAGATGTTGACTAGATAAGAACAACCCATCTCACGATTGGCGGCATCCTTCATGACCCTCTAACTCACCCAACCACCTTACCCACTCATCCAAAGGTTCCTAACTTTGTGATGAACACCCCAAATATTGTGCATGCTCAATGACGAGTGCTCTCTCATGTGCATGTGCAACTAAGATTTACTGCATACAGTTGCAGCGGGCCTCATGCCATGCTAGTGCTCAATGATGGTGCAAAACGTGCATAATTCTAACCCATGGCATAGAAGTATTTGAACAATTTGGGAGATGACCCCCAAGTGCAGTGTATCAACAAGTGCAATGTGCAGTGCTTGTAAACCATAATCCCTGTGGTGTGCAAGAGTTTCGACAAGAAAACAAACATGTTTCATAGTGTTTAGCAGCTACTGGCAAAATCTAGCTCCAACCTGTCCAAAAAATTATCAAACTCGACCTAGGCTATCAAGTTTTCACACTCAACAAACCAAACAAAATGACAGAAACAAATCCTAAGCTAGACAAACACTAGAAATCCAATTACGAAACGACAACACAAACTATCAACAAACAACTAAGCTAACAAAAACCTAACCTAACTACAATTTTAGTAGGGGTTTTCAGTTTTCAGAAAAACACTTGACATAGTTAGCCCTCCCCCAAGTCTGCAAGCATTTATGTGCAACAGTTGCTTTCATAGAGTGATGCTATATCTATCATCCATTTAGTTTCCTCATTCTTTTGTTGAAATTGTCGCTCTGACTTGTCCTCTATTTGTATTGCCGTTAACCTTGATATATACTTCTTTAATCTATATCCATTTATCATTTGTTTATGTGCCTTCCCATCCAAATTTTCTAACACATAAGTCCCATTTTTAAAAACTTCAAAAACCCTAAATGGTCCTTCCCACTTTGTTCGGAATTTCTTTTGAAAAGTATGATCCAATTTACTGCTATATCTCAAAACTAAATCCCCTTTTTTATATTTTTATTTTTAATTTTATTATTAATCTCTTGTAGATTTTTTTCTTGACTCCTCTCATATTGATCACACACTTCTTGTCTTTTTAATTGTGCTTCTTGTAATTGCATCAACCTTTCTGTGAAATAATGTTTTTCCTCTCCTTTAGTCAACTTTTCAAACATCCTTAAATCCAGTATTTCTACTTCTGTAGGTAGTAAAGCTTCCTTCCATAAACCTGTTTAAAAGGAGAAAAATATGTACTTTCTTTCTTTGCTAATCCATAAGCCCACAAAGCACTTGGCAACTCAGTATCCCATGTTTGAGGACGATCCTTTGTCATTTTAGAAAGCATTCTTATTAACTCCCCATTGAATCGCTCATTGAGACAATTACATTGAGGATAGTATGGTGAGGCAATTCATTTTCTCACAAAGATAATCAATTAATTTGCCCTTAAAACCTGATCCTTTATCTGACAAAATCTCTAGAGGTGTTCCAAATTTACAGCATATATCTTCATAGATGAATTTTCCCACATCTATGGTTTTGATGTTTTTACAGTTTTAGATTCCGCCCATCGAGAAAGATAATCGACTGCTATCAAAATATATATTTTTCCTCTTGAACTATGTGGTAATGGACCAATTGCATCTATTCCCCATTTTTCAAAGATGTCATATGCAAGGATTGTTTTTCTTGTTTTTGGTTTTAATATTTTCTTACTCATTCTTTGATATTCATGACAAGATTTACACGAGTGATTGACAACTTTTTGAACACTTGGCCACATATATCCTTCAGTTAAAATCTTTTGTAAGGTTATTTTGTAAGAATAATGTCCCCCACATGCCCCCTCATGATTTGTTTCTAGAATATGATATATTTCTTCTTTCCAAGGCACTCTTCTTAAGATTAAATCCACTCCTCTAGCATAAAGGACATCGTTCACCATTTTATATCTTCCAACTCTTCTTAAAAACCTATATTTTTTGTTTTGTGGAATACTAGAAGGTACTTTCCCTGTTAAAAGAAATTCTTCTTCCAAATTTAGAGCTTCTCTTCCTCTATAAAGAGAAAAATTTGCTTTCATTACGAATACTTGAGAAATTGCTAATTGGGTTGCATTGTGAGCTTCCTGATTTTCTTCGTTGGGAATATGTTTCAAAATCCAGGCTTCAAATTGTTTTAAATCTCTTCAAGTTCTATTACACATCCTTTTCAGTTTGGGATTCTTGATCTACCAAACTACGAGTATGTGCTTTACTAATACTAGCGCATCATCTCTAATTCTCAACCTTCGAATTCCCATTCTTTGACAAAGCATAATAGCTACTTGCAAGGTTGCATACTCAGCTTCGTTGTTACTTGTTGCCTCAAGTTTAACTGTTTCTTTTTTTTATCAACTTCCCTTAAGGATCATAAACTACTATTCCTCTTGATGATGCTTGGTGTGCCTTATGATATGATCCATCAAAATATATCAAAAATGAGTTTTCTATTTCTGGTTTCACTTCTTCTTTATCTCCAAATTTTCCTTTTAGCAAGAAAGAGCTTCCTCTATAGGTCAAAAGTTCTGCTATTGTAGCCCTAGTTGAGTCTTCAACCTGGAACTTATACTAAAATTGTTCAAGTTCAACAATCCATTTCACAACTCTTCTTGAGAGATTTGAGTTATTCACCAACTATGGTAATAGTGTATAGCTTGCCAGAATAGTAAAGGATCTTGGTAGTAAATACCTCCTAAACTTTCTACAAGAAAATATCACACTTAACATTACCAGTTCAATTTTGGTGTATGTTTTTTCTATTTTCAACTTCACTCGACTTGCGAAATAGATAGGTCTCATATATCTAGAATTCCTTCCTTGTTGCATCAGAATTGCTCCAATAGCATCTTCTCCAACTGAAGGATTCACAATAAATTCATTTTCCCAAACAAGTGCTTGAACTGATGATGCATGACCTACAGTTTCCTTGGCCTATCGAAACACTTCCTCACCCTCTTTAGTCCACTCTAAAGGATCCTTCTTGGCTACCATCTGTAATAGATAGAGAAACTGAGATGCCAAAGGAATGAATCTTGATAGATATCTTACCTTATGAATGAAAGTCATAAGTTCTTTAGTATCTACAAGTGATACTAAGGTTACTAGGGCTTCCACTTTTTTAGGATTAGGCTCTATTCCATTTTTCGAGACTACATGACCAAGAAGTTTCACTTTTGGTTGGGCTATCTTGCATTTTTTTGGATTTAACTGACAATCGTAACTATCCAATCTTTCAAACACTTCGTCAAGTTTTTCACAATGTTCTAATCTTGTACTACGAACACAAATATCATCAATGAAATCTCTAACAAACTTCCCTAAGGAGCTAACACTCTATTTACCCTCCCTTGATACCAAGTTGGTCTATTACTGAGTCGAAAACGTAAAACTCTATAGCAAAAACGACCCCATGGTGTTATGAAAGTCATTTTCTTCTGATCTTTAGGAGCAATGGGTAATTGAAAATATTCGGAATATCCATCACAAACGATGTACCTTTCAAAACCTGCAACACTGAATCTAAAATTTCATATATCAAAGGAAGCGGATAATGATCTCTTTTTGTGATGGCATTTAGAGATTTATAATGTACACAAATTCTCCAACCTCCAGTTTTCTTTGATGCTATAACTATTGTGCTTACCCATTCTAGATGTTCTACAAGATAAATAAATCCTGCTTGCAACAATTTATCTACTTCTTCTTTCAAGACTGACATTTGTTCTGAAATCAAGGGTTTTAATTTTTGACATACTCTCTTGGCATCTTCTTTAAGTTCTATTTTTAGCCCTTCCCCTTTCATTCCTCTAATTTCTGTGTATGAAATAACAAAAAGATTTGGATATTGATTGAGGAGTGTATGATATTGTTTCCTTTCTCCTTCTATGTCAAATCTTGACTCAACTTTTTTTCCATAAATTCTCTTTTTTATGTGGAAACTTGAGGTCATTCCATTAATTTTTCTAATTCCTCTAGTTTCCCCTCTTCATCATCTCCAAAAAATTCATCTTTTTTATTTCCTTTAGTTTTAACATTTATAATTTGAACTTTATATTTGAGATCTCTTGTGAAATTTCTTTTTCTGAAGATAATTCTTCATCCTTTAACAGGAACAAAAATCCTTTTTTTCAAGAAGAAAGATTAAAATTAGGATTTTCAATGTTTCTTGATACCCTTGAAACTATTGATATGAGTTATTGATTTCACTCTGTTTTCTAAGGATGTTTTCTTCTTTTTTTTGTTTTTTTCAATTATTATTAATGAAAATTTTGGATCTGAATCACTTTCTGAACTTTCATTCTGAGTTTCATCTTCATCTTCCGTACTATCACTTTCCTCTTATTCTTCTTTGCTAGTATCCTCATGTACTGATTCCTTTCTCGATGCCATATCAAACTTCTTTACTACTCCTCTACGGTCATAAATTGTTATGGTTCCTTTTCCCCAATCTTGTATTGCTCCTACCTTCCTAAGCCAAGGCCTACCTAGGATAAGCGAAAATGCTCCTAATCCTGCTGGCATACATGACAAGTGATTTTCATTGCAACTCCATACACCTTGACTTCAAGATTTTGAATTATTCCTATACATTTCACTTTAGCATGATTTGCAAGCCTAATTCAAAATCCAGATCTTGCAACTATTCGAAGTCCAAATTGTTCTACGCATGCTTCTCCATCTATGTAAGCCTCACCTATATTCTGGTTTTTATACCAAGCATAAACTATAGGACAAATATCGGTAACTCCTCTACACTCAAAACTCTTACATTTCCTTTTTTTCTCTCTCTCCTTTTTGGATTTACTAATTTCTTCCATTGTCCTCTCATCCTAGGGCACAACTCCATCAATAGACTAAAAGATATATCAGCTTTCCTACCCATCATATCCTTCTTAAGGTCATAGTCACTCTCTCCTTCCCCCAAAGGAATATCAATAGCATGATAATGTTTTTTAGGTGCTCTTGACTTATTTTATTCTCTCCTCTCTTTGTTTTTCTTCCTCTTTCCTCACCAGCCTTACTAGTTTCAGGTTCATCTCTCTCAGCATCTCTTCTTTTTTTGATTGCAGGCATTACATCAACAGTTTTACTTTCCTCCTTTTGCTTTTCTAAAAGAATATATTTTATGGCACTTTTACTTTCTCCTCTTCATTCAACCTAGATTCTTGAGAGTTAGAATCATTTTTAATTTCTATCCCAAAATCATTATGTTTGTTAGGAAAATTTTTAGGTAAGGGATACATATCCCCTCTTACTCTAGGTGGATATGGATAGTTTGTACTTATGTGACCTATCTCTCCACATGAATAACAAGTTACCATTGGTCTGCGAAAATATCCTCTACTATTTCCTCCTCTTCCACCTCTCAAATTTTCTTGATTGGATTGTCCCATCACTCCTCCATTACCTCTTCCTAAGGGTCGACGTCTTAGAGCTCCTAACCTCATGTTTAACATTCGACCTGATAATTGATCTTCAAATTTTGGTGCTAGTTGAGCATTTTGTCTTGCTAAGATTTGATAATTCTGTTCGTCCCTTTGCCAAGTTTGGTCTCTATTGTCAATAGGTGTTCTAAATGACTCTTTTTTTTTATTTTCTCAAATTTTCTCTCTTTTTCTATGGCAATCATTACGGCTTCATCAAATGTGCTTGGTTCCTTAATTTCCAATTTTGTCCTTACATCTTGCATTTTTTCTACAAAATGTTTAATTTCAACATTTTTGGAGCTCTCCCTCTAGGGCCTAAAGTTACATTCCAACGATCCCAAAGTCTAGTGTAATCCATAGCAAAAAGTTGTATGGTTTGGCCTTCTTTTTTCTTACAAGTTTCTATTTTTCTCTAAAGGTCCTAGGAAGTCTCAATTTCTTTAAAATGGTCAAGAAACACCTGCTTAGTTGCTTCATATTCCATAGGAACAAGAGGATTTCTCATTCCAAGGGTCTTTTCATAATCCTCAAACCAATTATGATCTTCATCCAATAATTGAAATTTCAGAATTTGGAGTTTCTAGCTTGAGTCACTTATTCGCTAGATAATACATCCAAGCTCTAATTTTTCGAGGAATCACTGAGGATCCTCTCCCTTCTTTCCATAAAATTCAAGAAAGGAACTGGCCCCATCGAAAAACAATCACAAACAAGAAATCAATCCACAAATCACGCACAAAGTCAAATTTTTCGACACTCCTCAGTGAGGGCACCAAAAAGGAGATGTTACATGAGTGGTGATCAAGAACAAGTCTCACTCACA
This sequence comes from Lygodium microphyllum, assembly GCF_053477565.2. Lineage (NCBI taxonomy): Eukaryota > Viridiplantae > Streptophyta > Polypodiopsida > Schizaeales > Lygodiaceae > Lygodium > Lygodium microphyllum. Next base: position 66,712,462 of record NC_141162.1, read on the forward strand.
GCCCGATAACGAGATGTTAAGGAGTGCCGATTGGGGAAATTAACTTTGTCGAATGCACAACACAACACAAAAAATTAAATATTTGGACAAACATCACATGAACCACACACAAAACAAACGACAAACAATGCCTCTTGTAGCTCAAAGCAACTTAAAACCCAAATGCACTAGAGCATCACTCCAACATAGATTTTGAAAACACCAACAATTCAAAGATAAACCAAGTGAAATATATTCTCCTACCTTAAAAGCCTTGAGCCAAGACTTGGAGCCTTTACATCCAAATTCTCCAACTTCATAAATTAGCACAAAAAGAGTTTGCTCTCTCACATACGACCCTCCTCTCAAATCTCTCACAAGATAGAAGATCAATACATAGGGAAAGGGCCCCTTGCTCTTCTCTCACCTCTCCTTGTATAGTTTTCCTTCTACTCGCACAAATGTTAGGCTTTTTAGGCTTTTTTCTTTCCTGAAAGGCCTTAGGCTTTTTAATATATTGCTTTTCATTCCACATTTTTTTAAAACTCCAAAAAACTCTAGCCTTAAGGCTTTAAATAGTCAAATTGCATTTAAAAACACCATCATGTGCTGCTCAATGGTGACCACTGACCGCCATACTTTCGTATGTTTAGAACACCGTCGTCTTCAAATTTAGCAATTGCCATTAAGCCTGAATGCCATTTGTGTCAATCACCATCCTGCTCAAAATTAATGGAGGTCGTCGAATGGAATGCCCATCATTTACGCTGTCATGCTGGGTCAAACTCAGTGGCAACTTGCCATCCATCATGTGCTTCAAATTACGCCGCCACCATATGTGTTTCCTTTATAGCCGTTTAGCTTGCATCATCCAATGTCTTCATCAACATTCGTCATTGCTCATAGACCGCAATCTACAATTTATGCTTTAAATTGTCATCTTGCTTAGAATTAACAGAGGACGCCCTTTGTTTGTTAGTTGCCTGCGTTCAAATGCTGGCCACCATGTCGTTAGTAATCACTTCAATATGTTGTCATCCTTCATCGTCAATTCTGCAATGTTGAATTTCTACCCGCCGTCTGTCTACTTGAGTAGCTGTGTCAAACCAAAACCACTATAGCCCTCACACAAGCTAGCCACACGTTCAAAATCAAAATCATCCTCCACATTTTTATCTTTTAGAAAAACCTGCAGTATGCTTGCTTGCTCCTTCAAATCCGGCATTCCTACCTCAAAATCCCGAGGTAGTCGACGCAAGATTGCTTCATCCAAATCCCATGGCCTATTGATTGTTGCAAGAACCATGACACGTGCTTTTTGATCACTAGTTGGTAAAGCCATCCCATAAAGCCATGAACTTGTCTTTATATTTGTTTAGGCTTGGTGGTTTGAAGCTCTTCACTGTCTTAGAAAACTATCTACTTCTTCTATGAAAATGATAGAGGGCCGAAGTCTGTATGCTAGTGTAAAGACAACCGTCACCAATTTTATTGCAATGCCAAACCACTTGCTCCTTAGTGTTGCCACCCTAACATTAATAAAGACTGCACCAAATTCCTTTGCAATTACCTTGGCCAATAGTGTTCTACCCATTCCAGAAGGCCCATAAAGTAAAACTTCTTTTTGCAAACCCAACAACTTACCATGTGCAAACAAATCTAGCCTTTGTAGAGAAAGAATCACCGGCTCATGTAGTGATTTCTTTACCCCTTCAAGCCCTCCAATTCTTTCAAATGTTGCATCAACGTCATCAGGATTGATGAAATCACAAGCAATCATACCCTCGTAGTCTTCCAAACCCCCCAAGTCTTCAATGACTAATATTCCCTTTATTTGTATTTGGCTTTGTTCATGCAATGTGCCCTAACGAATATGCTTCAAAAAATGTACATCTTGCCCAATTTTCCACATGATTTGAAGAAGACATGCAATATAAAATTGATGTTATGCAACAATTCAAGCGATGCTTCACATGGAAATATGAATGCACAGAAGAATTATGCTTAGCCAAATTACATGTGCTCGTGTGTCATGCATAATGCAAACAAAGTTCCTTGATTATTTAAATCCTTAACCTCAACCCTCAACGCTCAACAAGAAAAGATGTCATACTCCACTCCACCTAAATTCTCACAATCACTCAAGAAAATGATGGTTCTCAAGATGTTGACCAGATAAGAACAACCCATCTCACAATTGGTGGCATCCTCCATGACCCTCTAACTCACCCAACCACCTTACCCACTCATCCAGAGGTTCCTAACTTTGTGATGAACATCCCAAATATCGTGCGTACAAGAAATGTTCATGGTCAATGATGGGTGCTCTCTCATGTGTATGTGCAACTAAGATTTACTACAGATTGCTGCAACGGGCCTCATGCCGTGCTAGTGCTCAATGATGGTGCAAAACATGCATAATTCTAACCCATGGCATGGAAGTATTTGAACAATTGAGGAGAGGACCCCCAAGTGCAGTGTATCAACAAGTGCAATTTGCAGTGCTTGTAAACCATAATCCCTATGATATGCAAGAGTTTCGATAAGAAAACAAACATGTTTCACAATGTTTAGCAGCTACTAGCAAACTCCAGCTCCAACCTATCCAAAAAAATACAAAACTCAACCTAGGCTATCAAATGTCCACACTCAATAAACCAAACAAAATGACAAAAACAAATCCTAAGCTAGACGAACCTTGGAAATCCAATTACAAAACCACAACACAAACTATCACACAAACAACTAAGCTAACAAAAACCAAACCTAACTACAATTTGACTAGGGGTTTTCAGTTTTCAGAAAAACACTTGACATTGTCTTAGTTGTCATTCTCCATGTGTGTTATGATAACTAAGTCAACAATCAAACTCAACCACAGTTAGTGGTATGGTGACCTAGTGTGTTTTTAGTTATGTGTGATTAAACTTTAGTAAGCATTATGGAATAAGGAGAAGTAGAGAACAATGAGAGTTCACGACTCCCTATTATAGCTCCATGATTTTGTCTCTCTCTCTCTCCCTCTGAATCTTGACCAAAAAGTAAGATAGAAAAGTTTGGTAACATAAAGTTGGAATTACATAAAATACCAGACCACAATAGTAGTAGAATAAACTACCCCCAATTACATCAATATTTGTGGAATTCCCTCAGAGGAAACAAACTATGAAGATTAGATTGTTGTAGCTTGTTCAAGACTATAGACTATAGACCCTAAATTGTCTATAACTCTGCAATGAATTAGCAACTAATGAATGGCATGTACAAGAGGTGTGATTATCTTGATTTTTTGATGGTGGAAGATTGCTAGGAAGAAATGGATGCAATGGTAGTTACAAGGTCCAAGAAAAATCAAACATTAATTGGAAGGATCAAGAATGAGTTAGCAAAGAGGTTCTCAAGTAGATCAATAAGATGCAAAAGAAGGAGCAAGCCCAAGAATTGAGGTCTAATGGGTTGAAGCAAATAAGGTTATATAAGATGAGGTATTAAGAGAGGAAATGGTGGATATAGGACAAACAAAAATTGGTGCGCAAATCGAATGTTGAATGCATACGTAGTGAGCACCGGAAGGTCCCCAAGAACAAATATCTCTACTTAAGCTCAAAAAGCAAGAAGGAAGAGTTGCACGATATGAAGAAAAGAGACAAATTGGTTACAATCTCCCCCCATGCCTTGTGTGAGCGCTTCACAAGGCATGAATTTATAAATTTATTCATCTCAAAGCTAAAAAATAGCCCAAATTTACAATTAGCATGCTTTGGTTTTTGTGTTTGCTTTTGTCCAAATAAATAATAAAGTAGTTGGGCGCCCCAAAAGTCAGGTTGTGTCCAAATACAATGTCCAATAATGAAATATTTAAACCAAGCACCCATGCACGTACAAAATAATAAATATTGGTCAAGCGCTTCAATAAATAAGTGCACCTAAATAAATATTAGTGCGACACCTTTAATGATAAGACGCATGCCCATCAAAAATGATAATTTCTTCTAGGTTATTTGAATACATGCTATTGCCCAATGCTTCCCAATGCCACTGTTGCCTGCTCTACACATCAGCTGAAGCTTTTACAATTGCTAGAAAATAATAAAATTAAATCGACAAAAGTGAAAACCTAGTAGACTTAAGCTACAAAATAAAAAGTAGATTGGAACTTTGTCCTAACCTTAATTTAATACGAATGTACTCTAAACTTATAAACCTCCATTAATTCAAATATGTATTTTGCAGAATCGCCCGTTGTGGAGTCACCCACGTGCACATTAAATTAATATGATGCCCAAAAAAGACAGGTGTCCCCGTCAACTTCTCGCACAAGGAATCCACCTTGTGTATGAGCCCTGGCAAATAAATATAGTTTTACGAAATCCACAGCAAAAACTCATGAAATCCACCGTGGTCTCACGGAATCCACTGTGGCATATGCGTCCTGGCATCATACCCCTGGGGTGGGATAGCAATTGTCCTCAATTTCTATTAGCTCAATGTGGAGCGAGCAATGAGAGGTAAGCACTTAAATCGTGGGCGTGCATCCATTGAGCCTCTTCAACATGATGATTTTAAACTTAACCAAATATCTAGAGTATCTATGGCTAGTTCTAGTGGTCATAAAGTCAGTGTCTAGAATAGTTTCAGATTCAAGGATTTCAGTTTCTTCTTTTAACAAAAGAGGGTTTTCATAGACAATGTGAATAGGTATCTGGCCTCTAAAAGGTCGTAACAAACTGATATGAAAAGTATTATGGATTTTCCACTATTGGAGTAGTTCTAATTTAAATGCATTTTCATTGATTTTGTGAATGATCTTGAAAGGTCCATAAAATCTAGGGGCTAACTTATCAACAAGGTGTTTCTCAACACTTTGTAATCTTCTCTTTTCAATGTGTAACCAGACATAATCATCAACTTTGAAACTCGTGGCTTTTCTTTTCTTGTTTGCTTATTTAGTGCATGATTGCTAGGATTTCGCAAACATGTCTTTGACTTCAGCAAAAATAGTAGCATGTGTATTGGAAATATCATCAACAGCTTTAACTTTGTTTGACAATGATGTAACAGGTGTAGGCAATCTATGTCCATAAATGACTTCAAAAGGTGCTTTCTGTGTAGCTATGTGTGGTGTGTTATTGTATACAAATTGAAGTAAATTGAAGCCCTAAGGGAGACACCAAGGAAAAAGGGTTTCTACTGCAAGAAAATCTATCTTGTAATATCAACAAGCTTTTGTTTCATTCTTTAAGAACCACAACAAGGAAAAGAACAAATCTTCATGCAGCATCATAGTAGATATCTCCCATTGACTTAATAGAATCAACCATAATCTTCAACATCTTCATAGAATCCATCAATAGAACAAGAAACACAAAAGAAAGAAATGACTTTTGAATGGAAATAATCACATAGTATTCATCTTCATTGTCTTCATAGTTCTCTTCTCTCTATCTCTCATAGAAAGATACATTGTTTTGATAGAATTGGCTATCTCTAACATATGATCTCTCTCACAATAGTACACTCTCAATAGTACATCAAAACCTCACTAAAATGCTCAATAATCACTCACAATAATCCTTCTTAGGTCATGGATACACCTCCCAAAAGGTGTGCCAGATGGAAAGAGGCACCAGAGACATCATAATGTCCTGTGAGATCTGGCTTCTGTCGCTTTTTTTTTGTAACCTTCTGTGAATCTTCATCAGCTACTTCTTCACTTCAATTAGCTTGAATAGAGCTTCCATTCATCCTTTTCTAAGACAAGAACACTTCCCAAAATATCCATACATCCAACATAACACTAAAAAAAAACAAACAATATAGACCACAAAACAACAAGACAACAGAAGAACGGAACTATAGAAGCCACAGCCTTACAGAATATCAACAAAGACCGTCAAAACCACAAAAACCAAACCAAAACCAAGTCAATCTTACATAAACCTTTTAACACAACCTCAACCACGTCTCAAAACATCTATTCAACCATCTCAACTACCAAAACAAAAACACAAGATAATAAAATAGAAGAAAATTAGACCTTACAAAACCAAATAGAGAGAATCATAGAACCCTTTAGAATAACATATAAAAAACCAACATAAAACCTTCAAACATACTCAAACCATTCCAAACACTTCAAAAAATCTTTAAATTCAAACAATTAATCACAAAAAACAACCATTGAGAAACAAAAACAACAAAAAATCAGCCCAAAAACCAAATCATTTTCACACTCAACATATCCCCACACTTAGAAAGGAAGCATCCTTGTGACCTCAGAAAGAAAAGGAAAATAAAATATCTAATATCTGTTAAAAAGAATATTAAATCCATCACAAGTCACCAAGTACTATCACTTCCCCAACATATTAGCTTCATGGAACCTATATCTAAAACGCATATAATACCAAGAACCATTCCAACATCATAAAACCAAAATAACTCAAATTATTAAAGGATATAAAAGTTCGGCATCCAAGTCTTCAACTGAAACCATGTTATAACTAACATCATCAATCTTCACAACTTCATCTTCATTAGCTCCACACGATCAAAAACAAAAAAAAAACACATTACCCAACACAAAAAATACCCATATACAAATATAGTCTGAATGGCATGGATCCCCAAAAATTGGAGAGAAAAAAGAAGTTTCAATTAATAAAAAGATGATACAATCATGAAAATATCCTCTGCTAAGCAAGATGAAGGTATCTCTTCGTAAACTGCATACTAAGCTTGAGGCGCTTCAAAGCTTTACTCTCATCAACAAAATGATGAGGCACATTCTGGAGGAACTGTAAACAACATATCCTCTCCAGTAAGATGATGAGCCTGGTAGGAAAGGCCTATGCAAAGTAGTACAGTACATCCATTTGAGCATCAACTACATCCACATTTGGATTGATGATTAATGGGGGGATACTCTTTCGAGCATTCAGGGTTGACTGCTAATGCATTAAAAAAAGATACCAACAAAAATGAGATGCAAGACGGACAGTGGTATCCTCAGGAGTAACATGTACTCTGGCAAAATGAAGGTAAGAGTTCGAACATGCTGCAGATGTTTCCGAGGACCTAGTTAGATACCGGTCCGGTCACAAAATCATGCAGTGTCCATTGTCTTCGACATAGTATGTCATGATCATATCTAGGAGTATCTAGCACTGTCTATGGAGGAAGGTTAATGTAATCGGAGGGAGAGGGTAATGGAATAAGAGGAGAGCATTGTAAAAGAGGATAAGATAAATCATAAAATGAGGGTAAATGAAGGGATAATGAAGATGGAAAAGATGGAGAATTCAACAAAAATGTTCGAAGAGAATCCTTTGAGAAAACAGAAGGAATAGGAGGAACAATAGGTACTAGAGGTTCAAAAGGGGTAGGAGATAAGGTGGGATCAGCAATAAAAGGAAAAATGGTAAACATAGGGATATGAGGAGATCCAGAAGGGATAAAAGATAAAAGAAGAATGGTATTAGGACTGGAGAAAAGAAGGAAAACATAAAAAGGGAAATGATACACCATAAGAGAATAAGAAAGGAGATCAACAAGATCCAACGGATAAAAAGAGCAACGAAAATTAAGATTCTAAAAAAAGACTCAATAAATAACGGATGATCAACAATAAAGCTCAACAATTGGGTTTGTAAGGGATGGATATTGAATTTATGAAATACACTCCTGAGATGGTGAGGTTCCAAAGCATTAGCCTCCAAAGGTGGGTGCCAAGCATGTCCCCTACACCAAGATGTCTGCTCATGATAAGTCTTCAAACTCTCTGCTAGCAAAAGCTTAACTGAATGCACATACATGATAGCTTGCAAGATCACATCCCCCACATAAACATTCAAGTCCTCCTCATCAGGGATTTGCAAATGGCCTACAATATACATAAAAGATAACAATTGGACCTCATGGGAAACCGGCTTGTCTACAAATCTTTTAAATATTTCCCTCAAGAGATCCACAAACCACAGATTTGACCATCCTTCCTCTGGAGGTTCCAAATCCACATTGATTAAAGAAATCTACAAGGAAAACCTCTGCTGGTTATATTTGATCCAAAAGGATGGAGGAGGTGACACCAAGTCAGTATAGTGAATAAAATCTTGTTGCATGGAATCCATATGCTACTAAAGGTCCACTTTAGCAGAAAACCCATCACATAGTTTAGCTTTATGTTGCAACTGATCAGGCTCCTCTTTGGAAAACAAAACAGAAGATATAGGAGCTGGAGGAGGAATAGAAAAAATAGTCACCTTTTGGTGAAGTTTTTTAATAAGTTTCTTTTGGGACTCTACAGTTTCCTGAGAGTGCTGCAATTGACCCTCACTAATGCCAAGTTTACTAGCCAAAGTGACCATTTCCTCAAGGGAAGAATTTTTCTCAATCGTCAGATATGCATTCTCCTCCCCCAATTCAGCAACCTTAGATTCCAGCTCTTTAATGGTTGCCTTCTATGAATCTATTAAGGCTATGGAAACATTCATTTGTTTATGGATATCACTGAGTGTAGCCCTGTTTGAAGACAGATCCTCCAGTGCCTTAATCAACTGATTGATTAAGGAATCCACCTTGTCTTGCATGGAAGTGTGAACACTTGTGTACAGTGTCTAAAGACAAGTGAGGGAGGTTTCCAAAGCAGACTAGACACTTGAAACCATTTGTGAAAGCATAGGTCCAAATAATATGGTTTCTAAAGATGAACGGATCTGCAAATCTAGATGTCCTTCCCTTTGTGCTGCAAATAAATTGGTACAAGAGAGGAATGAAGAAAGGGCACTGCCAGAAATGGCAGAAACAGATGCTTGTACAGGAGAATCTAATACAAGAGGACTGGAAGGACCCTTTGTACGAAGGTGTTTCTGTCAAGAAAAACAACAGGGGACTCTTCATCTTCTGAATTAGGTTACATGGATAGAGGAGAAGGGGTGAAAGGTGGAGGCTGCACCAGGTAAAGGAGCAGGATCAATCACTGGTACACCACCAGGAGGAGGTGCAAAAGTGATAATGCACTGTAAGAAGGTACCATAGGAGACATTACTCAGTTGACCCTTCCGTACTTGTTGAAAATGTTGATCCATTTTGGATAGTAGAAAGCCTGCCCAATTGAACTTAGAACCCTCTAGAATCTTCACAGAAGCTGTGAGCAGTTCCTTAGATAGATACTTAGATACAGATTTTCCCAATATTAACTGGTCCTGGAGGAACTGACATAGCTACTTCCATATGGGAGAAGAGATATGGGCAACAGATACCCCTGAACTCTTAATAAGCTAGTTGAGAAGCAAGGGGATAGAAGTTTCCTTCTTCAAGATGGTGACAATCTCTTCAATAGTAAGTAACTGGTTACCAATGGGCAAAAATGAAGTAGAAATGGGCAAGCATAGTGCTTCATTGATATTAGCGGTAGATAAACAGAAGGTGCAGTTATAAACTAGAACAGACTGGTTTTTATAGGAAGCCAAGGAGTAACAAAGCTTCTCATCCATAGACGGCAATGTGAGGGCAGCAAATGGGTGGAGGCCTGCATGTCGGATGCAATCCGCCTCTAAAAGGAGGGAATAATCATGGACTGTGAGGGGAACGTGCTATACCACAATCGAAGGGGTAGAAGAAGGTGCCATTCAGACTATATCAAAAACCCACACGCACACAAAACTAGGAATAAAAAGAGAAAACGTGCAAAACCCACAAACAAAACCACCATTGAGACCATCGCGACGGAGAAAGATTTATGATGAGACAGACTGGATTGGACCTGACCATCCCAAGCAAACCACATCCTACAGAAAATTTGACATGACCTGCGTACATATAGGCGACCGAAAGCTTCATGATATGCAAACAATCAAGCACCCTGATGCTCGTAGACAAGCACACAACAGAAAAATAAAAGTGTCACGCATATCGTAACCCAAATATAGACTCAAAAAGTCATGACTCAACCAAAAACTCTGACAAAAAATATAAAGAACACCGATCATAGAGAAAGGTCAGACTAATAATCCCAAATCCCATGTAGCATTCAATGTCCTACAATGCGGTGAAGTGGGTGGGTGAAACTAACGGCTCATTTTTTAGATGATCAATTAAGCATAGTTCATTCTATTAATTTAATCCGTTAATGCATGGTGAGTAAAAAATGTAGCCTAGCCCCGCTCAGACTAGACACGACTTAACTTAACTAGGTCTCTACTGATGTAGTTCATTTTTAGAATTAGATGATGTGTGGCACTTGAGTGCAAGCATGTGTGACTTCGGGGGGTTCATTTTAATTATAATTTAAATGTGTATGTAACGTGTGTGCATGTGCTTATGAATGGTTGTTAATTTACAAAAATTAAGTGGTTATAGTGCAAAGGTACGCGTGCAACAGGGGGTTCCTTTTACAATTAATATCCGGATTATTTTATTTACAATTTTATGATGTACATTCTATTAATTTGGTGTGTCCAATGGTCAATTGATTTTTATTACAATTAAATGTATGTTATGGTGCAACGTGAGACAGGGAAAGAGAGAAAAAACCTGGTGATGTGTGGGTATATTTGCAAAGTCTAATACCACGTCCTCAAAGGTGGAATGCGCAACCCACAAAAATCCACACAAATCTGATAGAAGGTCGACTAACAAGAGTCGTCCTGCCATACAGAAAAAACAAAAATCAACAAACACCTAGACCAAACCAAAAAATGATATGCATGACCAAAATAAATGAAAAGATGGATATTTTGAATTTTGTTTTGTATGTTTTGATTTGTTTGGTTTGGTTATTTTTATTTTGGTTTTTTTTTCATACCATGATCGTATAGTATGGAGATGTTTTGTTTTTGTGTGTTTTTAAAAAAATATTAAATGGACAAAATTTGTGGAAATATGATGAGATGGTTGTGTGTTTTTGTTTGATTTGTTTTCTTTTTTATTGTGTTTCTTTTTCTTTCTGTCAAAAAACCAAGAAGCGGATTATTCCCACCACGAAGGCTGAAAACCTTTTTGTTTTAAATTTTTTGAAAATTTTTCGATCATGTTTTGGAATTTTCAAAGGATTTTCCATGATAAGTACATTTTTAAAAGATTTTGCATATAAGAATTATGTCTCAATTTTTTTTTTTTGACATTTTCCATTCCAAAAATTTATCCAAAATGTGAAAGAATATAAACATGATTTTTTGGATTTTGTTTTCTTTTTTTGAAAATTATTTGATGATTTTTATGTATTTTTTGAACTTTTTATGAATTTCTATCATGTTATGAATGATTTTGGCCAATTTTGAATTTTGAAAAATTATTTAATGGCATTTTTCAGCAAGAAAAAATTGAGAAAATTTAGAAAAGGTTTCAGTACTTTTTTGGAACTTTTAAACGTTTTTTTTGGAATTTTATATGGGTTTTTAATGGATTTAATGATTTTGACCACGAACACACAGACCATGCATGGAAAACCACGCACAATCCCTCACGAACCAGGCATAGACACAGATGCAATCCCACATGAACCACATGAACACACGCGAAAGGTTGGAATTGAGGTACGGGTAGAGGGGGGTGTCTACGAGGGTGAATGAGGGAAAGGTGGGAAGGGGGGGCTTAGGAGGAGGTGGGTTTACAGGAGGGAAGGGGGCTTAGGAAGGGGGTGTGGGGAGAGGGTAAGGGTTATTAGGGGAAGGGGGGCTTAGTTTGGGGGGGGGGGGGGGGGGGGGGGGGGGAAGGGAGGTTTGGAGTGGGCTTAGGAGGGGGGTGGAAGGTGGAGGAGAGGAGGGCCATGGAGGTGTCAATGGTGGAGCGGGCGACAACGGTGGAGTTGGCAGTGGCGGCAACACTGGTCAAGGTGGTGGCGGTAGCGGTGGTCGAGGCAGCGGTAGTCGAGAGGAGGAGGAGAAGAAGAAGAAGAAGAAGAAGAAGAAGAAGAAGAAAAGAGCGAGAGAAGAAGAAGAAGAAGAAGAAGAAGAAGAAGAAGAAGAAGAAGAAAAAGAAGGGGAGAAAGGAGGAAGGAGGAGGAGGAGGAAGAAGAAGAAGCGAGAGGAAGAGAAAGAAAAAGGAGAAGAAGAAAAAGAAGGGGAGGAAGGTAGTTGGGGGTCGCAGGAACTGGGAGGGAAGGGGGGGGGGGGGGTTGGTTTTTTTAAAAATATAAATAATAAAGAAAATAAAACCATTAAAAAGGTGGTGTGCCCCCGTCCCGTGCATGTGCGTGGGGTGGGTGTAAAAAAATTTGTGCCTATGGTATCAAATGGGGCCACGCTGGTGGCAGGAGAGTCGCGGACACAATGAGGGCATCTCAAGGTGCGTAAAATCAAAAGCGTGCACGTTCACGCGCAAGGCGAGGAGCACGGGAACACGGCGAGACAAAGACAAATTAATAACACGCAAACTGTGCATCGGAACAAAATTCTAGAAAAAGGAAAAATGGGCTGAGCGACAAGAGAAAGATGATGAAAAAGTGCAACAAGGTGTCTAAGGTGAAATCAGGGCTTTCATTTGGGAAAAATGTGAAAAACGGCTTTGAAAATACATACGGGGATTAATATCAGAAAATTCGCTTGCCAAAATGCAGGGTGGAAAGAACGAAAAAGGTGAAAAATAATGTACTTGACAAATCTATCACGTCAAAATATGGTTTCGATCGAGATCGGATGCATTCACATGGGAAAAACCCAAAAAATAGATTAAAAAAGGGACTCGAAAATTAATACGGGAATAACCGAGTACCGAAACGAAGGGAAGTAAAAATGAAAAATATTCGAGGGAAGGGGATTCATAGGGCGGTCACATCAAAACTCATGTCCGGGGGAATGAGGAGGGATGCACATGCGAAAAACACAAAAAAGACCCTTGAAAACACATTGAAAAAGTAATAACTAAAAATCCAGCAAGCAAAATAGGGCAGAAAGAAAAAATTAAAATGTGGGGAAAGGTTTGCTGGACATGGCTGTCAAATTGAACTGGAATTCTTGTCAAAATAGGGCATGTTCATATGGAAAAATGTAAAAAAATGCACAAAAATGTATCGAAAATCTGCAAAAATTAATAATCAATGAACTGTGCATCGGAATGATGGGTGATAAAAAGGAAAAATTGCAAGGGAAAGGTGTAGGGCAAGGTTGTCATGTCAGATTATTGTTCCGAAACAAAAAGGATGCGTTCACATGGAAACACGTCTAATCGACGAAAAATGGGACAAAAAGTAATAACTCAAGAACAGTGGAGCAGAACAGAGGTTGGTAAAAATGAAAAATGGTCACTTCAAAGGGATGAACAAGGTTGTAAGGTTGGATTTGGGTTCGAGTGAACATAGGATGCGTTCACATGAAAAACTTCAAAAAAAGGGATAAATGGAAATAGAGAAGGAACGGCCCCAAGGGTGGGTTGAAAGTGGACGGGTGGGTGGGGAAGGGACCCCATCAAGGTAAAATTGAGTCATCGCACAGATTCATGATCAAATTGAGGCATATGCAGGGGGTGTGCATCATAGACGTGCAGGGATGCGTCTCCACACTTAAAACCTGAACGGACATGGTTAGATGCATCGACACAGCCTAGCACTTATCAACCGACTGGACTCTAACATCCCCACACTTAATATATAGCATACACTTACAAACATAAGGATAGGGTTAGAAAAACTTAGTACGTTTCGCATATGGTTGAAGGAATCGTCACTGCTACAGAAGGGTTAGAGTCAGCTGCTGCAGGAGTTACCGCTGCTCGCTCCAACATTCAACCAGCATGGCAAGTGTCGTAATATCCCTCTATCTCACCTCTCGATGATTGTTGTGAGGACACACCAATCACACTCAACTCCTCCTCTGTCTCACTCTCTGTTTTGATAGATACAGGAGGGCAACCCGTTCCTAAAACCCATTGATGTTAGCCTCACAGTCACTTGTGTGGAAGTTGTATGCCTTGTGCACATTTGATGGTGCAACTCTGCATCCCACCATATACCAGCATACGGTGCAAGAAGAAAGGCCAAGGAGCCTTATAATGCAGTGCACAAGAACAGATTGTGCTTTGTGCATTAAGAAGCCCAACCCGTGCATGTAATACTCCATTCACACATCGCACCTCTCATTTGAATTGAAGGGAAATGACTGGTTACTCACCCCACCCTCTGTCTCATGCTCAATGATAGATACAGAGGGCAGACCATACTTACATCCCCATCCGGTTAGGATGAAAGCTCACATCACTCAAGGGGTTGTCGATGAAGATCACTTCGTCCATTATTGTCATCAGGGTGTTGAAGATGAGGCGTACCTAGGGAGGCAACCAACACGTCTAGTACTTCGATTAGGTTAGAAAAGAGATTGTCTGTTGAAGGAGTCGGACGAACTGATGAAGTTGTAGAGACAACACACCAAGGGAGGTGGCTTGAAATTGTATCTGAAGAAGTTCTGCCAGTGAGTCAGCTATCGTGAACTATGGTGTGTTACCACCTTTTCCATAGCTAGCTTCCCACCCAAGGGTGTTGCCACCTTTTCGCAGAATGAGGCTTGTATGACAAGGAATTGCTTCCTTTTCTCCCATAACAGTTTGCTTTTTTTTTTCTTTTTTCTTTTTTTTCTTTTTTTTTCTTCTTTCATACTCCTGAGGGTGTTTCCACCTTTTCTTGAAAAATAGGTCGGTATGATAGGGACCTAAGTCATTTTCTTCCATGACCGATATATCATTTTTTTCTTGTTTTTTTTCCTTTAAAAAAAAAGGAGAATGGTAGAAATACCATGTGTCAGGACCATCCTCACCACCACTGCTGGATCAAATGAGAGGAAAGCAGAGTAGGGATGGGAGGTGTCTGGGAGGGGTTAGTAGAAGGATGCCGTCTCGTAAAGAAGAGCATAATGGCTATCAATAGCACAAGGAGAAGAATAGTGCGATGCCCAAAAGGGGAAGGGTGGGTCGACTGTAGTTGAAGCTTGCTAAAACTTTCCAAATCTTGAGTCATAGGCTAGGACGAGATCACCTTCTTTGAACTCCTTGTGCTTGATGAAGCTGTTAAGATAGACCTTTTTGCGATCTTGTGTGGTTTCCATGCATTGTAGGGCCATCCTACGGATCTCATCAAGACACTCCAAGTGCAATAGATGGCATAGTAGGGACTCGACATCTCCCAAGCATTCATTGATAGCCACACGTAGAGAGGGTAGCTCGAGTTCAACAAGAAAGATGGCTTCTATTCCATACACCAACTGGAAGGGGGTTTTTCCTATAGCTGCCTTATGGGAGGTTCTGTATGCCCAAAGGGCCTCTGTAAGTTGATCATCCCAATCACAATGATGTGCGGCAATTGTCCTTGTCAAGATCGAGCAGAGGATGCGATTGGTGGCTTCAACTTGGCCATTATCTCTAGGGTAATAGGGGGTGGACTTGCGATGGTGGATCTTATACAATTCTGTCAACTCTTCCATGATTTTGTTAAGGAAGTGGGTGCCTCCGACACTGTCAAGCTCTAGGGAACTACCAAAATGGGTGATGATATTCTTATACAGGAACAAGGCCACGCTATTGCCATCGTCCCGCTTCAGAGCTTTAGCTTCACACTACTTGGTGACATAATCTGTACATACCAGGATGTATCTGTTCTGCTTCTGTCTCTGGTGGGGGGATCGATTGGACCTACAAATTCGATGCCCCACTTCTCGAACGGCTTCAAGGGAAGGATAGGTTGCAGTGGCATGGCACTAGTCTTGCTAGGTTTTCCCATTTGTTGACAAGCATCACATCGCTTACAGTAGTCATAGGCATCCTTGTGGAGGGTTGGCCACTAGTATCTTGCGCCGCGAGGAGCAGAGCCTTTTTGGCTATTGCTTCTCCTGCAAAGTGGCCTCCACATGGCTCGTCATGGCATGCCTTTAGCTTAATCCCAATCTCGTCTCCTACAACACATCTTCTGAGAACTTTATCTATGCCTTTCTTGTATAGTGTGCCGCCCAACAGGGTATAGGGGGCTGATTCTAACAAAAGTTTCTTCCTGTTGCGACTAGAGATGCCAGGAGGATATTGTTGGGTTTCCAGTAGGTTGGCAATGTCTGCATACCGGGGGGTGATAGTGTCAACTAGAAACAAGGACGCATCAGGGAGATTTGGATAATCCTGCTCCTCTTCCTGCATTCTGTGGGATATGCGATAGATGATTTGCTCGAACATGGGAGCGACCAAGTTTGGTGATTACCTCGAAGTAAAACTCATGAAATAGAAGGAGCCATCTCATCATTTTTCCCTTCACATCTTTTTTTTTCATCAGGAAGGATAGGGCCTCATGATCCACATAAAATTTAAAGTGAGTTGACAGTAGGTAGTGGTGAAACTTCTCTAGGGCAAAAACCACTGCCAAGCATTCCAGCTCTGTCACTGTATAGCCACGTTCTCTGTTAGTGACTTTTCATCTTGCATAGTAGATGGGCTGATCCAACTTTGAGGAGCCTTTCTGGCATAAGATTACGCCTAAGCCTTCAATTGACGCATTAGTATGCACATGGAACTCCTTCGTCCAATCAGTAGGTTGTAGTATAGGTGCCTTAACCAGGCACTTTTTCAGAGTGTTGAAGGCCTGATCACAATCCTCTGTCCAAATGAACTCTGTGTCCTTCCTTAGAAGCTTATGCAGGGGGACTTCCTTTGTTGCAAAATGGGCTTTGAACCTTCTTTAGTAGCCCACATGGCCTAGAAATCCCCTCAACTATTTGAGGTTGATTGGTGATGTCAAGGCTATAATCTTCTCAATCTTTGCAGGGTATATTGCTATCCCTTGTGCAGAGACAATGTGGCCTAATAGGACACCAGAAGAGAATCCAAATATGCATTTGTCGGGGTTGAGGGAGATCCCATACTCCCGACATCGATCAAAGTATTGCTCTAAATGTCCCCAATGTTTAAGGATCAAACTATAAATACAGAAATCATCCAATTATAGCTCAATGAAGTTGTGTATATGATTTTGAAATGTAGCCATTTATGACTCGCTGGAAGGTAGCAGGGACATTGCAGAGCCCAAATGGCATCACTCTATAGGCATAGGTCCCCCACTCTGTTGTAAAGGTTGTCTTGGAACTGATCTTCTTGTGCTATTTGCTCTTGGTTATAATCACTAAATCCATCCAGGAGGGAGTAAAGCTGCCACTGTGTCCAACAGTTGGTCAGTGAAAGGGATAGTAAAGTGATCCTTCTTCATCTTTGAATTCAACTTTTGGAAGTCCACACATATTTGAAGTTTTCCATTCTTCTTGGGTACGACCACAATGGGTGAAACCCATTCACACTTAGCCGCTGGATAAATGCATTCGGCTTCCAAAAGCTTTAGCAGCTCTGCTTTTACCAAGGTAGAGTAGTTTGGGTTCATTCACCTCTATCGTTGCCGTACATGCTTGGCATTAGGCTCTAGATCAATGTGATGCTAACATATTGTGGGATCAATCCCCTTCAGATCTTTATAAGACCATGCAAATACGTCCAAGTTCTCTTTCAATAAGTTGTGGAGAATCGATAGTTCCTCTTCTAGCAAGCTGCTATCCACCTTTAGGTGGCGTTCATAGCCATCTACATCCACATAAGTCAACTGTCTTTCACCTTCCACTTAACAGATGAAGGTCCCACGGACTGCTTCTAGATACAGATCCGAGTCCTTCAAGGGAGTGGTGTTCTCATTGGATGTTCCACTAGAACCGACTTCTTCTTTGGGTTGCTCCTTGGGATGTTGAAATGATTCGGGTTGTTTCGGATTTGGTTTCAAAATTAGTTACCTCTTGGGGCTCAAGAACTCATCTTCTAATGATGCATCCAAGAATGTCACATAACATGGACCCTCTGATGTCTGTTGGGGCCGCTGGATTGGTGATTGTTGGTAAGGTGTATCATCATCATTTTTTCTTGGGAGGGATGGGTGAGGGCAGCAAGAGCCACTATTGAAAGACAACTTATTCTTTTTAATCCATTTCTTATAATGGTTTTGCATATGAGAGGGTCCATTTACCATACCAAATGATACCATCGCCATTCTATCCCATAGCATGAAATCTTCTTCTTTTGGCACTCCTAGAACGTCCTTCTCATATGTATCCTCTTCAAGTGGGATAGATTATTTCAGTTTTCTTTCATAACCATCTTCCTCAGTATCATATTCATCCTCTTCGGTCTTTGTCTCTGCCTCTGCCTTTGGCTCTACTTTGGCCATGTGGCAGGAAGAGCAATACATCCAAGCCTCTATCTCACTATCAGAGGTAATGTCGGAAGTCATTCCTGATTTAGGCAGGAAGTATTCATCAATTGACAAGGACTTTGCATCTTGAGGGAGTTGGCTTACAATGCCCACTATTAGGGACTATGCCTCTATTTTCTTGGGAAATATCTATTTAACAGCTTCTTCTTCTACTAATGTACCATCTATTACTTCATTAGAGGAGTCGGTTATGACTTCAATGGATGTGGATCCATTGCCTTTTTGCAATCCATACAACTTAAATACTACTTTATTGGGTCCTCTACCTAGGGTTAGGGTTCCTTTGAACCAATCTATCCTCACTCTCGCTTCAAAAAGCCATGGTCTTCCCAATAGTAGAGGCTATGAGGTCCTGTAGGAATTTGGTTTGACCACCAAATATGTTAGTCAATAGTCTCTTCCTGCAAGGGTTGTTTTCATGTATGGGAGGATGCCCAATGGTTTGATTCTGCTTTGGTCTGCTAATCTGATAAGCCACTGTGTAGGTTGAATTCCTTGCAAACCTAGATCTTTCATTGTCACATCCGTCATTATGTTTACTGATGAGCCTCCATCAATCAATGCATCTGAAATAAAGCATTCTTCTATCCATACACCACTCTTTGGGGTTCCAGGATCTAGGAAGGTGTTGGCCACATCTACTTCCTTCACAGGTTCTGAGGCTCTATTGGACTTTGCTGTTGTTGGGGGAGCAATAGTTAGGCCATGTCTTCTTGTCAAGTTGCTTTTGAATCTTTTTCGGCAATTGGGAGGCATCATTAGCAATTGTCGGAATGTTAGGTTTGGTTTAAATGTGTCTAGGTCTTTGACCAAATCATACTCTTTGATAGGATCCACAGGCTTTTCCAATCGACTAGGAAATGGGGCCACGTCCACTTTTATCTTCCCTTTTTCTTCTAGGAGTGGCAACATCTACACTTCTTCCTCATGAGGAGGTACTTTTGCATCCTCTATTTCTTGGACCTCTGGTCCTATCTCTGCAACTGTCTCTGTAGCTCTCTGTGCCTCTATAGTGCTATGTACTACATTGTTCTGGACTACACTGTTCTGCTTTTCTCGAGGAAAGTTGAACTTCACAATCTTGGCAGAAGGAACATTCTCTTTTGGAACTACGGATTCTCCTTTCTTTGCTCGCGTTATTGCGGCCACTTACAATTTCACCAAATTGGAAGAAGGTTCTTGGGTCTTCTATTGGGTATCAGAAGTAGATTTCATGAGGGCTAGACTTGACAATCTTTTGTAATGTGGCCTTCTCATTTGCATTGATTGCATAAGGGCTTGTAATCCATAGATCTTCTAGGGTTTGGACAATTTGGTGAGATATGACCCTTTTCTCCACATCTGTAACATTCCACGTCTGATCTCTGATCATCGCTAGACTGTTGTCCTCTATAACTTTGAGAGGGAAACCTCCTTGGACCAAAGTTAGGACCAAATTCCCTAGGCTTTGGTCCGATGTCTTGCGTTGTCATTTTGGATTCCAGAAAGTTGAATCTTGCGTCTTTATCTTTCTTTCTTCATTCATGGATCTCTTTCAGAGAGCAGATATCCTTTGTATGGTTCTTCCTCAAATAGTATGAACAGTAGGCTCTAGGAATGGTTGGTTTTTGGGTACATTTAGTGGCTAAATGTCCCGCTTGATGGCACTTTTTGCAGCATCATGTATTAGAACGCATCACATCTCTCCCACCTCCCGCAGGAGTGAATATATTGGCAATATTTACCTTCAATATCTGTGGCTATTCTGTAATCACATCCATAAGCTCTTTCTTAATACTTGCAACTGATTCACCTCTTGGAGTACTTGTAGTAGGGTTTTGGGAAGCTTCTGTTATTACTACATACACTAGTTGGGTTGATCCAAGAGGTCCTCTGTTCTAGATCTTCAGAGCTCCTATTGAGACTTGGGGTTGTTGATTCCAGTGGGTAGGATCCCATTGTTGTTAAGTCACCATTAGAGAACTATTTGAGACCACTACTATTGTGGTTGAACCATCATTTGAGGCATTGTTGTCTGCGGCCACTGTGGATTAGGTGTATTGTACTGCGGCATTGTTTGCATATGGGGGTAGGGGTATGAAACTGTCATGGAATTGCATTTGATGGTTATAACATTCCTGGCATGGGAGGAGGTAAGACTCCTCTTCTTGATGTCATTGATAACCTTGCTTCAACTTTGTCATACAGTCTTGCACCTTCCACTGCAGCTTGCAGATTGACTGGTCTTCTAAATCCCACAAACTTGCCAACTTTTGGTTGTAGGCCTCTAAGGAACATTTCTTTCTGGATGCCTTCATCCAAATGATGGTTGGTCCATCTCTTTAGGATGAATTCCATTCACGAGACATAAGCTTCTACTCTTTCTCCAGAGGACTGCAACTCCTCTCGCATCCTCTCTTCAAAACCTTCACGCCTGAATTTAGTGAGAAAGTTCAACTTCAGGTCGTTCCCATGTGCCAAAAGTTGTTGTTACTTGTCTCTCATACTATTGAAATGCCATGCCCTTGAAAGTGGTAGGGAATATTGCTAACTAATGCTCGAGGATTCTAGCATTGTTAGCCACACATACTACCATAAACTCTGCTACATGAAGATCAAGGTCTTCACTGTACTCTCCCTTAAAAATTGGCAATGGGACTACATTTGCTGGCCTATTATCAATATTTCCAGGACAAATCTGACTAGGAAGGAGACCTTGAGTCACCATGGATACTTCTATGAAGCTTCCCCAACTGCACACCAAAAACATGGAGCCCCAAGAGAGACACCAAGGAAAAAGGTTTCTACTGCAAGAAAATCTATCTTGTGACATCAAAAATATTTTGTTTCATTTTTTTGAGAACCACAACAAGGAAAAGAACAAATCTTCACGCAGCATCATAGTGGATATCTCCCACGGATTTGATAGAATCAACCATAATCTTCAACATCTTCATAGAATCCATCAATAAAACAATATAAAAAAAAGAAAGACACCACTTTTTAATGGAAATAATCACATATTATTCATCTTCATTGTCTTCATAGTTCTCTTCTCTCTATCTCTCATAGAAAGATACATTGTTTTGATAGAATTGGCTATCTCTAACATATGATCTCTCTCACAATAGTACACTCTCAATAGTACATCAAAACCTCACTAAAATGCTCAATAATCACTCATAATAATCCTTCTTAGGTCATGGATACACCTCCCAAAAGGTGTGTCTGATGCAAAGAGGCACCAGAGACATCATAGTGTCCTGTGAGATCTGGCTTCTATCGTTGTTCTTCTATAACCTTTTGTGAATCTTCATTAGCTACTTCTTTACTTCAATTACCTTGAATAGAGCTTACATTCATCCTTTTCTTAGACAAGAACACTTCCCAAAATATCCATACATCCAATTTAACACTCAATAAAAACAAATAGTATAGACCACAGAACAACAGGACAACAGAAGAACAGAACTATAGAAGCTACACAACCTTACAGAATATCAATAAAGACCACAAAAACCACAAAAACCAAATCAAAACCAATTCAATCTTTCATAAACCTTTAAACACAACCTCAACCATGTCTCAAAACGTCCATTCAACCATCTCAACTACCAAAAGAGAAACACAACAGAATAAATAGAAGAAAATCAAACTTTATAGAACCAAACAAAGAGAATTACAGAACCCTTTAGAACAACATATCCTCATTAAAAACCAACATAAACCCTTCAAACATACTCAAACCATTTCAAACACTTCAAAACATCTTCAAATTCAAACAATCAATCACAAAAAACAATCATTGAGTAACAAAAACAACAAAAAATCAGTCTAAAAAATAAATCATTTCCACACTCAACATAAATGCAAATATGTATCCCATGTTTATGGTTTTGAAATTGTGTATGCACGTAACAAATCTAAAATTGTACTGTTAGTAGCTTCTGTTTGCCCATTAGTTTCAGGATGAAATGCAGATGAGAAATCAATCTTTATACCTAAATTAGCAAACAAAGTAGTCCAAAAATTATTGCAAAATCTGGAATCAAGATTTGAAATAATAACTTTTGGTAAACCATGGTTAGTGAAAATAGTTCTAATTTTTTTTTGAGCAGCTTGAAATGCAATTAATGTTTTCTTGCATGGAAGGAAATATGCTTGTTTGCTAAATTGATCTACAATAGTCCAAATCATATCATGATTAGATTGGGTGTTAGGCAAACCAGTTATAAAATCCATTGAAATATGTTCCCATGGTCGTTCAGGAATTGGTAAAGGCATTAATAAACCATATTGCTTACCATGGTGTCGCTTAACTCTTTGATAAATTAAACACTCAAATACAAAGTTAGAAACATATCATTTCATTTGTGACCAGTAAAAATCTTCAACCAATGTACACAAAGTAGAAATAATACCTCTATGGCCTTGATATGGGGGACAATGAATTTCATGCAACACAAATGATCTAAATGGAACATTTACACACAATCTTTTCTCATAAAACATAAATCCATCAAAATAAGACAATGAGTTTATTAGAATGCACTTATAAGCAACTAATTTATTCCAATCAGCTTGAAAACTAGGGTCTTGGTCATAAGTATCTTTCATAGGGATAAGGGAATCAAAAGATATAGCAGAGTTATTATGGATAGTTGGTCTTCTACTTAAGGTATCGGCAACAAAATTCTCTTTTTCGGGTTGATATTGGATAAGTGGATGAAAACTTTGAATAAAAGCATTCCATTTGATATGACGGTCAGAGATTTGTGGCTAAGGAGATATTTGATACTTTGTTGGTTAGTTTTGATCATGAATTGAGATCCCATTAAATAGTGTTTCCATTGACATAAAGCATGTACTGTAGCTAATAATTCCTTATCATAGGTAGAATGCTTCAGTTCAAAGGGTTCAAGTTTGCAACTAGAATAGGCTATAGGATGTGAATCTTGCATAAGGACTATGAGAAAGAATGGTCTATTAAAGTTAGGTAATTGCAAAACAGGGGCATGGGTTAAAATATGTTTTAGTAAATCAAAATATTTTTGTTGATTATCAGATCAATGATATACAATACCTTTCTTTAACAATTTTGTCAAAGGCAATGCAAGCAATGAAAAATTTCTAGCGAATTTTCTGTAAAAGCTAGCAAGACCTAAGAAAGAATATAATTCATGCACATTTTTAGGAATCGGCCAATTCAAAATTGCTTCTATCTTTTTAGGATCAACTTTAATATCATTAGAAGAAATAATATGTCCTAAGTATTCAATGTGGGTTTGGAAAAGTTCACTCTTTTCAAGGTTAGCATATAATTGATACTCTTTCAATAATTTGAAAACCAAAGATAAATATTCATAATACTCGTTCTCATTCTTACTAAAAACCAATATGTCATCAAAGAAAACAATTACATAATGTTGATGCTTCATGCGATTCATCATACAACTGAATGTGGTTGGTGCATTAGTTAAACCAAAAGTCATAATAAGGAATTCATAATGACCAAATTGAGTTCTAAATGCAGCTTTGAAAATATCAGGTGTATCCAGTCGTACTTGATGATATCCAGATTTGAGATCTATCTTGCTAAATATTGTGGCCCCTTGTAGTTTATCCATGAGGTCATCTACCCTACGGATCAGATATCTATTCTTGATAGTGATCTTGTTTAGGGCACGATAATCAATGCACATCCTATAGGTATTATTTTTCTTTTTAACTAATAGGATAGGTGCACCAAAAGGAGAACTACTGGGCCTAATGAGTCCTCGTGTTAATAATTCTTCTGTGCTTGAATTTCTTTATGTTCAATTTGATTGTGTATAAAAGGTGCTTTAAATGGTGGTTGAGAACCTGGGATTCAATCTATTTTATGATCTTCAAGACGTGTAGGTGGTAAACCAGGTGGTAAATGAGCATCAAAACAATCTTAAAATTGTGAAAGAAATTGTGTGTGCCTAGGATGCATCTGATTTCTCTTAGCTTCAATTTCATTCACCCATACTAAATATGATTTGCTATATTTTCTTAATGCACGTTTAGCCTGTGTGTGACTAAGCAATGGAAAATGATCAAAAGTGTGCATACCTTCAATTTCATTCACCTATACTAACTATGATTTGCTATATTTTCTTAACGCACGTTTAGCCTGTGTGTGACTAAGCAATGGAAAATGATCAAAAGTGTGCATACCATGTAATGTCTAGTATAATTTCTAAAGTAGTAGTGATATCATCATCATCTTCTGTGAAATATGTCATTTCTTCATGGCCTTTATCTTCAGTCGCTCCCAAGTAGGTGATGTGAACATGTGGCTTTTTGGATTGACAATTCACCGCTAGATGTCTAGGTTGGTGGCACTTGTAGCAGACTATAGGCTTGGCTTTGGAAACATTATTGGTAATGGCTGGGATTTTAGGTTTGTTGGGATTTGGTTGCAAAGATGGCTTAGGATTTGAATTTGTGTTTGATGGTAAAGCAAGGGGCATGTCTAGGATTTATGGAAAGAAGTAGGAATAAAGCAATTTTGATTGAATCTTTGAAAGTTAGAATTGAATTGCTTTGTGTCAAAGTTACCATTAGTTGGAAATTGTTGTGGTCGCTTCTCTTGTCCTTGAATTGTATCTTTAGCATCATGGGATAAAGAAATCTCATCCTCGAGAGTTGTTGGATTAAACATGTTCACCTCCACATAGAAGTGACCAAGCAAACCAGACATATACTTGCGCTTATGGATTGCCTCAGGTACATGTTCAAGCATTCAAAGTTGCAATAAGGCGTTTCAAAAACACTCAGTGTATTGCGAAATAGGCTCACGATCTCTTCGTTGTTGCAGAAGATCCCATTGTTTGATTGCTTTTTCATAAAATTGAGGTGGAAGAAAATTCTACAAAAATTTCTTTTGAAAACCCCCCCAAGTAGTAGGACAATCAATACTTTTGCGGACAACAGTCCACCATAACGATGCTCTGTCAACTAAATGGTTAGTGACACATTTGAGTTTGTCTTTCAGCATACTGTTCTTCATGGAAGTAATCATCAAACTGACTAATAAAAGCAAGAACAGATTTTTCGTCATGTAGCCCATTAAAAGTATGGAATTCAAAATTTCTTTTACTTATCTTGGCTTCTTTTCTGATAGATTGTGCTTCGAGTGTTGCATCGATCGTATGTCATATAACATCTTCGGGTTGCGGTCCATCTTGATCGACAGTAGATCGTTGAAGAATAGCCAATTGAGCTTGCAAAGTTTGACGTGCTCTTCATTCCTCTTGGATTACATCATAATTAGGTCCAATTTTTTCTCCAACGTTGATTCCGGTAAATCACCTTTGCCCATAAAATCTTTTATATTTTGATCGAACATCCTGCATAATTTCAAAAAAATTCACACACTCGAAATCTTGTTAGCGGGATGAGTGTAGCTCAAGGTTGGGTTTACAAGGCTTGTTTTTTTTAAAAAATGGATTTTTGCGATCTTTCTTTTTTTTTACGGGTACGAAATTTGATGAAATCCTTCTTCCAACGAATACTTCATGCATGTAGACTACTTATAACAATCTACTTGATAGAAATTGTCTTTGTTAGGGTGCACGTACGAATAGGAGCTTGCTGGAGTTGCAAAACTGGTTGGTTCAGTGTGAGCAGTCACTATGGAAAATATTGAAAATTGGAATTTTTAGCCTTAGTAAGCTTAAAAGCTTTAAGATTTATAAAAAGATTAATATCTATTTTTGAAATCAACATGACAATGGCATATACTGGGCAGACTCGACGACCGTGAGTACATGCTACCGCCGTCGTCTCACTGAAATTTAGGAGCCTAAGCTTCTTTTCTAAAGCTTATTAATCTTTATAATCTTCAATTCACTAATTAAATTTTCTGCTCTTTGAGAAAAAGAAACGTCTTGATAAAGGAACTTCTCGGGTGGTCCTTCGTTGACAGAGAATGGTCTTGCAATCCAATAGCACATCAGGGGGTTCTTCATTGCCAAGAACACACTGGTATTGATGGATCTGATTGTAGAGCCTGTTCGTTCTGAGAGCTTCACCTTCACATGAGATGGTAAGCGATTGAAAGCCCTTGATATCAACTTTGCTCTGATACCACTAATGCACAAATCGGATTATGGATGCATATGTAGCGAGCGCGAAAGGTCCCCAAGAACAAAAGAACTCTACTTAAGCTCAAAAAGTAAGAAGGAAGAGTTGCATGACATGAAGAAAAGAGAAAAATTGGGTACAATCTCCCCCCATGCCTTGTGTGAGCATGGAGCCCCAAGAGGAACACCAAGGAAAAGGAAATTCCCTTACAAGAAAATCTATCTTGTAACATCAACAAGCTTTTATTTCATTCTTTTGATCATCAAAATAGAGAAAACAGCAATTCTTCACGCAACATCATAGTAGATTTCTCCCACGGATTTAATAGAATCAACCATAATTCTCAACATCTTCATATAATTCTTCAATATAACAAAGAACACAAAGTAATACATCATCTTTGAATGGAAATCAATCACATATTATTATTCTTTAATGTCTTCATAGTTCTCTCTCTCAATCTCTCATATACAGTTACACTGTTTTGATAGAATTAGCTATCTCTAGCTCTCTCTCTCTCTATATATCAATAGTACATCATATCCTCACTACAATGCTCTCATAATAACCCTCAATAATCCTTCTTAGGTCGTGGATGCACCTCCCAAGAGATATGTTTGATATGAAGAGTCACCAAAGCCACTACAGTGTCTTTTCACAGGTCACTACTATCACTGTCACTTAGTCTTCTCTTCAGTCTTCAGCAGCTACTTCTTCCACTTGTTTTAGCTCTTTTGAACTTAGATTCATCCTTTCCAAAGGTTAGAAAACTTTTCTAAAGTCACATATACATTCTACAGAATGCTTACAGAAGGTCTACAGAACAGTTACGGTACAGCACCAGAACAACTACAGTACAGTTACAGTACAGAGACAAAGCAGAGACACAGGCTCTACAAAGGGTCTATGGAAGGTCATCAGAACCTCATAACTCATACTCAAACCATTATAAACTATCAAAAATTATTCAATAAGCTTTCAAAAGATCTCAATCTTCATCAATCATCAATCCATGCTTCATATAGAAGAAAATCAGAACAAAACACAAAGCTATATAGAACCAATCAGAACCTATCAGAACATCACAGAACCTCATATCTCCACTAAGAATCATCATGAACTTCCAAAACGTAATCAATATCATCCAAAACACTCTCAAATACTTCCATTAACAACCATACATCACTCTAAATCCATCAAAAATCAATCATTCAGTCCTCAAAAACAACAAAAATCAGTCAAAATTCAGTCTTTTTCCACTCTCAACATATCCCCACACTTAGAAAGGAAGCGTCCTTGCGACCTAAGGAAAAGAAGAATATAAGTTCATTAAAGAGCTCAAATTTATCTTCCATTGGATCTTCAATAATCTCGCCAAACCACGAACCCAACTTATCACCTGTATCTGATAGAAAAATACTACTAAAGGAAAACTTCCATTATTCATTAACTCATCCGATTAATCATTTTAAAAACCATAACAAATTTGTAAAGGATATAAGAGGTCCTCTTCAGCTTTCCACCATAGGCTTTTCATCCACTAGCAATCTTTTGAAAAGAGCTCTCGAACAAGTTATTCTCAATCAGCACGAACTCAACACATACAATTATTATAACACACACACTAACACTAACACAGCCATCTGAATGACACCTCTAAAAAGAGATTTATATCATTAAGAATCATCCAAGATACATTGCAAAGGCATCAATGAAGATGATCCCTTTTGAAGGCTTGGTGGTTTCGAAAGCGATCCATGGAGAAGGAATTATCTACAAATGTCTTTGGAGGATTTTGAAAGAACTGCAAGCAGCACATCCTTTCTAACAAAACAAGGTATCTGCTAGGGAGACATAGGGCATGAAAATATAGGACATCCAACTGGTGGGAGTCAATGTTCACATTGACATTCATACAAAGTTTTGGAATGGCCTTTTGATCATTATGGAAATGCCTATGCATGTATGCTAGATACCAAGTAAAATGAGCTGTCAATCTCATTGAAGGATCTAGAGATTGTGAATATTGGTGAGAAAAATGAAGGTAGTTCTGGTATGCTTGATTGGCAGTTGTCCAATCTCCTGGAATTATTGGCATGTTTATCTGAGGTCCTGTAAGAGAGTCAGTCGAGTTCCATCCTCTTCTTCTTGGAATCTGCGTGACAGAATCTTCAAATACCATACGGACCACTTCTGTTAGTAACTCAAGAGACCAAGCCCCACTCCAACCATCCTCTGGAAGAGGAAGATCCATCGTTGAAAGCTTCATGTAAAAGGCCAACTTTTGCAATTGATAGTGGACAAAGAAAGAATGGTCCAGAGGAACATACTCCTGGAAATGCTCAAATGTAGACCATAGCAGATCCATCCTGGACTGCAATCTTTCCACTTTATCTTGGAATCAAGGACACAAGGTAGCCTGTCTCTGGAGAACTGCCAAGTCCTGCTTTGAGAGAGAAGGGATTAGTGGAATATAAGGGCTTGGAGGAATACACCGTGACTATGCCAGTTGGTCTTGCAACTGCATGATTTGGGAAGCTTGTGATTCCACTGTGTCAGTAGCAGTCTATGTAAGGCTGAGAGTTTTACATCCAAAAGAGTTTGAAACTCTTGCGCTTCTTTAGACATCCTCTCCTTCTCTTCTGAGATTCTAGTGACCTCTGATTGAGCTTCTGTTAACTGAATCTTCAAAGAAGATATCTCTTCTCTTTGGGTCTCAAGCATTTGGATTTGTTGCTCCATTTGCTTAAACAGATCTACTAGTGTGTCTTTAGCAGAGGCTAACTCTGATGTTGCCTTATGCAACTGGTCTTTGGACTGCATTAGTTCTTCATAAAAGGAAGCATACAACTGTTGAACACAAGTTGTCATCTCACTGATAGTTCAATTGAACTTTGGATGTCTTTACATAGGAATGGAATGGCATCTCCCAATACTAGACTGTTCAGTGAAGGGATTGATATGTCCAAGGAACCCTCTCTATGTGCTCTGAACAGGTTGTTACATGTGAGATAAGCAGGGAGGTCACTGCCAGATGTAGCACGAATTGTAATTGAAGGAAGAACTGAAGGAGCTTTATCTGCTACCCGCTTCAAGCGTTTGCACTGAATGACCAGGGGAGGAGGAGAATCCAGATCCTCTATATCAATAGGTTGTGACTCTTCTGAAGGTGGAGGAGGAGGTATTCGATCAGATGGAGGAGGTGGAGACACACCCTTCTTTAAACCTGAGTATGTCAAGAAAGTAGACAGGTAGGATCCATAGGTGACATTTGTGACATTGCCCCTAATTACTTTAACGAAATGTTGATCCATCTTTGTGAGTAGGTAAGTGCTCCAATCAATAGCTACTCCTTTTAACACCATCTTGGAAGCTGTAAATAGCTCTTTTGACATGACAGGCATAAACCTGTCTTGGAGAAACTGGCAAACCAACTTTCACACAAGATCAGTGATCATGGAAAAGGAGACTCCTGAAGTGTTGATCACTTTCTTGACATCTAGAATTTCCTTGGTTTGTTTCTGTAACAGCTTCAAAATCTCATCGTTAGAGAATAGCTGTCGAGCTGTAACAAAGGGCTCTCCTTTGTAGGGAAGAGACAGAGCCTTCCCTAACCCTCAGGGTGTCAGTGTCATGGAAGTACCATGGACTAGTCATGACTTCTTGCTATATGAGGCAAGGAATTCATCACACATGGATGGATCTTTTGGAATCAAGGGGAAGGAAGCAGCCACAAAAGTCACAAGTCCTGCCTTCATGATAGGCTTAAAAGTGAGTAGGGAAGAGTAATCCCTACTAACTAGTGGGACATACTGGATAGGGGGAGGAGCGTGAGGTGCCATTTAGACGGAAAACACACACACCACAACACAGACAGTCACAAAGAATGCCTAGAAAACAACCAAAGGGCTATCAAAAAGAAATCAATCCAAAAGAAGGATACACATACAGACATAGACGTAACTAACCCATTTATCACCCCATACAATACACATCCTAGAAAAAATTCGGCATGACCTCTACACATATGCGACCGAAAGCTTCATGTGATGCAATATTCAAGCACCCAAATCCCCGTATTAGACAAGAAAGAAAGAACTACACACTGCAACTGTAATCGTAACACATAGACAAATCAAACTACCATAAGAATGTACATCAAGACTTGACCATAACCTTGACCATCAGTATCAACTAAAAGACTTTGACGCGCCCATCCCGCCAAGTGTGTTTATTTAAAAAAAAAGGAAAAAAAGTATAGTGAGAGGGAATTATTGTAATGAAGGGTTCATTTTAAGAAATTATTAACAATGGGTGACATTTTATTAGGTTATAAACCTTAATAAGAAAACGACGGTTCTTTCTTAAAATTTTGATTACAATTTATTAGGGTGAAACGGTGCTTTAGCGCAACCCGGACTACGATTCCCAAACTGGGTCTCTAAATACAAGTTCCTTAATTAAAAATTAATAGTGATGTGAGCGCTTTTTTGCCAGTGCGTGCTTTTTCGTGACGGCTGGTTCATTTTTATTACAAATTAAGGTGTCTCTTAAGCGCACGTAGCGCGTGCAAAGTGAACGGCTCGTTGATTTTTAAAATATTAAATTGTGTGTTTAGAGCGAATGCACGTGGAAAAGGTGAGTGAATAAATAGTTTAATTTAGTAATTAATTGTGATTAAGGGGGAATGAAAATAAATAAAGCTCACAAAATAAATACGTGATAGGGGTGTGTATGCAATGGTCGGAAGGCGCACGGAAGAGTCCCCCAAAAGCAATGAATCCAGTTAAACAAAATCAAAGACCATTGACTGAACATCAAAGAAAACACCTTAGTGGGTTTGTTAATTTGTAATGTATTTTTAATTGTTTAGTTTGTATTGTGTTTGGGATATATTTTAGGTGTGTTTGTTTTGGTTTATATAGTGTGGTTTGGTTAATTTATTTTATTTATGTGTTTTTTTAAATAAATTGTTTATGGTTGTTTTGGTTTTCATAAAAGGAATAATAATTAAATCAAGATATATAGCACAAGGATATGTGCTGAAGGAACAAAAAATAAAATTGTAGCTAGGTAGGAAGTGTCTACAATTTATGTTATGAAAATAAGTTTTTTATTTTTATTCTTTTTTTTCAAAGAATATTTGTGCTTTGTATGAAAATATTTTGAAGTGAGAAATTAGTGGAAAAAGGTCAGGGGGTGGGTGGAATTTTTTGGAATTTTGCTGTATTTTTTACTAATTTTAAATAAATTTTATCCATTTTTTAGGTAAGTTTGAATGAATTGTCAAATTTTTAATTTCTGGAATTTTGTTTGTTGAAATTTGCACCTGACAAATTTTTCAAAAAATGCAAAAATATAGGGGAGTTTTTAGACATTTTTTTATAATTATCTAAATTTAAATGAATTTTTAAATTAACTAAATCAATTAAATGATGTAAATCAGGTTAGTTTGGTAAGTAAGGTCAAGTTAAGTCAACTAAATCATGTTAGTTTGGATAAGTCAGGTAAGTCACGGTTGGTGTAGTCAGGTTAGTCAATGCTGATTAGGTTAGTCTAAGTTAGTCTAGGGTTAATTAAGTCAAGTAGGTTAGTCTAGGGTCAGTTAGGTCAAGTTAAGTTAGTCTAGGCAAGTATTAACTAACCTAGGTGAGACTAACTAACCTAGGGTTAGTTAGTGGGGGTGGAACTAACCTGAGGTAGGTTAGTTGACTGACTACAGTTAGGTTAGGGTTATCATAACCCTAGTTAGGTTAGTGGGAACCCTAATGGGATTAGGGTAACTAAAGGGGGGTTTAGTTAGGTTAGTGTGTAACTGAAGTTAAGTTAGAGGTTAACTGTGGTTAGGTTAGTGGTAAACCTAACCTAGGTTAGTGGTAACTAAACTCAGGTTAGTGTTGACTAAGGTTAGGTTAGTGGTACCTTGGTGTGGTTAGAGGAGGAGGTGTAGGTGGCCGTGGCGGCTGGAGAAGGCCCAGGAGGAGGTAGCGACGGCGGTGCCCGGAGGAGGTGGCAATGGCGTGTGGAGGACAGCTGGAGGCACCGCAGGCGGACGCTCGACGAGCGGGGGAGAGAGGTAGCAGGCGGGGGAGGAAAAAGTAGAGCAGGCGGGGGAGGAGGAAGCCCGCGAGAGGAAGAGGGGGTGGTTGTTGGAGGAGGCTGCCGGGAGGCTTCACAAGCGATGCTGCGAGTGGAGAAAGCCGCTGGGGGCGCTGGGGGTGGTGCGTGGAGGAGAGGGAGGCCGTTGCTAGAGAAGGCGGCCGAGAGGCTTCGTAGGCGGCGCATGGAGGAGAGGGAGGCCGCCATAGGCTCTGCGGGTGGAGGAGGTAGAGGCACGCCGAGGAGGGAGAGGAGGGGGGAGAGGATATGGAGGGAGAAGAAGAAGGAGGAGAAGAAGAAGAAGTGGAAGGAGAAGAAGAAGAAGTGGAAGGAGAAGAAGAAGAAGGGGGAGGAGGAAAAAAGAAAGAAGAAGAGGAGGAAGGGGAAGAACAAGCAGGAGAGGAAGAAAGAAGGGGAGGAGGAAGGGGAGGGAAGAGGAGGAGGAGGGAGGAGAACTGAAACGCAATGGCAGGTATGTGGATATGTGTTTTTCTTTTTTTTTTCTTTTTCATTTTTCTTGTTTTTTTTTCTCTCTTTTTCTGTAAAAATGTGGATTTTCCTTTGTGATTTAAGTGTGTGTGTTTTTTTTTTCCTTCTTCTTTTTTTTTGTTTAGTTTTTTAATTTTTTTTAAAAAAATTGTGTGGATAGTTTATTTATATGTTTTTTTCTCTTTTTATATTAAATTTTAAAAAAAAAGAAATAATAAAAGAAAAGAACACATCCCCGGCCCGTGCGCATGCGTGGGTAGGGGTAAAAAAATTTGCAATGATGGGGTCAAACGGACAGGGACAGGGACGCGCGAGCCACGGACACCACGGGGCATCCCAAGGTGAGTAAAACCAAAAATAGGCGCGTTCACGCGCGAGGTGAGAAACATGGTTAACGGGAAAAATAAAGAAATTTTAATAAAAGCCAAACCGTTTGTCAGGTCAAAAATCCATAAAAAGAAAAAATTGGCCGGGAGACAAGGGGAAAATGTTGGAAACATGCAACATGGGTTCTGGGGCAAAATCAGGGTGTTCACATGGGAAAACACAAAAAATAAACCCCAAAACACATACGGGCATTAATATCAGAAAATCCGCTCATCGGAATGAAGTACGGAAAGAAGGAAAAGTGTGCAGAACATTCGATAACCTACCACAAGAAAACATGGTTTCGAGCGAGGTAGGACGCGTTCACATGGAAAAAATCCCAAAAATGGGCATGAAAATGAACTCGAAAATTAATATGGGAAAAACCATGCGTCGGAATAGTAGGCATTAAAAAGGAAAAATGTCCGAAAGAAAGGAATTCACAGGACTCGTGCATCAAAACTCAGTTTGGGGAAAATTAAGATGAGTTCATGTGAAAAAAACACGAAAAATGCATTAAAAAATGCTCGAAAAAATTAATAACTAAAAATTCGACAGTCAGAAAAGGGGGGAGGGAAAAGGAAAAAGTGGAGGAAAGGCTGGAAGGACACAGCTGCCAAATCCCATGTAGAGAGTCCTATCCATTATTTTATCTCTCACACATGTACTGTGTGTGGAGGATTTAAGACTAGAGCCTTGATAAAGAAATAGGGTATCTTTAAGCTCCTACAAGGAAATCACATGTCACCATAGGCAATAGGCAAGACGTTGCAAGTTGTATAGGGATTTAGAGGTCATTTATAAGACATACACAAGTATTGCACCATCAGGGAAAAATAAAGTCACGGCATAGATGCATGATTAGAACAGTGTGTATGCATGGGGGTATGCAACATAGACGCGCAGGGACGCGTCCCCACACTTAAGACCTTAACAGGAAGGTTAAACCAAACTTCAAAGAATTGGTACCTCACATCAGACCAACCACGACGTCCCCACACTAAAAACATGACCAATATTGAGAACCAGAAGGCCTAGGGTTAGAAAAACTTGGCCCATATTGCCGAGAAGGAATGTCGACTATCGAGGTTGCATCTTGTATCGTTGTCGGCTGCTGCAGGAGGTAACAAAGTATCTTCACAATACACGTCCTTCGTCCTTCGTGGCAGGGATTATGCGGCAGCACCAAGGGAAGTAGCTGGTTGAAGGAATCACAAGAAATTCGTCGATGACGAGGGATATGACACTCAACTCACGATCACTCAAATGGATTGAAAGAGCACGCACTCGCCCCATGACTAATATCACCCAAAGAAATCAAGATGAAACCCCTAGCTCACACCCGATTTAGAAATCGACAAAGGAATGATACAGAGGGAGTATGCCAGGGTGCACAATTGATGGTGCAACAGTGCGTTCAACCCGTCTGGCATAGGTGCAAGGAGAAAGGCCAGTGAGCCTTGTAGTGCAGTGCATAGAAAAAAGTGGTTTGTCCTGTGTTGGTGGTAGAAACCCAACCCATGGGTGCATAGGGAAATAGGAACGTACCTTACTCCAACGATCGTAACGTCCCTCAATCCTCACCTCTCGGTAATTGATTGAAGAAACACCACTCACACTCAGCCCACTCTCTGTCTCACACTCCATTGAAAGATATAGAGGGAAGCCCTTTCCTGAAACCCATTGACATAATCCTCACAGTCACTGGTGTAGAGGTTGTATGCCTTGTGCGGATTTGATGGTGCAACTGTGCATCCCGCCCTGTGCCGGCATACAGTGTAAGAAGGAAGACCAGGGAGCCTTGTAGTGCAGTGCACAGGAACAGATCGTGTATTGTGCATTGAGAGGCCCATCCTGTGAATGCAACACTCTGTTCACACATCTCACCTCTCATTCAATTTGAAGGGAAAGACTGGTCACTCACCCTACCCTCTGGCTCACGCTGTGTTGGAAGATACAGAGGGCAGCCCATACTCACATCCCCATCCTGTTAGGATGAAAGCTCACATCACTTCAGGTGTTGGTGATGAAGATTATGTCGACTGTTGTTGTCGTCAGGATCTTGAGGACAAGGCGTACCCAAGGAGGCAGCCTACAAATCTCATACTTCAATGACTTGTAAGAAGAGTGGTCTGTTAAGAAGGGCAGACGGACTGATATTGCAGAGACAGCACACCAAGGGAGGTGGCTTCAGATTGCTTGCTAAAAAGGTTCTGCTGGTGAATCAGCTATCCTGAACTGCAGGGTATTACCACCTTTTCCAGAGTCAACTTCTCGTCCAAGGGTGTTTCCACCTTTTCTTGGAACGAGGCCTGTTATGACAGGGAATTTCTTCCTTTTCTCCCATAACAATTTTGTTGTTGTTTTTTTTTTCTTATTTTCTTTTCTTTTCTTTTTCCCTTTTTTTTCTTTTTTTTTTTCATTAAGAAAGAGAATGCTAGAAATACCATATGTTAGGACCAACCTCGCCACCGTTGTTGGATCAGACGAGAAGAGAACAATGTCAGTTTGAGATGTTTCTATGAGGGGGTAGTAGAACGAGACCGCTTCATGAGGAGAATCATAATGGCTATCAGAAGCACGACAAGAAGGACAGTGCGATGCCCAAGAGGGAAGGGGTAGGTTGACTGTGATTGTCAAGATCCCTAGGGAGGGAAGTACTTCTTCAGGCGATAGCCATTGATCAGGAAAGGATCATCAAAGGCATCAACGGTCTGCACCTGAATAGAGCGGTTAGGATTGACGGCCAGTACCTTGTACGGGCCCATCCACCATTGTTGAAGCTTGCCACAAAACTTGCCAAATCTTGAATCATAGGCTAGGACAAGATCACCTTCTTTGAACTCCTTGTGCTTGATGAAACTATCATGATAGGCCTTGCGTCACTCTTGAGTGGTTTCCATGCACTGTAAGGCCATCCACCATATCTCATCGAAGCATTCCAAGTGCAAGAGACGGCGTTGCAGTGACTCACTATCTCCCAAGCGTTCTTTAACTGCCACTCACAAAGAGGGCAATTCCAGCTCAACAGGAAAGACAGCTTCTGTAGCATACACTAGCTAGAAAGAGGTCTATCCTGTTGCTGCCTTATGAGAGGTTTTGTATGCCCAAAGGGCCTCTGTAAGTCGATCATCCCAGTCGTGACGATGTGCGGCAATTGTTCTTGTCGGAATTGAGCAAAGGATGCGATTGGTGACTTCAACTTGGCCATTGGCTTTGGGGTAATAAGGAGTGGACTTACGATGGCGGATCTTATACAGTTCCGTCAGCTCCTCCATGATTTTGTTAAGGAAATGAGTACCTCTGTCACTTACCAGCTCAAGGGGACTGCCAAAATGGGTGATGATATTCTCGTACATGAATAGGGCTACACTGTTACCATCATCCCGCTTCAAGGCTTTAGCTTCACACCACTTTGTGACATAATCTGTACATACTAAGATGTATCTGTTCTGCTTCCGTCTAGTGGGTGGATCAATGGGACCCACAAAATCAATCCCCCACTTCTCAAATGGATTTAGGGGGAGAATGGGTTGAAGTGGCATAGCACTTGTTTTGGTGGGTTTTCCCATTCGCTGATAAGCATCACATCTCTTGCAGTAGTTATATGCATCCTTGTGGAGAGTCGGCCACCAGTATCCTGCTAATAGAGCCTTCCTGGCTGTTGCTTCTCCTGCAAAGTGTCCACCACATGGTTCGTCATGGTATGCTTTCAATACTATGCCGATTTCATCCCCTGCAACACATCTTCGCAGCACTTCATCTTTTCCTTTCTTTTACAGTGCACCGCCTAGCAAAGTGTAGGGGACTGATTCCAACAGAAGCTTCTTCTTCTCACAGCTTGAGATGCTAGGAGGATACTGTTGAGTTTGGCTATGTTTGCATACTAGGGAGTAACTGTTTCAACTAGAAACAAGGAAGCATCAGGAAGGTGTGGATCATCCTGTTCCTCTTCTTCTGGTTGAGGGATCTGTGTGACAAATGATCGGCTAGGACATGGGAACGGCCAGGCTTAGTGACCACTTCAAACTCAAACTCCTGGAATAGGAGCAACCATCTCATCGGTCGTCCTTTAATATCTGCTTTGCTCATCAGGAGAAGGACAGGGCTTCATGATCCACATAGAACTTGAAATGCATTGACAATAGATAGTGTCGAAACTTCTCTAGTGCAAACACCATTGCCAAGCACTCAAGCTCTGTCAGTGTATAGTTCCATTCCCTATCAGTGACCTTTCGGCTTGCATAATATATCGGTTGATCTAATTTAGAGGGGCCCTTTTGACATAGGACAGCACCTAGCCCTTCAATTGATGCATTGGTGTGCGCGTGGAACTTCGTCATCTAATTAGGTGCTTGGATCAGGCACTGTTTTAGGGTATTAAAGGCTTTTTCACAATCATCCGTCCAAAGGAAATCAGCTTCTTTCCTTAGGAGCTTGTGCAGAGGGGCTGCCTTGGTTGCAAAATGTGCAATAAATCTCCTGTAGTAGGCCACATGGCCAAGAAATCCTCTTAATTGCTTGAGGTTTGTTGGTGCTGTTAAAGCGACAATCTTTTCAATCTTTGCTAGGTATGTTGCAATCCCTTGTGCAGAGACAATATGGCCCAACAGAACTCCTAAGGAGACACCAAAGACACATTTGTCGGGGTTGAGAGAAATCCTATACTCTCGGCATCTGTCAAAACATTGCTCTAGGTGTCCCCAGTGCTCACGGATCAAACTATAGACACAAAAGTCATCAAGATACACCTCTATGAAATCATGCAGATGATTTTGGAAGGCAGCCATCATTACTCATTGGAAGGTGGGAGGAGCGTTATAGAGCCCAAATGGCATCACTCTGTAGGCATAGGTCTCCCATTCTGTGGTGAAGGTTGTTTTAGATTGGTCCTCTTTTGCAATTTGGACTTGGTTATATCCACTAAATCCATCCAAGAGGGAATACAACTCATGGCCTGCCACTGTATCCAACAGTTGGTATGTAAAAGGGATAGGGAAATGATCCTTCTTTGTCTTTGAATTGAGCTTTTGAAAGTTGACACATATTCGAAGTTTCCCGTTCCTCTTGGGTACTACCACAATGGGCGAAACCCATTCACTGTTAGCCATGGGATAGATGAACTCTGCTTCAAGAAGTTTCAATAATTTGGCCTTCACTAGAGTAGAGTAATTAGGATTCATTTGCCTTTGTCTTTGCCTTACAGGTTTGGCATCAGGCTCTAGGTCAATGTGATGGTGGCATACTGTGGGATCAATCCCCTTTAGGTCTTTGTATGACCAAGCGAACACATCTAAGGTCTCTTTGAGTAGGTCTCGCATGACCACTAATTTTTCTTCTGGAAGATTGAGACCCACTTTCAGGTGACGTTCAGTACCGTCAGCATCCAAGAACGCTACTTGTCTTTCACCTTCCACTTCGCGGATAAATGTCCCACGGATTGCTTTTGGATAGAGGTCTAACTCTTTCAAGAGAGTAGTATCCTCGTCTGATGTTCCACTAGAACCACTGTCCTTCTTCTGAACAGATGACTCATTTGTCGGTTGAGGTTGCTGGA
This sequence comes from Lygodium microphyllum, assembly GCF_053477565.2. NCBI lineage: Eukaryota > Viridiplantae > Streptophyta > Polypodiopsida > Schizaeales > Lygodiaceae > Lygodium > Lygodium microphyllum. The sequence continues at coordinate 66,751,257 of NC_141162.1, forward strand.
AGGGGATCAGAGCTTTGTTCGCTTCGATGTGAGTGGTGATATCTTCTGGACTTAGGGATTCATCTTCAGAGGATGCATCTACGAATGTCACATAGCACGGACCTGCTAGAGGCCAAGACTTTGGCGGCTCTAGCTTCTGTTGGCAGGGGGCATTATCATCATCTTTTCTTTGGACTGAACAGTTAGGGCGACAGGAGCAAGTGGTGAACTTAATCTTTATGCTTTTAATCCACTGCTTATACGAATTCTGCATACTTTGTGGTCCATTGGTCAACTCAAACGGCACCATGGTCATTCCATCCAACACCTTGAGATCTACAGCCTTTTGAGGTCTCTATAGGGACATCAACAAGATCATCCTCTATCAGAGGGAATTATTCATCTGCACTTTCATAACCTGCTTCGTTTTCTTTTTCATCATTTTCATCCTCTTCCTCTAGAGGCTCTTTCTCTGCTTCAATAGAGGCTCTGTAGGAGAAGAACAGATCTTCTGCCTCTGCATGTGCTTTTGCTTCTCTCACGGCTTTTGACTCTACTTCTAGCTCTAGCTCTGGCTTTGGCTCTATATTTGTTACTGTTTCTGTATCCGCTCTGTCTCTGTTCTGTAGCCGCTCTGTATCTACTTTGTCTTTGTACTGTACTGTCTCTGCTCTGTCTCTGTGACCATGTAACAGGGAAAATAGTACATCCATGCTTCTATTTCACTGTCAAAGGTGATTTTAGAAGTTGATTCTAGTTGAGGCAGGAGGTATTCTCCCATGGACAAGGATTTTGCTTCCCTTGGCAGTTGGCTTACAGTGCCCACTGTTAGGGACCGTGCCTCTGTTTTCTTAGGAAATATGTACTTAACAGCCTCTTCAGCTCCTGATGTACCATCTGTTACCTCGTTAGAGGATTCATTTATGACTTCAATGGATGTGGATCCATTGCCTTTTTGCAATCCATACAGCTTTAACATCGCTTTGTTGGGTCCTCTGCCTAGGGTTAGGGTTCCTTTGAACCAATCTGTCTTGGCTCTTGCTTCAAAAAGCCAAGGTCTTCCCAACAGCAGAGGGTACGAGGTCCCATAAGAATTTGGTTTGACCACCAGATATGTCAGCCAATAATCTCTTCCTACAAGGGTTGTTTTTACGTATGGGAGGATATCCAATGGTTTGACTCTGTTTTCATCTGCCAATCTGATAAGCCAATGTGTAGGTTGAATTCCTTGCAACCCTAAGTCCTTCATTGTGACATCCGTCATTATGTTTACTGAGGAGCCTCCATCAATCAATGCATCTGAAATGAAGCATCCTTCTATCCATACACTAATCTCTAGGGTTCCAGGATCTAGGAAGGCATTAGCCACATCGACTTCCTTTACAGGCTCTGGGGCCTTATTGGTCTTGGTCGCTGTTGAAAGAGTGATCCTTAGTCCACGTCTTTTTGTCAGGATGCTTTTGAATCTCTTTCGGCAGCTGGGAGATAGCATCACCAACTGTCAGAATGTTAAGTTTGGTTTAAAAGTGTCTAGGTCTTTGACCAAGTCATAATCTTTGATACGATCCACAGGCTTCTCTAGCCTGCTGGGGAAGGGGGCTACACCCATTTTCATCTTTCATTTTTCTTCTAACAATTGCTGCATTGGCACTTCTTCTATTTCTGAAAGTGCTTCTGTCTCATCTATCTCATGGACCTCTGGTCTTGTCTCTAGGTCTGTCTCTGTAGCTCTCTGTGGCATTGTAGTGCTCTGTACTGCACTGTTCTGTTCTGTACTGCTATGTCCCTCTATAGGTAGGTTGAACTTCACAGTCTTGGCAGGAGAGTCATTTTCGTTTTGAACCACTGGTTCCTTCTTCTTGGTGCGTGTCATAGCGGCAACTTCCAACTCTACCAAATTGGAGGCAGGCTCTTGTACCTTCTGTTGGCTATCAGTGGCATTGGCCTTTACAGGGGCTGGACTGGGACAGTCCTTTGCAGTGTGGCTTTCTCCTTTGCATCGATTGTACAAGGGCTTGTAATCCACAAATCGTCTAGGGTTTGAACAATTTGGGGAGATATGTCCCTTTTCTCCACACCTATAACATTCCACCTCTGATCTCTGACCACCACTAAACTGTCATCCTCTATAACATTGAGAGGGAAACCTCCTTGGACCAAAATTAGGACCAAATTCCCTAGGCTTTGGTCCAATATCCTGTGTTATTATTTTGGATTCCAGCAAGTTGAATCTTGCATTTTCATCCTCCTGTCTTCGTTCATGCATCTCTTTCAGAGAGCAAATATTCTCTGTATGGTTCTTCCGCAAATACTAGGAATAGAAGGCTCCAGGAATGGTTGGTTTTCAGGTACATTTAGTGGCTAAATGTCTCGCTTGATGACACTTTTTGCACCATGTATTAGAGCCCATCACATCTCTTCGAGCTCCCACAGGAGTGGATATATTGGCAGTATTCACCTTCAGCGTCTGTAGCTGCTCTGTAATCACATCCAGAAGCTCTTTCTTGATACTTTTGCAGCTGAGTTGGATAAGTAGTCCTTCAGATTTTCACCTCCTGAAGTACTTGTAGTAGGGTTTTTGGAAGCTTCTGTAATTACTACATAAATTGGTTGGGTTGATCCAGAAGGTCCTCTGTTCTGACTCTGATTCAGAGCTCTTGTTGAGACTTGGGGTTGTTGATTCCAGTTGGTAGGGTTCCACTGCTGTTGATTCGCCATTGGAGGAACTATTTGAGGCCACTATTGTTGTGGTTGAACCATCATTTGAGGCACTATCATTTGCGGGGACCACAGTGGATTAGGTGCATTATACTGTGGCACTGTTTGCATTTAGGGATAGGGGTAGAGAACTGTCCCTAGGACTGCATTTGGTGGGTATACCATTCCAGGCATGGGAGGAGGTAAAACTCCTCTTCCTGGAGTCATTGACAGCCTTGCTTCAACTTCGTCATACAATCTTGCACCTTCCACTGCAGCTTGCAGATTGACGGGTCTTCTCAATTCTACGAACTTGCAAACTTCTGGTTTTTGGCCCCTGAGAAACACTCCTTTTTGGATTCCTTCGTCCAAATGATGGTTAGTCCATCTCTTCAGGATGGATTCCATTCGCGAGACATAAGCTTCTACTCTTTCTCCAGAGGACTGACTTAGGTTCATGAACTCCTTCCTCATCTACTCTTCAAAACCTTCACGCTTGAATTTAGTGAGGAAGGCCAACTTCAGGTCGTCCCATGTGCCAAAAGTTCCTGCTACTTATCTCTCATACCACTGAAACGCCGCGCGTTTGAAAGTGGCAAGGAATATCGCTAACCAATTCTTAGGGGTTCTGGTATTGTTAACCACACATACTACCATGAATTCTACTACATGAAGATCAGGGTCTTCATTGTACTCTCCCTTAAAAACTTGCAATGGGACTACATTTGCTAGCCTCTCATCAATATTTCCAGGACGAATCTGACTAGGAAGGGGACCTTGAGTCGCCATGGGGACTTCTATAAAGAGTGCTTTTAGGGCGTCAAAGAAGGCTTCTGCTGCAAACTTGTTCTCAGCTTTGATTTTTGCCTTCTCTTGTTTCACGTACCTCCGGACTCGTTTCAATGCTTGCCTCTTTATTGTGTCATTCATCAAGGGATTGGCTTCAACCAGTTGGTCTGGACTCAACAGGATAGTATTAGAGGGGGCTTCAGTCTCTGATGGATTCTCTAGCCAACATCTCTTCTACTTCCTTCTTCTCAACATCTCTGAATTCAGCTTTCAAACCACTACAGAGGGGAAGATATTCTATTCTGAAAGTATCAAAACTCATTCTTCTTAGGATCGTTGTTGCGTCATTATAATAATGCCAGCTTCTGAGGGTTTCAATAGTTTATGTTGTTAAAAACACTCTCTCTACCAACTTCCAGTGGGTTGCTAATTGGACAAACAAAAGATTGTCAGTGTACCAAGCATCCCATGTATCTTGCTATTGAGCATCCACAAACAAATTCCAACTGTTTTCCTTCTTGTCTTCGTGAACCTCCATAGACCAAGACTCCTAAAGCTTCTTCACAATCTCCTACTTGATAATGTCTGGAAACTTCTCAATGAATGCCAAATCTTCCATGGATGGTCATTCTCTCTTTTTCTACTCTTCAGTTTGTTCCCAAACAGTTTGCCACTAAGATGCAAGTTTCTGCTGCTTCAACAGGAAGAGGAAACAGTCCACCACATAGAGCATGCATCATGATGGTGATATGTTACCGCCATTGTGGGATGAACTTCTTGTGGAAAGTGGATTTGATTATGAGAACTTCCAACTCTTAAGTGGAAGAAGGAACTTTGCAAACATCCATTGAATTCTCCTCTTCTTGGCAATTCCATTTCCTTCATTTTCAGCCTCTTCTGGTGCTTGTTGATGGCAAGTTTCCCCGGCTGCACACCAAAAACATGGAGCCCGAAGAGGAAGACCATGGAAAAGTTAATTATCTTGCAAGAAAATCTATCTTGTAACATCAACAAGCTTCTATTTAATTCTTTTGATCATCAAAACAGAGAAAACAACAATTCTTCACGCAGCATCATAGTAGATTTCTCTCACAGATTTGATAGAATCAACCATAATTCTCAACATCTTCATAGAATTCTTCAATATAGCAAAGAAAAAAAAGGAATACACCATCTTTGAATGGAAATAAATCACATATTATTCTTCTTCAATGTCTTCATAGTTCTCTCTCTCAATCTCTCATATACAGTTACACTGTTTTGATAGAAATTGGCTATCTCTGGCTCTCTCTCTCTCTCTCTCTCTCTCTCTCTCTCTCTCTTTCTCTCTCTCTCTCTCTCTCTCTCTCTCTCTCTCTCTCTCTCTATCAATAGTAAATCATATCCTCACTACAATGCTCTCATAATAACCCTCAATAATCCTTCTTAGGTCATGGATGCACCTCCCAAGAGGTATGTCTAATATGAAGAGTCACCAGAGCCACTACAGTGTCTTTTCACAGCTCACTACTGTCATTGTCACTTAGTATTCTCTTCAGTCTTCAGCAGCTACTTCTTCCATTTGTTTTAGCTCTTTTGAAATTAGATTCATCATTTCCAAAGGTTAGAAAACTTTCCCAAAGTCACACATACATTCTACAGAATGCTTACAGAAGGTCTATAGAACAGTCATAGTACAGCACTAGAACAACTACAGTATAGTTATAGTACAGAGATAGAGCAGAGATAGAGGGTCTACAAAAGGTCATCAGAACCTCATAACTCATGCTCAAACCATTCCAAACTATCAAAAACTATTCAATAAGGTTTCAAAATATCTCAATCTTCATCAATCATCAATCCATGCTTCATATAGAAGAAAATCAGAACAAAACAGAAGCTATACAGAAGGTATACAGAACCAATCAGAACCTATCAGAACATCACAGAACCTCATATCTCCACTAAGAATCATCATGAACTTTCAAAACATAATCCATATCATCCAAAAAACTCTCAAATACTCCCATTAACAACCATACATCACTCTAAATCCATCAAATATCAAACATTCAGTCCTCAAAAACAACAAAACGTAAAATATCCTTCCTTAATTAATCCAATTAAAATTCAAGCACAATCAAACTAATCAGTCCTAATATCATATTCTAGAAAAACATTCCTTTATTCCCATGGTAACTTTTCATTACAGACCCATGCCATGCATTTGCCATCAATACAAGCCTTGGAATATTTATTCAAATCACAATGCAACAATCCTTTGATTGAAAGAAAAACATTTAGGGTGTTGTTCAATCAACCAACAAAACTAATTGTATTTTTCCCAAACAATACAATAATAGACGCGACAATAATTTCATCGCATATTCACTCTTCCCCTTGGGGCCAAAGAGTAGAATTTATTTAATATTCCCTCCTTTAGCCTAAGGCATATGCTAAAGGTTTCAATACTATACATGACGTAAGTCCTATCATTCCAATGCAAATTAATAAATCTAGCAAAAGCATTTATGCCTCTTCTCTAAGTGACAATTATCTTTTAGCATTTTTCTACTATGCAACATTTTTTTTCTTGGCTTTATCTTCCTTTCTCCTAAGGCAAGGAATCGCATGTCATCGATGTAAAGTTTACATAATCTCTCCCATGTATGTACCGTGTATATGCATTTGCAAACTTTAAACAATATTATCCTCGGTAAAGACTAATCAAAGACTCATCGATGCTCAATACTTTAGTGTCCCATATGTTTCTTATGCTATGCATGGATTCATCACATAGCAACTAGGTGCAATTTAACTCCCTTTGATACAAGCACTTCACAAACTTCATCTTTGAATATTTGAGATGCGATTTATCCTTTTCAATGACCTATTCTAGCACCACAAGGTACGGAGCCTAATGTATCTCTTGTGAGCATTAAAACAAGCATCTATCAATTTGAAAATACATTACTTACGACCGGTACCACAATTGGATTGACAGTGATGCCTTCACCCGAAGCTCTGTTGCTGGTTGTAGGATTGTCATCCACACGCAACATTCCTCGCTTGGAGGCCATCGTCCACAAGTAGACTCAAGAGATTAAGAAGGTGGAATAGATTTGAGATGGGAGAGCGAAAGAGAAGATGGTTAAATCGAGGATCGAGATAGAGGAAAATTGTGCAGCCTCTCGGGGTAACTCTTCTCTCTCTTTCTCTCTCTCTCTCTCTCTCTCAATCTCTTGGAGGGGTATACTCTCTCTCTCCCTCTCTCTTGCAGCCTTTTGGGGTTTCCTTATGCCCTCTTGTGCCTCCCCATGCCTCATATTTATAATGAATTAGAGAGGAGGGGATAAGTCTGAGAACAAGAGTGGAGGGGCTCTTAGAAGACTCAGTGATCTGATGCTCAGATCATAAATCCGATGGTTGCATTGGCTCCAAAAGGGGAGTAAAACCCCAAGATACTAGACACTTGGTTAGAAATCTCTTAGTTCACTCCTTCTTCTTTTCTCTATTCGAAGTGTTGTCTACTACCTGTAGACTACGATCGCGGCATGTGCGATTTCACAAATCACTTTTCTTTATTTTTCTTTTTATAAATTCTCCAAAACTAACTAAAACATCACTTGTCTTTTCTTTTAAATGAATTTTAGTTCTATCTTTTTAGGATAATATGTAAAATATAATAGTTTTTTTTCTCCCAAGAATCTAATATTTTTGGACCACTCAAACTATACACATTAATACTAGTGATTAATATGGCTCATAAGTCCTGTTCACATTGTACTTTTTGTGAAGGGTGGCTACAATCCTTATCAATCCGTGAAAAATGTCAGATTTATGACTCTCGATTTTTTTAAATATATTTTTAATTGAATGAAAATTATCAGCTATTAATGCTAGTCAGTTTTTACCTTAGTTAGTAATCTTACTAACTTATTAACTGACTAACTAACTTTCAAACTAATCAACTAACTTTTATTGCGTGGAAATATTACATCCTCCCCCCTTAGAGAAATCGAGATGTCCTCATCTCGAGAGAAACTGGGGAAGACAAGCACTAATGGGGCTTATGACCTGTGGATTAAGACCCACCATGCATCCACTGCGCTACTCTTAATGTTTCAAGTAGTGCACTCATATTATTCGAATTAACCATAGGTACAAGAGTAGGATTTATTCTCAATTGTGTTACATGTCAATTAAGCTTCTAGGGATTTTTGTCCTCCTAATAAGGTTTAGTGGGCTCTATATCTTCGTCTTTATCTGATTCGTTTATATATCCATAGACTGCACCTGTGTAGCTTCGTTTTCTTGGAGGCTCAATGTCTTCTGGACTTAGATCAGGGCAGTCTGCTTGGATGTGTCCTAGCTCATTACAATGGAAGCATTGACGGTAGGGACATCTCCTACTGATGTGCCCTATCTCTCTGCACGTATAGCATCTCTTATCATGATCTCCATAGTCATCATGCTACAATTGCCCGATTTTAGTTCTTGGACAATTGGATTCACTCGGAGTAAAGAGTCTTGCAAGTCCGTTGGACGCATTGCTTCAAGACGGTGGTTCAGAGGAGTGTTCAGGCCATGGCAAAACTTGGATACTTGCTGTGCAATATCCATAGGTGGTGCATGTTTTAGTAGGATTACAAACTTTGAGTAGTAAGCTTCCAGGGTTAATTCTAGCTACTTGAGCTTGAATAATTCATTCATCTTCAAGGTCTGGTAGGTTGGCAGAAGGTATCGTCCGCATACAACATCTTTCAACTGAGTCCATGTAACAGCGGCTTCAGAAATACCTTGATCTTTGCACCATTGCTTCCACCATAATCGAGCCTAGCCAACTAACTTAAGTTTTCCAATCATTGCTTGATTCATGGAGGCAGTTCCCAAAGCAGAGAAATAGCCATCCATCGTCTCAATCCATATCTCCGCTTCTGTTGCGACGTCTAACCCTTCTCCATCAAACTCAGGTGCCTTAATTTTATTGAGAAGAAATTTCTTCTCTTACATGTCAGCATTCGTGGGTGCAGAAGGTGCCTGACAATCAAGCCATACCACTCAGGTTATTTCTTTTTAGGATACGTCTATGAACCAAACATTAATCAATCATGTATCATCATGAAGTTTCGCTCTGATACCAACTGTAACATGTCCGCTTGACCACTTGTGGGACACGTCTTAGCAGCCCATCGGAAGGGGAGTCTAGAAAGTGCCACCCGGCACTCACAAGGAATGTCACACAGTTTGTGATCTAGGTCTTCCCGATTCTACCCTGAAGCGGAAGTATCCGGCCGTTCCCACTTAGGACCAACCTGAAGTCAGGGTTTCTTTCCTATCAGCAAGGTCTCTAGGAAGTAGCTAGCGTCAAGCTCTAGAGAACCCACTTTGAGTAGGAACAACAGAGTCGAAGCAGATTTATGCTGCACTTGGTTCATAGAGAATGGGAAACGAGAGGGATGCACCACTCAACCTCTCTGCTCGTAGGGCATAGTCCCATTCCGGTCCCCTAAAACGGCATGAATCAGATTCTAACTTAACAATACCTAAAGTCATTTGATTGTAAATCCTTGTGAGAAGCCTCCCAGTTCTCTAGGACCACCCAACCGTAGGATGGACTCATCGGGGGATTCCGTCCACTCGCTTCCCTTGATAGCTTTAGTTGTCTAATTAGGCCCTACCACATTTATTAGCGACATTTAAAATCAACTTCATTAATTAAGTCTTTTAGGGCATAGAGTTCGTACACGTAATTTACAACACATACACAAAAACAAAACAAGCAGTCCTTTTATCAAACAAGTTCCTTAACTTATCTTTAAGTTAATCTTTGTCTCTTGCCCATACATGAGAATTATGTATCCCTTCTGTCCAACAGAAGTACCCGGTCTAAGTCTCATGGCACCGAAATTTCCATCCTTTATCTAGAATAGGATCTTCCAACATCCCAAATGTTGGGCTCACGGGGATCTCACTCCATTCTGGACAGGCAAGGGGTGTCTAGAGCTCCCCCTAACCCACAAACGATCTTATAGTGAGATGCCATTTCCGTGGTTGGCCTTTTCACCACTCGACCATCGGCTTGTGAATCGAGCAGTGACCTCTCGGGATAATCTGTGATGTGATCTTGCAGATGATCCACGCGTGCAAAATATCCTTCCTTAATTAATCCAACTCAAATTCAAGCACAATCAAACCAATCAGTCCTAATATCATATTCTAGAAAAACATTTCTTTATTCCGATGGCAACTTTTCATTACAAACCCTTGCCATGCATTTGCCATCACCACAAGCCTTGGAATATTTATCCAAATCACAATGCAGCAATCCCTTGATTGAAAGAAAAACATTTAGGGTGTTGTTCAATCAACCAACAAAACTAATTGTATTTTTCCCAAATAACACAATAATAGACGCGACAATAATTCCACTACATATTCACTCTCCCCCTTGGGGCCAAAGAGTAGAATTTATTTAATATTCCCTCCTTTAGCCTAAGGCATATGCTAAAGGTTCCAATACTATACATGACGTAAGTCCTATCATTCCAATGCAAATTAATCAATCTAGCAAGAGCATTTATGCCTCTTCTCTAAGTGACAATTATCTTTTAGCATTTTCCTACTATGCAACATTTTTTTTCGTGGATTTATCTTCCTTTTTCCTAAGACAAGCAGTCCCATGTCATCGATGTAAAGTTTACATAATCTCTAACATGTATGTACCGTGTATATGCATTTGCAAACTTTAAACAATACTATCCTCGATAAAGATTAATCAAAGACTCATCGATGCTCAATACTTTAGTGTCCCATATGTTGCTTATGCTATGCATGGATTCATCACATAACAACTAGGTGCAATTTAACTCCCTTTGATACAAGCACTTCACAAACTTTATCTTTGAATATTTGAGATGCGATTTATCCTTTTCAACAACCTATTCTAGTGCCACAAGGTACAGAGCCTTATGTGTCTCTTGTGAGCATTAAAACAAGGATCTATCAATTTGAAAATACATTACTTACGACTGGTACCGCAATTGGATTGACAATGATGCCTTTGCCCGAAGCTCTCTTGTTGCTGGTTGTAGGATTGTCATCCACACGTGACTTTCCTCACTTGGAGGCCATCGTCCGCAAGTAGACTCAAGAGATTAAGAAGGTGGAATAGATTCGAGATGGGAGAGCGAAAGAGAAGATGGTTAAATTGAGGATCGTGATAGAGGAAAATTGTATAGCCTCTCGGGGTAACTCTTCTCTCTCTCTCTCTCTTTCTTTCTCTCTCTCTCTCTCTCTCTCAAGCTCTCTCTCACAATCTCTTGGAGGGATATACTCTCTCTCTCCCTCTCTCTTGCAACCTTTCGGGGTCTCCTTATGCCCTCTTGTGCCTCCCCATGCCTCATATTTATAATGAATTAGAGATGAGGGGATAAGTCTGAGAACAAGAGTGGAGGGGCTCTTAGAAGACTTAGTGATCTGATGCTCAGATCATAAATCCGATGGTTGCATTGGCTCCAAAAGGACGGTAAACCTCCAAGACACTTCCAAGACACTTGGTTAGAAAGCTCTTAGTTCACTCCTTCTTCTTTTCTCTGTTCAAAGTGTTGTGTACTGCCTATAGACTGCAATCGCGGCGCGCACAATTTCACAAATCACTTTTCTTTATTTTTCTTTTTATAAATTATCCAAAACTAACTAAAACATCACTTGTCTTTTCTTTTAAAGGACTTTTAGTTCTATCTTTTTAGGATAATATGTAAAATATAATAGTTTTTTTTCCCCCAAGAATCTAATATTTTTGGACCATTCAAACTATACACATTAATACTAGTGATTAATATGGCTCATAAGTCCCGTTCACATTGTACTTTTTGTGAAGGGTGGCTACGATCCTTATCAATCCGAGAAAAATGTCAGATTTATGACTCTCAATTTTTTAAATATATTTTTAATTAAATGAAAATTATTAGCTATTAATGCAAATCAGTTTTTACCTTAGTTAGTCTTTAGTTAGTAATCTTACTAACTTATTAATTGACTAACTAACTTTCGAACTAACCAACTAACTTTTATTGCGTGGAAATATTACAAAAGTCTATAGTTCTATACCTCGTCAAATCCAAAACTTGTTGTTTTCCCATTTTTTACGAACATCACTTTGAGCTTCTAGGATGAACTCATCTATATCTTGTACGTTTTGATTCAACTTCATTATTGCCACAAATTCTTTGATATCTCATTATGAGCTTTGGTTTTCTCTATTTGGTACTATATTTCATAATACTATTGCTCCATCTAAGGTCTCTCCTACAACATCATCTATTGCTACTATATTTCATAATACTATTGCTACTATTTGCTACTATATTTCATAATACTATTGCTTCAAAACCCACAATTTTTTCTCCATCTAAGGTCTGTCCTACAACATCATCTCCATGCTTTTCAAAATAAAAGAGCACTAGAGAATTTCATATGGCCTTTGCATGATTTGCACCAATTGAGATGTAATATTCAACCATGCATTAGAAACCTCCTACAAAAAATTTTGTTTTATCTCTTCTAATTTACCATTTATGATCAATGCTCTGTCTAACTTGACATCTATGTCATGAAGTGCTTGTTTTTCCATATACAACAGTGGATCCTAACTTTATAGAACCGTCTTTTTTTGAACTCGAAGCATCATTGTTTGTTCTACCACAACCTCTATTTCCTTTGCACACCTTCTCTACCAATCCCTCTATCTATTCTCAAAATACTTTCACAAAGTTTGTTCTACTACCACAGCCTCCATTTCCTTTGTAGATCTTCTCTGCCATTTCCTCTATCTATTCTCAAAATACTTTTGCAAACATCTTTGTATTTGCATTGTCCTAGAACAAGTAATCATTGACTACAATCTTAAGTGAAACTCCCTACCAATCTTCTAAAAGAAACATCCCCTAACCAACATCTTGGTTGATGCGATATAGAGTTGCATATCTGAGTTTAAACTTTCTTGGGTGCTTGCCTATCATAGAAGTATACATTACCACCAAATATCCTTATTGAATGATTTTTTTCTTAATATGATGTTACACCCAAGCCTTCTTCCTATATTGTATAATGCTTGAAACATATAATGTCATACTACAATCCTCTTCTAACTGTATTAACTACTCCAATAGACATAGGAAGGGAATCTTCTAGGGATAATTTATAGTATGTTGCTAGTGGAAAACTTAGAACCACAAAATCCATTGGAATAGTTGTTCCAACTTGTACATCATTTTGAAAGAGTTAAGAATGTAATCTTCTTGTAGGCAATCTGAATGCCCACAATATTGAATCTAATAGGACATTCCAATATTCTATATTCTCTTGCACAATCTTCTTTAGAATTCTCAATAAGATATTGTTAGAGCTTTTAGCTTGACCATTTTCTTGGAAGTGATATAGAATTGTTTTCTTATGCAAAACATATGCATATTAGTTAACTCTTCTATCACATGATTCAAAAATTGCATATCACTTATAAGCTCCATTGGACAACCAAACTTGATCATTATGTTTGAGTATAGGAATTTAGCTACATTCCTTGTTGTAGTATCTTGCAGTGCCTAACTTTCTACCCACTTCATGCACACCAAGATGTATCTATTTTGAGTGTGCTTAGTAGCTATCTTGATTGACCCTAGTATGAAAGCAATGCCCCATTTTTGGAATGGTTCCAATGGTAGCACTAGCTGATCTTATATCCAATCTCTTGATTGAGGCTAACCCTATTTTAAAGATATGATGCACTACCCATCATATTGATATGCATGCACCCTTCAATACTATTGGCCACCATAACTTGGCTTGAATCAGTTTTCTATTTGTAATTTCTCTATAAAAATTTCCATTTGAGATTCCTACATATGCTTCCCAAAGTACAATAGACTTGTCAAATTTAGGTACACATCTCATGAAAACTTAATCTAAGCCTTTCTTGTATATTGCACCATATATAACCTAAAGGGACCTACTGAGTGATGCTAACTTCATGCATTGGTTGCTAGTAAGATAACTTGGCAGAATCACTTTAGTGAGGAATTATTGTATCTGATCATAATATGAATTTAGATCAATTACTTAGGCTTCAAATTATTCAACATGAGGTGGTTGATTGGCATTTTATAATCCAATCCTTTGTGGTGTATGGCTCACTTATAATCCAATCCTTGCAAAAGTAACATCCATTGGGTAATTCTTCATGTATCTTGAGGCCTATTATATTAATATTGCCCCCACAACAACATCCAATCTACACAAACATTAAATGGCAAGTCATATTGTCGGGATTGCAATATTGGAGTTATTATAGCATCTTCTTTATCACCATAAATGCTTTGGTATAATCATTCATCCATGAAAAATGCATCCCCTTCTTTGTTTAAGTTGTAAAAGGTACACATAAATGGGATAAATACTTGAGATACTAACCATGTCAATCAATTTGTCTCGCAAAACCTCATTATTTTATGTATGTTTCTTAATACTTTAACCTTCTAGACATCATGAAATTTTCTTGGATCTATCGACATTGCTTCTTTTGATAATATATACCTTAGTAGTACTCATCTTTGCAGAGCAAATACTAACTTGAATGGATTGAGGGCATGCTAAACTTGTTGCATCTCTCAAAACACAACCTTAGATGCTACAAATGATCATCCCTTCTACCAAAGGCACAAAAGTCATATACGATGACTCTCATGAAGTTTTTCACATATGAATCAAATGTTTACTTCATTGCTTCCTAAATATTAGGTGGTCCAATGTCTTCAACCTAAAGTTCATGACCTTATTAACAAATGCTCCCCATTCAGTTATAGATGTTATTTTATCAAGGTCTTTTGGTGCCCTCGTTTGATTATAGCCTAAAAATTCATCCAAGAATCTGTACATGTGTCTAGCCACCTCATTGAGTAATGAATCTATGAATGAAATGGAAAAGGGATATATGATGGTTATTGCATTGATTTCTTCTCATCCATGCAAACCTTTATCTTGCCATTCTTGTTGGGCACCATCACAATTGGTCATAACCATATCGGCTCATTCAATGCTTTCAAAAATCCTACTCTTATCAATTTAGCAATGCCTTCTTTAATTTAGCATAGTTTGGAGTCATTTGATATCTCCTTTAAATAGTTATCTTAACATCCTTCTTCAAATTAATATGATGTTGACAGATTGATGGATCAAATCCCTTCATATCTAGGTATTTCAATTTAAATATATCTTAAAATTATTTACATAATTCCACTAACATATTTTCAATGTCCAAGTTAACCTCTTGAAGTTCATCATTAAAAACTTTGATTAGATTATTCAAATGTAGTTATACCTTTTCTTCGATTGAATTATAGATTTTTGACTCACCTTCTTCTATAATCCTTCATGTTTGAGCTCTTGCATAGTGATAGTCCTCACTTTCTAAATTATTTGATTGCAGTATCTTTTCTTGCACTTCTTGATTTTTTGATTCTTTAACTTCCTAGCATAGACATGAATTTATATTGTTCTAAAGAGGTCTTTATGTTGATTTTTGGTTTTTGAATCTACACTCCCAAATCCATGAATCTTGTGTATATGCTTCTCCTGATGCTTGAATTCCATATCCTTGCATGATATCTTCTATATTTATTTCAAAAGTTGGAATAACTGTGGGATTAATCTTAAAAAATAATCTTCCTCATCATCTGCTACTTCTTTTGCTAAATTAATTGTTTGAGAAATAACAAATCTACACTTCCGATTCAACAAAATCTTCGCACTGATAAAAATTTTTATTTCCATTTTCTGTTAGGAAAAGCTAACCATATCAACTTGCGTAATCCTACTTTATAATTTCCCATTTTAATTAGGATTTTCCCCAACAACATCAAATAAGATTCTTCATCCTCAAAAATATGAAAGCCACTTTAAAAAGTGGCACCCACTACTTTGATTTGTTGATTCTTTGAAATCCCTAATATTATAGTCTTATTTGATCTACTATTTTCTTATGAAGAGGGTCCAATGATAACTCAGCGGTTAGGTTGGCCAAATACAAATTTTCTAGAATGATATTAACTTTTGATCCTCCACTAATATTACATCATTTAAAACTTTCCCTACATATTCGACTTGTATGATAGAGACACTTGGCAATCTACCATCTCATGATGAATTGCAACAACTACTTGACAATCCAATGATATCTACTACCCAGTTACTTTATTTAATCTTTTGCTATTGACTTTGAATCATTGTCAAAAGCTTCTTCATTAACCATGAACTTAGGCCCAAAATATACTCCAATGTTAATTATAATGAGGTTTGGCTAAAGCCTAAAATAAATCTTAAGTTCCATTTACTTCCTATATTCTTGATGCTAGGAGGCATATTCCACGGTGGATTCCATGAGACCATGGTGGATATGATGGCAGGAGGCATATTCCATGGTGGATTCTGTGAGGTTTTACGGTGGATTCCATAAAAATACATTTATTTGCCGGGGCTCGTACAAAAGGTGGATTCCTTGTGTGAGAAGTTGACGAGAATGCTTGTCCTTTTCAGGTGTCATATTAATTTAATTGCACGTGGGTAACTCCATAATGGGTGATTCTGCAAAATACATATTTAAATTAATGGACATTTATGAGTTTAGAGTGCACTCATATTAAATTAAGGTTAGGACAAAGCTCCAACCTATTTATTTATTTTGTAGCTGAAGACTGCTAGGTATTCACTTTTTTCGGTTTAATTTTATTATTTTCTAACAATTGTGAATGCTTCAGTTGATGTGTAGAGTAAGCAACGATGGCATTGGGAAGCACTAGGCGATAGCATGTATTCAAATAACCTAGAAGAAATTATCATTTTTGATGGGCATGCATCTTATCATTAAAGGCGTGGCGCCAATATTCATTTAGGTGTGCTTATTTATTGAAGCACTTGACAAACATTTATTATTTTTATACACATAAACGCTCGGTTTAAGTATTTTAGTATTGGACATTGTATTTGGGCACAAGTTGACTTTTGGGACGCCCAACCGCTTTAATATTCTTTATTTGGACAAAAGCAAACACAAAAGCCAAAGCATACTAATTGTGAAATTGAGTTATTTTTTAGCTTTGAGATTAATAAATTTATAAATACATACCTTGTAAAGCGCTTTGTTGAGAGTGGAAAAAGACTGAATTTTTGATTGAGATCATCTCCAAGATCACATCGCGGATTATCCCGAGAGGGCACTGCTCAATTCATAGGCCGATGGTCAAGTGGTGAAAAGGCCAACCATGGAAATGGCATCTCACTCCTAGACCACTTGTGGGTCAGGTGGAGCTCTAGACACCCCTTGCCTGTCCAGAATGGAGTTGGAGATCCCCGTGAGCCCAACGTCTAGGATGTTGGAAGATCCTATTCTAGATAAATGATGGAAATTTTGGTGCCATGAGACTTGGATCGAGTACTTCTGTTGGACAGAAGGGATACATAATTCTCCTGTATGGATAGGAGACAAAGATTAACTTAAAGATAAGTTAAGGAACTTGTTTGATAAAAGGACTACTTGTTTTGTTTTTGTGTATGTGTTGTAAATAACGTGAACGAACTCTATTCCCCAAAAGGCTTAATTAATGAAGCTGATTTTAAATGTCGCTCATAAATGTGGTAGGGCCTAATTAGACAACTAAAGCTATCAAGGGAAGCGGGTGGATGGAATTCCTCGATGGGTCCATCCTATGGCTGGGTGGTCCCAGAGAAGTGGGAGGCTTCTCACAAGGTTTTACCGTCGGATGACTTTAGGTATTGTTAAGTTAGAACCCGATTCATGCCGTTTTAGAGGACTGGAATGAGACTATGCCCTACCGGCAGAGAGGTTGAGCGGTGCATCCCTCTCATTTCCCATTCTCTATGAACCAAGTGCAGCATAAATCTACTTTGACTCTATTGTTCCTACTCAAAGTGGGTCATCTGGAGCTCACACTAGCTACTTCCTAGAGACTTGACTGATAGAAAAGAAACCCTGACTTCAAGTCCGTCTTAAGTGGGAACGGTCGGATACTTCCGCTTCGGGGCAGACTCGGGAAGACCTAGATCGCAAACTGTGACATTCCTTGCGAGTGCCAGGTGGCACTTTTTAGACTCCCCTTCCGATGGGCTGCTAAGACGTGTCCCACAAGTTGTCAAACGAACACACTACAACTTTTTGGAGTAGAAGAGATGCAAGTGTAACAAAGTGCAGTTGAGTCTCAAGTAACATAGGCTATAATGATTTCACCCTATTATCTATGTTTCATTAGCTTTGATTACTTTCTTATGGAATTTACACTTCATTCTAGTTTAACTACTTACATAATATGCCACTTGAGTAATTCCATAAGAGGGTTGCAAGTACTCCTAGTACTACATCAAGATTTGCTTGATTTCTCATTGTAGCTCAATTCAGGATACAAGCCCTCAATAGGGCTTGACTAATAGTATGTAACCACGATATTATTTTTTATTAGATCAATGGTGGCTTTTGGATTCAAGTCTTTCAAACTCTGCACCATTCTAGCTCAAAAACAACATTCCATGATAATAAATTTTTGTATATCCCAAGAAATGTAACATGATATGGGTTCTTTATCAAGATTGTGTTAATATATGATATCATTAGATCTACATGCAAGATGTTGATGAGATTAAAATAGCCTTCACAACTAATCATGGGTTAAACCATTTCCTGCTGATGACATTTGGGCTCCCAATAATCCAACCACCTTCTAGAGTCTATTAAATAAGAATTCGTAGCCTTTTCTCTTTAAGTTTGTTCTAGTGTTCTTCAACGACATACTCATTTACACAAGAAATTGGAGAATTATTTATCACATGTAAGAAAGGTATTTAATGTGTCATAACACCATAGGCTCTATGTTAAGGAGAAAAGTGTTCATTCATGTAGATAGAGGTGGAATACTTAGGCCACATTGTTAGTAAGAAAGGGATCTAGGCTAGCCCTTTAGAAGGTGCAACGTGTCAGAGATTGGCTAACACCTACCACTACTACTTCTGTTAGAGGATTTCTTGGTCTATCATCATTCTCCTAGAGGTTCATAAAGGAGTATGCAACTATAGCAGCCCCTTTAATTGATAGGTTGAAAAACAAATATTTCTTTTGGGACACCCTTGCAAATAGAAGCTTCAACTAGTTAAAGGAACTCCTCACTTTTGCTCCTATTTTGGTATGCCTAAATTTTTCTAGGGATTTCACTATACGATGACATACTAGTGGTAGATGCAAAGGTGCTATATTGTTACAGAAGCATGGTATCATTACCTCTGAGAGTCGCAAGCTCATGAATAAAGAGATGGCTATGAATTTGTATTACCAAGAGATGTGGGCTATACTCTATGGGATTAAGAAGTGGAACCATTACTTGTATGGTAGTGGATTCAAGGTCAAGAGTGATCACAGGGTCCTTAACTGCTTTCTTACCTACTCAAACCTCACTTCTAAGTAGCACAGGTGGGTGGCTACCCTACAAAGTTATGATTTTGACATTACACATACAAAAATAAAGGATAATATAGTGTCTCATTATCTTTTTAGGATGTGGATATGTAAAGTTTTAGCCATAACTGAGATACATAGTGACTATGTTGAAGAGTTATAGGAGGCCTATCTTTTGGACAAAGAACTCATCCATACATTTTAGAAATTATAGCAAGGACTAATGGAGAAAAACTCATATTTTCAACTTAAGAATGGCCTCATCTAGGTCAATGGTAGAATTATTATTCCCTCTACATCTCAATTCAAGTTGAGCATTATACAAAAGAGGAATTCTTTGGACATTTTGGTGTGTTTAAAACCTATAATAGAATTAGCAAAATCTTTCACTATAAGGGATTGTGGAAAGATGTAAAGGATTATGTCGTGAAGTACATTCCATGCCAATAGAATAATGACAACACTCATAATATGGGTGATTTATTGTAATCATTACCTATTCTTGAAGGAAAGTGGATACATACAACCATGGATCTTATTACTAGCTTACCCACGAATGAAAAGGGATGGAATAAAATCTATATGGTGGTGGATAGACTCCCCAAGGTAGCCCATTTTCTTCCCACAAAGATATAGTTCACTACATCACATGTGGCTAGTTAGTTCATGGAGCATGTCTTCAAGTTACATGGATCAACACAAGTGATTGTGCATTGATAGGAATACAAAGTTCACAATTAACTTTTGGTCGGCATTCCCCTCCATGTATACTAGGTTGGCTCCTTCTACAACCTATCGTCACAGACTTATGGCCAGACAAAAAGGGTTAATAAGAGGTTAGAAACCTATCTTCAACATTTCCATCATGATGTGTAGCTTGTGTGGGACTCTTGGCTACACTTGGTTGAGTTTACTTATACCAACTCTACCCATGCCAATATTTGAGTTTATCCCTTTGAGGCCTTGTATGGCTATAAAGTGCCCCTTCTCACAATTTTTTTAGTGAGAATATAAACCTGAGAAATTAGAGAGGATGCAGATCCTTCTTCAATATAGTGCAAGGTGAATCTTAGGAAAGATAAGAAGAAAATGAAGATGTATGCTAATGAGAAGAATTATCCTATATTGAGTTCTAGAAAGGATAATTAGTTTTGCTAAAAGTATGCAAGTCTTGTTACTATACCTTGAAAGATGGTTCTAGCAACAAACTTACTCACAGGTTTTATGGACCATGTATGATTTCAAAGTGCATAGGAGACTTGGTATATAGATCAAAACTACCCTCTTCCATTAAGATTCATAATGCGTTTTAGATCAATCAACTCAAACCATTATGTGGCAGCCAAGTGGATACAGTAGATGAGCTACCTTCCATTGACAATGAAGGTCTCATATATTACATCCCTAAGGAGATTATAGGATAATGTGAGAAGAAGCTTCTCTCCACAAGTACTTGATTAACTGGAGAGGTTTGCTACTTGAATAGCTTCTTGGAGGCTTGATTCTATTTTGGATGAGTTTTGCTATTTAAGAATGCTTTAGTAGTGGCTGAAGTATAGCTCTAGATGGACCAATTTTGATGTAAATATTATTTAGATAGCGGCATGTTTTAGAATATTTTTTACCATTTCTAGTTTTCAACAAAGTGTCACCTAGATACTCCTAAAGTACTTTTTGAAAGCTACATTTTAATGTGTGGTATGGCCCTTTTACACTACTCTATGAGAGGAGTTATTACATTTTTTGTCCAATAGGGTCTAGTTTCTCCAACAAGTTATCTACTAATTGCAAGAATCTTTTCTTAAAGATTTAAAGGCTCAAATTCACTTTTGAAGGCATCCACATGGCATACATGGCAAATAATTCTATTTGTGTCTTTATTTCAATCAAAATATTTTAATTTTCTCATTCATTTTCTATTATTTGTACGGCTCTAAACAGAGTAATACTTTTTTGCCCATCCTTTTTAGCCATTTTGATCTTGCCTTTGTGAAAAAAACCTTTGAGAAGGGATGGACTATAAGAAGCTTGGAAGAGACAATAATTATAGATGGTTTATTAATAATAGCTTGTCATACTAGTATAGGTATATGAGGTATTGAGTCTTGTAATTTTAATCACTTTACATTATATATAATTACAGCTTCTTCATTTTACCTTCTTGTTCACAACTTTTATGGCTTCTCTCACCTCTCTTCTTGTCATTCATTTTCTCTCCTCTTTTCTCTCTCTTTTGCACTCCCTTACACTCACCTTTCAATACTCTTCTTCACGATGTTGTTCATACAAGTACATAACATCGACATATGCTTCTAGGGTTGCTAAGTATACCCTCAACAACATAGATGATTTTAAGAGCCAATGTATACTTTCATCTTATAAAATATGTGGCGGAACTTGTATTTTAGACTTTCGAAAGTATGGTGATTTGTTCTCTAAACCAAAGATATCCTACAATCCGTTGGTGAATATTTTTTATGAAAATAATAAAGTAATAAAAGGTTTAACGTGTTATTTTTTAACTCAAGATGGTAAAGTTTTCTTAATAATAATGTAGAAAAAACATTGAATGAAGGATAATTCAACCCCATGTTATTGCAAAGAAAATAATACAACTAAAGCAAGGTAAATCAAGTCAATACACATTGATTAAAGCTCAACTTTCCTATGAGAAAATACCTATAAATAATGTATTGATGAGCCACAATGCAACATTCACTTGGATTATCTATACAAAAGCTTCACATTAGGTTGATTACACAAAGAGCAACTTGATTATCTTAGGCTTGCCATCCATCAATACTAGGAACTTCACCATTTTCATGTAGTTTTGTCGATGATGATGATGATACTGATGTCAACCCTGTGTTGATATCCAATTGATTTCACCGAGTATTGATGACTGATATCCAATATGCCAAAGCTCAGTCATATGAAAAGTTCTCTACTGAGTACTAATGGGAAACATAAAATCTCATGCAAGTATCCAAGTTTGTACTTAACTTATTGCGCACGTTGTTTTTTAAAAATGCCATAACACTAAACATTGTTTCATCCTCCACAGATCCTAAAATTATTGTTTGAGCCAAGTCAACAAGTTGAAAATATTCAGGCATACGATCTTGGAGAACTTGACTCATGCTCTTGACTCATGCTCAACCTGTTCCATAATCGAGTAACTGCACCTGATTTTGTGGGCTCTACAAGTTCTATAAATTGATGCTACATGGTCTCTCCAAAGCATTATGATTGTTGTAAAAGTTCATCTCCATCTATTACTTGTAACATTTTCCCAAAGTGATATTTAAGAACATGAACTCTTTTCTTGAAATCTGCTTGAAGAGCACGCATGTATTGCTGATGGTTCCAAAATTGTGGATAAACTATTGACATTGCCTCCAATAGTTCATCTATTGGAAACCATTCTCTTATTTCTTGTGACACAGACCTTGCAACTTGTGCTAATGTGATTTTAATACTTTCCACTACATTATTAAATGTTTCCATCTTTATAAGCTGCCTTCTAACAAGCCGTCCTCGAACTCGCTTCCTAGAGACATAAAGATGTACCAACCTTCAATGTACTTTGATGCATACTAACCATCTATATTTATCTTTAAAAAGATCTTTCTAGGTTTTGATTGAAAATTCATGATCTCATGCCATCTTTTGAATCTCTCCTCGTGCAAAGGATGATTCATATCTGCATAAAAAGAATCTAATGCCAAGCATATCATCTTCTGAATATTTCTATATTCAGTACTCATACACATTGCTCTCTTTTCAGCAAGCTTCACAAAGGACATAAAGGTCCTCAAGTAGAGGAACAATTCCTATAAAACAAAGATACAAAATATTAGATATCAAACTAGGAAAAAAAAGTATAAACAGCATATTCACTCCAAAAACATTGAAATACCTATCAATGTCAGTAACATCTCTAAATATGTCAAAGCTATTAAAAGCTCTAGTGCCTTGTCAGTCGCCTTTGACTTCTAAGCTGCCAATCTATCCATGAGTCCTACTGAAGATGCGTACTCCTCTAATAATCTCCTAGATGGCAAGTACAAGCTGATCCACCTTATATTCACATGCTTTAATGATTTTCTACCTTGTGTTAAACCCTTTGCCATCTATTGGAACTTTAAATATCGTTTGGAACTCCTACAAAAAAAACTACTAGATGTATTGACCAACTGCTCCACCTTTGCAACACTATCAAGATCATCAATTATTTTATAGGCCAAGTTTATTCTATGTGCCATACAATGAATTCCTAACATGAAAGGCACTATAGAAGCTTGTATCCACACACAAATTCCTGAGTGATGGCCTTGCATAACTGTTGCTCCATCAACTCCCACACAAATTAGTTTTTTTTTGCAATCTTAGCCCTTGATAATTGCAACATACTCATCAAGCTTTCTTCAACTAAGAAGAATAGATTCTTTGCTGATGTGGCATCTTTTTGCATTTTGTTTATTGTAAGAAAATATGCATGAAGAACATGATTTTCCACAATATAAACAGTCATGCAAACCCAACTAGCATTATCTCTAGATGTGGCCTCATCTAGTGAGAGATAAAAATTTTGAGAAGATTTGATTTTTTCTCTCAAATCTTGCTTCACAAACTAACGCTTCTTCCAAATCCCATCCACTAGTGCATGACCAATGCGATTGTGGAAAATTATCAATAATAAATTATAACAAGAATTTCTTATGCTTGGGATAGTCCACTATTGGTCTTCCTCGCCTTATGATATAAAAAACAGTTTGCACATAAAAAAGCCATTACAATTTGATATTACACACAATATAAAACATATTATGAATATATTAATAATTATAAATGATAAAAAATACCTTCAATTGTAGGATTTTACTTTGCAACGTCTTATCTTGCACTTTTTCAACCATGTTGTTAATTGATAACTTCTCGCATTGTGCTTGCTCAAGCAAATGTTTCTCATATAGTCCTACATTCTTTAGATGTAGACACTCCTCAATAGACTTCCATCTTACTTGACTTACTTTTTGCCCATCAACAATAGTTTTTTCATATACCTTGCCTACATCTTCTCTATAGTGTCAATTTTGAGTTGAAGTGTGTAATCAGTTTCCTTTTTCCATGAGCAACTAATACATCGAGTCTTTTTTGGAGTAGAATCATCTATTGGTATAACTATCTCAATGAATGGAAATTTACTAACCCAATCTAGCTGAAATGTACACTTTGCAAAGCTCCAAATTCTTTTATTTTTCTTAGCTTCTGTGATTTTCAAGGAACTTGACATCTCTTCTTTATTTGTTTGTATAGGTTGTCATGGGGCATTTTGTATAGTTGGTGTAACTTGTGTTTCAACTACCCCAACACTTAGTGGCACAAATTTGTTGATCTCTTGCTATTTGATATGGTGTTTCAATCTCACTATTTTCTTCATTTCCAAGAATAGACGTCTCTGGTTGATTTGTTGGTGTCTATGAATCATTAATAACATTTGTGATTGCAGGGTATTTAATGGATGGCTGAAAAATGTTGCAATATCTCCCTTTGAAACCTCACAAATTTTTTGTTTCTTTAATGGATGGCCAAAAAATGCTACAATATCTCCCTTTTAAACATCACAATTTTTTTGTATCTTTAATCTACCCATGCCTGTAGAAAAACACATAAAACAATACCTAAGATTTTGTTCCTTCACAATGCTACTACAAAATTATATCAAATTTTAAAGAATACCGATTGTACATAAATACAAATATAACTTGAAAATCAAATAAACATACAAACCATTACCGCTTAACTAGGAATCACACACACACACACACACACACACACACACACACACACACACACACACATGATCACATTTTATACCAATTGTATATAAATCCAAATATAACTTGGAATTTAAAGAAACATATAAGCAATTACCAACTTAACCACGGCCCATAAAAGATTTTTTTTCAAGCTTTAGATTAAATCACCTTGTTTGCAACAAGGAACAATACCCTTAAATGTGTGCACATACACATCCTTGCGCATTTTGTATTGGTTGCACATAAAATGAAATATAACTTAAAATTGAAAGAAACATATAGACCATTATCAACTTAACTACGACCCATAAAAGACTGGTTTCAAGCTTTTAGATTAAAGCATCTTATTTGCAAGGACACACACACACACACACACACACACACACACACACACACACACACACACACACACACACACACACACACACACACACACACACACACACACACACACACACACACACACACACACACACACACACACACACACACACACACACACACACACACACACACACACACACACACACACACACACACACACACACACACATGTACACGCACATCATTGCACATGTTTAAAAACCTTACTAAATAATGGCACTAGTTCAATGGAGATAAAATGTGATATGGTTGATACTTTGATATCCAAGTTTATCATGGAATTAATCGCAAAGTAGCAATCAAAGGCTCATATTACCTCTCGGTGGTTCTAGTGGCTATGAAATTTTCTAAGTGTTGACACCTTTATTAGGTGCATTATGATAAGCATCGTGCTCTATGATGTAAATATCAAGATATGATTATTTGCACTTATAAACCTCATGTATGCATTAGAATACTTACACGAGTCACTAGTGTTTCACATTTGCTAATAACTAGAAACAATTTATAGATATAAAAGCTTCACCATGTTATAAAACATGACACAACACAAATTGTGAATTTCAAAACTTGAAAAAACTAACAATCATACAAAACAAATAATGAATGAGGCATAGATATGAAATCTGGGAATAATTACTCCTAAAATTTAAAAGCACTTAACTAACTTAATCTATAGGCACAAATTACAAGTCCCATTCCATGGAGTATAGAGTTTTACAAAGTTGACAATCTTTTCAAGACATGTTTGGATTCACAAGTCATGGAAACTCCAAAAACTGATAGATTTTCTTACAATATCCAAGTAGAGATTGTAAGAGTCAGGTTACTCAAAAGGGGTGAGCTAAGATAGGACCAAGCTCTACAAGGGGTCTTTTGCCTTTGTAGGATCAATCCCACACTTTACCCTCAAAAAGTCATCGAGGTCTGCAAAGGATATATGTGTAGCCCTATCATCTATCAACATGCAATCACTTGCCTTTAACTCTATCAAATGCATGATCACTTCATCTAGGGCATCCCTTGGCTTCTTGCACAATCACAAGTTTTGGCCTAGGCACCAAAACTTGTGGCCTAGGCTTCTTGCACAACCACAAGTTTTAGCCTAGGCACCAAAACTCAACAAGACAGATGATGAACCAACCAATTGCATACACATCTGACTCCTTGCTATAGGCAGACTAGCATAGTGGGTTGTACTTATCAGGTGTAATCCAAGGTCTTCTTCTCCTTTCCAACTCTCCTTCCTGTCGACACTCGTCTATGAGGTGCATGGGATCATTTGGACCACCACAACTGATTACTGATCTTGTCATGCCAAAAATGAGCATTAGACCCTAGTTTATGATGCCAACCCTAGGGATGTTCTCTTTCGTAAAGTCTAGTACCATGTTCTTAGCATGCAAGTCTGAACAGATGATGCTGGCACTATGCATGGCCTTCATCCCATCCACTAGTGCATGAATAATGTTTGGCATATTATTTATAACAAACACAATCCTAGCTTTCTCCTCTGTATTGGGCACCTTGTCATCAGTATTAGGGTTGAATCCCACTGACGGCTTGTGCAAGCACTTGATTGTTCTTCTATATCTACATTCTTTGAAAGGGCCTCACATCAATACATCATTCAATGTACCACCATTGAATAAGGGGAAGACATAACCCAAGGAGTCTCAAAAGTGAAGGCAATGCATCACACAATCGATGGATTGACCTTTTGCATCCTACCCTCCACTTGAAACTATTGTAACTTGGTATTATTAGATCCCTTGTACATTTTGGCACAAAATTTCAAATCTGAAGGAAAATAATTGATATCATCTATTGTGGCTTCCACACACTATTGGAAGGAGCCTTCACTGATGTCTCTGCTTGGCTTGATTGCATCAAAAGGAATGCCAATTGTTGGCGCACATTGGTGATTCCTCAATGTCCGCCACATAGTTCTTGCCCCTGATGGATCATCTTGTTGTCTTGTGAACCGAGACTAGGACTTGTACCTATTGTAGTCTTCAAATGCTTTGATAGAGAGGAGGCACTAGAGAAGTCCTTTGCCCGCTTTGAATGTGCCACCTCGTCTCTCCACTTTGTGTTCCACAAGGCCAACTTCTCATTTGATACAAATGATGGTGCTAACTCCCTAAGATATTCAAGCATATTTGGTGTGTTTTCGAGCAATGTGTGACAAAGATGCAAGTTCTTCTCAGGATCCATGACTGCATAGTAACTAATTGCAAAAGCCTTGTTTCTGCAACAAGACATGCATAGCTATACATGCTTGATTGCAAAATTTGACAAAGACAACATCGTTGCCATTAATGAATGATATTTGCTCTTTTGTACTGGACGATATGGCCTCTATCAAGCAAATGCAGAGTGCTTTGGCAACGTTAAGAGCCATCTCAACAAGGCCAATTCCTCCCAGTCTGTGAGACAAAGGAAAAAAAGCATATAAGCATGGCACCCAAGACCTTGCCTCCCAATCATAAGTTAGAGTACATCACTTGAATATCAACATTTGATATACAATCCTTGATTAAAAACAAAATTACATGATATCAATCTTGGGTTATACCAGTGTTGTATATAGACTTCAATTGCATGATATCATTTAGACATTGAACAATGAAGATGCAACATGGATTTCATCAAGTTGTTTTCTCACGAAAGCATAAATACATAAAAATATTGCTAGATTTTTAATTATCTACACATGTGAGGACACTTTATGGTCGAGTAGTGTATGACCTAAATGCGAAAATGCCCATCCCATCAAGCAACACCAAACAACTAGCATGTCAAGACATTACATAGTCGAAAACATGAACAAATGACCCCATCACTTATTTATTCATTTAATATAGCCCATCAGGACACTATCTGGCCGAATTCATGACCAAGTGCCCATCCATACCCAAGGGGGAAGGGAGGGTGTCACAATCAAATTGACACATCTATGCCAAGTTCACGACACAATGCCAAGTCAATTGTGACATACTTGTCAAAAGGCACTCACTTGTTGACTTCATGATTGAGTGCCTACTTGACAATCACCTTCCAACCCTACACACACACACACACACCCATCACAAAACAAGTATCATGACATGCATACGTCGACTACATGACACATGCCAATCCACGTATCTCACAAGTGACTACAAAATACATATACAAAAAGACTCAAAAATACAAATAATGCATGGTAAGAGACCCATCTCATGATAGACACACATGCCATATATGGAATAAGGTTCCATGAATTTCAGATAAAACAATGCTTCCTATGACACATCTATACTCATGGGATATTTAATGTGACTTTGAGTGGTAGGCATTTATTAGATTATCATAAGTCAGAGTTAGCATTGATTTTTGAAATCCTTGAAATTCTTCCACGTGATGATTTATATATTTCACTATATACCTATAATAATGATTTCTATTTCTAATTGTGATGTGATCATGATCAAGGATTACTTAAGATACTAGAATTTCAATATCTTTCATTCATAAAGGACAGTCATTAACAATAGAAGTAAGTGGTGGAGCTCCCTTAAAACGTTTCATTAAAATAATATAAAAAGAAATATGAATCTATCAATGAGGAGGAATGCCCAATCTAAATGCATTTTAATTAATCTCCACAAGAAAGTAAGAATAGAGCGAAGGATCCTCTAGAGTTGGTGCATGTGGACTTGTGCAGGAAAATGGCTACACAAGCCTTGGGAGGATTCTCTTATTTTATGTTGATTGTCAATGACTATAGTAGAAAGATGTGGGTGTACTTCCTTCGTGATAAGGCTCAAGCTTTTGATAAGTTTGAAGAATAGCTAAAACTTGTTGAGAGTGAAACATGGCAAAGTGTGAAGAAGTTTAGAATACATAGTGGTGGTGAGTTCAACTCAAAGGAGTTTTAAGACTTTTGCAAGACCAAAGGGATTAAGTGTCAATTGATGTGGCCTCATACACCTCAGCGATGAGTAGAATGGCATTGTTGAATGCTGAAATCACACCATTGTGGAAATGACAAGGTGCATGCTAAGGGAAAGGATTACCTAACTAGTTCTGGGAAAAAGCTATTAATACTGTAGTTTACATTTTCAATCGGAGTTAACAAAGGATCTTAAGGGAAAAACTCCTCATAAGACCTATTCTATTAAGAAACCATTTTTCTCACATTTTAGAACTTTTGGATGTGAATATTATGCACATGTTTCAAATTATAAGAGAAACAAGTTAAATCCAAAAAGCACAAAATGTATCTTCTTGGGTTATAGTGATGAGCAAAAGACGTAAAAATTGTATGACCAAGAGGCAAAGAAGATCATAGTGAGCCATGATGTGGTGTTCAAGGAATTTCCACATATTATGGTGGAGAAGAATATAAGTTCTTCCACTTTATCATCTAGCAAAGCAGTAGTAAATTATGAACCTATCCCGAGAGTTGTCTCTACCCTCAAGGAGGAGGAAGCATCACCTTTGGATGATGAGGAAAAAGTTCACTAACTTGTAATCACACCACTAGAAAAGACATTGCTATGATGGGTGAAGTAGCTCTATGATCACAATAATCATATGCCTACCATAATTGGGGAAAATGTAGATGGATCAAGGAGGTCTTTGATAATAGAGGAGCAAATAAATGCTTCTACTCACATAGCCAACATGTCCTTGATGGCTAAGATTATGAGAGAAGTAAAGGAGCCAATAGACTTGGAAGAAGCACTTGCCGATTTAGCATGGAGAGCAGCTACGCAAGCTGAGTATGACATTATAATGAAGACTAATACTTGGGAGCTAATGGATTAGCCAAAAAAGGAAGATTATTGGTATGAAGTAGCGGGTCTGGAAGGTAAAGTACAAGGCTAATAGCAACTTAGAAAACTACAAAGCCATATTAGTTGCATAGGGATTTTCACATGTTGAAGGATTTGATTTTCAAGAATCATTTACTCTAATTGCTAGAATGACCACTATTTGCATAGTACTTGTAGTGGCTGCTCATAAGAAGTGGTCACTTTACCAAATGGATTTCAAATCAATGAAATTAAATGGTGACCTTAAGGAGGAGGTGTACGTGGATCATCCACTAGGATTTAAGGCTTCCCATTCTAAGAACAAAGTTTGTAAGTTGAATAAGGTACTATATGGCCTGAAACAAGCCCCTAGAGCGTGGTAAAAAGTCTAAAGTGATTTTCCTATATGTGGATGACCTTCTTATTATAGATGGTTATGAAGATATGATCCATCATACTCGAAAGGCTTTGAGCTTTGAGTTTGAAATGATAGACTTGGGCTTATTGCACTATTGTTTGGAGATTGAGGTGGTTTTCTCACAAAATCTTCGTCTCTCAAAAGAAGTATCCATGGGAGATCTTAAAAGAATTTGGCATGATTGGGTATAAGGAGATAGCTACACCTATGGAGGTCAATGTGAAGTTATCCATTGAGGATACATCAACACTAGCAAACATTGGAAGGTAAAGGAGATTAGTTGGCAATGTCATGTACTTGTGACTTGTGAAACAGTAAGCCAGATATCCGTTTTGATGTTGGTGTTTTGATCAAGTTCTCAAACAAATTGCAAGAAAGTCATTGGAAATTTGGGATGTGGGTGCTTAGATACTTGAAGGGAGCTCTTGACTATGGTATCACATATAGTCCAAAAGTGCTCTTATGGAAAACTGTGACTCACATTAGGTAGGTGATTGTGATTCTAGGAAATCAATTTCTAGATATTGTTTCTCTTTAGGTTCAGGAATCTTCTCTTGGATCAGTAAGAAACAAACAATTGTGGCATTGTAGAGTACAAGGTAGCTTGTTTTGCTACATGTGAAGTAGTATGGTTAAGGAGGATCCTATGGCATATGGGAGTATAGGATGAAGATCCAACTGTGCGAAGATGTGATAGTCAAAGTCGCATTGCCATTGCCAAAAATCCAGTTTTTTATGCATGCTCCAAACACATTGAGATCCAGTATCACTATGCGCATGACTTAATTAAGGATGGGATAGTAGAGCTAGTCTACTCTCTAACAAAGGAGAATGTAGCAAATATCTTTACCAAAGCTCGTATGAAGCACCTCATTCAAATACATATTCAGGGACTCAACATTGGACCAAGGATATAGTTCACATATGGGTGGACATCGAGGGGGGTGTTAGATATGCTCAATATCCTACCCTCATAAGTTTCCACCAATGTTCCATGGTGCTCTAAGTTGTAAGGCTCCCATTATGAGGAGAAGCCATGTATGAGCATGGACATTGGGTAAGAGTTATGTTGGTAGTAACTTGAGGCACAATGCATTGAGTTGTAGGGTGTCCGAGTTGGATCCCCATTTTGGGGTTCAGGGGCCACGAAAGTAACCCCTAGTTAGGTGGGTCTTAGGGGGGGCTAGTGGTCCCCCAACAAGGATTTGGGGCTAGTGCTCTCGTCTTGAAAATAAAGGAAATATTTTTTAGAATATTCCCTAGTCAACTAGGGAAGGTTCATAATATGGTTAGACAAGCCAACTAAACTACCTTTCCAGGCTATAAAAGGAAGACCCCTCCAAAGCCATCGTCAATCTATATTTCACCTAGTAGGAGTTCTTCTAGCTATCCTTAAGCTCTTCACATATCATCTACTTAGATCTCCATCTAAGCTTCACAATAGAAGCACATGGGTGGATAGAGATGTCTTTGTACCACTTCATTTGAAATTAAGAAGTTTTTGTTCTTCTCATATTTGCTATGTGTTCTCTAATTTTTACTCAAAATTTTTCAATTGTGCCATGTTGTTCCTACAGTTTTGCTAGATAGAATACATTGGAGGTTACTCTTCCATCTATTGTGTTAGTAGAAGTTACATAGCTAACACTTTCAAGAAGTCCTAAGATAAAAAATTAATCATGTAACAACTCAAATGAAAGAGAGAGTGGTATTATGTGAGCACTTTGAAATGTTAAGAAGTATTAAATAGATTTGTAAGATTTTTAAGTAGAATATAATAATACCAAGGCCTATAGTGAGACCATATTTTTGAGTGGCAACCCATCAAACACATGGCATGCATCTGCAAGTGAGTTGCATCTACTGAACATGCTAGTGCACCACCCACATGAATCTCTTTATCCAACCCCCAACTTGTTATTTTAGTGTATAAGACATGGCCCACTTCTAAGTCTCCAACATTACCACAAGCTTTCAAGCTGCACACAAATGTCACAAAATTAGGAGACATAACATTGAGCTGCATCCATTGAATCCCACTAACTACTTTCTTACTAAGTCCCTAGTTATTGCTTTCTCCCAAAAGGGTATTTCAAGAGTCCATGTTTTGGACAATCAACTTGTCAAATACTTGATGTGCTTCTACAACAAGTGAACCCAACTTGATGTAAAAGTCAACCAAGATAATGTCAATAATTGGACTGCCATAAAAAATATTTGCATCAAATATGTGTATGAGGGTTGATATATGCATTTCAAAGGCTAAACTTGCCTCTTTTAGTCTAGCACAAGCATGTAGTAGAACGAGGTGTGTATGGATGTTGGCTTGCATAGAGATATCTTCTTGCATCTCTTGGAAAAAGCGAAAGACATGTTGTAACTCCTTGGAGTTAATATGTTGCAATGGGGTAGATTGTCAAAGATGAGCCACTAAAAGGATATAGGAGAATAGCGACGGCCATTTCCAATGTAAATTAGCGCTGTTAGCGACGCAAATAGCAATGGTACTCAAACAAAAAAAAGCGAGCACGGCATTTTACGAAAAAGAGCAAAAGAGGGAGCGAAAGAGAGAGCAAACTATATCATGCATTTGAGAGGGAGAGGGAGAGAAAGAGGGAGAAGGAGAGCTTCTCACCACCGCCACTGCCATTTTTGAAGAAGATGAGGAAGTGCACAAAGGGTGAAGAGGAGATGCCATCGTGAAGAGGAGCTGCCGAATCCATCCTCGAGCCTCTGTGGTGAGTGCAATGCTCCCTCTTGGTTTGTTTTTGTTTTTTCTCATTTTATTTTATTTGTTTTTGTTAAAAATGATGTGTATTGAGAGAGAAAGATAGGAAATAAGAGAGGGAGAGGAAGAGACAAAAAGAAAGAAAGAACAAGAGAGAGTGGGAATAAACATGAAACATAATAATGAAAGAGAGAAAGAGAGAGAGAGGGAGTGAGAGCGGAGAATGAATGGATAAAAAACAAAGAGAGGGTAAGATCTTGTTATTTAATTTCTTCTTTTCTTGTTTTTAGTAGTAGTAGTAGTAGTAGTAGTAGTAGTAGTAGTAGAAGAGAGAGAAAGAGATGCTTTGTTCAAGGTGCACCTTGGGTGTGTTCGATGCTTTTGGAAGGCGAGTAGTAGTAGCAGTAGTAGCAGTAGTAGCAGTAGTAGCAATAGTAGCAGTAGTAGTAGAGAGAGAGAGAGAGAGAGAGAGAGAGAGAGAGAAAGGTTTTGTTAAAGGTACACCTTTGGTGTATTCGAGAAGGCGAGTAGTAGTAGTAGTAGAAGAGAGAGAAAGAGATGTTTTGTCAAAAGTGCGCCTTGGGTGTGTTCGAGGCATTGGGAAGGCAAGTAGTAGTGGTGGTGGTGGTGGTGGTGAGAGAGAGAGAGAGAGAGAGAGAGAGAGAGAGAGAGAGAGAGAGAGAGGTTTTGTTAAAGGTGTATCTTGGGTGTGTTCGATGCTTTGGGAAGGTGACTAGTAGTAGTAGTAGTGATAGTAGTAGAGAAAGAGAGAGAGGTTTTGCTAGAGGTGCACATTGGGTGTGTTTGAAACTTTGGGAAGGCAAGTGGTGGTGGTGGTGGTAGTGGTAGTGGTAGTAAAGAGAGAGAGAGAGAGAGAGAGAGAGAGAGAGAGAGAGAGAGAGAGAGGTGGTGGTAGTACTACTAGTAGTAGATATATATATATATACATATATATATATATATACATATATATATATATATACATATATATATATATATATACATATATATATATATATACATATATATATATATATATATACATATATATATATATATATACATATATATATATATATATATATATATATATTGGACTTGGAGGTGAATGGACGGTTTTATTGACATGCTTTGTATTGCCTCCTCCTACGCTCTACATATCGAGTCACACACAAAGGAAAAAAGCTGGCGAGGTCCAGTGTAATACCATGGGACGTGACATAGGGTAGTGTCTCCCTTGTCCCCATGTGTAGCATATTAGACTTTACATATTGTAGGCCTATCGGTAGGTGGGTAGAGAATTTACATACATTAATTTTGTTGAGTTACAAGAGAAGAAATCCCTTCTTAAACAATTTAAGAAAGAAAAAAGGAATGATAACAAAAAAAAATTATTTTTTGTAACGTAGAACAAATAGAAAACAATGAAGGCTGTGATGTTCAAGATCACGAGATGTATCTTAATCAGTGTATCCCATGTCCTTGCTCTCAATGTAAGCTAGCAATTAGATGAAAACATTGATTGTCTATAGAATACGTACAACGCTTCAACGAGTTTCAATCAAAGATCATTGATCAGGAAATCTCAAAATTTGAGAAAATGGTAAGAAAAGTATATATCAATCATGCATTGTATTCACAAACTAATTGAATATTATATACAAAAACATTAGATGTGGTCGTAAAATTTATTACAGGGAGGTGACGTCTCATCCCAAGGAGGAGTGCACCCTTTATAGCCAGTTAGAAGAGTTTGTGGGCATGCGATGGATGGAGTGCCTAAGCCAATCCACCACTTGGAAGGTACTACCCAATCTATACCATCAATACGAGAGGAGACAGACAACCTTCCAAACTTTCCTACAATCTTGGAGCCTAAGATGGAGACAATGATCGATGCATTGATGCCCATGGATGTCGAGACATTTGATCTGCTTAGAGAGGAAGCATCCATACTATTATATGATGGGTGCCAAGTATCTTACCTGAAGACACTACTTGCACTCCTAATTGTGCAAGAAAAATACGGGTGGAGCGATGAAAGTGTGACCAAGTTGTTCATGTACCTTCTATCAAGAATCGCGTGGTGGGGGGAGTTGCTCAAGATGCTGTGCTGAACACACACAGAATGCACAAGGAGAAGCTCACTCTAGAGACAAGAAGAGAGATGGATGACAAAATGTTTTCTTGCTGATTTCTTCTTCTTCTTTCACACACTTTACAATGTACACAAAGTATAGATAAGATACAACATAAAGGAAAGTGGCCTACTAAGTCAAACAATGCATAACTGACTACACTAGTTGACTGGCGCTATAACTATGCCAGCTGTAAATAGGTGTAACAACCTGAATATAATAAGTAATGAGTCAATGGCCATGTGAGAGTCATAATGACCACCGACGTGCTAAGTGTAGACGTGTGGACCCATATAACCAGGCGGTCCATCATCAAAGTCCACGTGTTGAGCTTGTCATCTCAACACTCCCCCTCAAGCTCAACTGCATCTCTGCAACTCCAAGTAAGCTTCGAAACTTTTGAAGCTTCTCTGTACCCAATGCCTTCGTGAAGATGTCAGCTATCTGATCATGTGTGCTAACATACACCAAGTCAAACTCACTTGCTAGTACATTTTCTCTCACAAAGTGGTAGTGTACCTCAATATGTTTTGTCTTGGCATGGAACACAGGGTTCCTAGCCAACTGTATACTGCTCATGTTGTCACAATAAATGACAACTGAACCTTCCACCTGCACATCCAAATCAACCATCAACTTTTGTAGCCATACTACCTCACATGCTGCAACAACAGCACCTCTATACTTAGCCTCTGTACTCGACAAAGCAACTGTAGATTGCTTTTTGCTGCTCCAAGCAACTGTTGCACTACCAAGAGAGAACATGTATCCGCTGGTAGATCTTCTATCAGACATACTACCAGCCCAATCTACATCTGTGTATCCAAACACTTGTACATCTGTACCTGTCTCATAGAAAAATCCATAATGTAATGTGGACTTCACATATCTCAATATGCGTCTGACTGCATCCAAATGTGGCTTTCTAGGTACTTGCATAAACTGACTCACAAGACCAACAGCGTAGCTCAAGTCTGGCCTTGTAATGGTCATGTAGATCAAACTCCCCACTATCCTCTTGAACATAGTAGGGTCTTCTATCTCATCCCCAACATCAACACTCAACTTTATATTCTGCTCCAATGGGACTGAAAGTGGTTTGCATGCAGTCATACCATACTTGGACAGCATATCCAAGCCATACTGTCTTTGGGACAACCATATACCATCATCACATCTGATCACCTCAATGCCAAGGAAGTACCTTAGCTCACCTAAATCCTTCATCTCAAACTTCTTCTTCAAGAAGTCCTTGACTTTAGCAATCCCACTATCACTATCACCTGTAGTAATCAAGTCATCCGCATAGATGACTATGATGACCAAACATGCATCTCCCTTTCTCACATAAAGTGAGTGATTAGCATCAGAAACATAAAAGCCAATATTGACAAGATACTCTCTAATCTTGTCAGACCATGCTCTAGGTGCTTGTTGAGTCCATAGAGCGCCTTCTTCAACCTGCACACATACGTGGGATGCTCTAAATCTTCATAACCTGATGGCTGATCCATATACACTTCTTCCTGCAAATCACCATGCAAGAAGGCATTCTTCACATCCATTTGTTGCAACCTCCAACCTTTGGCTACTGCCAAAGCAATCACACATCTGATAGTTGCCATCCTAGCAACTGGACTGAAGGTTTCATCATAATCTATGCCATATGTTTGGGCATAGCCTTTTGCAACCAACCTAGCTTTGTACCTACTAATAGAACCATTTGCATTGTGCTTAATCTTATAAACCCACTTGCATCTAATAGCTTTCTTGCCCTTTGGCAATGATACTAGATCCCAAGTCTTATTGGCCTCTAATGCAGCCATCTCCTCATCCATTGCTGCATCCCAATGAGCATGACCAATAGCCTCCTCAAAACATGTGGGCTCAACATCCTCAACTAGTTTCACCATATAAGCATAATGGTGAGTTGCATAACCTTCAAAACCAAATCTTTTAACAGGGTATCTCACCCTACTAGACTTGCGTACCACTAGATCACTCAATGGAGTCTTTGCATTAACGCGTGCTCTCTGCACACCTGGAGTCCTCACTAAAGGAATGCCAATCTCATCATCCAAGCTCTTTGATCCATTGGAGTCTCCATTAAGAACTGCATCAATGCCTTCTGACACTTTATTCTTTCATTTGTCCTTACCTGTAGTGCTACTAGATGCACCTGAAGATGTAGAGATACTCCTTAGTCTCCCAGACCTAGGACTACTAGATGATGTCTCTGGTCCACTAAGAGTCCGTGATTCTTGCTTTTCAGCCTGCACATGAGTGTCATGATCATCATCATCATCCAATGCATCACCACTAGATGCATACCAACTGCTCATTTCATCAAAGATGACATCCCTGCTCACTCTGAACTTACATGTGATAGGGTTGTAACAGCGATACCCTTTCTACTCTAAAGAGTATCCAATAAAGACACACTTTTCAGTCTTTGGATCCAGTTTCTTCCTCAACTCATTTGGCACATGAACATATGCAATGCAACCAAACACTTTCAAGTGTGAGACATCAGGCTTCTTACCTGTAAAACATTCTTCAGGGGTCATACCATGAACTACAGCTGTGGGGGTTCTGTTCATAATATAAACATCAGTATGAACATCCTCAGACAAAAAATGCTTAGGCATATTCTTTTCAGCCCATCAAGGCGCGAGCAACTTCTGCAATATGCCTGTTTTTCCTTTCTGCAACCCTATTTTGCTGTGGGGTATATCTGCATGTGAACTGTCTCTTTATCCCATGAGACCTCAGAAAATCACTGAACTCATTCGAGAGGTACTCTCCCTCTCCATCTGACCTCAAGCACTTTACTTTCAAGCATGTTTCTCTTTCAACTGCAGCCTTGAAAGTTCTAAAGTGCTCAAAAGCTTCACTCTTTTCCTTCATAAAATATACCCACAGCTTTCTAGAACAATCATCAATGAATGTGAC
The DNA here is from genome assembly GCF_053477565.2 of Lygodium microphyllum. Lineage (NCBI taxonomy): Eukaryota > Viridiplantae > Streptophyta > Polypodiopsida > Schizaeales > Lygodiaceae > Lygodium > Lygodium microphyllum. Next base: position 66,789,459 of record NC_141162.1, read on the forward strand.
AAAGTATGAACTGCCTCCAAGAGATACATTTTGTGTAGGCCCCCAATTGTCTGTATGCACAACATCAAGGATATTTATGCTTACATCTCTATCATGCGAAAAGGGTTGTCTTGCCTGCTTACCAAACTGACATGCTTCGCATACCTTATGAAATTTTGCAACTCTAAATGTAGGCAAACTTGTAACCAACCCTTTGAACTGCATTAATTTCAGCCTTTGTACATTTGTATGTCCAATGCGTTTGTGCCAAATTTCAATGTCTGCAACAATACCTTTTCCTTTAGCATACATGGCAGCATTTATAGTAGGAATTCTAGCATCCAGAGTAAACATACGTCCAACTCTACTTCCCTTTGCAACTAACCTGCACTTGTCATTGAAGTCTTCTACAAAGCAACCCTTTGCATTAAATCTGACTTGCAGCCCTTGCTCTACCGACTGACACCAAGTTCTTTGTAATAGATGGCACATGTAATACATCTGAAAGAATCTTTGTCTTACCATCATGCAAGGACAAGGGAACTTTTCCAACATGTGAAATTGGGTGGCATGAATCATCACCCATCTGCACATAACCTGCATTTTGCAAATCCTGCATCTCTCCAAACCATTCTGCATGGCTGGTCATATGATTGGATGCACCTGAATCAACATACCAAACATCATCATGTGTTCCCTTTCCTGTAACAACATTCAACAATATATTGCATAACAAACAGACTTTCATTTTTGTCTTCATTCTATCATGAAGACGATGCATAGTTTCCTTGCTGCAACTTACCACTGCGGATATCATCTTTCTTAGCATAACATTGGGCTGCAATATGACCTGTTTTGCCACAATAGTGACACACAATACTAGAGTTGTTAGAACCTTTGTTCTGCCATCCACCTCTTCCTCTAAAGCTCCCCCTGCCTCTAAAGTTACCATGACCTCCTGAAACCTGCATATTGCCAAATTGCTGATTCAATCTATTTCGCTGGTTGTCACTACCACGTCCTGTACCACGGCCTTTTGAAGAGAACCTACCACGTCCCCTTCCTGAACTGGAGTAGAAAGCTTGGACCTGTTCACCACTTCTTTTAGATGTCTCACTCTGCATGTTGATCTCTTCAGTGATCATAAGGGAGACCAACTCATCAAAATCTGAAAATGGCTTTCTAACATATACGGAAGTTACAAAAGACCTCCAAGCCTTTTCAGTATTAAGTCCACCCAAGGTAGACGACACCAAATCATCATCATCAAGCATTGCATCAATTGCTGCCAAGGCATCATCTCCGGCTCCTTTTCCTCACCTGAAACAAACTCGTAGAGGCCTTTTCCAATAAAGAAGTTCGTGATACGAAACTTCCATGAAGGGTAGTTATTCTTGTCAAGCTTCTCAATGATAGGGCTTTCACTATTCTCTGCCATTATCACAAAAATAATACCAAACACCAAGCAAATCTTCTGCAATCCTCGACTTGTAGTGCATAGCAATACACCAGACAGCCTTTTTCACTGTTTGCTCAACAATACATGCAATCTGCAACCAGCTTGTAGATAAACCTTGTGTTTACTCGCTGGTAAACACCTTTGAACTTACAGATCTGAAATTTGTAACATGCGCGCCCACTTTCGGTCAATACAGTCGAAGTCACAGTGTACCCTGAGGCTACTGTCCGCAACCTTGCGGCTCTAAAACGGGGCCTGAAACGGCCATAGATGCCCACACATCGCTCTTCGCGCACACCAAATCTCACTGCAATCTGAGATTTTTGCTCGACCCTGCTTTCGGTGCCTCCACAGACACTATCCAAGAGAGAGAGTGGAAGAATGGGAGAGCTTCTTACCCGTGGCTTGCTCACTCGAACCTTGCTTCTTCTCCTTCACTTCAACCTTCGAAATCAGCCTCTCTTACTGGCGCGGTTCTGATACCATGTCAAGAATCGGGTGGTGGGGGGAGTTTCTCAAGATGCTGCGCCGAACACACATAGAATGCACAAGGAGAAGCTCACTCTAGAGACAAGAAGAGAGATGGAGGCCAAAACGTTTTCTTGCTGATTTCTTATTCTTCTTTCACACACTTTACAATGTACACAAAGTATAGATAAGATACAACATAAAGGAAAGTGGCCTACTAAGTCAAACAATGCATAACCAACTACACTAGTCGACTGGTGCTATAACTATGCCAGCTGAACAACCTGAATATAATAAGTAATGAGTCAGTGGCCATGTTAGAGTCATAATGACCACCGATGTGCTAAGTGTAGACGTATGGACCCATCTAACTAGGCGGTCCATCATCAAATTCCACATGTGTTGAGCTTGTCATCTCAACACCTTCTACGTATGCTTCGTTGATTTCTTTTCGACACCATCATAAAAAACAATTGTGCTTTTTCAAGGTGTTTTATGATTTATTTTCAAGTTACTAAAGTATCATATATTACCACAGTAATATATTACTAGTTCTCATAGCAAGACATATAACTGAAAATTTATGAAATGCACTATACTTGCAAAGAAATAAAAGAAATGCACCATATTTGCAATGAAGCCATAACAAAGGTAGCTAAGCATGAAATAGTATTGACATGGAAAGCTGAGAATCATAGATGTAAGCTGCAACATGAATACTCACCTCATGTCAAGGTGGGAAATGGTATGCACCCCATATCTTGGTGGCTAAGAGCATGCACCCTCTTAATTGGTGGGAGGAAGGAACCTCAAAGCATGTATTTCTTAAAATGTCAAAACGATCCCTCATATATAACATCCCTACCTTTTATACTCATCTCTAGCCTAGTTTAGACTAAGGTGATTTATGCTTTATTACAAGCCATCCCGGCCTAAAAGAGCTTTGTCCTCAAAGCTAAATTGGGAACAAATTACAAAAATGATTACAAAGATAGCTTGAATCATTTGTAATCATGTTGTAATAAATTCCCATGTTGATGAAGATGAAAGAAGTTGATGAAGAAGGATCATATAAGTAGAACAAACTACTGTAAAAACTGTCCAAAATAGGCTGTAGTACAAAATTGGCCATATCTTGAGCTAGAAGTGGCCGATTTCCATGTATGAGATGTAGAAATGTAGAGAACAACATTTAGTATCCAATCATGCTTTGAAAATTGAATTTTGATGTTGACGTGACAATTTACTTTCACACAAAATTTTAATACAACAAGCTTTTTATTGCCCTATTTATGAACTATCCTCTTGCTTAAGCCATGGAAATTGTTCCAAATATGATGCTTGTTTCCATGAAGACTCTTCAATAGGCAAATCCTTCCATTTGACTAGGTATTCCACAAGAAGAGAGTTCCTTTAGAACCTTCTCCCACTTGATAGTAATCTTCTTGGATTCATATATGATCAAACCATCATCATCCAAGGGAGGTAGTTCTTCAAAAACTTGAATTTGAGGTCCCACATACTTTTTAAGCTGAGATACATGAAATAAATTATGGATTCTTGTGTTTTAAGGTAAGTCTAGTTGATAAGAAATATCCTCAACTTTCTTGACAATAGGGTAAGGACCATAAAACCTATGAGCAAGTTTGTTGTGTCCTCCTTTAAGAGAAGCATAATGTGACTTGGAAACCTTCAAAAATACCCATTCATCTTCCTCAAACTCCACATGTCTTCTTTTCTCATATGCATAGACCTTCATTGTCTCTTGAGCTTTATGAATGTTGTCCTTGCATTGCTTCATAAGGGCCTCCATCTTTTCCAACTCTTCACGTGCTTGTGGATTTACATATTCATGAAACAATGCGGAGGGTACTTGTACTTTGTAGCTATATAAAGCTTCAAAAGGAGACATTCCAATGCTCATATGGTAAGTATTGTTGTAACAAAACTCTGCAAGATGGAGCCATTGGTCCCATGCATTTTGTGTCTCATGGAAAAAATTCCTTAAATAAAATTCTAGCCATTTATTAACTCTTTTGGTTTGCCCATCCATTTGTGGGTGATATGCAGTACTAGAAGTCAAAGGAGTCCCCATTGAAGAGAAAAAACTCCTCCAAAAGATATCCATAAACTTAGTGTCACGATCGGACATAATCCTCATTGGCAAACCATGAAGCTTGAAAATACATTCCATAAATTGTTGAGCCACTTGCTTTGCTATAAATTGGGCCTTATTAGGGATGAAATGGGCTGATTTAGTCAACCAATCAACTAGCACATAAATGATATTTCACCCATACTTAGTTGTAGGCAATCCCACAATGAAATCCATAGAAATATCAATCTCCTTACCTTGAGGAATAGGAAGTGGCTAAAGTAAGCCGCCAGGTAGAAGAGATAAGTTTTTATTTGTTGACACGGAAGACACTGCATCACAGAATCCTTGACATTCCACCAAATGCCCTTTCAATAGAAGCTCTTATGGATGTTGTCAAATGTCTTAAACAGCCCATGATGACCCGCTAAAGGTGAAGAATGTATCTCATGCAAAATACGGTCTTTGAAAGAGGACAGTGGTGTCAAGCAAACTCTACCATGATACCATAAAAGACTGTTGTGCCAATTGAAATTGGGATACTCTTCTTCTTTACCTTCTTGAAATTCTTTCATCATATTTGATGCTTGCTTATCAAGCAAATATTCTTCTTGAATGTCATGAATCCAATCCTTATGTACAATTGAAATTGAAGATATAGAACATGCCCATATACATTATAAAGTATCCACCACAACATTATCTTTTCCAACCATGTAGGATATCTCAAAATCATAGCTTTGAAGAGTAGCTAGTCACCTCCTTTGTTTAGGGGACAAATTTGGTTGGGAAAGGAAGTATTTCAACACACGGTGATCGCTCTTCACCTTGAAATGGCTGCCATATATATAGTGATGCCACTTTTTGATAGCATGTGAAATTGCCAACATCTCTTGTTCATAGACACATAGTTGACGCTCCTTGTCATCAAGCTTGCAACTTTCGTAAGCTATAACTCCATGGTCTTGATACAAAAAGGCCCCAACTCCTCTTTCACTAGCATCCACACATATAATGAATTCTTTAGAAAAATCCGAGCATATAAGAATAGGTATTGAAACTAAAAGATATTTCAGCTCATTAAATCTCTTATCAACTATGGAGTCCCAAAAGAAAGCTTCTTTCTTTAGCCTATCAATCAAAGGAGCCACCACATGAGCATAATTTTTTATAAACCTCCTATATAATGAAGACAATCCAAGGAAACCCCTCAAGGAAGTAGTAGTCGTTGGAGTAGGCCAATCTTTGACACATTTCACCTTATTAGGATCCACATGAATGCCTTGTTATCCCACAATGTGACCCAAATATTCCACTTCATCTTCCATTAAAGTACACTTTGACATTTTGGCAAACAGTGTGTGTCTTCTTAATGTTTCAAAGACCTCTTGCACATGTATCAAATGTTCATCCTTGGATTTGCTATTAATGAGGATATCATCAAAGAATACAAGGACTATTTTGAACAATAAAGCCTGCAATACCTTATTCATGAGTGCTTGAAAATTAGCGGACACATTTGAAAGTCCAAATGGTATGACCAAGAAGTGGTATAACCCTCTTTCAGTCCTAAAGATTGTTTTATACTCATCCCCTTCCTTCATTTGAATTTGATGATAGCCTGAACGAACATCAAACTTGGTGAAGACCTTTGCATCTTTGAGCTCATCCAAGAGGTCATGAATGCAAGGAATCAGGTATCTATTCTTCACCGTGGGCTTATTAAGGTCCATATAATCAATGAACATGCAAAAAGGCCATCTTTCTTCTTAACCAAGAGCACAGGAGAGGCAAACAGGGATTGACTTGGCTGAATTAAACCCATTTGGAGTAACTCTTTAACTTGTCTTTCCACCTCTTCCCTTTCAAACTTTGACAAGCGATAGGGAGGTTTGTTGATGGGTTTTGTATTTGGCAACAAGTCAATATGGTGGTCTACCTCTCTCTTTGGAGCCAAAGATGATGGTTGTTGAAATAAATCTTTGTAATCCTCCAATAGCTCTTCCATTCTTGGATCCTTTTGCTTTAAAGAAGATGATGGCTTATTTGGTGGCTGCTATTCATCCACTTTCATAAGCAAAAGAGTGAATATCATGACCGTGCATTGATTTCTTTACACATCTTCTTCATAGAAATGGGTTTCGATTGCTTTTGACCAATGCCCTTCAATATTATAGGTTGTCCATTCCATTGGAATTTCATCAACATGTTTTGCAAGTCCAAAGAAAAATTTCCAACAATTTTCAACCAATCACAACCAATAACAATATATACGGGACCCATTTCCAAAGTGATTAAGTCCATTTCCATAATACATGAAGGAGATAGAGTGATAAGAGTGTGTAGGCACACTTCATTACTTGATTCATAAGCTTCATTAGCAACTTGAATCTTCAACGGCACTTGCATTTGTTGAGGAAGCAATCTCAACCCATGCAAAGATTTGGTATTAATGAAGCTATGGGTGCTACTCGTATCAATCAAAAGGTGAACCATTCTTCCATTGATCAACCCCTTAAGTATAAGGGTGTTTTCTCCTTTATGACTGGTCCATACATCATGAGAGATTGCACAAAAAGAACCAACCATATCAAAAGGAAATTTGTCCACAATATCATAAAATTCATCATTATTTCCTTCATCCTCATCATGCATTTCTTCAACCATAGGATTTGCTTCCACATGAAATGCATTCCCTTCTTCACTTTCATCTTCATCTGGTTCATCGATGATGACAAAGTTTAGCTTGCTATTTTTCGATTTGAATTTTAGCCTATGGTCTTGGGTCTACTTTTCTCCACACTTGAAACATAATCCTTTGGCCCTCATGTCTCTTATTTGTTCATTTGAAAGGACCTTGTTGTAAGTGATATGTTGATATTCCTTTTGTGCATTCCCAGCCCTTGCAAAGCTTTGTTTTGCTTCAGCCATTGGTCTATAACCATTTCCTCCACTTGGTTTTGATCCATAGATCATTGGATATGTAGGCAACTTGTTGTAATAACTGCTGCAGGTACTAGTTCCCTTGCCTTCTTCCCTATAAACATCCCTTTGCTGGCTGAAATGTGCTCCAACCCTTGAAGGATGATTAGGTAATGAATACCCTACACTTTTTGGTGAACCCCCATTGAATCTCTTCTATATTTCTTCCCATACCTTTCAACATATAAAATGGCTTCATGAATTGACTTGGGCTACATTGCACCTACTTCTAAGGAGGGGGCTAAATCTAGACCAAATATGTATTCATTTAACTTGGCCAAATCATCAATCCCTTCAATGTACATAGAAAGATTAAGGAACATATTAGAGTAATCTCAAATAGACATGCCCCTTTGTTGAAGACCATACCATCTTATTTTCAATCTTTCTTCTCTATTGGAGAGACAAACACTTCCAACATTGCCTTCTTAAAATCCTTCTAAGAAGCAAAATTGTGACCAACTATTTGCATATATCTCCACCATGTATGCACGTAGCCTTCAAGATGGAGTGCCGAAAAATAGAACTTTGCTTCATCATGGCAAGGGAAAAGTGTGAAGTACATCTCTAATTTTTTTACCCATTATTCCCACTCCATTGGAGATGCATTATCCCCTTGAAGTTGGAAATGGTAATATTTTCTTTGTACTCCCTTTCATTATAGGTTGGCTTTGGAGTGCTGCCCAAGAGATGATTGTCTCTCTAAGAATATCTATCCATTGAATCTCTTCCAAAAGAGTTTATTCTAGAAGTTACCACCATGATTTGGTTGTCCCAATCCAAAAGAATAATGATGTCCATTTGTGGGCTGACCATGAAATGACTTGTCTTTGTTGGTGATATCATGAAATGACCTTCTTTCATCAAATCTTCCACTCTTATCATGAAAATGAAATTATTTTTGCTTAATGGTAGATTGAGAGGGAAAATATTTGTATAAGGGATCACATCCATGAAACTCCTCATTCTCTTTTTCTCTTAAGTCCTCTTATTCATAAGCAACCTCACATCTTCAATTCGGGTATGATGTTTTGATGACATTGGTGGCTAATAATGAGCACTCTTCAATGTTGATGGCTCTCCCTTCTCAAAGGTTGACATTATAGGCTGATCAATCTACTTTCCTTTCATATTGGAGGGATATTTGAAGCATTTTCAATATGTGAAGTGGGTACATTTGGTGGAAAAGATGCGGTTTGAGTCTTCAAGTCCTTGATAGCTACTACTATATCTTTGAATCCACTCTTCATAAACTTGACTAGCTGCTGAAGTCCTTGATCCACTTTTTTGGATTTTTTTTCAACCTTTTCCAAGGATTTGGATAGTTTCTCATAATGATCATGCATCCCAATGTTCATCATGTGCATCTGTCTTGAAAGCATAGAGTCTTCAAAAGGTTCGTGAGACAAGGGATTTTCATCATTACCCATTCGTACACTATAAGCATTGCAAATGCTTACAACATCATTTTGTTGGTCATGATTGAGAGCTTCATTAGTTTTTTTTAATCATTGATATATTCTCTGATGTCTTCTTGAATGGTCTCCATGACTTGGTCTTTTCTTTTATTTTTGGCCATTATGGATAGGTGCTGTCAAAATGACTTTAGGGAAGAAAACTGTCAATAACTTGCTTAGTATTGGAAAAATTCCAATGGTTTCTTGATCCAAAAGAAAGTTTATATAGTAGGGGTACTCTAGATTTAGCAAGATCTTATCTTACAATAGGGTATATGGGTGAAATAAACTCAAACAGTGCGCCCTTGTCAACCTGTCTAGGTGCAGTCCCACTAGACCCCCTGTCAGAAAAATTGCTATAACTTTTGCTCTCGGGGGATTACTAAATTTTTTTATTCAAATGAGATCTATACATCCCCTCTTCAAATCAGCCTATCAAGCTCCCAAATTAGATCATGAAAGAAATTCTTGCAATAGAAACTGTGAACCTGTCTTGTGAGTTCCTACAACCTATAAACACCCTGTAAAGGCCTTGTTTCACCTTGAAATGGGTCCTGTAGTACTTGCAAACCCCATAAAAAACTAATAGCTTTGTGATGGGCTATAGGGAACATGTAGGTATCTAGAAAACACATGCAATTAATGGGTACCTATTGTAGGGCACCGGTATATCTATTCAAAGATGTCACAAACTGCCCTATTTGGTACCACTAGTCTTCAAATGTTCATCCACTCTTTCCCAAGTGGTCTTCTGTGGTCCACCACCTGTGGTGAGGGATAAAACAGTAGGACAATCACCTAAATGGGCTCTGAATCTTTGAAAGGTGTGCAAAGTTACTTCTGGGCTAGGTTGTGCACCCCTATCAGAGTCTTAAATAGCAAGGGAGGGTCACCTCTCTTTTGTCTTGCTATCTTGTCCGGCTTCGACCTTTTTCCTCAGTCAGAATATACATGGCAAGACTAGTTTTCTAAAAATCAATGCCTGATATGCATGGCTGAATCAAAATCTTTCCATTTCATGATATGCAAGAACGAAAATGGAATAGGGCTAGAATTGAAATGGGGATAGGTAAGGAATACTTATAGCAGTGACTCACTGCCTTACAATTTTATTCCACTTACCAATTGATTCTATTCTCAGCCAAATTGCATTCAATCCATCAAGAAATCAAGGTTAGGATTAGGCATAAAGTTTCCAACAAATGGAGGAGATTATTAACAATTGGCTTCTGAAAATTTTTATATTGAGAATGACGAAAATAATTCAACATAACATCATTTACCCCTAAGTTGGGTCTAAATGCAATCAAATGGTAATTCTTAAATGGGATTACTCTTAATTCACCCTTTTCAACAATTGGATGGCTTAAGCAATTGGATATTAAAGGGATTAAGAGTGAAATTTAGAGATACCTCTTTCATTATTAGAGTAGATGATTATGGAAGCTCCAATTACCGTTTGATACTTGAAATTCTTGATCTCCCGCTTGATGTAGCCAAGAATATCCTCAAATTGCAATCCCCATGATGAATATGTCACTCATAGACTCCAATTTTCCTTCAAGAAAGCTCCAATATCCAAAAGCTTTGATAGAAGTGATCCTTGTAGTCCAAATGTGGCTAGAAATTTGAAAGGGAATCAATAATAAGCACCCAAAAGGATAGAAGACTTCAATCCTTGATAGATAAATCTTCCATTGTAGCACATAAGCTTGCATTTGTTTCCCATACACTTGCAATGCCAAGAAGCCCTATCCTTGCAATATTGAAGCAAGACCATGAATTCTTGATATAATCCTATGTATAGAAGCTTTAGGATGCATCAAGAACCAAAAGCCCCATGATAACATCCTTCAAAGTTTAAAAATTCTAAAAATTCAAGTGGCTGCCTTATTTTGACTCATCTCAAGAGTAGAAATGCTCTAATCTTGCAAGAAATCTTCAATGTCAGTTCAATGAGTGCTGAAGAAGCTCAAGGATGCTTGATAGAACAAAAGCCATTTGATACTTTGAAGAAGTTTCAGAAAAAACTCAATGTTGTCATAATTCTTCCTAGCCAGGGTTTGGAAAGCTCAAGAATGATCAAGGGGGTGAAAGATGTCACTAATCACTTACTAATATTGAGCAATCTTGGTAGAATCTTGGAGTAATTCATGGCAAGTAGCACCTTTGCTAGAATTTTTGTGGAGGAGGGAAGGATTTGAAATCAGTGCAAATTGTGCTAACTGCTCCTCTTGTCCTACGATTTGAGAGTTGCCTTAGTCAAGGCATAATGCTACTCTATATGAAGCTCATGACACAAAGAGTCAAGCTCTTGTGTCTCATCAAAGAATAGTGATCACTAATTAAAGATTGAAGCAGTAGAAGCCATGGATTCTTGGAGAAAAGCTTGAGAAGAGGAGAGAGAAAGTCTACTTCTCAAAAGTAACTCTCCTTTAACATCATTTAGTTACTGTAGGTTATCCTTTTGTCTAAGAAGACTCAAAATGACCTTCAAATGGACCACGACCTGCTAAAATGGCCTTGAGCCTACCATTTTTCCTTCCAGACTCATTCAAATTCCACCAACTTGGTCCCGACTTGCTGAAGAATACTTCCACTAGTCACAGTTTAAATTGTATAAGCCTTGTGACCAAATTTTGGCCTCCCACTTACCCTATAACCATGCTGTGACTAGATCCACCATGAAAATGATTTGCCACATGGATCAAAATCCATGCTCTAATACCAATGTAATATACTAGTTCTCATAGCAAGATATATAACTCGAAATTTATAAAATACATCATATTTGCAAAGAAATACAAGAAATGTACCATGTTTGCAAGGAAGCCATAGCCAAGGTAGCTAAGCATGAAATAGTATTGCCATGGAAGGCTGAGAATCATAGATGTAAGCTGCAACATAAATACTCACCTCATGTCAAGGTGGGAAATGGTATGCACCCCATATCTTGGTGGCTAAGAGCTTGCACCCTCTTAGTTGGTTCTTAGTTGGTGGGAGGAAGGAACCTCAAAGTATGTATTCCTTAAAATGGCAAAAAGATCCCTCACATGTTACACCCCCACCTTTTATACTTATCCCTAGCCTAGTCTAGACTAAGATGATTTATGCTTTATTACAACCACTTGCAAATATCATGCCCAAGTCTTGTGATGATGTGTGACATGTTTTACAAAATCTTGGCATGAACTACAATAGTATCCATGCATGTTTTAACGATTTTTCACTATTTCGAGGAGAGTATGAGACTATGGAGACATGTAGGCCCATTCGCAATTGGCACCCCTATGGGTGCTACTCCCAGAGATACTAGGCCCCATGGGTACACTAGATGTACAAGGGTATCTTGGATATGCCTAGGAGCGTGGTTGCAAGTGGGAGAGAACACATCTTAGGCATACCCCAGAGGGGTATGGATACCTTGTAGATGATAGGATAGGAGCTGTCATCATGAATGATAAGGGGAGGAGGGTGATGGCTCATATGAGAGAGTTGTGCCAACAAGTTTTTCAGCACAACGTCTTGGATCATTGGAAGAACGTACCGGAGGGGAGCAAGGACTACATAGTAGCATCATTGCATGAGGAGTTTCTGGTACCTGCCACAACAGATAGGTTTTCCACAGGCTGGATGATGAAGTACATGCGTGCGTACATGTCACACAAATGATCGGACACACACAAGGTATTTAAGAGTGGGGCCTCAAAGCTTGAGTGGCTAGACACAAATGACTAGTACCAACTCAGGGAGGAGACTACAGATTCTCCAGGACATTGGAGACAATAGTGCAAGGCCACATGACTTATCTGGAGAACTTTGTAAGTTTTTCTTTTGTTCTGCTTGCTTTTTTTTTTGTGCAATATCCCTTGTACTAACAATCATGTTTCTAACAGTTGTATTTTGTTTGCTTTGCAGCACTCCATTACAAACTGTGATCCCACTGGCCTAGAGACTCGATATGCAGAGAGACACGGTCTCACAGCATTAATCGACCGATTGTATGGACATGGCGGCCTAGTAAGTCACTCATCTTTCTTGTCCATAGTTAGTAATTTTAATTAAAATGCACTATTGTATGGTGGACTAATGTGTAGTTGTTTCTTTCTTTGCAAAGTTGGTTCGATGCTCCTGTGCAACGGGACGAGCTTTTGGATAGTGAGGATCTATAGCTCGCCCTTGGATCTGTGGAGTGCACATCCTCTTTTTTTTTGTCATGTGATTTATGTAGGCATTTTCTATGCACTATGTTATTATCATCCTTTGTATCTTGCCATGATTGTACCGTCGTTTTCATTATGCGATCTTGTATTTATTTTATGTATCAGTCTTCTGGATTCAAGTATACTTTGCCTTCATTTTGACGAGCATTGTACACTTTACTACTTAGGGAGTTCACTATATATATATTCTCTATATAACCTACGTTCATGGCCTATTTATAAATATCCTAATCTGTGAATTTTTCTTGAATAAAACAGAACCCTTTTCTATTCAATCCGTAAGTAACCCCTTTATATGACACCCTTCTATATGTATAAAATGGTGTTTTAAAAACCCCTTATTTTGAACTCACGTTATATATACATATATTCATGAGTGACCTTACTGTAACTCTTTTGTATGGCCCAAATAAAGCACACAATGCTATTTCTGGCAAGGCAACTTGCTGCCCTGCCACAAAAGAAAAACCCTATAACCATTGCTATTAGCATTGCAAATTTACTACACGCGTCACTATTAGCATCACAGTTAGAGTCGCAAGTCATCGCTATATGCGTCGGCATCATCGACACAAATAACAACGATGATAGTGAGCATTCTATGGCATCGCTAATACCAATGTTTTTTGCGACGACGAGAGTAAATTTTTTAATGAAATTTTTTGTCGCTTTGAATGTTGGTATGAGGCATGTATCTTGTAGTGAGCATCAACCAACAAACATTCACAATCAACAAGTAGAGGGAACAAGAAATTGCCAAGGACCGGGTGCAATTCAAGGTGATGCTAGCACAAGTAGATGTGCAAGTACTTGGCTTGGTAAGATCCTTTTTGTGTCTATATTATTGCATGATATGTACTAGTTTTTATTCAACCGAGGCCAATATCTTGACCCCTTGTAGTGAGCATCAACCAACAAACATTCACAATCAACAAGTAGAGGGAACAAGAAATTGCCAAGGACCGAGTGCAATTCAAGGTGATGCTAGCACAAGTAGATGTGCAAGTACTTGGCTTGGTAAGATCCTTTTTGTGTCTATATTATTGCATGATATTCACTAGTTTTTATTCAACCGAGGCCAATATCTTGACCTACATTCCTACCTTGCCCCCTTTTGATATAACGGTTGAAAAACTACTCAAATAAAGAAACACTGCAAAATTCATGAGAAAATTTCCTTCTTGGCATGTATGCACGTGGATTGATACAAATCCTTTTCGAGTCTGCAATGATGTCACACACAGAAAAGCACAAAGCTTAGTATCCTTGAACACATCAACGAGGTAGGCCTCAAAGGCCTCCTACAAGGTGAGCATAGCGGAGGTTAGGTCTTGAAAGAAAGAGGGTGTAACAGAGTGTAAAAAGTAAGAGAGAGTATTTGTGTGTTATGCACATGCATGGAGAGAGAGAGAGGGGGGGTTATTACAAAGCTAAAGTTAGGCTACTGTAGAGAGAGAAACACAAAAGAGAAGGAGAGAGATTGTGTGTGTCCACATCAAGTTAACTAATTGGAAATCTAAAAGTAGGTCACTTAGCTCGAGTTAATAGAGGGTAAATTTCTTTGGATAGGTACCACCTTATTGCTACACCATTTTAATAGTGTATACTCTTATAGGCAATGATAACAATCACTGCAGACATCAAACTACCAATGATAAGAGCAGTGGTTGAAAACCATTGATGTGGAGGGATAGTTGGTTGACGAAGGTGCTGCACTACTAGCTCATGGAGTTGCCAAGCTTGAATGGGTCTACCTATTGTGGGTTTGAGAGATGGTGGAGAGCATGGGGAAAAATGTTGGTGGCCTTGCTCAAAATTTTGTGGCCACAGATTGTTGGTGTGATGGATTGATGGTGGGGATTTCTCCTAATGCAAAGACTAGCTAATGATGTATTTTGGGCTAGTGAATAGGGTGCCCAATCTAGCAAATCACCAAGAGTAGGACTGAAGAAGTCAAGAGGGTTGGTAGATGAAAGTGGGGAAAGGCAAGCTAAGACTTTGTCATCCAATAATTCTAGCACACTTCTTTCTCTAGATAGATTCCATAGTGGTGGAGCCTTTTATCCAAGGTTCTAGCTATTATTGTGCCCATTGGGAGAGTTGCAGAGGCATGGAGAGATTGTTGGTAATGGTGAGTGGTAGGAAGACCTTGACAAGGTGCTAGGGTAGTTGTTATCAAGGATTTTTTTATAAAAATAGTTGAGATGGCTACCCCCTTATAATACAGGTGCCCCTTGGGTGGTGGCATGCCTCCTCTGGAGGTCTTGGAACACTTGTTGCTACGTCCCCTTTGTGTAATGGATGGAGCCTCATAGTAGTCAACCTTAAAGAAAATGAGGATGATGCAAAATGTATTAGTTGAACTTTAAGAGTAGAAATATCGTGCTTTAATTGATGTTGATATCATAATCTCTTGAAGAAAAGAGAGAGGACTTAGATCACAAACTATTGGATAGAAGTTTTATCCCATGTATAAAAGATTGATGGTTGATGATGAAAGTGATCTTGCTTCCAAGGAGGGATGTATGCTTCCTCTATGATGTTGAAGCATCCAACAATGACCTTGTTGTGCTACTAATGTTTAGGATTTTAACATAATACAATAAATTATTAACCAAAATTGAAAGAAATATTAACTGCAAGAAGAGAGAAAATAATTGAGAAAAGTATACACAACACAAGAATGAGTACAATCTTCCTCCACACATAGGTGAGTATCTCCCCGATGCATGCATTTATAAATTTAAAATAAGCTTTTGTGATCAAAATAAATTGAAGGCATTGTTTTGTGTTCTTGCTTTTCATTTTCTTGCATCACTTGCTCTTATACAAATAAATATAACACACCCCATTCTAAATCATTTTATAACAAAATATAATATTTTATCCCTTCTAATAAATACATCCAAAATAAATCTATTATGTGTGTACATACGCAAAGTCCTTGCACTTATGAGCACCTACAAAATATAATATTTTCACACTATGTAGCATACATATTTCCAATAATATTTTCACACTGTGAAGTATATAATTTTCAAGTATTAAAATGTGCATCCCAAAATAATAATTCTCCATAACTCCATCTAATAATCTATTCAGTACTATAGCACAAAACACACTAGTATCCTTCCATCTATCTACCAGGCATAATGTGACTAGTATTACATACGCATTCATGCAAAAAATCATGGATCAAGAGATAAATAGACAAAATTCATAATAATAAAAATCATCTAAAATCCATAATTAATTCCATCAAAATATCATGATAAATATAATTCCATAACATTTTCAGTTTATTCTATGATTACATGGGAAATATATTGGAAATTTCCAATCTTTCCTTACCTCTTCTCCACACATGCAAATAAGTTTTGCCAAAATCTATCAAGCTTCTCTCCTCTTCTCTATACATGCATGAAATGTTTGCTAAAATCTGCAAATCGTTTTTTCTCTTCTCATCCACTAGGCAAAAGCTCTGTAAAATCTACCAATCTTTTTCTTACTTCTCTAAAATCATGTTGAAACTCTATTAGATTTTGCCTCATTTTTTATCTCTTCTCCACAATTATATAGAAGCTCTAGCAAATTTACTCCAAACAATAGCCCCTAAGAGATAGTATAAAGGAAAGGAGGTGGTTAAAGAAGGCACTTCTTGAGAGCTCCAAGAAGATGCAACAATGAAGAGCTTAGAAAATGAAATTGAGAATGTAGACTATATCACACCATCGTAGTATTTGCATTTGAGTTGTTTGATTCATATGTACTTATCTTTATTCAAGCTAGAATTGTTGCTTTAGTTCATCTTTTTTATTATTTGAAAAAGATTATATTTCTTGTGTTGGTATGTCTACTTTATGAATTGACTTGTGAATTAATGATAATATTTGAGAGGATATGTGGTTGTCGGATCCACATGATCAATAGAAGGAGGGTATGTGGCGGTTGGATCCAGAGGACCAACAAAGCCTTCGGTAGTTGGACTTGTCCCAAGGTCTAATAAGAACGCCAAAATGATTGAGATAAAATAGAAGGGCACTACTTTGTATCTAGGGCCAAAAGCTAAGTAATGAAAAATGCCAAACATATTTGCTACATAACCTTGGGTAGAGGAGCTTAATGAGGCTCTAAGCCAATAAATATCTCAATGTCCTATGATAGGGATGTAGAGGTTCATAATCTCCATCACTAGTTTTAGGAGTGGATGAGCTTAGACACTAGTCAAGAGGTGGAAGCCCCTTGAGAGGTTGAGAGTTCTCGTGGGGACTAAGATCACTTCATGGAAGTCAAGATCCTTGTGGGAATCATGATAAAGAAATTGAACCCTAATAAAATGGTACTACTTTTCTTATTGATTGTTTATGTATTGTGTTTAAATTATATACAATGAATCTTGTGTAAAGAGATAATATAAGGAAGCTACTTTTATATTTTCTCATAGTATGGTAGCATGTTTTGCTATTTAGATGACTAAAACAAAATTGCCAAGGAAAGTGGGAGGCCTAAGAGTAATAATGTTTGGGAGTGCTAAAGCCCTTGCATTTGCTAACTTTTTTGAGATAATAGTAGAAATCCTTAATGGGAGAACATGGAATGTTCTTAATTTTGATATTTTGAAAGTTTCTTAAAAAATTAAATTGAAGTATGAAATTATAGAGCTTATCATCATGTTCATAAGGTTTAATAAGATCTAAATTTTGAATCTTAGATAAAAAATTATGGCACTTTTAAATTCTATCTAGTGGAACTTTTTTGTGTGATTTGCATGTAAGTGTGAAAATGCTATCTTTCACTTTTTCGGAGTCCTAAACTTATAAGAACATGAATACTCTCAAATTTGATTGAAATCTCTCAAAATACACTCAAATTAGCTAGCTTTTGCAGTGGCCATCAATGATGTAAGCTAGAAATGCTAAAAGCAATCTCCCCCCTCCCTCTTTAACTAGTATATAAAGGGAAGAAGACTATCACATAAAATACAAGTCTCTTAGAGGAGACACTACTCTGTGAGCATGGGTGAAGCTCTCTCTCTCTCTCTCTCTCTCTCTCCTTTTTCCCTCTCTTTTATAATTGTGGAAGCTTTATCTAAATTTATCGGACTTTCCTCTCCTCTTCTCTACATATGTTTGGAAGCTTTGTAGAAATCTGTTGAGCTTATCTCCTCTTCTCTATAAAAGCATGGAAGATCTATTGAAATATATCAAGCTTTTTCTCTCTTGTTCTCAAACACATGGACACTGTGCAAAATCCACCAAGATTTTTCTCACTTCTCAAAAATCGCACAAAAATTTTGCTAAATTTGCCTATCTTTTTCTCTCTTCTCCACAATTGTACAAAAGGTTTGTCAGATTTACTCTAAACAATGGCCTCTTAGTGACATTATGAAAAAAATGAGTTCCTTAGAGAAGACACCTCTGGAAAACTCAAGAAAGATGCTCCAATGAAGAACTTAGAAGATGGCATTGAGGATGTAGACCATATCACACGGAGTCATGATAATTAGGTTGGAGTTATAAAATTTTATATTTCCTTATTTTTATTTGAGTTAAAAGTGTTTCTTTAGTTCATCTTGTTTATTGATTGGAAAAGATTGTATGTTTCTTTATGATTTCTCTTGTGAATTAATAAAAATATTTGAGATGATATATGGTTGTTGGACCTATAGGACCAATGAAGCCATTGATAGTTGGGCTTGCTTTAAGGTCCACAACTAGAATTCTAGAGTGATTAAGATAAACCTAAAATGTCATTGATTGCTATTTAGAACCGAGACCTAAGTAATGAAAAGGCCAAGCATGGTATTGTCATATCACCTCAAGCAAAATATCTTAAAGGAGCTCTAAGCAAGTAAATCCCTTAGGGGCCTATGATAAGGATGTAGAGCTTTATGATCCCGATTGCTAGTTAGAGATGGATGATGATGAATACTAGTCAAGAGATGGAATGACCTTGAGGGGTTGGGAGTCCTTATGGGGGACTAGGATGGCTTCATGAAAGCAAGAATCCTTGTAGGGATCGCAACAAAGATGAATCCTAATTTTAAAAGGATATTCTTATCATATTGATTGTTTATGTCTTATGCCTAAAGTACATATAATAAACCTTGTGTAAAGAGATAATAAAAGAAATTCTCTTTTATATGCTATCACAGTGTGATAGCATGTTTTTTTAATTAGATAACTAAAACAAACCTATTGAGAAAAGTGGGAGGCCTTGATCCTAACGACTAAGAGTCTATGGTTGGGTAGACTCGGCCAATCGTGCAAGTTTCCTAAACACCAAACAAATTTACTAGAATGTGATCCCCCAATTCCATAGGATAGTTAATTAGCTTAACATCATTTTAGGGGATTTGGAAAGTGTTGTTCATGGAGAGTTATTTGAACAACTACTAAGCAATGTCTTCTCTAGCCTAGATAAGGAAAAATGCATTACAAGCTCATTGCTCGATTATAACATGGTGATAGATTGTGAAGGGAGTTCATCTTTGTAATAACCCTATTTTGATTAATTGAACAATCATTTTTCCTCTCATGTTTCCCCCTCGAACAATTGTATTCCCCCTCGGCTACACAACTAGTCACGTTAGATTGTTGAGTTTCCCAACCAACTTAAGTTCCATCACAGATGTGGCCACGAAAAACACAAAAACTCATAGTAGGCACAAGATTTTTTAACTAGAAAAACCTATATAAGAACAAGGAGTATGCACAATCTTTCTTAACCTTCATTACAAAGGTTCAAAAGAATGGATAAGGGAGGGAATAAGGACTGGGTGGCTTGTAACATGCCACCATTTGAAATTACCCTCCCAAAAATCCATTACAATTTCTCAAATTAATTTAATAATTGAAATAATTAAATCCCCCTCCTCAATCCCTCTGAACTTGCCAGTTAACTACCACCCACCTCCCCCCCCCCCCCCCCATCATTAGCTTCATCATCAAAACCACTTCCATTGTTATGCAAATTTTGTGTGTGTGTGTGTGTGTGTGTGTGTGTGAGAGAGAGAGAGAGAGAGAGAGAGAGAGAGAGAGAGAGAGAGAGAGAGAGAGAGAGAGAGAGAGAGAGAGAGAGAGAGAGAAGAGCGAGAGTTTCCTCTCTCCTCCGAACATAAAATATTTCCCCCTAACCATTTTTAATTTATAAATCAAAAAAAAGGAGGAGAGAGAGGATTGTACTTACACTCCCTCTCCCCCTTCCAAACATTTCTTATTCCCTCCTTTTGTTCTTTTATATATAGCAAATATCCTAAAGGATATTTCGTACTCTCCCCCCAATTGACACAGATTTCTGAGAATGAAGACACTTAGAATTTTTAATTCTCCTTTTGTCACACATTGATACCTCAGCAATCACATGACCTATGTAGAATTTCCATCCCCCAACGTATAAAAGAAATACCAATTGAGAGTAGAAGGAAGAAAGCAAGTGATAGCAAAACAATGTGAGAAAGAGAGGAGTGATAATATACAAGAGCGTGCTGCCGTGATGTTATGAGGACATAGTGTGAAAATGTATGGAATGCATCATCATCTGACTTCTCTATTGATCTAGAGAGTTAATGTGATCTGAGCCATTAGTACTAGTGTGAGTTGCATGGATTATCTGAAAATACTAGATTTTTGGATAATTTTAGTCTATTTTTTATATTATTTATTGTAAAAATCCGAAAAAGTTAGAAAAAGCTTCTAGATTAGGATGGCATACAAAAAATCTAGTTGCTTTTTCAACTAGTTAGGGAATTTTCACAAGAAGGACAAATTGACGAAATCGCACGTGTCGCGATCGCTGTAAACAGGCTAAAAATTGTAGATTGAACTGAAAGAAGAAGAAGGATTGATCTGGGAGATCTGTGACCAGGCGTGTTGGGGTTTTACCCCCCTTTCGGAGCCAATGGAGCCATGAGATTTGCGTTCCGGGCAGCAGAAAAAGAGCTAATTTTTCTAATCCACGTTTTTGGTCTATGAAGGAGCTCCAGGAGAACTAATGCCTGGAGATTGCTTCTGAGTAGAGCAAAGATTCCAAGTTCTTTCAATACATATTGTTTCAATTCATTGTGATTTGTTTTTGTCGTGTTTACCACTTGGGTATTCTCTATCTTCTCTTCCATCTCCTATCTCTACTTCCTTCTACTTTTGATCCTCGGTGGATTCAACCTTTCGACAAAAACCCCTCCGACATTGGTGAACCCGACGTGAAAGGTCGTCACAGAAGAAGGAAAGATAAGATGGGAGAATCTTCAAATACAATCTCCAGGGATGTTTTGCAACAGTTGGTGCAAAATATGAATATGCTTATGCAGGTACAACAACAACAACAGGTAATGCAAGCTTCAGCTCAAACAGAAAGTGTTGTGATGAATGCTTTGCAAGCAATTGAGCGTGAGGTGAAGTTATTCAATGGCAGGAATGTATCTACATATGTACATACCTATGTTCAGAAGATGGAATTCTTTGGAGTGGCTCAATCTGCATGGAGCCGGTATTTTATACGTGTTACTGTTCATGAACTGAAAGCACGGATTACTGAATTATACTTGCAGGATGCTGACTGGGTAGCCTTCAAGAAGACACTTAGGGAAGAATTTTACATTGAGGACACCAGTTTGATTATGCGCAAGACTTTTCAGGAGTGGGTTATACAACCCAATAAGGGTCTTGTGGCTCTACATAATTGTTAAAAGAATTTGAAAGTAGATTTGAGCAGTTGGATCTTGCAGAACAGCAAGCTCTTACAAGTCAGAAAATTGAATTATTTCTACAGGCAGCTGATCCTAAGCTTCAAGAGAAGCTTGATGATTTGCTGGAGGATCAGACTACAGAGATAGGTTTGAAAACATAGTGGCAGCATGTCAAGGAAGCTGTTACTGCGCTTGTGAAGAAACATAGAAGAAGAGAAAGATTGCATGTCTCTAGCTTGCCCACTGTTACGCGTAAGACAGTTGAAGTGTCCAGTAAGCCACCCGCTTTTGTGGCTAACCCTATGGCTATATCTGCTATTGTTCCCTCTATTAGGGAAGATGTCTTAGATGAATTGGTCAAAGGGATGCGGGATCTTCAATTGAAGTTTGCAAAATTGGATGAAAAAGGACAAGAGGAAAGGGGATAGGCAGCAGCCCCTAAGCCTGGAAAAAGATGTATGTGGTGCGATAGTTTGCAGCACGAGAGAAAGGATTGTGCTGCCTATCAAGAGACCTTGGCACGACAGCTTATCTTTTGGAAAGATGGCAATATCCATGCACAAGAAATGGGATTGCCCCTTGCTTTGAATTTTGGAAAGGGAGGTATACAGAAGTTGTTGGAAGACTTGGCTGTCCGAAATGCTTATGCGGCGGTACATGCTTCTACTTTTGGTCTACAGTTGGATAGAATGCATGGTCCAAAGGATGAAATATGGACACGTGCTTTACATGCAACTGAAAAGAGAAAGGTCACTGATAGTGAAATGTCTCATGCAGGGCAAGACATTCGTGGCATAACTGGTTGGGAATCATCGGTAGATGCATATTCAGTGTATGCATATTTAGCAAAGGTACAAAACACGGATGTACTTGTGGAAGAAAAATGAAAAAGAGATGAAGATATTGCAGGGACATCTAAAAGAATGACAAAAAGAAGTATGAATCAGTGTAAAGCTGCAAATCAGCCACCTCCCAAGCATGATATGGAAGTGGTCAGTCAGAAGCAAAAACATGATAACAAACAAGAGGGCAAAAAGAAGGGCAAACAGCCAGGATATAAGCTACAATCTAACATTGAGACAGCCACAGATCTTAGGAAGGTTTTTGAAGAACAGATCTTAAACAGTCGAGTGGAATTTACCTTGGGAGAGGTGCTTGGCATTGCCAAGCAAGGATTTCATGATGAGATCATTGACATAATTAAAAGGAAGCGTCAGTTTCTTGGTGATACCACTAGTGCATTGCTACAATTTGAAGAGGAAACTGGTTTGTTGGGTATTCAGGCTGAATATGAGCATGAAGTAAGTACAAGATTGTCTATGCAGGATGCTACTAATCAATGGACATCAAGTGGAAAAGAGAAGAAAGTGGCTAAAAATGCATTGTCTTATAGCAATATGCATGGTGGAGTAAGGCAAATGCAACAATATGGAGAAGAGACTCTAGGATTTTTCCTCAAAGTCACTACACAAGAAATCATTGGGCTAGAGCTACCACTGAAACGGTAGTGAAAATAGGGGAGCGTGAAACTCATTGTGTTGCTTTACTTGACCATGGGTCTGAGATAAATGTCATTGAGCAGGGATTGTATGAAAATGGTGCATGGCCTGTGGACACTAATCATGGTTGGCATATGAGGGCTGCAAATATTTCTTCAGGGGAGCTCTATGCTGCATGTCCTAATGTAAAAGTGACAATTGGTGATATACAGGAAGAGCAACACTTCTTTGTGTAAGATAATTCCTCATATGCAGTGATTTTGGGACAGCCCTATATTACAGGTGTGTGTATGGAAACAAAGGTTCTTGACGATGGTTCTGGTTATGCAAGAGTCAAAAGCAAGGATGGGAGAAAAGCAATCCAATTTCTTACTGTTTGTGTTAATCATCCTAGAAATCGTGATACGCTTCAAGAGTCTCCTTTGGTTCCAAATGCAAGGGAATTCAAAGACCTAGATTTTCATTAAGCACTGTTGTAATGCGGGGCTACAATAATGCTGATCAGAGGGTGTACTTGCCTCTTGATGAAATAAAGCATGTATTTACTATTGGTAATTCTCAGTTTACAGCAAATAGTTCATGTTGGTTTAAGCCTATGGAAGCTATGTGTAGGGTTGAACGCATATCTATGAAACGGGCTATTAAGAAACTGAGATCGTTGGGGATGTTAGCTGAAAATGATGGAATTTCAGGCATATTTTATGGGCTGAATATTACTGACACTATGCTTGAAATTTTAGCAACTATACATGCAGAAAATGAGGCTGAAAACAAAGTGTTTTTAGTATGTTCTTTGGATATGTATGATGTTATAGCATTGTTTGCTTAGCAGGAAGGATTACAATGGGCTGAAGCACTTGTGGAGACAAAGTATAAGACAGTTGACAAAAAGGTGAAACCAATTTCTTTGCCACTTCCACCAGAGAGTGAGGGTATGTATGAAAAAGTGTCAAGGCACCCAAGCTTACGGGATCCTAAAGATATAGGTCATCAGTTTACATCTGAGATATTATATGAATTGAAAGTTGGTGCAGAAGGGTTTCTTTTGCCTATTGAGAGAGACTGTTTTATGCGGATGTTGGCTAGACATGGGAAGGCATTTGCATTTCAGCCAAGTGAAATAGGTTGTGTGGATCCAAATGTTGTCTCTCATATGGTCATATTTACTGTGCCACACGTACCATGGAACTTGAGGCCTATTCCAGTGCCTAAAGCTTACTTGCCAAAGTTGATGGATTTGCTAAATGAAAAGATTCCCATGAAGATCTTGGAGCCTTCTTCAGCCCTGTACTCAAATCGTTGGTTTACTGTGCCCAAAAAGAATGGGTCTTTGAGATTTATTCAAGACATGCAACCGGTCAATAAAGTGACCATAAGAAATGTGGGTGCAGGTCGTGTGGTTGATGAATTTGCAGAGGCTTTTGCAGGTAGAGCGATCTATTCTTTGGGTGATCTTTACTCGGGGTATGATCTGTTTCAGCTTGCAATTTAAAGTAGGGATATCACAACCACAAAGACTCCTTTGGGGTTAGTATGGATGTGTACTCTCCCACAGGGTGCAACAAACTCAGTGGACCACATGACAAATGCTATGAATAGGGTACTCAGGGATTTTATACCACAATTGACTATGCCATTCTTGGATGATGTTCCAATCAAAGGGTGTGCAGTGGATGAAAAGAATGAAGAGATGGATGCTCATGGATGTAGACAGTTTGTTGCAGATCATATTGTGGATTGTGAGAGGATTTTGAAACGTCTAGAAGAGGTGCATTTAACTCTTTCTAGACAAAAGTCTATCTTTGGAGTTGAGGAGGTTTTGATTGTTGGGAATATGTGTGGGCCTTATGGGCGAAGGCCATCACCAGTAAAAATAGATGGGATTGATAGAATGCGAGATGTATGCACGAATGTATCAGAGGTGCGTAGATTCTTGGGTGCATGTGTGTTCTATTTGATATGGATTCCTCACTTTGCACATGTATCCAATGTTCTTTATCAGCTTCTACGGAAAGGTCAAAAATTTCATTGGGAAAGGAAGCATTAGAAAGCAATGAAGAAATTGAAGCAACTCTTAAAATCTTCTCCTACGTTGAGAAAGGCTGACTATTCACATGGGAAGCCTATCATTATTACTGTTGATACAAGCCCAATCGGGATTGGATGGGCAATTGGGCAAGATGATGAGAAAGGGGAAAGGTATGCAATACGCTTTGGTGCAAAAGTATTGACTGAATGACAGAGAAGATATCCACAAGTAAAAAGAGAATTATGGGAAATTGTGACAGCCCTTAAATGTGATAAGGAGTATTTTATGGGTGCTCATGTAGTCATTGAGACTAATTGTTTGCCAGTATTGGGTATGATTACTAGTTGTGCTACCCCGGATATTGCTATGCTTCGGTGGATTGCATACATCAAATCTTTGAACCCTGAATTTTAGCATATTGCAGGAAGAGATAACCCAATGGTAAACATGTTATCTAGAGCACGCTATGAGAATGAAGATGGGATGATGGATGAGGAGGAAGAAGATGACTTTATTATGGCTGAAAATGATGTTGCAAGAGTGAATTTAGTAATGCAAAGTGTTGCTACAGCATTAACAAAAGCTTGGACAACAAAAAGAAGATAGTTTAGATGTTTTGCATCTTGTGCAAAAGTGTTTGTGGAAGACAAATATGCACGAGAATGGCTGAGAATTAGTCAATATCTCAGTACATTAACAAAGAGAGATGAATGGTCAGATGAGGAGTTTAAGAAGATCAAGAGGAAAGCCTATGAATTTTTCTTAAAAGATGGATACTTATGAAAACATGCTAAAAAGAAACAGGGTATGCCATTACGAGTTTTGGGTGACAGAGCTTCACAAGTAAAAGTAATACAAGGATTTCATGAAAGTTTGTGGGTTGGTCATAGAGGTGTTTGGGATACTTTTACAAAGATCAAAGAAAGATATTGGTGGCAGGGTATGTATAAGGATGTTGCTCACTTTGTGGAAACATGTATGACATGCCAAATGTATTCAACTGTGAGACATTGGGATGGATTGCAACCCACATATCCATTGTCTCTTCATTTTAAGTGGGTGGTGGATTTGGTCACAATGCCTACAGATCTTTGGAAAATGAGGTATCTTGTGCTTGCTTGTGAATACTTGAGTAATCAAGTGGAAGGGAGAGCTCTACGTACTAATACAACAAATGCCGTATGCACTTTTCTCTTAGAAGAGATCTTTTGTCGATATGGCTGTGTGGGAAAAATTACAGCAGATAGGGGTGAGTTGGATGCAGATGAAGCTCATGATTTCTTTGCACGGTTGGGGATAAAGCTTGCTTTAACTTCAGCCTATAACCCTGAAGGAAATGGAAAAAGTGAAAGAGGTCATCCACCTATTGTGAAGGCATTGGCAAAAGTATGTGGAGAGAAGATAAAAGAGTGGCCACGATTGCTCCCTTATGCTTTGTGGGCTGATAGAACAACTCATAGTGCTGTTATAGGATATATGCCTGCAGAATTGATGTATGGTCAAAAACCTATCATGCCGATAGAAGAGATGACTATCACATGGACTATGTTACCTTGGGAGGAGGAGTTGAATCGAGAGGAGTCGTTGGCCTTACGCATTAGACAGTTGGAAAGAAAGTCAGAAGACATAGAGGCAGCAACTACAAAGTTAAGGGCAGCAAGGATACAAAACAAGAAACTGTTTGACAAAAGACATAGACTAAGACCAAGAACCATACAAGATGGGGATTGGGTATTGGTTTATGATAGCAGTTTAGATAACCAGCATAGTGCCATGCATAAAGTTTCCAAGAGATGGTTTGGACCCTATGTGGTAAGATAGGTGTTTGATAATTCTACTTATGCATTAAATGAGCTGGATGGGACAGCCATAAAACTTCCGGTAGCAAGGAAAAGAATCAAATTATTCAAAATGTGGGAATCTATTGCTTATGAGTTGCCAGAATTGGAAGAAAATAGTGGCCATGATATAGGGGCTAGCCAGGAAGGTATGGAAGATGAAGAAGTAAAGGATATGGTTGCAGACGATGAAGAAGTAAAGGATATGGTTGCAGAGGATGAGGAGGACTCAGAATCCGGTGACAACTAGGATTTTGGCACATATCGAAGGATGTGCAGGTTTAGAGGGGGTGAATGTCATGATGTTATGAGGACATAATGTGAAAATATATGGAATGCATCATCATCCGACTTCTCTATTGATCTAGAGAGTCAATGTGATCTGAGCCATTAGTACTAGTGTGAGTTGCATGGATTATCCGAAAATACTAGATTTTTGGATAATTTTAGTCTATTTTTGATATTATTTATTGTAAAAATCTGAAAAAGTTAGAAAAAGCTTCTAGATTAGGATGGCATGCAAAAAAGCTAGTTGCTTTTTCAGCCAGTTAGGGAATTTTCACAAGAAGGATAGATTGATGAAATCGTGCGCGTCGCGATCGCTGTAAACATGCTAAAAACTGCAGATTGAACTGAAAGAAGAAGAAGGATCGATCTGGGAGATCCGTGAGTAGGTGTCTTGCGGTTTTACCCCCTTTCGAAGCCAACAGAGCCATGAGATTTGGGTTTCGAGCAGCAAAAAAAGAGCTGATTTTTTAAATCCACGTTTTTGGTCTATGAAGGAGCTCTAGGAGAACTAATGCCTGGAGATTGCTTCTGAGTAGAGCAAAGATTCCAAGTGCTTTCAATACATATTGTTTCAATTCATTGTGATTTGTTTTTGTCGTGTTTACCACTTGGGTATTCTCTATCTTCTCTTCCATCTCCTATCTCTACTTTCTTCTACTTTTGATCCCCGGTGGATTCGACCTTTCAACAAAAACCCCTCCGACAGTGTGCGCGCACACGTGTGTGTGTGTGTGTGTGTGTGTGTGTGTGTGTGTGTGTGTGTGTGTGTGTGTGTGTGTGTGTGTGTGTGAAGGCAAAGACCAAGGTCCTTGAAGTACTTTTCCCAAAGCTGTAGACCCTTTGCCTTGTCCTATCCACTCACTTTTTCTCCATCCACCATGCCTCGTCACAAAAGAGTCAATGTGTCTAAGGAGGCAGGGCCTTCCAATGTGGTGGGTTAGTCTTCAGTGACACTTAATGAAAAACAAAATGCAACCAATAATGCTATTAATTCTAACATTCAAAATCATGTATTTTTACTCTTAACATTTGTACAATCCAGTTCATTGAGAAAGGAAAGGTGCATACAAATTTTAATTCTTAAGTGCATATTTAAAGGATTAAAACTCTTGTTCTTAAAATATCCATAACTAGATTAAGATGCCTCATTTTTAAACAAAATAATATATATCTTAATGGTTTCATAAATATGTTAACAAAGTACATTGATTAAGAACCATAGGAAATACACATAAATAGGGTGCATCGTTTGATAAGATTTTTTTAAAATGTAATAATTTAGGAAAAAAGGAGAAAATTCATCATGTTAGTGAACTTGCATGTGTCCATGCTCATACCATTACTTTTTCTTAAAAAAATTAAAGTCACGTAGAACAAGGGAAGGCCAACATTAGGAATATCTATTATTAAATTCCACCATAATGCAAGGAGACGTTATTGACTTCTCAAAAATATTAAAATTCTTGAGTTGCGTGATCTTATTAAAATAATATCATTTTTATGGTAATATTCATCCATCATAACCTGAATTTTTATGGTAATATGCATCCATCATAACCTGAATTTTCCTACTTGTCTGCTTAAATCACATTAAAATTTTATAATTTAATTACTCTCGTATAGTCAAGAGGCAAAGCTCAAGGGTGATAGAGCATACTAAATTAATACTGGAAAATATTCTAGAAATTAAAATAGAATGGTGTTATACAGCCAATGAATAAACATCATGAGACCTAAAGTGTTTGCAATTATGATCCAATGCACATGCTAGGTAGAACCAACAAAAGATAGGATGATTCACGCATGACAAAGTGCACATGTTGGTAAAAGCATGTAATTCTAGCTAGTGGTGCATAGAAAAATGATCAAGGATTGAATAGTAGAATTTTTGCTTGACTTGATATGATCGCTTGAATTAGAAGCATGGTCATATTAAATGTATAAATCTCCCTTCTCATTAAAGTAATGAAATACTATTTGAGAAGGATAGATTGGTTACTATGTTGAGTTGCAAGTTATTTGTAAATTATGCCCAAATATTAGGCAAGATTGAGCACTTTTGCACTCCCCAAAGGGCAATTGTTGTGAGCTTATATTTGTTTAGCCTATGAGGACCTCTAGGGAGGAAGGTGACATAGAAAAGGTTTTCTCCTATGGCAACACCTAACTAGGGGGGCTCTAGTTGGAAATGGTAATTACGTAGTCCAAACTATATAATCGTAAGCAGGCCTAGCTCTCACCAACAATTACAAAATATAAAAGCTCCCCAATTTACCTTGTGAATACTTGGGACTCGTCACTATGAATGAACCTTCTATTAATTTCCGAATCATTGTGCAAAAATTTCATGATAATGATATGTACTTATCCTAATTTCCTTCAAATCCAAAATCTTGTGTAAATTTTTCCTTTTAAATCCTAATCTAAGCTACCCTATATAGAATCTTGTAGGCTCTCAATATACAAATCAAAAGTATGTATATGAGCTCTATTTTAGAAAATAGTTTGTACCAAAATCTAGATCATAAAGATTATTTTCTAGCCTATAAAAAAAAAATCCATGTAAATGAATAACATGCCCAAGAAAAAAGACATTGAATTTACCAAAATGAGAATGCAATAATGAATTCGATAGAGATAGTAAGAAAATACTGATATTTCCATCAAATGCAAATAATGAAAAATGAATAATAATTTGATGTGGAAGGTATACCTTCTTATTTCCTAGTAGGTGCAAGATGAGTCACCAAAAACTCATGACCTATCATTAGTAGCCTATAGAATTGGATCTAAGTGCAACCTTACCCTAAGGGAAGCATTATACCATATAATGGTGTAGAACTTTGTCCCTCAAAACTTCCCATTTAATCCAAATCATTGGACTCAATATTGAGGATGGGGAATAAGGTCTACACATATCTTCATCTATACTGATTTGACTAACAATATTGAGTATGATTTATGGAAGTTGCCTTGGGCTGAAAGACTTTTGACTTGACTTTATATGTTCCATAGGAAGCAAAAAAATTCCATGGTATATAGAGATGGTGAGACAATGACCCTTAATCAATGGAGCTATCATAAAATCGCTAAAAATTTACAACCAAGTCAAGTTGTTGTAACCCCTAGATCTTGGGCCAATAACTATGAGGTCAACTTACATAGTGTATATTTAGGGCTTGACACTTGAGTGAACCCCTTGATTATTTACAATCTCCATATAAGAATTTAATGGTTAAGTACTATATATCTAGCCTATATAAATACTACCTACATGACATATAAACTACCTTTTAATGTAGATATTAGCCACTCTTGTAGAACCAATGGGGCAAGCTTATGTGAATACACATTTCTTTGAGCAATTTTTAATATGATTGTAGTATGGTGTTAGGTTGAAATTAATAGAATATTGACATACATAATGAGGCCCTTACTTATGAAGCAAATTTTGATATTATGATCTTGTGAATAATCAGATTATTTAAATGTGTTACTAATGATGGAAAGAATAAATAATGTATTGAGGTCAAATGTATCAATATTTGCAAAGGAGATTATTCTAGCTATCATTGACTTGTTAGATGAGAAAGAGAGGAAAGTCCTACTCAAATAAGTCAAGAAGCCTAAGTTTAATGGCAAAGGAATAATGTAGGTGGAAATAAGTACCGAAATTTGGATCAATTAGATGGAGGATTACTTCCTTGTTACTGGAGCTAGTCTAGGAAATCAAGCAATGATGGCAAAATTGAGGCTTACACAGGAGAAGCATGGCTTTGGTGGAAACAATGGTATTGTGATAAGGATGTCTCTGAGTTTATGTGACATGGAGCCAAATCAAGATAACATTCCAAAGCCAATATCTATCTCCTACATATCACACTCTCAAAATGAACAAGTTCTTCAGCCTCAAGCACTAGGGGCTCACTCTTGAAGGATATTATTCTCCCTTTTTTACTCTATAGAAGTATACGTTCCATATGTCTATGAGCCCCTACTCTATAGAAGTATACGTCCCATATGTTTGTAGAGGTATTACTGAACCCATTAGCAATGACTAACTCCTATTAGGGGGAGAGACCATGCTAGCAACTTTTGAGTCATGTCTTTAGGAATTTATGATTACCTCTTACAAATGGACTAGTTAGCACCCAATGAAGAAAATATACATTGTGCGGAAGGTTGGGTTATATTTAGAAATCTATACAAAAAAATGGTCCAATCACAAGGGAATGGAACACAAACCTAAGATTCAGTTAGTAAAGGCTAGTCAAATCCTAAAGGGATTAAGGCAAGGAGGATTACTTATCCACCTAGTGAAAATCAATGAGATTGAGGATACCAAGGATGAAGACAAGCGTTCATGGTTAAGCAAGTTCATCAATGTCTTCCCTGAGGATCTAATAGAGTCACCTTTTTAAAGGGATGTAAATCATGATATCAAGCTAGTTCATAGAGCCAAATTAGTAGTGAGAAGGCCCTACAAAATGTTCATTCTTGAGGTAATCAAATTGAAGGAGCAATTATAGCAACTTCTTGATCAAGATTTACTCATCCCAGCAACTCTCTCTAGGGTGCTCTTATTCTATTTTAGAAGAAAAAGGATGGGAGCCTTAGATTGTGTATCAATGATAGGGGATTGAATTAAGTCACTATCAATAATAAGTATCCCATTCCTTTTAGAAGAAAAAGGATGGGAGCCTTAGATTGTGTATCAATGATAGGGGATTGTGTATCAATGATAGGGGATTGAATTAAGTCACTATCAATAATAAGTATCCCATTCCTCAAATTGATGACATTGTAGATTGATTGCAAGAGGCAGTAATATTTTCTAAGATCAATTTAAGGTTTTGTATTTATCAAATCGAGATAAAGGATAATGACATACCAAAGACAAGCTTCAACACTAAGTATTTCCATTACAAATTCACAATAATATATTTTGGGTTGACCAATTCTCTTGCTACTTTTAATAGACTAGTCCAACATATTTTTAAGCCATATCTCGATGAATTTTTCCTCACATTTTTAATGATGTTCTCACCTATTCCAAGACACATTAAAAAACATTCATCCATTTTTTGATTGTCTTGGAAATTCTTCATGAGAAGAAGTGTAAGAAGCTAGGGATACATGTGTTAGTAAGAGAGAGTTATTAGTAATACCTGGTCACAATAACATAGGTATAAAATGTGTAAGACATGTAATTTTTGGCATCTTTGATTGTAATATAATTATTGTCTCTCATCTCACCTCCTTGTTCATAGCTTTCATGACTTCTCTCTATTCTTTTCTAATTTCTAGTCTTTATCTCTCCTCTTTCCTCTCTCTCCTGATCTTCCATGTCTTTGATCCATTTGTCTTTCTTGGATTTCCTTTCATAGTGTCGTTACTTCCTGATTACTCAAGGACAAGGTGTTAGTTGGGAAAATGGTCAAGTACAATGACCAAGGAGACCAAGGACAGCTGGTCAGAGTTAACTGGAGCACTTGAAGGCAGATTTGGAAATATCTTGGACAAAATAGTTAGTTGTGCATCAATAACATGCTATTTTGAAGGTAAAATGGTTAAAGACAAGGTGATTAGAGCTAGTCTTGGTTAGAACTTCAGTTACTTTTCAAGACAAACTTTCTCTTCCCTATCTCTTTCAAGGTTTTGGTTGAAACTTTAATGGTGGCTACCAAGAAACACAATATATTGCTCTCTAGTGGTTTTCTCTCCTTCTTTGACATATTTTGCTACTTCCAGAAGGCAAGGTTGTTGCTATTTGGTCCTTTGAAGCTTTTCTTTCATCTCCTTCAAACCCTAGCTATGGCAAAATAGATCAACAACTTCAATAGTAAAAAATCATGACAAATCTCACAAGATTATGCATCTTCTTCCTTATGAGGCTTTATATTTGGCTATGAAGCATAAATGGCAGCAAGATTGACCCGTCTCTTTGTCTCTTTAAGCCTTCTTCACCCTTCCCATGGCTATGGATATCAGTATTGCTGAAACTCTTTTAATCTCCTAAGATCACTCAAGAAAGCTTTCATTCAGGGGAAAAGGACATTACTCTAGCTAGCATTGAAGTGGAAGATTGAAGAATTGAAGAAATTTCAGTATATTGAACCTCTTGAAGCTCATATTGAAGGTTTATTTTGGGGCTTTTCTTCAAGAAGCTTGAATCTTCGACATTCAAGTATTCAAGCAAGCCAGTGACATTGATTTTTCATGGATTCAATCTTATTCAAGCACGTATGGGCTAATTTTATGGATTCTTGGAGCTTCATGATGGATTATGGAAGATTCTTCCAATAATTGGACTGAAGTTTGCATCAATCATCTTCTTTAAGCTTGATCAAGGTATTTCACTTGCTTAATCTCTGAGATCTCTCAATATCCACTTGCTTTAAGCTTTTCCACTTGTTGATTTGGGAGATTATTGGTTAATTAATTTTCTTAATTGATCAATAGATTAGAGATTAGTGCTTTTCTCATTTATCATAGTCTATTACATTGAATTTCAGTATTCATTTCAATATTATTTCATCCTTGATTGATTAGTTAGAATACTATTGCCATGTTGATATTTTCATCGAGGAAAAAGGTGGATGTCGAGGGAGATAGTGGGACAATAGAGAGGTGAGCCTCCCCCACTATTAAAGATCCCAAAGGGATGCAACAAATTGACCTGAGGGAAACTTTGCCCACCTCCCAGTGATTCAAAGCCCCTATAAGAACCTTGTCATGCCTTTATATCCCTCACCATAGGTATTGCGAGTGGAGCTCTTGAAGACATAAAGTTCTCAACTACTAGATAGTATTGTTTGGGACTCCATTCAGCCACAGGGATTATTTCTACAAGAGGAATTTTAGCTATTCTACTCCCTAAGAGAAAGAGTGAGATGCATTCATTGGAAACAGTGTATTTGGGCTTTCATTTGGTTGAATTTTCAATCATTCACAAGTGTTATAGGTCATTCACAAGTGGATTATAGATTCTAAATAGGGTATACACTCAAAAAGTTAATTGGGATCATTCTCGAAAAACTTTTACTTGGTTATAGTTGTTACAGAGTAATTCAGAGAATCTTCAAGACCTCTATAGGGTATTGTAGGGTGTATACCTTTATTTAATGAAAGGTCGTTCAATGAATTTAAAAGGGCGTAGGCAAAGGGATGGGGAAGTACTCTAGGTCAATGAATTTGTAGGGGGAGGGAGGCACACTCTATTATAAAGGTCATTAAGAATGAATTTTTGGGGAGGAAGAAAGAGGAGAGGTGATGGTGATGGGGTTGAGATGGCCGGGGGGGACACACCACTAGTTGGCAATCAAATTCAGGCTACCCCCATTCCTTTACTTATTTCCTTTATTTGATTAAGGTGTTTCAAAAACCTTACTACTTAGCACTTGTTCCTAGGTGCTTTGTATTATTTGCTCTCTTAACCTCATTCCCATGCTTTACATTTATCGTCTTTGTATGCAACTTTGAGAGTGGAATTTAAAGACTGTCAAATTGCAGCAAAGATGTGGAGAAGAGCAAATTTAAGCCAAGAATGGGACCTCGTCGGAAGCGATAAAGACATATTTTGCAATTTTTATGAGTTGCAAAAAATGGGATTTCAAAGCGGTTTCAAAGAGCATTTGTGGAGTTTTCATCATTTCTCCAAACATCGGATTGAGCCAAAGTAAGTGTCCAACAGTGTGGGACCCCGAGTCGGATAGATCAAAATTTTCAGAGGTCAATTTGGAAGCCAAACGGTGGAGAAATGAGGTGGGTAGTGCCAAATGAAACAAAAAGGGCCAAAGTCCAAATTTCTTGGTCATCGGCATTTGAGGAGGGGGTGCTGTTAGAAAACAGCAATAGCACCAGGCAGAACGTGCTACCCCCCCTCAATTTGGCGACGATTTTTTATGAAGGGCTATAGGGGGACTACAAATAGCCTATCAAATAGAGACTATCAGTGAGTTCCTTCATTTTTTCACTCCCGATTGCCACCTCACACAATGGCTGCCCGGATGCTGAGATGATAAATCAGTATTTCTTTCTCCTTCTCCTCTCTCCTCTAAGGGGCTGATCACACACAAAAGATCAAGAAGAGGATGTTGTAAGGTGCCTGTCCAAGCACGCTTTTAGTAGTCTATCAAGAAATGAATCTAAGCGCCACTACCAAGCACTCCCATGGAATGTTCTGGGTTTTGTCGTCTAGGGTTTCCTGAATCTGCCGCGCAATGGAACGTTCACGGCCAAACCCACTAGGATCGACCTAAAATTTGGGCTTCGAGTGGCCAAGGTCTCCTAATAGCATTCTAGCGTCATGGATCCTAGACATCCTACTTTATGCAGAAATACCCAAGCTGAAGCTGACCCATATCGCACTTGGTTCAAGGAGAATGGGAAACGAGAGGGATGCGCTACTTGACCTCTCTGCCCATAGGGCATAGTCCCATTCCGGTCCCCTAAAATGTCATGAATCGGGGTTCTATCCTAACAATTTCTAAGGTCAAAGATGGTAAACCTTATGATAAGCTTCCCAGTTCTTTGGGACCACCTTGGACTCATCCACCCGCTTCCCTCAATAGCTTTAGTTTTCTAATTAGGTCCTACCACATTTATGTGTGATACTTAAAGTTAGCTTCATTAATTAAGCTTTTAGGGAACATGGTTTGTTCGCATAACTTATAGCACAGACACAAGAACAGACCAAGCAATCTATTGACAAACAAGTTCCTTAACTTATCTTCATGTTAATCTTTGTCTTCTGCCCATACAAGAGAAATTATGTATGCTTTCTGTCTAAGAGAAGTATCTTGTTTTGCCTTGCAAAAATAACTTGTCCAAATCACATGGCACCACAAATGCAATCCTTTATCTAGAATAGGAACTTCCAACATGCCCACACATTGGGGGCCATGGAGGTCTTCAATTCCATTCTAGACCTAGCAAGGGGTGTCTAGAGCTCCATCTGACCCACAAGCTGTCTAGGAGCAAAACAACATTCTCGTGGTTGGCCTTTTCACCACTTGACCTTTGGCCCATGAATTGAGCAGTGCCCTTTTTGGGTTAATCCATGGTGTGATCTTGGAGGTGATCCACCTGTGCAAAATATCCTTCCTTAATTAAATCCTTTAGGAATCCAGCACAACAAGGCATTTAGCCCTAAT
The DNA here is from genome assembly GCF_053477565.2 of Lygodium microphyllum. NCBI lineage: Eukaryota > Viridiplantae > Streptophyta > Polypodiopsida > Schizaeales > Lygodiaceae > Lygodium > Lygodium microphyllum. The sequence continues at coordinate 66,825,617 of NC_141162.1, forward strand.
ATCACTTTCCAAGAAAACATTCCCTTATCCCCATGGCAACTTGTCATCACAGACCCTTGCCATGCATTTACCATAAATCACAAGCACTTGGAACAATCATCCAAACAACAACTAACAACTAGTTGCATGTAAAAGCATTTAGGATGTTGTTCAATCAACCAACAAAAAACCAATTGTATTCTTCCCAAACAATGCAAGAATAGTCACGATAACATTTCCATCGCATATCTACTGAATCCCTAGGGATCAAAGAGCGATTCTATGTAAAATTTACTTAACACTTTTATGCACAATTTTTAATGTCATGATTATGCCATTCATAACCCTTAACCGATTCCTCCTTGTAATTGCTCTATCAACAAACAAGCCATATGCAACTAGATGCAATTAACTTCCCTTGATACATGCACTTTGCAAGCTTGATCTTTTGAATACGTGAGATGAAATGACCTATACTTGTGCATCATAGTATGGGGCCTAACGTATCTCATACGAGAATCAAATCAAGCATCTATCAATTTGGAAATACATTACTTATGACTGGTACTGCAATTGGATTGACGGTGATGCCTTCATCTGAAGCTTCATTGTTGGTTATGGGATTGCCATCCACACGTGACATTTTTCACTTGGGGGCCATCATCTACAAGTAGATTCAAGAAATAAAGAAGGCGGAATAGATTAGAGATAGGAGAGCGTAAAAGAAGATGGCTTAGTCAAAGACTGAGATAGGGAAAATTTGAGCTAACTCTCTCCCTTACAGCCTCACGAGGTAACTATTCTCTCTCTCTCTCTCTCTCTCTCTCTCTCTCTCTCTCTCTCTCAAGCTTTCTCTCACAATCTCTTGGAGGGGTATCCTTCCCTCTGTCTCTCTCTCGTAGCCTCTTGGGGTCTCCTTATGCTTTTTATGCCTCCCCATGCCTCATATTTATAGTGAATTAGAGAATAGGCTTGTGGCTAAGAAGAGGAGCTCTTTGTGGAGGGGGATCATGGAAAGATTAGTGATCTAATGCTCAAATCATAAATTTGATGGTCCCATTGGCTCCGAAAGGGGGATAAAACTCCAAGACACTTGGTTAGAAAGCTCTTAGTTCACTCTTTGGCATATGATTTTTTATGCCGAGAAGTACTTAATAGCCAAAATTTCCAAATTTCAGGGGAAAAATAGACTTCGTCGAAGACGACAGCTACAATTAGTATGATTTTAAGCGGTAATGCCCAAAAGTGCTTTAAAGACCCACCGAGTGGTGGTTGGGGAATTTTCATAAATTTTCTGATAATCAGATAGGACTTCTAAAGATGCTCGGTAGTGCGGGACTTCGAGACAAATGCCTAGCATTTTTTAGTGGCCAAATTCGAGGCCAAATGCGGGAGATAGGCTAGACGGGAGGCCAAGGGCCAAAATGGCCAAGTGGAAATGGTCTTTAGAAGGTCCAAAGGGGTGTGACCTTTGGGGGCTCCCCTTGGAGCCCCAACAAAAAAAAAAAGATTTTGTGAGGAGGGGGGGCATTTTTTTTGCCATTAGGAAAAAGATGCCATGAAGATGGTGACGATTTCATGATGGGGGGTTGGAGAGCTTCAATACACCCCTACCGAGACTGATTACACGAGGCTGCTGATGCTTGTTTCCTACGCTTCCAATCACCGGTATCCGCTCCTCCAATGGCTACCTGAAGATGGAGAATAAAAATTAGTCTTTCTCTCTCCTCCCTCTCTCTCTTCTAAGAGGCAATTCATGTGGGAAGAATAAAAAAGAGAACCGATTGAAGGATGCTTGTTTGACATGGTACCGGATCATTCCCGAATCAATGGAGGGCTAGAGTTGGCTGTTCGCAAGTGGGCTTAGCCTTGAATGAGGGCTGATTTACAGTCCTGCATTAGATCTTAAAACCCGCAAAGAAGAAAAAAAAACCAGTAACTCTATTTTACAAAGGAAATTTGCTTGTTTTTTATATTTGATTGAGCCAATGTTGTTCTTATGGAGTGAAAATTGGTAGACATGATGATTAGTATTTTTTCTATGCTTACATGATGAAAAAATTAAAAAAAATAAAGTCAAATTGCTGGAAATAAATTTTTAGAAGCCCGTAAAACATGGTTTTTATGATGAAAATGGGATTTTTGGTGTTTTTGGGTGGGATAAACCAATACACATGGGATAAAATGCCAATAAAATCTATATTTTTGCTATTCTAAGAATCAAGAGCCACATCTCTAAAAATATATCAATATTTTTATTTTAAAAATGAGAGAAAAATAGGAATATACCTTAGAAAAATATAATAAGTGGTTGTGGACGTATGATAGTGGCAAAGCATGAGATTTGGCCTTAGTTTGCCCTAAATTTTTGTCAAGTGTGTGATTTATTGATTTTTATACACTAAACTATGACAAAATAATCTCTATACACTTATGCAACGAAGCAAATCTTAAACGGTGAGGGGGAGGAGGATTTTGTGCAACAGTTTGAGAGCTAAAATAATACAAATTCTATTTTTTTTTAATGCATAGCATTTAGGAAATGGCCTATTTGGAAATAAGGGAACTAGTAGCACAATGTTCGCCTTGATGCTAGGTTCTTGCAATGAAGCATATACGTATTAATTGGAATTCATGGAAAGACTGTTTGTGTACTAGCATATAGGCTGATTTCGAAACATAACTGTTTGTGCACAATGAGACATCCACTAGTGCATTGATCATACATGTGGTATCAACTCCTAGAAATGCATAGCAATTGTTTGAATTATAGTTGATCCACGCTTGAGAGGGTGAGTGGTGCACAGATCGGTCGCAGTATGCTCACGTAGTGAATCCCGGAAGGTCCCCAAGAACAATGAACTCTACCTTTTTGCACAAAAAACAATGTAAAAGCATGAACGACAAGAGCAAGAGACCAATTGGGTTCAATCTCCCCCCATGCCTTGTGTGAGCGCTTCACAAAGCATGTATTTTATGTATATTTCCATCTTCACGCTCAATAATAGCCCAATTTACAAAAATATGACAAGCTTTTAGCTTTTGAGTTTGCCTTTTATAAAAATAGGAAATAAAGCTAATGGACAGTGCCCATAGAGTCTGGCACGCCCAACACAATGTCTCAAATAGAAATAACATATCCGTGCGCATAGGCGCATACAAAATAATAATCAATAATCGATGCCTCAATAGACATAACAAAATATAGGCGTGGCACCTATCAAAATATAATCCATAGGTCGAATACTCGCTAGACTCCAATGCTTTTCTCCGCCACTGCTGCTATCTCTACACATCAACTGAAGCATTCACAATCATTAGTAAAATAATACAATTAAACCAACAAAAGTGAATACCTAGCAGTCTTCAGCTACATAAATAAATCAACTGGTTAGAAATAAATCCTAACCATAATTTATTACGAGTGCGTACTCTAAACTCATAAACGTTTATTAATTTAATATGCATTTTACGGAATCACCCGCTATGGAATCTCCCATGTACACATTAAATTAATGAAATGCCCGAAAAGGACAGGCGTCCCCATCAACTTCTCGCACAAAGATTCCACTTTGTGTATGAGCCCCGGTCATCTAAGTTTACGGAATCCACCGTAAAACCTCACGGAATCCACCGTGGAATATGCCTCCTGGCATCATACCCCCGGGGTGGGATAGCAATTGACCTCAATTGCTATTAACTCAATGTGGAGCTAACAGAGTGGGGAAAGCATTTAAGTCTCTAGCGTGCATCCATTGTGCTTCTTCTACAAGATGGTTCTTAAATTTTACTAGATATCTAGAATACCTTCGGCCAGTTCTAGTGGTCATAAAGTCAGTGTCTATGATAGCTTCTGGTTCAAGTATTTCAGTCTCTTCCTCTAATAAAGGTGGGTTTTCATAAATAGGGTGGACAGGTAATTGGCCTCTAAATGGTCTCAATAAACTAATATGAAATGTATTGTGAATTTTCCAATGAGATGGTAATTCTAATTTGAGTGCATTATCATTAATTTTATGAATGATTCTAAATGGTCCATAAAATCTAGGAGCTAATTTGACAACTAGATGTCTATCTACACTTTGCAATCTACGTTTTTCTATTCTGAGCCAAACATAATCATCAACTTTGAAATTCATAGCTTGTCTTTTCTTGTTGGCTTGTTTGGTATATGATTACTGGGCTTTAGCAATCATATCCTTAACCTCATCAAAAATACTATTATGCATACTAGCAATATCATCAGCACTCTGAATTCTATTAGACAAAGATGCAACAGGTGTAGATAATCTATATCCATAAATGACTTTAAACGGTGCTTTCTTTGTAGATGTGTGCGGTGTATTGTTATATGCAAACTGTAATAAATGCAAATGAGTGTCCCATGTCTGAGGTTTAGAAATAGTATATGCACGTAAAAGATCTAGAATGGTGCTGTTTGTGGCTTCTGTTTGTCCATTAGTTTCTGGATGAAATGTAGATGAGAAATCAATCTTTGTGCCTAGATTAGCAAACAGGGTAATCCAAAAATTGTTACAAAATCTAGAGTCACAATCTGAAATGATAACTTTGGGCAATCCATGGTTAGTAAAAACAATTTTCAAAAACAATTGTGCTGCTTGTGATGCTGTTAAAGTTTTCTTACATGGAATGAAATATGCTTGCTTACTAAATCTATCTACAACTGTCCAAATCATATCATAGTTAGATTTAGTATTTGGTAAACCAGTAATGAAATCCACATAAATTTGTTCCCAAGGTTTAGATGGAATAGACAAAGGCATTAGTAATCCATACTGTTTACCATGATGTCTCTTAACTCTTTGACAAATCAAACATTCAGAAACAAAATTAGATACATCTGCATCCATATGCGGCCAATAAAAATCTTCAGTTAACATACGTAATGTAGATATGATACCTCTATGACCTTGATATGGGGGACAATGAATTTCATTCAAAACAAAAGATCGGAACGGAATAGTAACACACAGTCTCTTTTCATAAAACATAAATCCATCATTATATGACAATGAATCAACAGGAATGAAATTATTTTGAACTAATTTATTCCAATCAGAATGAAAAGTAATATCCTGGTGATATGTATCTTTCATAGCAATCAAAGAATCAAAAGATATGACATAAATATTATGAATTGCAGGTCTTCTACTCAATGCATCAGCAACTACATTTTCTTTTCCAGGTTGGTATTGAATGATAGGATGAAAACTTTGTAAATGTCTAATGCTTTGCTGGTCGGTCTTTATCATGAATTCTGAACCCATTAAGTAGTGTTTCCACTGTCTTAATGCTTGTACAACTGCTAATAGTTCTTTGTCATATGTGGAATATTTCAGCTTAGAGGGTTTCAGTTTACAACTAGAATATGCTATTGGATGATTGTCTTGCATTAGTACGGCTCCTATTCCTAATCCGCTAGCATCAGTCACAACTAGAAAGAATGGTCTATTAAAGTCAGGCAACTGTAAAACAGGGGCATTGGTTAATGCATGTTTCAGTAAGTCAAAGGATTTCTGTTGATTTTCGGTCCATTGATAAACAATTCCTTTCTTGAGAAGTTTGGTTAATGGTAAAGCAAGTAGTGAAAAATTACGTACAAACTTCCTATAGAAACTAGCAAGACCAAGGAATGAGCGTAATTCATGCACGTTTTTAGGAACAGGCCAATTCAATATTGCATCAATTTTCTTAGGATCAACTTTAATTCCTTCAGATGATACAATATGATCTAAATACTCAATTTCTGTCTTAAAGAATTCACTCTTTTCAGGATTTGCAAACAGTTGATTTTCTTTCAATAACTGAAAAACTAATGACAAATGCTCATAATGCTCTTTCTCGTTTTGACTAAACACCAAAATATCATCAAAGAAAACAATCACACAGTACTGATATTTCAGAAAGATACGATTCATCATTCTACTAAAGGTAGCAGGTGCATTAGTCAATCCGAATGGCATGACTAAGAATTCGTAATGACCAAACTGTGTTCGGAATGAAGTCTTAAATATGTCAGATTTATCTAGCCTCACCTGATGATAACCAGACTTAAGGTCAATTTTACTAAATATAGAAGATCCTTGCAGTTTGTCCATAAGGTCATCAACTCTAGGTATAGGATACCTATTCTTTACAATGATCTTATTTAAAGCTCGGTAGTCAATACACATACGATAGGTATTATTCTTTTTCTTGACTAAGAGTACAGGTGCACCGAATGGACAACTGCTAGGTCGAATTAAACCTCTATTTAGTAATTCTTCAACTTGACTCTGGATTTCTTTTTGCTCTATCTGATTGTGCCTATATGGTGCTTTGCAAGGTGGTTGTGTGCTAGGGATCAAATCAATATTATGGTCTTCTGGACGTGAAGGAGGTAAACCTGGTGGTAGGTCTTCTACAAAATAGTCCTTAAAATATGCAAGAAATTCCTTATGCCTAGGATGCATATGATTTTCCTTTGCTTGCAATTCATTCACCCAAATGAGATATGATTTAGTACTCTTGTGTAATGCACGTTTTGCTTGAGTATGCGAAAGCAGTGGAAAAACATTAGATGCATGCATACCATATAATGTAATAGATTTTCCTTGAAAATTAATATTCATTGTGTGTGTGGAATAATCTATATCTAGATTATGCTGGTGTTGCCAAGGCATTCCTAAAATAATGTCACTCGACTGTAGTGGAACAACTAAGAAATTTCTTCTTTCAGTGTATGAACCAATTTGAATCTCTAAATCTTGCACTTCTTGTGTACCATTATACCTAGTACCTAAAAATGCAGCTTTTATGCGATAATGCGTAGGTACAGTCTGTAATTTCAATTCCTTTACCAATTTTGCTGAAATAAAGTCATGAGTACTACCGTCATCATGCAAGATAGTCTTTTCCTTTCCATGCACCAAACATTTCATAGTCAATAATGAATGTGAAGTAGACATACCTGGTAAAGTGTCGGAAGTAGTAGTAGTGTCGTCCTCATCTTCAATGAAATCAGGCATATCCTCATGTTCGTCTTCGTCCATGGCTCCAAGATGGTTGATATGAGCTGGTGGCTTCTTTGAATGACAATTTGCTGCGAGATGTCCAGGCTGGTGACATTTATAGCATACTATCAGCTTGGCTTTGGTTACATTATTTGTAATGGCTAGAAGTCTGGGTACATTTGGATTTGCTTATGAAATAGGCTTAGGATTTGGATTGACATTGGATGGTAATGCAGGTGGTTTAGCCCAATTCTTGCGGAAAGATGGTGAAGAGAAACGACCTGGAGTAAATCTTCTAAAATTGGAATTGAATTGTTTAGATCCATAATTACCATTGGCCTGGAATTGCTGTGGTCGTCTGTCTCTACCGCGTAGCTTATCTTCAGTGTCGTGAGCTAGTGAGATGGCGTCTTCAAGGGTAGCAGGCTTGAACATGTTCACTTCAGTATAGTAATGTCCAAGAAGTCCAAACATATACTTCCGCTTATGTGTCGTCTCTGGTACGTCTTCAAGCATGCGTAGCTGTAGGAGTGCATTCCAAAAATGCTCTGTATACTGTGGTATAGGCTCACGATCCCGTTGTTGAAGTAGATCCCATTGCTTGATAGCCTTCTCATGAAATTGCAGTGGAAGGAAATTCTGCACTTCTTCTTGAAATCTTCCCAAGTAGCAGGGCATTCTATGCTCTTGCGTACTACAGTCCACCAAAGTGATGCTCTGTCTACCAAATGATTAGTAACACACTTGATTTTATCTTTTTCTAGATAGGTTTCCTCATGGAAATAGTCATCAAACTGACTAATGAATGATAAAACAGTCTTTCCTTCTCGTATGCCATTGAAATTGCGAAATTTGAAACTTCGTTTACTTATCTTTGATTCCTTGCGAATGGTTTGAGCTTCAAGAGTGGCGTCGATGGTACATCGAATCAAATCTTCAGCTTGAGGTTCTTCTTTGTCGGTAGACGCTCTTTGTAATTTTGTCAATTGCGCTTGCAATGCTTGCCTAGCCCTTCATTCTTCTTCCAATTGCATCATGATTAGATCCAGCTTTTGTTCCATGGTAGGCTCAGGTAGGTCGTCTTCAGCCATAGGATCATTCATATGTGGTTTTGTCATCCTGTAAAACTTAAAAGACCTTTCTCACTCAAAATCAGGTTAGCGGGATGAGCGTAGCTCAAATTCCGGGTTACAAGGCTATGTGTTTTTGGGTATTTCTTTCTCAATTTTCAAAAAATCTGCGATTTTTCCTTCTTCGTATGCTGAAAATACTTCAGCGAACTTGCGTATGGGTAGAATACCTTGCCACGAACAACTTTGCAGTTCGGAGTTTCTGCGCAGGAACAGCCCTTCTACGAGTTTTGAGCACAAGTCAGTTCTGACTCCAGTTGACTAGTCTGACTTGCAGAGTTGCAGACTTAGCCGACTTGCAAAGTTGCAGACTTAGCCGACTTAGTGAACTTGCAGGACTTGATCACGATTGACTTGCAGAACTTGATTTCAGGAGTGCAGGACTTGAAATTTGGTGATTTGCTTGCCTTGTGGAACTTGATTAAGCTTAATGATTTAAGCTTAATAGCTTAAGCTTTTGGAGGGGAGGTAATCGTGGAAAAACGGCGCAGTTCATGAAGGAAGGGGCAGTCGTTTTTTTCACGTCGCGCAAATTTCGGACCCCCTCTTAGACCTCGATGGCAGATTTTGAATCTTATGAGGCTTCCCTTAAGCTTTTAATCTATAGTACTAAGATTTTGAAGAATATAGATATGGAGCTTCTTAGTGTCTTTCCACGACTTGTTTATGGAGATGAGGGAGTGGTCCTCCGCCTGTACAGCCTGGTCCTTCGCGATCTGAGAGTAGAAACAAGGGTTCTTGATCTCAGCTCCGCTTTGATACCACTGGTGCGCAGATCGGTCGCAGTATGCTCACGTAGTGAATCCCGAAAGGTCCCCAAAAACAATGAACTCTACCTTTTTGCACAAAAAACAATGTAAAAAGCATGAACGACAAGAGCAAGAGACCAATTGGGTTCAATCTCCCCCCATGCCTTGGGTGAGCGCTTCATAAAGCATGTATTTTATGTATATTTCCATCTTCATGCTCAATAATAGCCCAATTTACAAAAATTTGACAAGCTTTTAGCTTTTGAGTTTGCCTTTTACAAAAATAGGAAATAAAGCTAATGGACGGTGCCCATAGAGTCTGGCACGCCCAACAGAATGTCCCAAATAGAAATAACATATCCGTGCGCATAGGCGCATACAAAATAATAATCAATAATCGATGCCTCAATAGACATAACAAAATATAGGCGTGGCGCCTATCAAAATATAATCCATAGGTCGAATACTCGCTAGATTCCAATACTTTCCTCCGCCACTGTTGCTATTTCTACACATCAACTGAAGCATTCACAATCGTTAGTAAAATAATACAATTAAACCGACAAAAGTGAATACCTAGCAGTCTTCAGCAACATAAATAAAACAACTGGTTAGAAATAAATCCTAACCTTAATTTATTACGAGTGCGCACTCTAAACTCATAAACGTTTATTAATTTAATATGCATTTTGCGGAATCACCCGCTATGGAATCACCCATGTACACATTAAATTAATGAAATGCCCGAAAAGGACAGGCGTCCCCATCAACTTCTCGCACAAAGAATCCACTTTGTGTATGAGCCCCGGTCATCTAAGTTTACGGAATCCATCGTAAAACCTCACGGAATCCACCGTGGAATATGCCTCCTGGCATCAGTGAGATTCCCCTTGGTGTAGGTTAGCCATTCATTTCTTGGGGGAAATTATTGGTGAAGAAACATGGTATCTCCTGGATCTCGCTGAAAAAAAGAGGAGTCTTGTACAAATGTGTTTATATGTAAAATCAGCACATCTAGGGGCCAATCCCCAAGATGTAGGAGAGTTGTAGTGGGGCCATGACAATTAGCCGATAGGGTGCCTCTTGTGTCTATGATTCATGGCACTTATTGCCAATATGTGTGGGATACCCCTTTGAGGGGTTTTGGGGAAGGTGCCATTGGTAGCTACAAATGAAATATTAGATGTATCTAGTGTGCACTTAGTTATTATAGATGCTCTTGGCCCGTGAGGCCATGTGGTGGTGGAGTTGTCTGTTGTGTGCATGAGGTCTGCTAATGCCATAGCCAGTGCTGGCCCATTTTTGGTCCCATCACTATTTCTTCTTTTCTTTGTTTGAAGTGCTATTTTTTGTATGTAGACTGCAATCGCGGTGTGCGCAATTTTGCAAATCCCTCTTTTTTTTTTTCTTTGTATAAAATCTCCAAAACTAACTAAAACATCACTTGTATTTTCTTTTAAATGACATCTAATTCTGAAAATCTCCATATCTTTTTGGGATAATATCTAAAATATCTAGAATATGCTAGTTTTTTTCCAAAATCTAATATTTTTGGACCATCCAAACTAATACTAGTAATTAATATAGCTCATAAGTCTTGTTCATGCGTTATAACTTCTTTGAATGGTGGCTACGGTCCTTGTCAATCCAAGAAAAATATTATATTTACGATTCTTGATTTTTTAAATAAATATTTTTAATTAAATGAAAATCCATAATTATTAACATTAGTTAGTTTTTTTACTTTAGTTAGCCTTTAGTTAGTAATCTTACTAACTTATTAGTTGGCTTACTAACTTTCGAACTAACCAACTAACATTTATTGTGTGGAAATATTACAGATGTAATGAAGGATGCTTGTCTGGCATGGAGCGGATTTCTCCAAGATCGAAGGGAGGATGAGAGGCAATGTCTAGCGCAGTCGGGAACAAATGATGGGTCCATTGGCTACATGGAACCATTTCATAAAAACACACAACACGCAAATAAGCGGTATGCTCAATTTTTACAAGGAAATTTGCATTGTTTTGATGTTTGATAGCTTTAATGATGTGTGCATGGAAAGAAAAATTTTATGGATCTCATATTTGAAGTATGTTTGAGGGTTGTACATGAAAAAGTGTAGAACCCACAGTTATACATAGTTGTAATCAATAATTTAAAACACAAAATGCGTCTTAAATGAAAGAAAATGAGAATTTCTTCCATTTCGGGTTGGAAAATGGAATGCATATGGGATAAAAACTGAGAAAAATCAATTATTAGTAAATATGATCAGTCAAGATACATAAACCAAAAAATATCACATTTTTATAAACAAAAAGGGAGAAAATTAGTGAAAATAAGAAAAAAAATTAGTTTTTGTGCCTAAAAATTTAGAAAAAAATGCTAGAGCATGAGGATAGCCTTGTTTCTACATTATAGTATGTTTTTATCGATTTTTATATTAAAAATTACATAAAAATGAACCATATACCTACCCAACGAATGCGAAACCTAAAAGGTAGGAGGGAAGCGGGTTTGTGAAAGTGGTTAGTTACTGAAAATGATGAAATTTCTAATATATTTGGCTATGCACAACATATAGGACGGATTATCGTTTGAGTGAAGGAGACTAGGAACATGAAGAAATTTGGTGCTAATCTCTATCAATGCCATATGTATGATTAGTTGAGAAATGATTGAAGGGTTGTTTTTGCACTTCACCTAGCTAGTTTCTAATGATAAAATGCTTGAGCATAATGGTCATCCACACTTGCATTGAGCATAACATGGTATTAACCTGGACGTATTGCAATTGTTTTCCAAACATTAACCTATCTGGAGTGTGTAAGGAAACCCGAGCTACAAGGTAGGTAATTGATTTCTTGGGGCAAGCTTATTAAGGAAATATCAAATCTTGTGGATTGTTCAAAATATATAAGAGTGGAGATTGTTCATATGTTCTTTATGTTAGAGCAACACATCGAGGGGCCAATCCTCTCGGCGGAGGAGAGTTGCAATGGGGCCACATCATTTAGCTGGAGGGGTGCCTCCTTTATGTTTGTATTACGTTGGTGTACTACACCAAGATGTGTGGGATCTCCCTCTGAGGAGTAGGGAAGGATAATTGTTGGACTACGTTCCATTACAAATGCAATATGTCTAGTAGTGATTAGGGTAGTGTACCCCTTGGATGCTCCTGGCCACAAGGCCATGTGGGGTTTTCTTGTGAGTATTATAGAGGCATAGCTAGTGCTTATAGCCAGTAGCGGGCCCATTTTAGGTACCAATAGGTGGTGCCTTTTCTAGGACATGCTTTCAAGTGTGGCGATTTCCGTGCCTTGGTCGATTGGGACCTATTCTTTAGTGTATGCCAAATATTAGTGAGCTAGACTCACAAGACCATCAAGCAAAGCTCCAAAAGTAAGAAAGGGCTAAATGAGCTAGACAACGGGCCAAGATAAATAGAAGATACTCTTCACAAAAAGGAGTGGCCCAATATCTTTGCAAGGGCAGGGTCTTAATAACCCTAGCTCGGCACATAGTCCATTAGGGGGAGGAAGCTCTAGTCCTTCCCCCCTCCAATCAGTCCCTCCACTTCGAGTGGAGCTATAGTCCCGGTTGTTCGAACCCCTGTAGCCAAAAGTAAGAAAGGGCTAAATAAGCTAGACAACAGGCTGAGATAAATAGAAGCTACTCTCCGCAAAAAGGAGTGGCCCAATATCTTTGCAAGGGTAGGGTCTTAATAACCCTAGCTCGGCACATAGTCCATTAGGGGAAGGAAGCTCTAGTCCTTCCCCCCCTCCAATCAGTCCCTCCACTTCGAGTGGAGCTATAGTCCTGGTTGTTCGAACCCCTGTAGCGAATCCGATTGTTACCATCGTGGCACAACCCATTGCTATACTTGATGGAACAGTGGATTTGCCAGCCTTAGGTTTCCCCTTACCCATCTTCAATGGGTTAGTGGAGGAAGATGCAAAGCTCCACATTAGGGAGTTTCAAAAGTTGGTGTTCAACTCTCGTATCCAAGATGAACAATATCTAATGATGTCCTTTAACATGACTCTCAAAGGAAGAGCTGCCATATGGTATCATGGCCTAGAGGCTAGAGCCATAGCCACTATTGATTTATTTTTCGAAGCCTTTCAAAGGGAGTTTTCCCTTGAAAGGAGTGGTCAATACTAGCTACATGTACTAAATGTGACACATCAAGATCCACATGAGGATATCTGAGCATATGCCAAGAAGTTAAAAGAGGTCTTTCACAAATCACAAGCCTCTATCCCTATCCCAACAGCTGCCCAATTGCAATATTTTTTGCATGGTCTAGATTTCAACATTCAAGTGCATTTGAGTAGTGTCACTTTGCCGGGATGTAGACATGCCATTAAACGAGCACAAGAAGTAGAATCCAGACTACAAGCATCCTATGCCTCTCGAACTGATCTTGATATTGTCTAGTTTTGGGAAATAATTTTGCATGGACCAATGGCAAAGGAAGTCAGGAAATAGCTATGACTAACCCAAATGTGAGAGGAAGCATGGTCCAAAATGTGCCTTTATTCCTAGCTCCTCCCAGTGTGACTATGCCTATGGCTAGTTAGATGGCTCTGCCAAATATTGGAGGTCAAGCTTTGAACCCTAACATTGTTCCTGTGAGTCAACAACCAATGCCCAATCAAGTTTTTAGGCCAATGGAACGACCAATAGACAATCATGGCTAATGATGAAGCACTACACTGACATGATTTTCAAACAATATCGGCAAATAGTTGTTGATATCAATTTCTTTAAAAAACAACAAAATATGATAGGAAGTAGATGCCCTGAAGAGGGTGCACCCTCAAGATTTAGTTGTAAATGGTGTGGTAACCAGGAATACCCTAGAAATTGTCCAAATGTCAAATATGATAATTCTGGGAAGTTCGACCATTTGGCTACCACCTGTTGAGTAAGACTAGCTCTCTCCAACAAGGTGGTAGAAAACCAGGTCCTATTAACCATCGTGTGCGAGGGAACAATCTTCAACAAGATGATGGACCGAACCAGATACTTCAAAGAGGTAAGGCTATTGTGGAGGAGCTACCTAGTGACAGTGGAGTTAGCCTCATTGAGTCTATACGGATTCATGGCACTGAAGATTCTAATCTACAAGAGATTTCGAGAGGTCAAAAGGGTATAGAAGGCAACAAAGGTAATGTAAAATCTGTCGATGGAAACCCTAAGCAAGACGATAAAGGGATACAAGTCCTTAACCCTGACATGGAAAAGGGATCTTTAAAACATGTAGATAGTAAAGCTGACACCTAGAAGGATAAAGAATTACCAAGGAGAAAGGAAAAAGCTAAGAAGGAAGCACCAAAGCTAGTTCAATGACTGAAAGAGAGAATGGTCTAGCGAGAGACGATTAGTGAATTATCACGAATTCGATTTGTCAAGCTCTCTTTCTGAAGGTAAAACCTCGGGGACGTTACTATATGTGTATCCTCTACATCACATGCATTCAAGACCTATTTATAAATATCCTTATCTGTGAATTTTTCCTGCATAAAACATAATCCTTTTCTATTCAATCTATAAATAACCTCTTTATATTGTACCCTTTTGTATGTAAAAAATGTATAAAAATGGTATTTTCAAAATATCTTATTTTGAACCCACGTGATGCACACATATGTTCATGAGTAACTTACTCAAGGTTTAACCAGACGTGAATGTCTTGCAAATGATAAAGCTATCTCCAAGAGTGTGCAAGGAATTTTAAAAAATCTTGTATACTGGGTATATTGTGGAACCTTTGGAGTAGGAGATGATTGGTGGGAGCATGCTAAAAAACATTGCCCAAGGGTTGCAGCCTATGTTGATGGAATACTAGTGGATCATGCTATCATAGATATAGGATCATCTATTATCATCATGAGTTCAAAATCAATGGAGAGGTTGGGTCTAGCAATCCAAAAAGACGCCTCCAAAATTCTACAAATGGTTGATGATAGTGGAAACTTGAAGGTTGTACTACCAATGTCCTTGTGATCGTTGCTAGTGTGGAATGCATTGTGGACTTTAGGATCATTAGGTTCGCAGGACAGCCAAGCTATCAAGTATTGTTAGGAAGGTCATGGATCTTGCAATCTAACTGTCAAGCGGATATACTTGTTGGTCAATTGATATTTGGTAGAGGTGCTAATTGTGTGGTAGTAGATGCATACCTTGAGTCTCCTCGAAGCAAGAGAGCTCCACTATCCTCTGTGGAATTAGAGACATTAGAAGATGTATCTGCTAGTGAGACTTCGTCAAGCAATGAGCCAAAACAAGGGTACTACAAAGGACATTTATCAAATAACTCTGAATGAGCCAATAGAAGCTCAAGATTGAATAAGAAATGCAAATGTAATTGAGCTGGATCTTGGTATGCCAAATGATCCGTGATCAATTAAATTAGGGTTCATGCTCAGTGTGGAAGAAAGGGAGGACTATGTGTCCCTTATCCAAGAGTTCCATGACATTTTTATCTAGAGTTATGATGAACTGAGAGGTATTCCTCCCACCTTGGCTATTCATACCATTCCTCTAAAGGAAGGTAGTCATCTTGTGCGTCAGAAAGTAAGGCATATGACTTTTGAACTAAGGGCTTTGATTGAAGGAAGTGATATCGAGGAAATGTTTAAAATTGATACGGCCTCCATTCCATCTTGGTATGCTGCTATCACAGATTACCTATCAACAAGAGAGATTGGATGTAGTTTATCAAAATCAGAAAAGAGGAAAATTAGACAGTGGAGTTTGAAATTTTTCTTGATTGCAAGAACACTATATCAACAAGGGGTTGATAATATCTATTGCCGATGTGTGATATTTGATGAGGTTCCATTCATTTTGGAAGAGTGCCATGACTCCGCTTGTGGAGGGCATTTTGCTGGACGACTAACTGCCCAAAAAGCTTTAAGAGCTAGATATTGGTGGCTGTCCATTTTCCAAGATGAATTTGAGTATGTTAAGAGATGTGATACTTGTCCACAACATGATAATAAGGACAATAGAAAGCGACCACTTACTCTGATTATGGCTATACTTCCATTTGAGAAGTGGGGCATCATTTTTATGGATGATCCTATCACTACAAGATACATGCCTCATATCGATGCTCAAAATGATGAAAATGTTAAAAAAATTGCCCCCGTCATCACTAAACACGTTGATATTACCATCTCCATGGAACCGTCAGTATTGTCATTGCTATTGGTGTCGGTATTTGCATCGTTATTTGTGTCGCTTTCGCGATGTAAATAATGACACAAATACTGACGCCAATAGCGATGGATTGCGATGCATATTGCGACACCAATAGTAATGCATGAAATAAATTTGTGACACTAATAGTGATAGTTACAGAGAAAAAAAATTGTGGCAAAATGTAGCACTATGTGATGTATTTATATTCTATGAATGGATTACATGTTAAGTGTACAATGGTCATCAAAATGAGCACAAAGTGTACTTGAACCCACAAGAGTAATACATAAAATAAATACAAGATGGCTGACGAAAACTCATAGAATCATAGCAAGATACAAAGGATGATAATAACATAGTACATAGAAGATGCCTGCATAAATCAAAGGACCAAAAAGAAAGAGAATGTGCACTTCACGAATCTAATCGCGAGCTATAGATCCTTGCCATCCAAAATCCCATCTTGATGCAAAGGATCATCGAATGGAGTCTACAAAAAAAACAACTACACATTATTCCACCATACATAATGAATTTTAATAAAAATAGTAACTACGGAAAAGAAAGATAAGTGACTTAGTGGGCCATTGCATGCGCACAATCTATCGATCAATGCAATGAGACTATGTCTCTCTGCATATCGAGTCTCTAGGTCGGTGGAATCATGGTTTGTAATGGAGTGCTGCAAAGAAACCAAAATATAATTGTTAGAAACATGATTGTCAGTTTAAGCAATATTGCAGAAAAGAAAGCAAGAAGAACTGAAGAAAAACTTATGAATTCCTCTAAATAAGTCATGTGGCCGCCACTCCCAAGATGATGGACTGCCTCTGCCTCCAATCGTGCCCTCGGTGCCTTGTGCTATTGTCTCCAACATCTTGGAGAATCTATAGCCTCCTCCCTCAGTCTCTGCCACTCATCTGTGTCTAGTCACTCGGGCTTTGAGGCACCACTCTTTTGAGTGCCTTGCAAGTGTTTGATCTTCTATGTGACATGTACCCATGCATGCGCTCCATCATCTAGCCTATGGAAAACTGCTCTGCCATAGTGGGTATTGAAAATTCCTCATGCAAGGATGCTACTATATAGTCCTTGCTCCCCTCGTGTATGTTCTTCCAATGGTCTAAGACGTTATATCGAAAAGCTTACTAGCACAACTCTCTCATACGATCCATCACCCTCCTCCCCTCATCGCTCATGATGATGACTCTTGTCCCATCATCTACAAGGTATCCATACCCCTCTTGGGTATGTCTAAGATGTGTCCTCTCCCACCTTCTACCGCACTCTTAAGCATATCCAAGAGACCCCTATACATCTGGTGTATGCCAAAGGGTAGTATCTCTCGGAGTAATACCCATAGGGGTGCCACCTGCGGATGGCTAGAGTCACTAGAGTAGACGTCCCCATAGGTGTGACAAATCCTATAAGTGAGGCAACTCCACTAGAACAACGAGACGGAGACACTATGTTGGTACCTCCACAACAACCACCTGAGCCACCCTCTCTCAAACTTGCAGGAGAGCGAGGAGTAGCACCTGTATCTTGAGTTGACTGTAGGCTCACCGCATCCATGCCTTCGCAACATCCCCTAGAACCACTCCCTCTGTCTTGGAGCATTGACCTCGTCTACTGGAAACCAAAGCATCAGAGCATGCCAAAGTAGATCTAACGAAATGGCATGATGGTGTTCGAGACAACTCTTGGTCTACCATATCTCTAAATCGAGCCATCTGATAGGGAGACATACATGTGAATATCTTTGTTAACCTCAATTTGAGATGGTGGAAATATGAAGCAAAGAGCAGAAAAAGAACAAAAAAAGAGCAAAGGCGCATAGGCGGCCCCTAAATCTTAAGCTGAGGAAAAAAACACAATTTTAAATGGAAGGCGCCTAAAAAATCTTGTAAAAGAGCGTTAGGCTCCCTCCTATGCCATTTGTAAGAGAATAAATGGGTGTAAGCTTAAGGCATGAGGCAAGAAGAGGGAAATGGGAAAAAGGACCTTGCCACAATAGTCAGTCATATGTAAAAAGGGATGGGTGCCCATGGGATTTTAGGGTTTTGTATATAAATTTCAAAAAGTGAATGTAAGCTCATTCTTTGGTGTGTGGCTAACAAGAGTCCTCTCTTCTTCTCTTCACCTTGCTTGTGTGTGTGCTCTTGAGAGAGGGAGTGTGAGAGTGTGAGGGAGTGAGTGTGTGGGAGTAAGGGATCAAGAGGGTGAAGCTCTTCACCATCTCCTCTCCTCTTCTTCTCTTCTCTTCTCTTCTCTTTTCTCACACATGCACAACTATGGTGCATGGAGCTCAAAGGAGGAAGCTTGAGGATGCTTAAGCTAGCATCTAGGATCGTGAAGCTACCGGTGTGTGCGAGGGAGGAGGCAACTCATTTCGGCATCAGGGAGTTCTTCGCACTTGTCAGGTATATCAAACCCTTCCTCCTATGTCTTTGTTGTGATCTGGAAGTTTGTGTGCCTTGGGATTTCTTGGATCACTGGATCTAACGAAATCATCCTTGGCATTGCCATCATCGCATGCAACTCGGCCCGTCTGAGTGGCTTGGTTTTGGGTCGAGTCTCATAATCGGCCCTTGGCCCTCGGCCCTCTTGTATTTGGCCAATTTGGCCTGTTTGAATGGACAACTAGCCCAACACCTTTAAATTTAGCCCTTGGCCCTCGCACCTTGGCTGCCGTCTGAACATACCACTCGGTCCTGTTTGGACCACTCGGCCATTTCTACTTGGCCCTTTTTGACTCGGCTTGTCCAAACAGTCGACTCGGCCCACCAACCTAACTCGGCCCTCGGCCAAGTTCATTCAGGTATCCGAGCCACAAATTTGGCCATTAATCCTACTCAGCTCTCGACCTCTGAATCCACCACTCAGCCCTTGCAATTTGGACAAGTTGGGTCGAGCTATATTTTTGTAAATTTTTTAGAAAATTGCACTAGACCTAGCTAGATTTCAAGTACGCAAACTTTTGTGAGCCATCCCAATGCCTAGAGCTAGATTCTAGCACAAGGAATAGGTGAATTTGCAAGACGCAATTGCTTAGTAGCTTGAGTAGGTTGTTGAGAGAGTCAGTGCCTTAACATCAGCCAGTGGAGTCACAGACCCCAAAACGAATCTAAAACAAGTAAGACGACATAGCAAAAACCCTAAAACCTATCAAGATGACCAAAAATTGATCAAACAAGCCTATCAGGCCTAAGACGAAATGAGAGTGCGTAAGCTACTTAGACACTTATTCTTTGCACTCACCTTGATTTCCATCACTTGAAGTATACCTAAGAAAAGCGAAAAGATTGATTGAGCACAAGTGCACAGAAAAGGACACACACACACACACGTTCAGTGGAGGTAATTTGAGGATTGTATGCAATAATTAAAGAACTCACTTAGATAAGAGAACTTGAAGGAATCCACCAATAGGAGAAGATCCCAAGACATAGATAGACAATCGGAGCCCACCCTAGGACCAGGCGAAGAGCGACAAAGATGTGGATCTACCTTGACCTGCTTAACCTTATTGACAGCTTGGTGGAGCACGAGAATGCAACCATGTCAGAAGAGAGCTCAGACTACTATAGGCAAGACCACATGCAAAATGAGGAACTTGACTTAGGAGTTTTCCTAGAAGAGATCCAACAATTGGTGAACAATTATGATTCTCACGCTTGGTATGAGCACCGCGGTAGAATGGCAGAAGCCATCATAGCTGACCTAGAGGAGGAAAGGAAGCTAGCCCACAAAGCATTGCAAGGCATAGTGGAATACAATCGAGACTAGCAGACTAGGAGCCTAAGGCAAAACATAGAGATGTGAGAGATACAAGAAGTGCTAGAAGGAGACTTGACACTAAGTGAGCTTCTCATGAAGTGTACTAGTCTCTTAACCTTAAATTTTGTATCATCCTATATGATGTGGACAAAAAAATATCACACTTTTCTTCATTTTCAACACTTGAACACTTCCACAACCCTTTTTTTTTCCCTATCGCTTATGTGTTTCGTTGCATAGGTGTAGGGTATTTTTTTAAATATTTTTAACGTACAAAGCAATGAACTAGAACATAAAGAAAAGGGTGAGCTAAGGCTTAACCCCATACCTCACATGCATGGATACTAACCATAATTTTTCACATTTATCTAAGCCCCAAAATCCATTTTCTTTCCATTTTTTGCTATTTTCTACTATTTATTTATGATTTTATGATTATGGATTGATTGTGATAGCTGAAAGATGTTTTGTATCAGAATTTTATCTCATGCCCATCTCTTTTCCCCACCCGAGACCGATAAAACCTTCATTTTTACACTAAAAAGGCACTTTTGGATTTTAGAGAATTATTTTCAGCATTATGGCATTATTTATTCTAGGTTTTTTGACATACAATCATCAAACATATAGCAAATAGCATTCTCACCAATTTTTATTCAACTTGAACATCATTTGGACCATTAACGATAAAAAAATAGCCATTTTCCTTCATAAAAAGGAATTACCGATTTTTTCCTTTTGTTGCGGGTTTTTTAAAATCTAATTCGGGACAGAAAAACTTCCCACCATTGATGCTCAATCCTTCTTCGATCATCCATTGTAAGCCCCACTCGATTTGGAAGCAATCTGGTACCACGCCGGACAAGCATTCATCAACCGGTCTTCATTCTTCTTCATGTGCATGAACTGCCCCTTGGAGGAGAGAGAGGGAGAAGAGAGAAATACTAATTTCTGATCTCAGCAACCGGGACGGGCGGAGAATAGTGATGGAAATTGAAAACAAAGTGTAGACCACGGATGTAGTTAGTCTAGGGGATTGTATTGAACCTCCATAGCCCCCCTCTCCCTCAAAAAATTGGCGCCTACAGCAAAACCCTCATTTTTTCTTCACGCCTTCATGAAAAACCCCCCCCCCCTGCCCAAAAGAAATTTTGGGGGGTGGGAGAGCCCAAGGGTCACCCCCCCCTTGGCTCTCAAGTCCTTTTACACTTGATTTTTTTTTTGGCCTGGGCCTCCGGGCACTCCCGTCTCGCATCCAACCTTTGATTCGACTCTCGTAAATTTCCGCACGTCTATCTCAAAATCCCCCACTACCTGGCAATTCTTGAAGTCTCATTTGACATCCTAAAAAATTATGAAAATTTCCCAACCATTGCTCGGTGGGTATTTAAAGCACTTTTGGAACCCGTCGACTGCTTGCTGCTTAAAATCGACTCGATTGCCTATGTCACCTTCGATGAAGTCTAATTTTCCCTTGAAATTTAGATTTCTTGGCTAGTTTTAAGCACTTCTCGAATTCAAAAATCACCGCTCATTGGCGACCACAGGATAGGGCGACTCAGCCAGTCCAATCCCATGAACAGATCTACACATAAACACAATCACAAAGAGCATCAAGTTGATACAAAATATTTACAACAAAACACATCACAACTCTCACCCTACCCCTTGTCAAAACCAAGGCATGAAATCCAGGAGAAGTAGGTCTAGCATACTCTGACAGAAAGTTGAAAACTAGTCACTAACCAACTCTTTCAACACTGTCAAATGAAAAAGAACTATCAAAGTGGTCATCCTAAGTGGTGTTTTGAACTACCTACCTAACTAAGGAAAACTCAACTAGGAGCTCCTACTAGGCGAGGACTCCTATAGCCTTATCAAAAAATATTTGCATTTAGTACACTTTTCCTTTTAGGCCTTTATTTTCCACACTCGAGCGTGTAAAAAGGAGGGAGCTGAGCATAGTGACCCAAGGAAAACAGGCCATCGGCCTCAGGTCCTATCTCGATACCCGAGAACATACCAAGCCCTCGCAAGGTGATGCACAACTGCTCAAGTATTTTTCTTTCTTTCCTTTTCTATTTTTATAGTGGTTAGAACCCCTTTTTACACACCTCACTATATTCATACATTTTCTTTCAGATATTTACGGTTTTTCTTCTTTGTATCATCATTTTGTCTGGCAGGCTTTTCTAACTCCCTCACACTAATAGAACTCTGAGAACAGATGCCTAGCAGGTCAACAGAACAGAGTCACTAGAACTCCCGTCTAAAACATGTCTTTTAGTGCCTGACAATGCCTTTACAGGAGGCAAGGACTACTCAGACCACCCATAGACATACTTAACCTAAACTTGGGACTTCATGCCTTGATTGCTGGTCCCTAATAAACAAAATGAGAGTAACCCTTACATACACATATATCATTAATTACTGAAGAGAAATGGGAAAAGACTTGGAAAGGAAACAAAACCACCTGGAATCGCCATGAGAAGCTCCTCCGCAGCAAAGGCTCCCTCTGGTGATTTCATTAACTTGTATGGGCAATCACTAAAACAAAAAAAAAACATTAGCCATACCTGCACCAAATAGACATATGGCCCTCTTGGCCTAAATCAATAGCACAATTTCACTACAAACTAACTGGCCCTCTTGGCCTAATGAAATCAAACATGAAAACCTTGAAGCAACTGGCCCTCTTGGCCTAAAGAAATAGTTCATGGCACTACAAAACTGATTGGCCCTCTTGGCCTAAAGAAATCAAACATGAGAACCTTAAAGTAATTGGTCCTCTTAGCCTAAAGAAATCAATCATTAAAACCTTAAACTAACTCACCCTCTTGGCCTAAAGAAATCAATCAAACTAGCTCATATATAGCCCTCCTTGGAAGAAGGCAGATATACGCAAATATGGTCCATTCCAAGGGAAATATATGGCTCTCAACCCTAAACTAAATGCATTGAGTTGTGACCCATCCCTCTTGCATATATAGCACGAGCTCTTGCATATATAGCACGAGGGGTATGCATAACATGTCGTCGAACCAACCTATGGGTCCAAGATAATAGTGGTAGATGGGTCTCGAAAACTCTTAACATTACCCATG
This sequence comes from Lygodium microphyllum, assembly GCF_053477565.2. Taxonomy (NCBI): domain Eukaryota; kingdom Viridiplantae; phylum Streptophyta; class Polypodiopsida; order Schizaeales; family Lygodiaceae; genus Lygodium; species Lygodium microphyllum. Next base: position 66,848,590 of record NC_141162.1, read on the forward strand.
CCAACCATTGCCTGCCATATAACGCATGATTTGATAAAATTCCCACAAGCGGCCAGGTCCTGTCTCATTATTAATAGAAACATTTGAACTAGGACCACAGTTGAAGAAGAGATCCTCTTCATAAGCAAATTTGGCTAATGAATCTGCAAACTAATTCCAAGAACGTGGAATCAACTGAAGAGAGACGCTCTCAAATTCATCAAGTAGGGTCATAGCAGTTTGATGATACATGCAGAGGATGGAATTCTGGACTATTTATGTCTCATTTAGTTGATTTAAGATCAGTTGGGAATCCCCTTTTATTAATAACCATTGAATACCACCTGTCTTGGCAATATTCAGTCCCATAATCAAGGATGTAATGTCCCACCACTCCCTCATATGACCCTCCCTTAACTTTGATAAAATTAATAAAAAAAAATTTAACGGCCTTGACAATGCGTAGGGGGAGCTGTGAAAACTAGATGATGTGGAGGGGGAGCCATAAAAACCCCACAACATGACAGAGGGTAGGGACAAGCATGAAGATGAAGAGGACGATATCGACGTTTATGAAACTGAGGCCACGGGCCCACTTTTTCCGCCATGCAAGATAGGTGGTGGAGAGCCCACCACCACTCCCACCTCCTCTCCATGTTTTCTTCTCCCCCCCCCCCCCCCCCTACCCGTTTTTCCCCCAACATTACCCTCATCTCCCCTATGTAAATCCCCCCCTCCTTAAGATAAAGGAGTTAACTTCTTCTTCCCCCCCTTGTGTAGAGAAGAAGAGTAAGGAGATAAGAGAAGAAGAGAGGGAAGAGAAGAAGAGAAGAAGAAGAAGGAGAGAAGGAGGAGAAGAAGAGGAGAAGAAGAGAAGGAGGAGAAGAAGAAGAAGAAGAAGAAGAGAGAGAGAGAGAGAGAGAAGAAGAAGAGAAGAAGAAGAAGAGAGAGAGAGAGAGAGAAGAAGAAGAGAAGAAGAAGAAGAGAGAGAGAAAGGAGAATAAGAGAGGAAGAAAAGGGAGAGATAGAGAGAGGAAGAGGAAGAGAGAGGGAGAGAGAGAAGAAGAGAAGGAGAAGAAGAAGAAGATGGAGCCCTTCCCCTCTTTAGAGGGTGACCACACACTTTGCCTTTTCCCCGCGATTTATTCCTTTTCCCCACGAGTTTAATCTTCATCTCCCTGTCTAATCCTTTCGGAATGATTCATTCTGACACACCATCTCTTCGATGAGAGGAAAGAGTGATTTATAGGCCGGAACTATGGCCCCAAAACAGAGAGAGACACGCACCAGCAGTAATCCCGCATCCAACAATGGAGCCACTAGCCAAGTTGTTTCTACGAATATGAATACAACATTGTTGGATGTAGTAATCCCGCATCCAACAATGGAGCCACTAGCCAAGGTGTTTCTGCAAATATGAATACAACATTGGGTATGGATAATTCATATCCAAATATCCAGGTACAAATTTCCATCTCCGCTATTCATTGAGGCATAGGTATGCGCAGGAATTCAATTCAACAAGTAGCTTGAAATTATTCTTTTTGATAATTAACGAACTCATAGGGGATCATAGATTAATTCCTTCCACAAACATAGATGGCATCGCATAGATTTATGCATATGGCACATTGAGGTTCGCACAAACCCATATATTCAAATACATTACATCCCCGTGCTACGCGATAAAGTCATATGTGGCATAAAAGAACATACAAGGTTACTTAAGAGTTATGCACATAGACAATGCATGTAGGGGAAAGACACTATGAAACATGCATAGATGGTGCTTTGGCAAGCTCTTGCTCCACATCATCAAAAGATACTTTGCAAGCATCACTCCATACAAACTGACAGTTAAAGCACAATAGGTTTGTCAATGGTGGCAACGTTCTTTATGCCAGGTCACTTATAAACCTTTGATAATACCCTACTGATGACAGAAAGCTATGCACTTCCTTTGGAGTACGCAGTGGACTCATGGCGATTATGACCTTGACCTTTTTAGGGTTAGTCACAATCCCTACTGAACTGACCACATGACCTAACAATAGCCCATAAGGCACTCCAAAGATACACTTCCATGGGTTGAGAGCTATGCAAAATTTTTTGCAACACTCAAAACACTTTCGCAAAATTATCAACTGCCTTTCTCTTATGGTGGTTGTCCCTAGGTCATCAATGAATACTTTCAACTCCTCTAGGGAGATCTCACCAAAGGTTTTATCAGCTGTTCTTTGCCACGAACCAGGTGTATTAGTTAAACCAAATGCTATCACATGGTACACAAAGATACCAAAGAAAGTAATAAATGTCATTTTCAGCTTGTCTTGCTCAGCAATTGCCATTTGGTTATGTTGAGATGGCAAGCTCAACACGTGCAGACATTGATGATGGACCGCCTGGCTAGATGAGTCCACACATCTACACTTAGCTTGTTGGTGGTCATTATGATACACACATGGCCGCTGACTTATCACTTATTATATTTAGTTTGTTATTCTACCTACAGCTAGCAAAGATATAGCGCCAGCCGATTAGTATAGTCGGTTATTATGCACTATTTGACTTAAAAGGCCACTTTCCTTTATGTTGTATCTTATCTATACTTTGTGTACATTGTATAGTGTATGGAAGAAGAAGAAGAAACCAACAAGAAAACGTTTTGGCCTCTATCTCTCTTCTTGTGTTCTTGAGTGAGCTTTCTCTTGTGTATACAGTGTGTGTTTGGCACAGCAACTCAAGCAAGTCCCCCCACCATGTGATTCTTGACATGGTATCAGAGCCGCGCCACTGAGAGAGGCTCATTTTGAAGGCTGAAGTAAAGGAGAAGAATCAAGGTTTGAGCAAGCAAAGCAACGGGTAAGAAGCTTTCCCATTCCTCCACTCCCTCTCTTGGATAGTGCCTGTGGAGGAACTGGAAGCAGGGTCGAGCAAAAATCTCAGATTGCTGTGAGATTTGGTGTGTGAACAAATCACTATATATTCTACAAATTTTTCCTTTAGGGCTTTCTCGCAGTTATTTTGGGCATTTGAGGCCATTTCAGGCCCTATTTTAGATCCGCAAGGTTAGTAGTTTCAGGGTACACTATGATTTTGTTCTTATTGACCGAAAGTGGGTGCGTAGGTTACAAATTGTGAGTTTGTAATTTTTGAGGTGTTTGCAGGAAGTAAACATAAGGTTTATCTATGAACAGGTTGCGGATTACATGTACTATTGAGCAATCAGTGAAAAAGGTTGCTTGGTGTATTGCCGTGCACGTGTTGTGAAAGATTGCAGAAGACTAGCTTGTTGTGTTGTATCTTTGTTTGTGATAATGACAAAGAATAGTGGAAATCCCATTATTGATAAGCTTGATAAGAACAACTACCCTTCATGGAAGTTTCGTGTGACAAACTTTCTCATTGGAAAGGGCCTTTATGAGTTTGTTTCAGGTGAAGAAAAGGAGCCATAGTTGGGTATCCTCTGACTGCAGATGAGTTAAAAAAAGCATGGAAAAAGTGGAATGCAAAAGACAAAAAGGTGATGTACTGGCTATCTGCAGTCATTGATAATACTATGCTGGGACATATCAGGAATGTAGAAACTTCACATGCAGCTTGGACAATTTTTGAGAGCATGTTTTCAATAAATACAAAGGTACGAAAGATTCAAATCAAGTAAGAGTTGAATGCCTTGAAGAAAGGAAAAATGTCTGTCAATGAGTATGTGTTGAAGGTGAGGAGCATTGCTGATGCAATGTCGGATGATTATGATTTGGTTTCATCCACTCTGAGTGGCCTTAACAATGAGAAGGCATGGAAATCATTTGTTACTTCAGTATATGTACGGAAGTCATTTCCAGATTTTGATGAGCTGATCTCTTTCATGATTATTGAAGAGATCAATATGCAGGGTGATTTGTCTGAAGGAAATGGTAAACAGGTCTAAGCATTTTACTCGAGTTCAGGAAGGGGACGTGGTAGATCCTCTTTGAGAGGCCGTGGTATGGGATGTGCTGGTGATAACTAGCAAAACAAGTTCAATCAACAGTTTTGTGAAATGCAGGTTTCTGGAGGCAAAGGAAACTTTAGAGACAAGGGGAGCTCTAGAGGAAGAGGTGGATGGCAGAACAGAGGCTCTAGAAATTTTACTATTGTTTGTCATTATTGTGGCAAAATAGGACATATTGTAGCCAATTCTTATGCTAAGAAAGATGATATTCGCAGTAGTAAATTGCAGCAAGGAAACTATGCATCATCTTCACGACAGAATGAAGACAAAAATGAGTGTCTGTTTGTTATGCAGCATATGATGAATGCAGTTACAGGAAAGGGGACATATGATGATGTATGGTATGTTGATTCAGGCACATCTAATCATATGATCAATCATGTTGAATGGTTTGGAGAGATGCAGGACTTACAAAACCCAAGTTATGTGCAGACAGGTGATGATTCATGCCACCCAATTTCACACATTGGAAAGGTTCCCTTGTCCTTGTATGATGGCCAGACAAAGAGACTAACAGATGTATTATATGTGCCATCAATTACAAAGAATCTAGTGTCTATTGGCCAAATGATAGAGTAGGGGTTGCAGGTCTGATTCAATGCAAAAGGTTGTTTTGTAGAAGACTTTAAAGATAAGTGTAGGTTGGTCGCAAAAGGAAGTAGAGTTGGCCGAATGTTCACTTTAGATGCTGGAATTCTTGCAATGGATGCTGCTATGTATGCTAAAGGAAAAGGAGTAGTTGGTTGCAGATATTGAAATATGGCATAAACATATTGGACATACAAATGTGCAAAGATTGAAATTAATGCAGTCCAGAGGATTGGTTATAGGGTTGCCTTTTTTTAGAGTCGCAGATTTGCATAAATTCTGTGAAGCATGCCAGTTTGGTAAAAGCAAGCAAGATAACCCTTCTCACATGACAGAGAAGTGAGTAGAAAAATACTTGATGTAGTGCAAACAGATGTTTGGGAGCCTACACAAAATGTATCTCTTGGTGGCAGCAAATACTTTGTCACATTTATTGATGACTATTCAAGGAAGTTATGGGTATACTTCATGAAGGAAAAGAGTGATGTGTTTGAGCACTTCAAATATTTTAAGGCAGTTGTTGAAACAGAAACAGGCTTAAAAGTGAAGTGCTTGAGATCAGGTGGAGGGGGAGAGTACCTCTCTAATGAGTTTACTGGCTTCTTGAGGACTCATTGAATAAAGAGGCAATTTACTTGCAGGTATACCCCATAGCAAAATGGTGTTGCAGAAAGAAAAACAGGCATATTGTAGAAGTTGCACGGGCATTAATGGGTGAAAAGAATATGCCCAAACATTTTTGGTCTGAAGCTATCCATACTGCTATCTACATTATGAACAGAACTCCCACAGCTATAGTTCATGGGATGACTCCTAAAGAATGTTTTACTGGCAAGAAGCCCGATGTATCACACTTGAAGGTATTTGGCTGTGTTGCATACGTTCATGTGCCAAATGAGCTATGGAAGAAGCTTGATCCAAAGGCAAAAAAATGTGTTTTTATTGGATACTCTTTAGAGCAGAAAGGGTATCACCGTTATAACCCTATCACAGGTGAGTTCAGAGTGAGCAGGGATGTTATCTTTGATGAGATGAAAAGTTGGTATACACCTGCTAGTGATGTCTTGGATGATGATAATGATCCAGACAACTATGTATAGAAAGATAAACAAGAATAACGAAGTCTTAGTGGACCAGAAACATCATCTGGTACTACACCTACAGTAAGCCCTTGGTTTGGGAGATTAAGGAGTAGCCCTACATCTTCAGGTAGATCTATAAGTGTTGCAGGGAAAGACAAAGAAAAGAAGAAAGTGCTAGATGGTAATGATGCATCTACCCGTCATTTGGGATTGGATGGAGATTCTAGTGGTTTGAAGAGTTTGGATGATGAGCTTGGTATTTCTTCAGTCATGACACCAGGTGTACAGAGAGCTCATAGTAATGTAAAGGCTCTATTGAGTGATCTGGTGGTACGCAGATCTAGTAGGATCATATACCCTATTAAAAGATTTGGTTTTGAAGGTTATGCAGCTCACCATTATGCTTATATGGTGAAAATAGTTGAGGATGTTGAGCCCACTTGTTTTGAGGATGTTGTTGGTCATGCTCATTGGGATGCATCAATGGATGAGGAGATGGCTGCATTAGAAGCCAATAAGACTTGGGATTTGGTACCCTTACCTAAGGGTAAGAAAGCTATTGGTTGTAAGTGGGTTTACAAAGTCAAGCATAATGCAGATGGTTCAGTTAGCAGGTATAAGGCTAGGCTGGTTGCAAAAGGCTATGCTCAAATACATGGCATAGATTATGAAGAGACATTTAGTCCAGTTGTTAGGATGGCAACTATTAGGTGTGTGATTGACTTGGTAGCAGCCAAAGGTTGGAGTTTGCAGCAAATAGATGTTAAGAATGGCTTCTTGCATGGTGAATTGCAAGAATAAGTGTATATGGAGCAGCCAACAGGTTATGAGGATTTAGAGCATCCCACATATGTGTGCAGGTTAAAGAAAGCACTCTATGGGCTCAAGCAAGCACCTAGAGCATGGTCTGACAAGATTGGAGAGTATCTTGTCAATATTGGATTTTGTATTTCTGATGTTGATCACTCCTTTATGTGAGAAAGGAAGATGCAGGTTTGGTCATCATAGTCATCTATGTGGATGACTTGATTATTACAGGTGACAGTGACAATGGGATTGCTAAAGTTAAGGACTTCTTAAAGAAGAAGTTTGAGATGAAAGATTTGGGTAAGATGAGATAATTTCTTGGTATTGAGGTGATCAGATGTGATTATGGTATATGGCTATCCCAAAGGAAATATAGCTTGGATATGTTATCCAAGTATGGTATGACAGCATGCAAGCCTCTTTTAGTACCATTGGAGTAAAATGTGAAGTTGAGTGCTGACGTTGGGGATGAGATAGAAGACCCTACAGTTTAGGAGGATATTAGGGAGTTTGTTTTACATGACTATCACAAGGCCAAACTTGAGCTACGTTGTTGGCCTTGTCAGTCAGTATATGCAGATGCCTAGAAAGCCTCATTTGGATGTAGTTAGACGTATTTTGAGGTATGTGAAGTCCACTTTACATTATGGGTTTTTTTATGAGGTAGGTAAGGACATACAGGTCTTTGCATACACAGATGTAGATTGGGCTGGTAGCATGTCAGACAAAAGATCTACAAGTGGATTCATGTTTTCCCTTGGTAGTGCAGCAGTTACATGGAGTAGCAAAAAGCAACCTACAGTTGCTTTATCGAGTATAGAGGCTAAGTATAGAGGTAGTGCTATGGCAGCATGTGAGGTGGTATGGTTGCAAAAGTATTAGGTGATTTGGACGTGCAGGGTTTCTACTACAAGAAAATCTATCTTGTAACATCAACAAGCTTTTATTTCATCCTTTAGAGAACCAAAACAAGGAAAACAACAAATCTTTATGCAGCATTATAGTAGATATCTCCCACAAATTTGATAAAATCAACCATAATCTTCAACATCTTCACTGAATCCATCATAATAAATAATAACACAAAGGAATACACCACTTTTGAATGGAAAGTAATAACATAGTATTCATCTTCAATGTCTTCATAGTTCTCTTTTCAATCTCTCATAGAAAGATACATTGTTTTGATAGAATTGACTATCTCTAACTCTCTCTCACACCGCCCATGCTAGTCGAGGCATTATTTCAGATAGTCTGCTTCCTACATAGATTTCAGGATATGGACAGAGATCGCATTGCATATAGAGCATATATGGCATCTCAGGAGATGGCTCGAGCGGGGGATACCACATCATGGTATGCACAGACTAGAGCTTGGTTTGACAGACATGGGTTGGACATTGATAGACTCCCACCTCTTCTATATGATACTCAGGCTCCCACTTACACCCTCTCTCTCTCCGAGAGGAACAGAGTCATCAGATAGGAGATATGGCATATTTATATACAGAGGACATGGGTCAGCCCTGCACAGCCACTGCCATCGAAGATGGCACATTGTTATACACATTTCTTGAGCATATCAGAGCAGGGATTCATAAAGATTCCGAGATATATGCAGATCTATATGCCACATCGATTGAGAGTTCTTATTGGATAGCTCAGGGTATCATCACATCAACTTATGATTGAGAGTGGCAGAGCCAGTGGCATCCCATGGGAGGAGAGGATATGCCCCCTTTGCAGATCAGAGGTGGAGAGTGAGGAGCATTTTGTTCTCAGATGCCCGGCATACTCAGAGTTGAGATCTAGATACACATTGAGCAGCTCACTTTAGGGATGTATGACTGATATGGATCAGAGATCATTTGGCCGTTTTCTGGGAGAGGCATGGCACATCAGAGAGCAGAGCACACAGCGGGTCCCAGTCAGAGAGGGGCCCACCCAGACGACTATTACACAGTTCTTTCAGACAGACAGAGTGAGAGCTACTATACCAGCCTCCAACCAGACCTCCGGGCTCACACTACAGCAGGCTGAGGACCAGCGTACCCGATGCCGCACGAGGATCCGGGGGTTTCGAACCCCACAGCCACACCGACAGGAGATCCGGAGGATTCTTGATCTACATCGACAGCAGATTGAGATCCGACGACACTCGATACATTGGATCTCAGATCTCCAGTTTGCTCTTTCTCCACTGCCGATGTACCACATCCTGCATCTAGGAGGGATCACCTGCTATTAGCGACTTCGACGACTACTACTACATCCCAGGATAGTATATCTCCCTGCATCTGTTACATATACACATCGCACCACTTTATCACAGCCGACAATTGTTCCCCTATCACAGCCGACATTTGTTCCCCTTTTGTAGCCATTATCTGGAGTACCAGAGCTACATATGCACATACACATATACGACACTTATCACACTCACAGCACCGTATTTTCAGTTTCCAGTTTTTAGCTTTTCATTCAGCACTTTTATTTTGGATAGCTGGACCTCATCAGTTGTATCACAGTTTGTCTCATAGGCCAGTTTTGGTCTTTAGAAGACGTTAATATAACTTTCTTTCTTTCTTTCTTTCTTTCTCTCTCTCTCTCTCTCTATCAATAGTACATCATCTCCTCACTACAACACTCAAGAATGGCACTTAATAATCTCTCTTAGGTCGTGGATGCACCTCCCAAGAGGTATGTGAGGTATGAAAGGGCACCAGAGCCACTATAGTGTCTCTTCATAGCTCATTACTGTCATTGTCACTTCAGTCTTCAGCAGCTACTTCTTCCATTTATTTTAGTTCTTTTAAACTTAGATTAATCATTTCCAAAAGTTAGAAAACTTTCCCAAAGTCACACATACATTCTACAGAACACTTACAAAAGATTTACAGAACAGAACAGAATAGGAACAGAGCAGAGACAGAGGGTTACAGAAGGTCATTGGAGAATACCAGATCCTCATAACTCATACTAAAACCATTCCAACCTATTAAAAACTACTCAATAAGCTTTCAAAAGACCTCAACCTTCATCAATCATCAATCCATGCTTCATACAAAAGAAAATTGAAACAAAACAGAGGCTAAATAGAAGGTATCAAAACCAATTAGAACCTCAACAGAACCTATCAGAACATTACAGAGCCTCATATTTGTACTACGAATCATCATGAGCTTCCAAAACATAATCAATATAATCCAAAACACTCTCAAAAATTCCCAAAAAAAACCAATAATAATTCAAAATCCATCAAAAATCAACCATTCAAACCTCAAAAACAACAAAAATCAGCCAAAAATTCAGTCTTTTTCTACTCTCAACATTGGCCTATATGTCAAAAAGTAAGGCGCATGCCTTTTGAACTAAGGGACAGGTTGTTTGAGGAGCTATAGAAGTTGCAGAAAGCGGGTTTGATCTTCCTTATTCAACATATTGAATGTATCTTTGCTAGTTGTAGGTAGGTGTAATAAACCAAATATAATAAGTGATAATTCAGTGGCCATGTGAGTATCAAAATGACCACCAATGTGCTAAGTGTAGATGTGTGGACTCATCTAGCTAGGCGGTTCATCATCAATGTCCGCACGTGTTGAGCTTGCCATCTCAACACTTCCCCTCAAGCTCAATTCTATCTCTGCAACTCCAAGTAAGCTTTGGAACTTTCAAAGCTTCTCTGCACCCAATGCCTTTGTGAAAATGTCAGCTATCTGATCATGTGTGCTAACATATACCAAGTCAATCTCTCCTACAAGTACTTTCTCTCTCACAAAGTGGTAGCACACCTCAATGTGTTTTGTCCTAGCATGGAACACTGGATTCCTAGCTAGCTGTATGCTCTTAGGGCTCCATGTTTTTGGTGTGCAGTTGGGAAAAACTTGCCATCAACAAGCATTAGAAGAGGCTGAAAATGAAGGAAATGGCATTGCCAAGAAGAGGAGAATTCAATGGATGTTTGCAAAGTTCCTTCTTCCACTGAAGAGTTGGAGATTCTTATTGCCAAAGCCACTTTCTACAATAACTTTATCCCACAATGGCGGAAATATATTACCATCATGATACAAGCTCTATATGATGGACTATTTCTCTTCCTGTCTATGCAACAGAAACTTGCATTTTGGTGGCAAATTGCTTGGGAACAAACTAAAGGATAGAAACAGAGAGAATGACTATTCATGGAAGATTTGGCATTCATTGAGAAGTCTCCAAACATCATCAAGTGGACGATTGTGAAGAAGCTTGAGGAGTCGTGGTCAACGGAAGTTCACAAAAACAAGAAGAAAAAGAGTTGAAATTTGTTTGTGGATGCTCAATAGCAAGATACGTGGGATACTTGGTGTTCTGACAACCTTCTGTTTGTCCAATTAGCAACCCACTGGAAGTTGGTAGATAGAGTGTTTTTCACAACATACACTATTAAAACCCTTAGAAGCTGGCATTATTATAATGATGGCACAACAACGATCTTAAGAAGAATGAGTTTTGATACTTTCAGAACAGAATATCTCCCCCTCTATAGTGGTTTGAAAGTCGAATTCAGAGATGTTGAAAAGAAGGAAGTAAAAGAGATGTTGGCCAGAGAATCCTCAAGAGACTGAGGCCCCTCTCTAATTCTATTCTGCTAAATACATACCAATTGGTTGGAGCCAACCCCTTGATGAATGACACAATCAAGAGGCAAGTACTAGAACGAGTCGAGAGGTATGTGAGAAGAGACAAGCCAAGAATCAAGGCTGAGAACGAGCTTGCAGCAGAAGCCTCCTTTGACTCCCTAAAAGCACTCTTTATAGAAGTCCCCATGGCGACTCAAGGTCCCCTTCCTAGTCAAATTCATCCTGGAAATATTAATGACAGGCCAGCAAATGTAGTCCCATTGCCAATTTTCAAGGAAGAGTACAATGAAGACCCCAATCTTCATGTAGTAGAATTTATGGTAGCATGTGTGGCTAACAATACCAGAACCCCTGAGCATTGGTTAGCGATATTCCTTGCCACTTTCAAGGGTGCGTTGTTTCAATGGTATGAGAGACAAGCATCATGAACTTTTGGCACATGGGACAACCTGAAGTTGGCCTTTCTCACTAAATTCAAGCGTGAAGGTTTTGAAGAGGTGATACGAGAGGAGTTCATGAACCTAAGTCAGTCCTCTAGAGAAAGAGTAGAAGCTTATATCTCGTGAATGGAATCCATCCTAAAGCAATGGACTAACCATCATTTGCATGAAGGTATCCAGAAATGAGTGTTCCTCAAAGGCCTATAGCTAAAAATTTGCAAGTTTGTGGAATTGAGAAGACGAGTCAATCTGCAAGCTGCAGTGGAAGATGCAAGATTGTATGACGAAGTTGAAGCAAGGTTATCAATGACTCCAGGAAGAGGAGTCTTACCTCCTCCCATGCCAGGATTGGTGTACCCACCAAATGCAGTGCCGCAATATGGTGCACCTAATCCAGAGTGGTCACCACAGACGACAGTGCCTCAAATGATGGTTCAACCACAACAACAATGGCCTCAAACAATTTCTCCAATGGCAACTCAACAACAGTGGAACCCTACCAACTGGAATCAACAACCCCAAGTCTCAATAGGAGCTCTGAATTAGAACCAAAATAGAGGACCCTTTGGATCAACCCAACTTGTGTATGCAGTAATTACAGAAGCTTCCCAAAATCCTACTACAAGTACTTTAGGAGGTGAAAATATGAAGGACTACTTATCCAACTAAGTGCCAAGTATCAAGAAAGACCTTATGGATGTGATTACAGAGCAGCTACACACACTGAAGGTGAATACTACCAATATATCCACTCTCGTAGAAGCTGGGAGAGATGTGATGCGTTCTAATACATGGTGTAGAAAGTGCCATCAAGATAGACATTTAGCCACCACTGAATGTACTCGAAAACCAACCATTTCTAGAGCTTTCTATTCCTACTATTTGCGGAAGAACCATACAGATGATATTTACTCTCTGAAAGAGATACATGAATGAAGATAGAAAGATGAAAATGCAAGATTCAACTTACTAGAATCTAAAATGACAATGCAGGACATTGGACCAAAGCCTAGGGATTTTGGTCCTAATTTTTGTCGAAGGAGGTTTCCCTCTCAAAGTTACAGAGGATGACAGTCTCTAGCAGTGGTTAGAGATCCGAGGTGGAATGTTACAGATGTGGAGAAAATGGTCATATCTCCCCGAATTGTCCAAACCCTAGAAGATTTGTGGATTACAAGCCCTTATGCAGTCGATGCAAAGGAGAAGGCCACACTGCAAAAGATTGTCCAAGTCCAGCCCCTGTCGAGGCCAATGCCACTGATAGTAGCCAACAAAAGGCACAAGATCCTGCCTCCAATTTGGTAGAGTTGAAAGTTGCTGCTATCACACGCGCCAAGAAGAAGGAACCAATTGTCTAGAAAGAGAACAACTCCCATGCGAAGACTGTGAAGTATAACCTGTCACCCAACAGAGGAACGGAGCAGTACAGGACAGAACATTGTAGTATAAAAGCACTGCAATGCCACAGAGAGTCACAGAGATAGTCCCAGAAATAGGATGGGAGGTCCAGGAGATAGATGATACAAAAGCACCTCCAGAAAATAGAGGAAGTGCTGATGTTACCATTGCTACAAGAAAAAGGAAAGATGAAAATGGGTGTAGCCTCATTTCCCAGCAGGCTCGAGAAGCTCGTGGATCCTATCAAAGAATATGACTTGGTAAAAGACCTAGAAACTTTTAAACCAAACTTAACTTTCCGACAATTGCTGATGATGTCTCCCAGCTACCAAAAGAAATTCAAAAGCATCTTGACTTGAAGAAGTGGATTAAGGATTGCTCCTTCAACAATGATCAAGACCAATAAGTCCCCAGAGCTTGTAAAGGAAGTAGATGTGGCTAACACCTTCCTAGATCCTAGAACCCCAGAGATTAGTGTATGGATAGAAGGATGCTTTATTTCAGATGCATTGATTGATGGAGGCTCATTAGTAAACATAATGATGGATGTGACAATGAAGGATCTAGGTTTGCAAGGAATTCAATCTACACAGTGGCTTATCAGATTGACAGACCAAAGTAGAATTAAATCGTTGGGCATCCTCCCATACATAAAAACAACCCTTGTAGGAAGAGACTATTGGCTGACATTTTGGTGGTCAAACTAAATTCTTATGGACCTCATACCCTCTGCTATTGGGAAGACTTTGGATTTTTGAAGCAAGAGCTAGGACGGACTGGTTCAAAGGAACCCTAACCCTAGGCAGATGACCCAATAAAGTGGTGTTAAAATTGTATGGGTTGCAAAAAGGCATAGCAGAATCCTCCAAAGTCATAGCAGAATCCTCCAACGAAGTAACATATGGTACATCAGGAGAGAAGAGGCTATTAAACAGATCTTTCCCAAGAAAATAGAGGCATAGTCCCTAACAATGGGCACTGTAAGCCAACTACCGAAGGAAGCAAAGTCTTTGTCCATGGGAGAATACCTCCTGCCTCAACTCAAAGTGACTATTGAAATCACCTCTAACAGCAAAGTAGAAGCATGGATGTATTGTTTCCCCTGTTACATGGCAGTCGCAAAGATAGAGGCAGAGATAGAGGCAGAAGCAGAAGCAGAGACAGAGGTGGAGGATCTGTTCTTCTCCTACATAGCCTCTACAGAAGTAGAGACAGAGCCTCAAGAGGAAGATGATGAAAATGGTGAGGAAGAAAACGAAGCAGGTTATGAAAGTGCAGATGAAAATGTTACTCTGATAGCGAATGATCTTGTTGATGTCCCTACAGAGACCTCAGAGGCCGAAGATCTCAGGGTATTGAATGGAATGACCATGGTTCCATTTGGGTTGACCAATGGACCACAAAGTATGCAAAATCTGCATAAGCAATGGATCAAAGGTATAAAAATTAAGTTCACCAGTGGCTCATGTCACCATAACCATTCATTCTGAAGAAATGATGATGATGATGCCCCTTGTCAATAGAAGCAAGTGTCATCAGAGCCACGGCTTATAAAAGGTCAAGTTTCATGATCTTCACTAAACATATGCTTCGATGTATGGAGACTAGCACCGATTTCTCGTGCCACTAGCCTCTTAACCTTAAATTTTGTATCATCTTATATGATGTGCACAAAGAAAAGATCACACTTTTCTTAATTTTTATCACTTAAACGCTTCCACAACCCTTCTTTTCCCCCTACCGCTTATGTGTTGCCTCGTTGCATAGGTCTAGGGTATTATTTTTTTGTCATTTTCAACGTATAAAGCAATGAAAACGCACTAGAACATAAAGACAAGGGTGAGTTGATGCTTAAATCCATACCTCAACCCCTTCCAAACATGCACGGACACTAACCATAATTTTTTGCATTTATCTAAGCCCCAAATTCCATTTTCTTTCCTTTTTTCCTATTTCTTACTATTTTCTACTATTTATTTATGCATCAAAATAGGTTATTTTCTGATTTATAATTATGGATTGATTATGACAACTGAAAGATGTTTTGTATTAGACTTTTATCCCATGCGCATCTCTTTTTCCCACCCGAGACAGATAAAACGTTCATTTTTACACTAAAAAGGCACTTTTCGGATTTTATAGAATTATTTTCAGAATTATGACATTATGTATTCTATGTTTTTTGACATAAAATTATCAAACATATAGCAAACAATATTCTCACCAATTTTCATTCAATATGAACATCATTTGGACCATTACGATAAAAAAATAGCCATTTTCCTTCATAAAAAGAATTACCGGTTTTTTCCTTTTGTTACAGGTTTTTTAAAATATGATTCAGGACAGCAAAATAGCTCACCATTGATGCTCAATCCTTCTTCGATCATCCATCGTCAGCCCCACTCGATTTGGAAGCAATCTGTTGCCATGCCGGACAAGCATTCATCAACCGGTCTTCATTCTTCTTCATGTGCATGAACTCTCCCTTGGAGGAGAGAGAGGGAGGAGAGAGAAATACTGATTTTTTATCTCAGCAACTGGGCAGCCATTGGACAGTTGGAAAAACGCGATGGAAAGAGAAAACGAAGTGTAGATCAGGGATGTAATCAGTCTGGGGGGTTGTATTGAACATCCATATAGCCCCCCTCTCCCTCAAAAAATCGGCGCCTGTAGCAAATGCCCTCATTTTTTCTTTATGCCTTCATGAAAAATGCCCCCCTCCCCCCTCGTGAAATTTTGAGGATGGGAGAGCCCAAGGGTCATCCCCCTTGGCTCCTTTTACACTTTTTTTTTTTGCCTTGGCCTCTGTGCACTCCCGTTCGACCTCCAATTCGACTCTCGTAAAATTCTACACATCCATCTCAAAATCCCCCACTTCCTAGTAAAGTCTCATTCAACATCTTGGGAAATTATGAAAATTTCCCAACCATCGCTGCTTGGTGGGCCTTTAAAGCACTTTTGGAACCCATCGACTTGCTACTTAAAATCCATTCGATTGTGTATGCCACCTTCAATGAAGTATATTTTTTCCTTGAAATTTGGATTTTTTGTCTAATTTTAAGCACTTCTCGAAGTAAAAAATCATCATTCATTTGGGGTGCTAAAAAACTGGCCAGTGAAAATCGCAGGAGTCCAATTTTCAGTTGACTTTTTAAGTCATGAAAGGAGTGGACTATGATGTCCTATTGGGCCAACATTGGATGCGCAATTCCAGAGTGATTGAAGATTGGGGGAATGGTCTCATCTTCCTAGGCCATAGAACAGAAGCCATAAGGGTAGACATGGAATCTTGGAAAACTACACCAGTGGACCTCGACACCGTTTCCGCAATGCTGAAGGGTGATGCTCAGATCAAGAAATCCTATGGACACCTAAGTATATCCCATGTCCTGAAGACGGGCGAGATGGGATGCATGTCCTTGCTACCATCGAGTTACCGTTCTCGAACAATGAGCAGTACGAACAATCCATTAAAATGATCGGCAAGCCCAAGGTACACCCTCGGTATCAGTCTGCATGATGGCAAGAAATCTTCGCAAAAGACCCAACCCTATCACTTTCCAAGTGCCAAACAACAAGAGGGAACTCCAAGAGATTTTAGAGTATTTGACTGGCAAGCTAGCTGGCAACCCAGCATCAAATTTCAAGCCACTCTAAGATCTCTTAGATGAACCAAGGTGGCAATGGACCAGGGTGCATGACCTAAACCTCATGTACGATTGGGCCCTAGTCCCTGATCAAAGACACGAGACATACCAAGACCTAGGAGAGGACGAGCGGTCAGACGAAGATGCTTCCGATGACAAATACAAAGACTACTGCTCCTTCAGTGACAAGAGTGAGGGTGAGATAGATACCATAGAATACGACATTGAAGGATGAGAGATAGAACATATATGAGTAGACTCCAAGCCACAGAGAAAGAACACCTTCAAGATAGAGCAAGGGGTCATGCACGTGGATTGTGACCACACTTGGTTGGAACATATAGAAGCCATAGACTTTGAACAAGCAGGCCTAACCTAACCAGGTACCATGCCAGTGTTTAGAACAAGAGTCACCCTCTGAGCTGCAACCATCGGGAGAGACTACCTCTTCTAGCGAAGACGGGGAGTTCAATTTTGAGTTGGAAGTGATTTTAGAGAGTGACCCAAAAATATCTAGGCCTCCCAAGACTAGACGTACCAAGGGGAACCTACCCATCCACCTGAGGCATAGACGGTTAAAGGAAGAAAGGGCAAAAAATACTAAGGATGCACGAGCTGATGAACAACAAAAACTAGAGGACCTCCCTAAGAGATTTACGAAGGTCAAGAAGGGTGATAGGGTAGTGATCCTACTAGGTGCCAAATGTCAAGGGCAAGCAAGTGAACCCATTGAGGGACCTGCCAAAGTCAAGGAGGTGAACCTAGCCCAGGAAGGGGAGACACCCCGACCTGTCTTTATTGCCAATTACTTGACGGAGGAAGAGGAGACAAGTCTCGTTGCTCTCTTGCGAGAGTATATAGATGTATTTTCTTGGTCCTTAGAAGAGCTTAAAGGGGTAGATTTGAGTGTAGTGACTCGTAACATGCCCATGACGTTAGACACAATGCCAATCAAGCAGCAACCGTACCCTATGAAGCAGCAACCGTACCCTATGAATCCAAAACACACTCATCCGGTCAAGGAAGAGATTAACAAGATGATGAGAGAGGGATTCATCTACAAATTTGAGCACACAGACTCGGTGTCACCCATAGTCATTGTAATGAAGACAATTGAAAAGATTAGAGTGTGCGTTAATTACAAGAAGGTAAACGCTGCCATTAAGAGAGACAACTACACATTGCCATACACTGAGCACATGCTCGAGAGAGTGGCGGGCAAAGAGGCACAATGTTCTAAATGGCTTCTCTGGATACAATCAAGTTTAGGTGCATCCTGACGATCGGCATAAGATTGCATTCACCATTGAGTGGGGGTTCTTTGCCTACATAGTTATACACTTCGGGTTGACTAACGCTCCAGCCAAGTTTCAACACCTTATGTGCACTATATTTAAAGACATGCTTAGGAAAGAGTTATAAGTCTTCGTAGATGACTTGTGTGTTCACTCGACCTAGAGAGAACACTTAGGAAAACTCCGAGCAATCTTTGAACGGTGTTGCCTATATCATCTCTCTCTAAATCCCTTACAGTGCCAGTTTTGGGTAAAGCATACATGCATCTTAGGGTACATGGTGTCGAAGAACAGCATTGCCACGGAATTTTGGAAAGTCAGGGTCATTGTTAATCTTCCATCCCTAGCCAACTATAAGGGAGTTCAATGCTTCTTAGGTCATCCGGGGTATTATCAACGGTTTGTGCTGAATTATGCATTGATTGCTAGACCTTTGTACAAACTATTGATTATATTCGAAAGGACTCAAGAATACCAACACGCATCTGAGGAATTGAAAAGGCTCTAACCACAACACTGATTCTATAAGCCCCAGATTGGACCATTACCTTCCATGTGCATATTGATTCTTCGAAATTGTTGTGGGGGCAGTGTTGTGCTAACTTGGCAAACACAATCTCGACTATCTAGTGATCTTTGCTATCTGACAACTCACTAAGACTGAGATGAACTACTCGACGACAGAAAGAGAAGGTCTAGCCATGGTATTTTATGTGAAGAAATTTTGGCATTATTTATTAGCCACGCCTTTCACTTTCCTTATGGACTATCAAGCCTTGCTATATTTAGTAAACAAACCTTCTTCTACATGATGCATAGCTCAATGGCTCATTTTTCTTTTGGAATTCCACTTCTTCGTGGTTGTACAAAAAGGAAAGAACCACAACATGGCTGACCATATGTCACACATCCCCACAGGAGAGGCCGCTGGACAAGGCATCACCGATGAGTTTCCAGACGTGCACTTGTTTAGCCTATCCAATGAGAGAGATTTATTTTGAGTCGACTTGACACCATATTGGGCAGACGACATAGTCCAAGTACTTGAGCATGGACTACCTCAATGACCAATGAAGAAAGCCCAACTTAGGCAACTTATCCTCAAGATCCAACCCTATTAGTTGATAGCAGGCCAGCTATATAGGCTAGGGCAAGATGAATTGTTGGGTAGATGCGTATGTGAGCATGAGATGCACAATGTGCTCTCAGAGGCGCACAATGGAATTGCTGGAGGACATTTTAGCGGAAATACAACAGTCCGTAAGTGCTGCGGTCTCAACTCTGGTGGCCCATGCTTTTTCGTGATGTGACACGATTTGTTAAGCACTATGACGAGTGTTAGCGACAAAGGTCCCGATTCACAAGGATCAGATGGAGCTAACCCCGATAATTGCACAACAACTGTTCGAAAAATGGAGAATTGACTTCATAGGACAGTCTTGCGGCACAATACTCGCAAGCCAAGTACATCATTGTAGCCACTGACTATCTAACAAAATGGGTAGAAGCAAGAGCTATGAGAAAGAATGACGCTATAACGACTACCAAGTTCCTATGGGAGCAGGTAATCTCACGATTCAGTTGCCCCATCAAACTGGTTAGCGACTAGGGCACACATTTCATTAATGAAGTGATTGCGCATCTTCTATCCACCTTTCTAATTATCCATTGGAAATCCTCCCCATACTACCCTCAGGCAAACGGCCAAGTGGAATCCACAAATAAAATTCTAGTAAACGTCTTGACCAAGGTAGTCTCTGCTTTGCGCAGTGACTGGGATATACTAGAACATCAAAGAAATCCATGGATTTCTAGGCCCCACATGATAGTATACTTATTTTTCATTAGAGATTATCATTGATAGCTACACATCTCACCAAGCTAAGTAAGAAGAAAGAAAATATCATATGGACAATGATATTTATTAAGGATTGTTAATTGACAACTACACATCTCATTGAGCTACTTACTTAAGAGGCAAGAAAAGATCAAATGGACAATGCGAGAATAAGATAGCTTTGATAAGTTGAAGAAATTCCTTACTACTACCCCTATCTTGAAATTGCCCAACTTCTCAAAAGGATTTTGAAATTATCATTGATGCTAGGATAATGGCACTTGGGTGTATTCTTACCTAAGAAGTATGCCAAGTAGCATACTCTTCACAACTCAAACATTATGAGAACTATGCCACACATGATATAGATCTTTTGGGAAGTTATTTATAGACTAAAACTCTAATGTCATTATTTGCTTGGGAGAAGATTCATGCTTGAGACTAATCATAGAAGTCTTAAGTGGATTTTCACCTAGCCAAGTCTCAATATGAGACAGAGAAGATGGATTGAAATGAATATGCAATAATAGAATGATGATAGACCAAGAAATCCTCAAAGAAAGGTAGTGGTGGTAGATATTGGCCACTGCACCTTCTTAGGATTAGTTTGTATCCCTAGTTCATTGACAATATGACCCAAATAATCCACTTTAGTTTGCATGAAATAGCATTTCTTCTTCTTAGCAAAGAGTCCATGATGTCTCAACAGACCAAAAGCCTTTCTCGTATGGGATAAATGGTAGGGCCTTTCTGTAAATCAATATGTCATCAAAGAAGACTAGGACAAACTGAAATAGGAAAGGCTACAAAATCTTATTTATCAAACTTTGGAAGGTAGTGGAGCATTAGTAAGCCCAAATGGCATCACTAGGAAATGGTATAGCCCATGATCAGTCTTAAAGGTAGTCTTCACTTCATCACCCTCTCACATACGAATTTGATGATATCCAGACCTCAAATCAATCTTGGTAAAGAATCTAGTCTCCTTGAGCTCATCAAGAAAATCATCAACCCTAGGTTTGGATGCATGTTCTTCATTGTGATCTCGTTTGGATCCCTATAGTCATTACACATCCTAAAAGATCCATTTTTTTCTTCATTAACGAGACTAGAGATGCATAAGGTGAAGAACTAGACTCAATAAATCCCATCTATAAAAGCTCCTTGATTTACTTGGCTACTTCCTCACACTCGCATTTTGAGAACCTATAGCATGGCTTATTGATTGGCTTTGAATGAGGTCTAAGTCAATAGGGTGATCCGCTGCTCTCTTAGGAGGTAATGAAATAGGTACTTCAAATAATTCCTTGTACTTCTCAATGTCACATGCCTACCTAACAATTCCATGGCAGCACGTTTTAGTGGTACATCGGGGAACTATCCTAGACGGCTTCACCCGGCACTCGCAAGAATACACAAGGTCTATCATCTAGGTTTCCTAGATTCCACCCCATAACGGAAGGTACCGACTGTCCCCACAAGGATAAACCTACAAGCTTGGGGTCCTAATTTGACAACTAAGGTCTCGATGCATCAGTTAGCTCCATTGAAGGTGTCCCACGAGGGCTTATTATCCAAATGGAGTGATCGTAGTTACCCTTGGTTCATGGAGTGCAACACTTTTTTCCAAAAAACAATTGGTTAGGATTTACGGAACCTTAATGGAGTTCTGGCATAGCCACCACACCTTTCCCCTAAGATAATTTCTGATCAAGGTTTTAAGACATGACCCTAGGGGCTCTACCTAATTTTTTCTAATTAACATTTCGTTCAATCTCCTGAAAGAAGCTCCCAGCTTACCGAGACCACCCATCTGTAGGACGGATCCGTTAGGGATCTCGCCCACCGCTTCCCACAAATGGTTTTCTTTAGTTTTCTAATTACCTATCACATTAAGTTATGACATATGAAAGTAGCTTTGATTATTACAGGTGATAGTGACAATGGGATTGCTGAAGTTAAGGACTTCTTGAAGAAGAAGTTTGAGATGAAAGATTTGGGTGAGCTGAGATACTTTCTTGGTATTGAGGTGATCATATGTGATGATGGTATATGGCTATCCCAAAGGTAGTATGGCTTGGATATGTTATCCAAGTATGGTATGACAGCATGTAAGCCTCTTTCAATACCATTGGACCAAAATGTGAAGTTGAGTGCTGATGTTGGAGATGAGATAGAAGACCCTACTATGTTTAGAAGGATAGTAGGGAGTTTGATTTACATGACTATCACAAGGCCAGACTTGAGCTATGCTATTGGCCTTGTTAGTCAGTTTATGCATATGCCTATAAAGCCTCATTTGGATGCAATTAGATGTATATTGAGGTACGTGAAGTCCACTTTACATTATGGACTTTTTTATGAGGCAAGAAAGGATGTACAGGTCTTTGGATACACAGATGCAGATTGGGCTAGTAGCATGTCAGACAGAAGATCTACAAGTGGATTCATGGTTCCCTTGGTAGTGCAACAGTTACATGGAGCAACAAAAAGCAACCTACAGTTGCTTTATCGAGTACAAAGGCTGAGTATAGAGGTGTTTCTATGGTAGCATGTGAGGTGGTATGGTTGCAAAAGTTGTTAGGTGATTTGGATGTGCAAGGAGATGGTCTAGTTGTCATTCATTGTGACAACATGAGCAGCATACAGCGAGCTAGGAATCTAGTGTTCCATGCTAGGAAAAAAACACATTGAGGTTAACTACCACTTTTTGAGAGAGAAGGTACTTGCAAGACAGGTTGACTTGGTATATGTCAGCACACATAATCAGATAGCTGACATTTTCACAAAGGCATTGGGTGCAGAGAAGCTTCAAAAGTTCCGAAGCTTACTTGGAGTTGCAGAGATAGAGTTGAGCTTGAGGGGGAGTGTTGAGATGGCAAGCTCAACACGTGTGGACATTGATGATGGACCACGTGGCTAGATGGGTCCGCACGTCTACACTTAGCATGTTGGTGGTCATTATGATACTCACATGGCCACTGACTTATCACTTATTATGTTTAGTTTGCTACACCTACCTATAGCTGGCAAAGACATAGCGTCAATCGATTAGTGTAGTCGGTTATGCACTGTTTGACTTAGTAGGCCACTTTCCTTTATGTTGTATCTTATCTATACTTTGTGTATATTATATAGTGTGTGGAAGAAGAAGAAGAAATCAGCAAGAAAACGTTTTGGCCTCCATATCTCTTCTTGTGTTCTTGAGTGAGCTTCCTTTTGTGTATACAGTGTGTGTTTGGCGCAGCAGCTCAAGCAAGTCCCCCCACCACGCAATTCTTGACACTCGCAGAGGTATAAAACAGACCATCTTGGAGAAGGGTTTCACATCAAGCCATGGGGGAGGCATAACACGATCTTTCCTCTTATTATCTTGGTTATATATTTACAATCAGATCTAACTACTGCAAGCACAATCTATCTTTCCTGTACAACCATCAAAGCATGCACAAATAAAAAAAGAAATAGCTCCAAGTGTCTTTAGCATAGGAAGCAACCCCACTTGATTCTAGGGTTTCTCTTTTAAGGTCCCACCTTATTCTTAGGGTTTCTCTTCCTATTTGCAACTCTTTTTTCCGGATCCGCAAGTTATTTCGTGAATCTGAAGTCTATTTTATCATTATGAAAACTTTTTGGTATTTCTGTCCTAAAAGATAATATGGGCATTTATACCTATGGTAGGTAGTTTATGCACTACCCTACCCTGACAGGATCTCAAATGATTTTCCAAGTCTGTTTAGACTTTAGAATTTGTATCAAAAAATTCTTATCAATGTCCAATAAGTCTTATAGACTTTCGATATTTATTTAATTTCCTGATATCAATAATTTTCAGGGTTGTCGAGTATTTCGTAGTTGTTTTTGCTTCAACATTCTCAATATTTTAGGTTTGGTTTTCTCACTTATTCATACATGGGTTAACTCATGATATTGATGCTCTCACTTATATAACCATTAATATTAACATTGCATGTATTTTCAGTAAGAAAATAAATTTTATTTTATTCTACTTATATTCTATGGTTTAATCAATGGTGTTGGACCATTTGTCAAACTTTCAACGTTATCTAGAAAGATTAATTTTCATTTAGCTATGTCCTAAATGCAATGCTGATTGTTTTTCTGATTTTTTTTTCTAAGCAATGTAAAAATCATAAGTGCAATTTTTCTTTCATCTTTTAGACATCGAATTATATTACTACACACCTAATTTATGTGTGTCTAGCATATATTTTCTTATACAATTTTTTTATTGATTTAATGCATTGATTATTTCATGGTATTATCTAAATTATTTTTTATAAATGATTGAAAAACCCATATACACCTTTTTATCATTAGCAAAATGAAATAGAGATAGTCAATTTCAGGAAAAAATTATAAAATATTCCATTCCCTAACATCGCCTACCTTTTTTTAGTTATTATAATCACATGTGTCATTAACGAAATAACAATAAATATCACGAAATAAATCATAATTACGATATTTTCTTAATGATAGACATATATTTCTTTTCCAAGTGAAAGAGTCTTTTCACTGAATAGTTAATTACTATATTACTTAGGCTATTTTTTTAAGCGACACTTCATGTGTAGTTTTTTAAAAATGCGTTTATAATCATTTAAAGCCAAATATAGCGATAAGCTTATAAAATATTATTTTTTTCCAAACTGACGAGATGTTACATCTATCAGGTTCGGGGGTTCACCAATTCCTACCGCATCATTTTCTCCATCGGTTGTGTTTCTTGCTTCTCTTGCTTCAAATGGGCTTCTTGAATTTTTGCAACCTGGTGTAGCCATGCATGTTAGGTCAAATTAACGTGGTAGTTCAGGGAGAGTTGATGGTCATCCAAATTTTTTTTGCTAGTGTTTTGCTTAACGATATGGTTGTATGGAAGGAAGGCGTAATAGGGGGTAGAGAAAACGGAAATGAGGTAGAAGAGGGGTATTTTCCTCCTTCAAGGCCCAAGCTAGAATGGAAAAGAGATATAGAGAAAATTTTCCATCATCAGAAGGTCTTCCTTCTTGCTTTCCTTGTGAAGGAGAGGGGGTGTATTTATAGCCATGAGGGAGAGCATGCAGTCCACTCATTCTTTTGGCTACTTATCAAGAGCTAAGTAAGCTTGATAAAAAATGCCTTTTGATTGCCTACCTGTTGGATGGTGGCATGGGGATGATTTTAAAATACTTTCTCTCCCTCCAAGTGTAAAAAACGTCATGATTTTTTGGCCTATTTTTTCAAAAACTTTTTTTTCTTCAAAACGACTTTATTTGGTGGTTTTTGGCCAAGTTACCTCTTATTTAGTTTATAAAGTCATGCCATACTCTTTGATACTTAACTTACTCAATATCATGCTCGTTCTTGTGCGTTCTTTGTCTATTGATTAAGGCTTTTGCGAGTTGTCTTGCCGTTATGAAATCAATGCGATCTTTGATGCATTAAATATAATGGAGAATGTTAAATCAAATATAATGCGGGAAATATTATGATCAACCCATTGTAATATTATTTACAAGGCGTCTTTTCTTCTTGTTGGCTGGGAACATTGAGGCATCTTCTCATGTCAGATTGTGGAATTGATTCAATTCAAGACGCGATATTACGTGCAGTCACTTATGTGATAACTCAACGAGTAATTTTTAAAACATTTCAAGCCCAAATTTTTTTCTTGATATGAAATGTTATGGCGGGAATATTACATCCTCCCCTCAGAGGAATCAAGATGTCTTAATCTCAAAAAGAATTGGAAAAACTATTTTTCTAGTGCTATCTCTTCTATCCAAGTAGCATCCTCCTCAAGATAGTCTTTCCACTGGGTAAGATACTCTCTAATGTTTTTATTTCTCAAAGGTTTCTCTTTTACATCTAGGATCTTATCAGGTTGGAGTTCAAGGCCTCCTTGAGTGGGCATTACGATTTGCTGGTCATCAAGAATATGGTCTTGATTTTCCACATAAGCTTTCAAAAGACTAACATGAAATACATTGTGGACTTTCACATGATCAAGAAGTTGCAGTTTGTATGCATTAACTCCTAGGCATTTGAGAACCTTGTATGGTCCACAATACCTTCTTGGACTCAACTTTTTGAACTTTCCCAGTGACAAAGAACTCTTCTTTGGGCGTACACAGATGAAAACCATGTCTCCCTCTTGGAAGATACGCTCAGGTGTCCTAGATCAGTATAAGATTTCTGGCAATCTTTGGCAACTTGGATGTCTTATTTGATAGTTTGACCTGATCATCCATGTCTTTTAGCATTTTCTTAGAAGCCTCAACCTTTAGGGTTGGATCAAAGAAATTCAATGGCGTCAAACAATCTTGCCCATACAATGCTTGAAATGGAGTCATTTGAATACTCTGGTGATATGACGCATTGTAGGAAAATTCTACTAAGGGCAAATACTATATCCACATTGTCAGTTCTTTGGAACAGTAAGCTCTCAGTATATCTTCAATGATCTAATTAACCCGCTCTGTTTGACCATCAGTTTGGGGATGATAAGCTGTGCTAAAGCAAAGTTGGGTTCCAGATGCTTCAAATAGGCCTCTCCAGAAATGTGACGTAAACAGTGAGTCGCGGTCACTAATGATCCGTTTAGGCAATTCATGAAGCCTAAAGATTTCTTTCACAAAAAATCGTGCAATATCTGAAGCTTTGTAGTTGGTCTTGACTAAGATGAGTGACCTTTTTTAGCATATCCACAATCATCATGATTGAATTATACCCTCCTTGAATAGAAGGTAATTCCACTATGAAATCCATACTCATGAACTCCCATTTCATTTGTGGAATGTCAAGTGGCTGGAGCCTAGCATTTTGACATGCTCAGCTTTCACCTGCTGGCAACTTAGGCATTCCGTAACATTTTTGAGTACATCATGCTTCATTCTTTCCCAGAGTAGTAACTTTTCCTAACTGCATTAAGATTTTTTCCATAGCTAGGGTGTCCTGAGAATGGAGATTCATGGGCTTCCCATAATATCTTCTTTTTCAGCACTTGACTGAGGGGAATGCAAATCCTTGTCTTGAAATAGGCAAGTCCATCATCCATAGTGAAATTTTGGTATTTGACTCTGAGCGTAGGATCAATGCCCTTAACTAGGATCTCTAAGCATTAGCTGATACTTAGGATCCTTGTCTACCTCTTCTTTGGCTAGCTCAATGACTGGATTGCTAGGCATCGATATCATGGTAGCTAAAGTCTCTCCTTTAGATGGCTCTTCCATGATAAGTGCATTCCAAAAAGCTTTACGACTTAATGCATCAACAATCACATTCTCTTTCCTATGTATGAACTTGATTTCAAAATCAAATTCTTGCAAGACTTCAATCCACCGACGCTGCCTCATGTTGAGGTCTAGTTGAGTAAAGATCCATTTGAAACTTTTGTGGTCAGTGACCAAAGTAAACTTGCTTCCAAGCAGACCACGTGTAACGTGCCTACCTAACTGACAGCAAGTTTTAGTGGTCCATCGGGAAACTATCCTAGACGGCTTCACCCAGCACTCGTGAGAATGTAAAGGGTCTATCGTCTAGGTTTCCCAGAGTCCACCCTGTAACGGAAGGTATGAGCCGTCCCCACGAGCATCAATCTGCAAGCTCGGGGTCCTAGTTTGACAACTAAGGTCTCGATGCATTAGCTAGCTCCATTGGAGGTGTCCCACAAGGGCTTCTTGTTCGACTGGAGCGATCGTAGTTACCCTTGGTCCATGGAGTGCAACGGGGCTTCTTGTTCGACCGGAGCAATCGTAGTTACCCTTGGTCCATGGAGTGCAATGTTTTTTTCCAGAGGAAACCTTAATGGAGTTTTGGCATAGTTGCCACACACTTTCCCTAAGATAATTTTTTATCAAGGTTTTAAGACTTGACCCTAGGTAAGTCAACACTCGGCTCTACCTAAATTTTCCTAATTAATCTTTCGTTCAATCTCTTGAAAGAAGCTCCCAGCTTATCGGGACAACCCATTCATAGGACGGATCCGTTAGGGATCTCGCCCACCCGCTTCCCACAAATGGTTTTCTTTAGTTTTCTAATTACCTATCACATTAAGTTATGACCTATGAAAGCAACTTCGTTAATTAATTCGTTATCACAAGTTTCTTCGCGTAGTTTTACAACATAACACAAAGACAAAGAAAAATAATATTTTGGTAAAACATATTTATTTATTATTTTGCAAAGTTATTTGCAATCAATTTCCCCTTCAATCCACGCAGAAGATAAACCCTCCGTTCAACGGAAAATCCCTTCTATCTGTGCAGAAGAAAATAAACCCTCCAATATTTTCGTCCCTTCACTAATACCAAGGACTCTAGGATCCCATCCTGATTTATGTGAGGGTTAGGCAGTTCCCAGGAGTGATCGAGAGATTTACGGCCAGAGCCCCTCTGGCACTCCCGCCTCCTCCTGCCTAATGGATTCCTCAGTGAGTGACCCCCACTACAAGGGACTGGGGCAATAGCGACGCCGATTAGCGACGGCGTTTATCGGCGTCGCTATTGGCGTCACTATATGCGTCGCATTTGCGACGCAAATTGCGACGCATATAGCGACACATATAGCGACGCCGCAGGGAAAAAAAGCGCGGCCGAAACCAAAGCGCCGTTTTCATTTTGTTTTCTTCGCCTTTTGAGAGCGAGAGCGAGGGAGAGAGCCAAGGCTTTGTGAAAGAAGAGGAGGAAGAGACTTGTTGCCGCCGCCGCCGCCACCGCCACCGCCACCGTCGTTGTTCGCGAAGGAGAGGAGGAGCCCTCGTTGCAAAGAGAAGTCGCCCACGCTCGCCATATCTCATTGGTGAGTCTCCCTCTCTCTTTCTTTTACTTATTAAAGGTTTAAATCGTTCTCTTTTGTTTATTTAGGAGAGGAAAAGAAAGAGAAGGAGAGGGAGAGGGAGAGAGAGGGAGAGAAAGAGAGGGAGAGGGAGATAAAGAGAGTGAGAGTGCATTCTCTCTCTCTCTCTCTCCCTTTTGCTTGTTTAATGTTTAAATTACTTTCTTCTTTGCTTGTTTAAGAGAGGAAACGAGAGAGTAAGAGAGAAAGAGAGGGAGAGGGAGAGGGAAAGAAAGAGAAAGAGAAATAGAGGGAGAGGGAGAGGGAGGGGGAGGAAATAGGAGAGGGAGAGAAAGAAAAAGAGAGGGAGAAGGAGGGAGAGTGCATTCTCTCTCTCCCTCCCTCTCCCTTTTGCTTGTTTAATGTTTGAATCACTTTATTTTTTGCTTGTTTAGGAGAGGAAATGAGAGAGAAAGAGAGTGAGAGGGATAGGAAGGGGAAGGAAATGAGAGAGGGATAGAAAGAGAAAGAGAGGGAGAGTGCATTGTATCTCTCCCTCTCCCTTTTGCTTGGAGGATGTTTAAATCACTTTATTTTTTGCTTGTTTAGGAAATGAGAGAGAAAGAGAGATAGAGAGGGAGAGGGAGAAAAAGAGAGGGAGAGGGAGAGGGAGAGGGAGGGGGAGGGGAAGGAAATGAGAGAGGGAGAGAAAGAGGGACGGGGAGGGAGAGGGAGCGAGGGAGCGAGGGAGAGGGAGAGGGGGAAAGAGGGAGAAAGAGGGAGGGAGAGGGAGAGGGAGGAGGAGGGAGGAAATGAGAGAGGGAGAGAAAGAGAACGAGAGGGTGAGGGAGAGGGTGAGAGAAAGAGAGGGAGAGGGAGAGGGAGAGGGAAGGGAATGAAATTTAAGATAATATACGTATCGATAATGGTATGCAATGTGCTTTGCATACGGCCACGTACTTCATCAAAATTAACCCAAAATTATTGTTATAGAAGTGGAGATCCCTTAAATTGAGTATAGGATAATTTCTCTCAGGTCTTATGACTATGAGTAGAATTGATTGAAATAAATTTTATTACTATAGTTGTAAAATTTCATAGATGGCGCGCATTAATTTTAAAATGGATTACTTATACTCAAAGCCGAGATATAACAAAAAATTATCTACCGGGACAAACAAATCGTTGAGCATGATACAAGGCCGAGATATAACATCGGAAAATCTCTCGACTACTATATACAATGCAAGGTTTATGGTCAACTTGCAAGTTGACGTACATCTCCAAAAAGCTATCCATTTAAGCCTCGTTTGTTGTAATGTAGATAAGATGGCAAACGAAGAAGGTCCTATTGTTCAAGACCGCGAGTCGTATCTTAATCAGCGTGTCCCATGTCCTTGCTCTCAATGCAAGTTGGCAATTAGACGAAAACGCCGATTGTCTATAGAACACGTACGACGATTTGGCGAGTTTCAACCTGAGATTATTGATCAGGCGATTGCAGATTTTCAGCAAACGGTATTTTCAAGTTAGCATTTTTCATGCATTGTACTCTCAAGCTAATTGAAAACCATACACAATAAGATTGGGTCTTGTTGGCAAATTTTGTGTCCAGGGGGGTGATGTCTCGACCCAAGGGGGAGTGCACCCTTTGCGGCCAATTAGAAGAGTTCGTGGACGTGAGATGGATGGATGGCAGGAGCCAATAGACCACTCGCAAGGCCCATCTATATCGTCAATGCCAGAGGAGACAGACAACCTTCCCGACTTGCCTACAATCTTGGAGCCTGAGATGGAGGCAATGATCGATGCATTGATTCCCATGGATGTTGAGACATCGGACCCGCTTAGAGAGGAAGCATCCATACCATTATATGATGGGTGCCGAGTATCTCGGTTGAAGACATTGCTTGCACTCTTAAGTGTGCAAGCGAAATACGGTTGGAGCGATACGAGTGTGACTGAGTTATTCAGGTACCTTGCATACAGACTTCATTGTTTTTTTTTAAAACAGTATTATTGTAAATATGGATGGATTTTTCAAGGTGTTTTATGATGTTTTCAGGTTATTGAAATATCATATATTGCCACCTGCAAACACCATGCCTGAGTCTCGTGATGATGCACGACATGTTTTACGGAAGCTTGGCATGGACTACAATAACATCCATGCATGTATCAACGACTGCATATTGTTTCGAGATGAATACGAGACTATGGAGACATGTCCAAAGTGTGGTGCTCACAGGTATCGACAGGACTTGCAAGGGCAGACCATCCCTCAAAAAGTCCTCAGACACTTTCCGCTCATCCCCCGCATAAACCACATGTTTCGCACGTCTGCCATGGCAAGCTTGACAATGTGGCATGTGCAGAATAGGTCTACGGATGGAGTGCAACGAATATCAGCAGATTCGCGCGCATGGAGCCACATTGACTCTACCTTCCTAGGCTTTGCGCGAGAGCCAAGGAATCTTCGGCTCGGTCTCGCCATGGATGGTGTGAACCCATTCGGTCCGCGCTCGACTTCTTACAGTGTGTGGCCTATAGTGCTTGTCAACTACAACATTCCTCCATGGCTTTCTACGAAGAAAGGACATCTCATCCTTAGCTTGCTTGTCCCGGGCCGCTACAAAGTAAAAAATATGGACGTGTATCTTCGTCCATTAGTCGATGAGCTTAAGATTTTGTGGGAGGAGGGGGTCACGGTGCAAGATATGAGCAGGCGCGATGGTCGGCGGTCAGCCAACATTCGAGCCATTCTCATGTGGACGATGCATGACTTTCCGGGATTGGGAGAGTGCTCAGGTGAGCAGACCTTTGTTCACGCCGGTAATATCTATATTTTATTTCATTCAATCAAGTATTCACTAGGTCGTGGATCGCCTTGCAGGTCTCGTTACCTCAGGTTATCATGCATGTCCATTGTGTGGGCCACAGTTAGACTCCCGAAGGTCACAAACCATGAAGAAGATGGTATATCAAGGACACGCCACTTTCTTACCGGAG
The DNA here is from genome assembly GCF_053477565.2 of Lygodium microphyllum. Lineage (NCBI taxonomy): Eukaryota > Viridiplantae > Streptophyta > Polypodiopsida > Schizaeales > Lygodiaceae > Lygodium > Lygodium microphyllum. The sequence goes on from NC_141162.1 coordinate 66,880,066, forward strand.
GATCATGAACTCAGGGAAGGTTTTCTTGGACGACCTCCAGCACGTATGAACGCTGCAAGCTGGTACGAGCTGAAAATGGTAAACCCGAAATCACATCCAAATGGAATGCGACGGTTCTCAGTTTTCTACGAGTTGCCATATTGGACCCACTTACAGGTCAACCACTTGTTGGATCCCATGCATATTTTCAAAAATGTGGGCAGCTTGCTATGGGACCACATCACAGGAAAGAGAGACACTATAGGGTCACGAATGGATTTAAAGGAGGTAGGTAAGATGGAGGCGCTTTGGCCGCAGTCGAGTGCTGAAGGGGGAGTGCAGCTTCCTCGCGCTCCCTGGGTTTTGTCTACCAAAGAAGAGCGCATTGTGAAGCAAGTAATCAAGTCTATCCGCACTCCGACGGGTATGATGCGTTCTCTCAGGTCCGCATTTTCTAAAGATGACCAAATGTCTGGGCTAAAATCCCATGATTGGCATAAGATATGTCAGGTTTGTGAACAGAATGGATTTTAATTAGCGTGGACATTTTGAAATTTGAAAAGTGACCATTATTCTTAATGCTTTCTCATTTGTGGCAGTTTGTCCTACCGATCGCGATCGCGGGATGCCTAACTCCAGAAATTCGCGGGGCCATTTACAAGCTGTCGACTTTGGTGCAATGGATCTCACAGAAAGAGATTAAGACGTCCTCTATTGAATCCGCAAGGCGGGGAGCAGTTGAGATGGTCTGTCTCTTTGAGAAATACCTGCCCACTAGCATGCTCACGATACAAGTTCACCTTCTTGTGCATCTTGTGGACGAAGTGGAGATTGCCGGACCTGTCCATACGCGATGGATGTTCTTCCTGGAGCGCTTCATGAAAACCCTGAAAGGATTTGTGCGACAACGAGCTCGTCCGGAAGGTAGCATGGCGGAGGGTTGGTTGGTGTCAGAGGCATTAGTGCATATCTCACAATGGCTACCAACGGTGGAACCAGACAATGAAATGCTATGGACGCTCAAGGACGATGACAGGCTGACTGGAGATGTGGTGGTTGGAAATGGGGTAGAAAAAAGAATGGATGCCTCAATGGAAGAGAAAGTGAATCGCTTTTGTATGTTGCACCATGCCTCCATGGAGACGTGGCTCGCCAAGTACCAGATTGCAAGGCAAGATCGAGAGGGAGCGCGAGCTGAATTCCGACGCAGTACGTGTCACCGACCGATTCGATATCCCGAAGGCATGGAGGAGATGCCGCGGTTTATGTCAACACGATGGTTGCATGGAGCCTTGATCGCAGCATCCAGCGAAGGGGCAGAGGTCTCAATGGAGGAGTGGGAGTTCTCGAGGGGATGTAGTCCAAAGGTAATGAGGGGTTTAGAATGTGTTGTATCTGAATTTGTTTGCTATATCTAATTTGAGTGTTTCAATGTGCAGTACAAAATATATAGTGCAGCGTGGTCGCGCGGACGGCATTTTCGGGTGGAGCGTATTGACAAAATGCGCTCCACAATGGACTGTGGTGTCATGGCAAGGTTTGAGCAAGAGAGCCGGCGACGAGCAACGGATCCGAACACGGTTGTGGATGAGATGGAGTATTTTGGGAATTTGCAAAGTATTATTACGGTGGATTACCGTAGCTTCTCCATGATAATATTCGATGTGCAGTGGTTCAAAGTGGTACTTGGAGGAGCTGGCGCAACGGTTCGAGGAGGTCCATCTGGATTTCTCGAAATAGATTCCGAAAAAAAATGGATGGATTTGCGCGACACCTTTGTGTTGCCGGCACATTGTGAACAGGTAATCTTCTAGTCATTTGCTTGCTAATTGTAATACGACATGCTTTATGTCACAATGGTTTGAAGACGGTTTGTAAGTGTTTGTGAACAGGTAATCTTCTATCCAAATCCCCGACAACCTCGATGGTGGTATGTTATACCTTCAACTCCTAGAGGTGCGAGAGTATACGATCAAAGCGATGTTCCAGGCATAGATGAAGAATATATGCAAATAGAGGGATCGAAATTACAAGGGGTGGAGGCCACCGCAAGCTTGGAGCCCGCATCGGCTAACAATGATGGAAATACAGAAGTCGTAGAATTTTTTGAGAACGAGGCAGACTCGTTCTTTTGTGGTGACATGTCTATCGACCTTCCAGTGTATGCAGAGTTATGTCAGGAGATTAACATGGGACCATAGAATACTTCATTCTTGGAGAATTGTATTACTCAATTCGTTGTTTAGATCTTCCATAAAGGTAGATAAGATATGCATTTTAAGATGGATTTTTCAAAAATGATTTATATTAATGCGCTTTGTATAGATTCAATTGATTATTCTAACATTATTTTTTAGCTCTGCAGGTATCTTTATTTTCAGGATGAGTCGAGGGATGAGCAATGAGGAGTTTCAGGAGATGATGGCACGTATGTCTCCAGATCAGCTCGCGAGATTCAGAGAGATAGCAGATCAGGAGCTGTCTCGTTCTTCGTCAGGGCGCTCTGCTAGATCAGCTTCAGTGCGATCAGATGCTTCAGCTTCGAGCAGACGATCTTGACGCTCGCGACTTGGGCCAGAGGGAGGGACTGCGACTGCAGGAGGATCAGGGGGGTGCTGCTGTGGAGACACGGACGCGGTGTCTCCGTCTCGTCGTTCAGCTAGAGCTCGATCACCTCCAGGATTTGTCACACCTGTGGGGACGTCCACTCCAGTTACTCCGGCTTTTGCGCAGCCGTCGACAGATGTCACGCCTTTTGGTGGCACTCCTTTTGGTGGCACCCCCTCTGGTGGCACTCCTTTTGGTGGCACCCCCTCTGGTGGCACTCCTTTTGGTGGCACCCCCTCTGGTGGCACCTCTTTCAGTGGCACTCCGGGAGAGGGTACCCCCGTCGGTACACCGGATGTTCAGGGGTCTCCTGGATATGCCCAGGAGCGTGGACGGAGATGGGAGAGGGCCCATACGAGGCACACTCCTAGGGATTATGGATACCTAGTGGATGGCAGGTCAGGAGCTATCATCATGAATGATGAGGGGAGGAGGGTGATAGCTCGCATGAGGGAGTTGTGCCAACAAGTTTTTCGGCACAACGTCCTGGATCATTGGAGGAACATACCGGAGGGGAGCAAGGAGTACATAGTAGCATCCTTGCACGAGGAGTTCCCGGTGCCAGCCGCAGTGGATAGATTCTCTACGGGCTGGATGATGGATTGCATGCGTGCATACATGTCACATAGACGATCCGACGCACGCAAGGCAATCAAGAGTGGGGCTCCAAAGCCCGAGTGGTTAGATGCAGAGGACTGGCGCCGACTGAGGGAGGAGGCTACAAATTCGCCAGGACGTTGGAGTCAGCAGCGGGAGGCGGCGAGGGCACGAATCGAGGCCGGATCGGTACATCATCTTGGGAGTGGCGGCCACAGGACATATTTGGAGGACTTTGTAAGTTTCTCTTTTGTTTTGCTTATTTGTTTTTTTGAGATATTATTTGTACTGACAATCATGTTTCTAACAGTTAGCATTTTGTTTTCTTTGCAGCACTCCATTACAAATCGTGATCCGCAAGGCCTTGAGACTCAATATGCAGAGAGGCACGGTCTCAGATCATTGATCGACCGATTGTACAGACGCGGCGGCCCAGTAAGTCTCTCATCTTTCATGTCCGTAGTTACCATGAGATATTTGAATGCATTATTGTATAGTGGATTGATATGTTGTTTCTTTTTCTGCAGAATCCGTTTGATGCTCCTTTGCAGAGGGACGAGCTTTCGGGGGACGACGATTTGTAGCTCGCCCTCGGATCCTTAGCGCTCACATACCTTTAGTTTTTAGTCGCCCGATCTATGTAGACATTTTCTATGTATTAGTGATATTGTTTTATGATTGTACCAATCGCATTTTATGCGATATCATGTATTTATTTCATCTATCAGTTTTATGATTTCAGTATAGATTCTTTTTGTTTGCAAACGCTTTGTATGCAGCAGTGCAGAAACTATTTTGTATGGCTCTCATACAGCACACAGTGCTATATGTGGCAGGGCAGCTTGCTGCCCTGCCACAAATTTTTTTTTTCTCTGTTACCGTCGCTATTTGCGTCGCAAATTTACTGCAGGCGTCGCTATTGTCGTCGCTATCAGCGTCGCAAATTCTCTGTAACCGTCGCTATATGCGTCGCTATTTGTGTCGCTATATTCGTCGCATTTGCGACGTATATAGCGACGCATATAGCGATGCAAATAGCGACGATTCCATGGCGTCGTCAATAACGACGCTTTTTGCGACGACGGGGGCAAATTTTGTTGTTTGTATTTTCGTCGCTTTAAACGTCGCTATAAGGTCTATATCTTGTAGTGCCCTCGTCATCGGGGCCAGCGGTCCATGGTCCAAAGCTCCTCGTAGCGGTATAAAACAATCCCCGTTGGAGAACGGTTTCCCGTCTAGCCGTGGGGGAGGCATAACACAATCTTTCCTCTTATTATCCTGATTATATATTTACAATCAGATCTAACTGCTGCAAGCACAATCAATCTTTCCTATGCAACCATCAATGCATACACAAACCAAAAAAGAAAAAGTAGCAAGTGTTTTTAGCATAGGAAGCACTACCACCCAATTCTAGGGTTTCTCTTTTAAGGTCCCACCTTATTCTTAGGTTTCGCTTCCTACTTGCAACTCTTTTTTTCGAATCCACAAGTTATTTCGCAAATCTGAAGTCTATTTTGTCCTTATAAAAACTTTGCTATTCTTGCCCTAAAAGATAATATGGGCATTTATATCTATTACAGGTAATTTATGCACTACCTTGCCCTAATTCGCACTTAGCAAGATTTCAAATGCTTTTCCAAGTCTGTTTAGACTTTAGATTTTGTATCAAAAAATTCTTGTCAATGTCCAATAAGTCTTATAGACTTCCGATATTTATTTAATTTCCTGATATCGATAGTTTCAGGGTTGTCGAGTATTTCATAGTTGTTTTTGCTTCAACATTCTTGATATTTTAGGTTAGATTTTCTTATTGATTCATACGTGGGTCAACTTATGATATTGACACTCTTGCTAATATAACCATTAATATAAACATTGCATGTGTTTTTTAGCAAGAAAATAATTTTTATTTTATTCTACTCATATTCTATGGTTTAATCGACAATATCAAACCATTTGTCGAACTATTTATCTATGTCCTAAGTGCAATGCTGATTATTATTTTTTTAACTTTATTCTGAGCAATGTAAAAATCATAAGTGTAATTTTTCATTTATCTTTCAGACATTGAATTATATTACTACACACCTAATTTATGTGCATCTAATATATATTTTCCTATACAGTTTTTTGTTAATATAATACATTGATTATTTTAAGATATTATCTAAATGAGTTTCTATAAATTATTATATAACCCATATGCATCTTTTTATCATTAGCAAAATGAAATAGAGATAGGCTCTTTCAGGAAAAATTTATAAAATATTCCCTTCCCTAGCAGTATCTACCTTTTTAGTTATTATAATCACATGCGTCATTAATGAAATAACAATAAATATCATGAGATAAATTATAATTATGATATTTTCTTAATGATAGTCATATATTCCTTTTCCAAGTGAAAGAGTATTTTCACTGAATAGTTAATTATTATATTACTTAAGCTATTTTCTTAAGTGGCAGTTCATATCCATTTTCTTTAAAATGTATTTATAATCATTTAAAGCCAAATATAGTGATAAGCTTATAAAAAAATATTTTTTTCCAAACCGACAAGATGTTACCTCTATTAGGTTTGTAGTAACAAGGGTTTTGCCAATTCCTATTGTATCATTTTCTCCATCGGCCACATTTCTTGCTTCTCTTGTTTCAAATGTGCTTCTTGAATTTTTGCAACCTCGTGGAGCCATGGATGTTAGGTGAAATTAAGATGATAGTTCAGGGAGAGTTGCTGGTCATCCAAAAAAATTTTGCCAGCGTTTTGCTTAAAGATATGGCTGTATGGAAGGAAGGCGTAACAGGGGGTAGAGAAAATGAAAATGAGATAGAAGAGGTGTATTTTCCTCCTTCAAGGCTCAAGCTAGAATGGAAAAGAGATATAGAGAAAATTTTCCATCATCAGAAGGTTTTCCTTCTTGCTTTCTTTGTGAAGGAGAGGGGGTGTATTTATATCCATGAGGGGAAGCATGCAGTCGAGTCATTCTTTTGGCTACTTATCAAGAGCTAAGTAAGCTTTATAAAAAATACTTTTTGATTGCCTAACTGTTGGATGGTGGCATGGGGATGATTTTAAAATGCTTTATCTCCCTCTAGGCGTAAAAAATGTCATGATTTTTTACCTATTTTTTCAAAAACTTTTTTTTTCTTCAAAACGACTTCATATGGTAGTTTTTGGCCAAGTTACCTCATGTCTTATCTAGTTTATAAAGTAATGCCATACTCTTTGATACTTAAGTTACTCAATATCATGCTCGTTCTTGCACGTTCTTTGTCTATTGATTACGGCTTTTGCGATTTGTCTTGTCGTTACAAACTCAATGCGATCTTTGATGCATTAATTGGAATCAAGAACGGATTGTAGAATTGATTTAATGCAAGACTCGATATTACGTACAGTCACTTATGTGATAACTCAACAAGTAATTTTTAAAACATTTCAAGCCCGAATTTGCTTCTTGATATGAAGTGTTATGGCAAAAATATTACACTCAAGTAGAATGTTTAGAGTCAGATGCTCTGTTGAATTTTTGTACTGGTCTTCTACTTCTTTATTTAGGTGCAAATACAAAAATCTATGAGTGCTTCTTGTACTCCTTTTTGAATTGTTCAATAGTGACAAGCTGAAAATTAGATTTACTTGGGATTCTCTATAGATGGATAGGCTTTCCATCAATGGAAAACTCCATGTACAACTATGAGAAACCCATAGTAATCTTTCCTAAAGTCATCATCCAATCACAACCAAGTACAATATCAATGGGTCCCATTTCCAAAGCAATTAGGTTCACCTATACTTCATAATTTTCAGCTAACTGCATGGGAACTTGTAGGCACATTTGAGTGTTGACACATGGATAATTGCAGTGAAGACATTTTGACACATGGATTTTTGACATTATGACAATTAGATCTTTTACTCTCCTCTTGCTACATACTAATACCTCAAAGATCCCATGGCATAAGCAGAATCCCCACCCCCTCCCTCTCCTCAAGCACAAAAGTAAGGCCAATTGTGAGTAAGTGGTATGGGAGAACAAGTGATAGGTCATGAGAACTAGGTGATAGCATAGTGATGCTATATAAGGAGGAGTGATAAAATACTGGAGTGTTTAAGAGAGAGAGAGAGAGAGAGAGAGAGAGAGAGAGAGAGAGAGAGAGAGAGAGAGAAGGAAAATGGTTATCACTCTAAAGAAGAAGTACAATTTTGAAGTGATTAACAATATAAATGTTTAGAAAGGTTTGTCTTCATTGCTTTTGTGTTGTGCTTAATAGAGATGTGAAATAAACCCAATATTAAAAATTAATTAAGGAATATACTTTTAAATGCTAAACAACATCTTAGTATGCTTTGTTTAGAAAGCTCAAGAAAACCATGCTTCATTTGAAAGCAAGTAATCAACTTTCCTCGATGGAGACCAATCGATTGGTTAGGTGAACTTGACTAGTCTAGTGTTTCCTCTTATGCAAATTTTAAGACAAGAGCCAAACATGGATTTTTCCTAGGGTTCAATCTAGATCTCGATCATGCATCATTTTGGAGTGAAGATGAGATTTTGCCTTATGGGCCAAGGAGTAGAGTTCAACTCCTCCTTATCTCTCATTCACTCTATGAACCAAGTGTAACAATTGACTTGCTCACAATCTTATAAAGTTGCAATGTGATCACATGGAGGACTAAGTGCTAGAATGCTGTTAGAGGCTACTAAGCCTTATAGGAACCTTCAGCTTGATCGTCATGTGTTGAGGTTGCACCTTTGCATGAGGTAGATCCAAGGCCACCTAGCGTGACCAAAGTCTGATTATTCCTATGTAGTGTAGATAGCAATGGCTTGGATAGACCCTAGACGACTATGAAATGTTACATTTTTTAATTAAGAAATGGGTACATTACACATGGTTTTAGAGCAAATAATTGATACAATCATCATAAAGCATTGACAATAATCATTGAAAGAATTTATCAAATAAAACTAAGTACACTACTAAAGTTCTATTGGACTTCCAATAGGTTTGTGTCCTTGGATTTGATTGTGTAAAGAATACAATATGTGTAAGGGTGATTCTTTATGCATGGATGTGATCAATGAATAAAATAAAGTAAAACAACACAAGGCTAAATGCTTGTCAATGATTAAAATTGTTATCAACCTTGAAATTAGAATCTTATACACATTAAATGAAGCTCTTGCTTATGGAAGCTATGAGGTCCATGGACTTGGAAGATGCCTTGATGAGGGCACAACCACTAGTGGATACTCTATCAAGGCAATATGATATGTTTAACATGTTTCCTTATGCCAACAAAGCTAGAGAATATTATCAGCAATGAAACTTTAATCAAGGTTGCATAAATCTTGCATGTACTCCCTAGAACCAACCCTAGAACCACGGCAACAATAACAACAATAGCAACAAGAATTGGAATAATGTCAGAGAGAGAACTAGGGAGAGAGGAAGAGGAGAGAGAAAGACTGCAGAGGAGAGAGAAATACTGCAGGAAGAGAGAGAAATAGAGTGACGAGGAGAGAGAAAGACTAGAATTGGAGAGAGAAAGACAGGAAAGATGAAGAAGCCATGGAAGCTTGGAGCAAGAAGGGAGAGAAAGATTGTAATTGTATTGATATGTCAAAAAGATGTGAAAAATTACAACTTCTCTCCTTATATACCAGTGTCAATGTGACATGGCATATTATTAGTATTCTAAGTATTCCCAGCTTCTTACAATCCATCCCTTCCCAAAAGTTTTTGTCCCCAAAAACAAAACTAGAAAGAGTTAAAGAAAATATGGATAGAACAGAGTACTACTCTGTTTTACAGCTTTACAAATAGGGAATGAGTGAAGAATTTATCATTACAAGGGCTGAATTTGAAGTACGGAAAGTGGACCCTGCTACATACATGATTTGAAGAACTTTAGAAGCCATTGGAGCCATAGAATCTTCAACAAATAGTTCCAGAAGAAAGTAGACAGCTTGCTGAAATAACAGTCCCTGCTGGACCAAATCAGCCATAACTTTTGATAGAAGTGTCCAAATGAGGTGTACCACATATCAAAACGAAGCTCTTGAAGAGTACTTTAAGGTCATGTAGATAGCTCAATTCTGAAAATGAAGTACGACAAAAACTGTTCTAAGACAGCGTGCTGTCCTGAACCAGTCTGCACCAATACTAGCTCCATAAGCAATAGGCTTCAGCCACCAATGTATCCTTCAAGTATGGATACTCATCCAATATTGAATCAGGTCTCCAAGAAGACTCTTCAGAGGGTAAACCTCTCCATTTAATCAAATATTCCACAATAGAACGTGATCGAAGCTTCTTTTCACGCTGACCTATAACAGCCTCTGGGATGTACTGAACGATATCATCTTCATCAATAGGTGGCAGCTCATCAATTAAATCCACTGGATCACCATAATAGGGCTTGAGCTGACTAACATGGAAGACGTTATGAATTTTTGTAGAATAGGGAAGCTCTAGTCTGTATGCCAAATCTCCAATCCGCTTAAGGATCCTGTAAGGGCCATAGAATCTGTGGGCAAGCTTATTATTGGATCCATCTTTCAATGTAGAATACTTGGATTTGGGCACCTTCAACAAAACCAGCTCTCCTTCCTGGAACTCTAAAGGCCTCCTATTCTCATCAGCATACATCTTCATCTGATCTTGAGCCTTCCTTAGATTCACCTTGCATTGCTGAAGAAGGGTCTGCATTCTATCCAACTCTTCCTTCCCATGAGGGTTGATCTTTTCGTTAAAAATGACTGTGGGTAGGGGCACCTTGTAACCATACAAAGCCTCAAAGGGTGAAACTCCTATGCTCGCATGAGTGGAATTATTATAAGCAAACTCAGCCAGGTGTAACCAAGAATCCCATGAGGTTTGGACATCATAGCAAAAATGGCGAAGATAAGTCTCCAACCATTTATTAACTCTCTCTGTCTGTCCATCAGTTTGGGGATGATAAGCCGTAGATGGATCCAACTTGGTACCCATAGATGTAAATACCGCTTGCCAAAAGTTACTCATAAACTTTGAGTCCCTATCATGGACAATCACCTGCGGTAATCCATGCAATCTGAAAATATGCTCCATAAACTGGTTGGCCACCTGAGAAGCAGTAAACTGAATTTTTGTTGGGATAAAATGAGCTGCTTTGGTGAGTCTGTCAACCACCACATAAATACTATTCCACCCCTTCTTGGTAGTAGGTAAGCCAGTGATAAAGTCCATAGTAATATGAGTCCATTTACCTGTAGGAATAGGCAATGGCTGCAATAAACCCCCTGGCTTATGGGTGCTATCCTTATTTTGCTGACAAGGCATACACTTCATAACGAAGTCCTTGACATCTTTCCACAGTCCTTTCCAATAAAAGCTCTTGATGATCCTGTCATAAGTCTTGAAAACTCCCAAGTGTCCAGCTAAAGGCGAAGAATGCATCTCCTCCATAATTTTTCGCTTGAAAGAAGAAGTAGAGGGAATAACAATCTTGCCCTTCCATCAAATAAGACCATTTTTAAGCTGGTAGTGTGAGTTTTCTTCCATAAGACCTTGCTGTAATTTCTGAAAGATTTGGCTGAATTCCTCATCTAAGAGATATGCCTCTTGTAGCTCTTCAATCCAATCACTATGTAATTCCGTCATGGCTGATACTTTGCAGGCCCACATACGAGAGAGAGAATCAGCCACTATGTTATCTTTGCCCCTTGTATGAATGATGTCAAAGTCATAATTTTGTAATGTTGCTACCCATCGTTGTTGCTTTGGAGTAAGATTTGACTGAGTAAGGAAATACTTGAGTACGCGATGATCACTATGTACTCTGAATCGGCTGCCATATAAGTAATGGTGCCATTTCTTGATTGCATGCAAAATAGCCAACATTTCCTGATCATAAACATTCATGGCCATCTCCTTATCAGTAAGCTTACAGCTTTCAAATGCAATTACTCCATGCTCCTGAAGCAAAACAGCCCCAATGCCACGGCCACTAGCATCACATTGTATAGTAAACTCTTTAGAGAAATCCGGGCATACAAGAATAGGAGCGGAGGTAAGCTGCTATCTGCAAGAGAATCCCAAAAGAAAGCCTCTTTCTTCAACCTATCAGTTAAAGGGGCTGCAATTGCCGCATAATGCTTTATAAATCTGCGATAGAATGAAGATAGACCAAGAAATCCTCTAAGAGAGGTAGTAGTAGTAGGCGTTGGCCAATCTTTTATGCATTGCACCTTCTTGGGATCAGCCTGTATTCCTTTTTCACTGACTATATGTCCCAAGTATTCCACTTCAGTCTGCATGAAAGAACACTTCTTCTCCTTAGCAAAAAGCCTATGATGTCTTAACACATCAAAAACCTTCCTCATATGCGACAAATGATCCTGAAAAGTCTTGCTGTAGATCAAAATGTCGTCGAAGAACACCAAGACAAACTGAAAGAGGAAAGGTTGTAGAATCTTATTCATCAAGCTTTGAAAGGTAGCTGGAGCATTTGTAAGGCCGAATGGCATCACCAAGAAATGGTAGAGCCCACGATCAGTCCTAAAAGCAGTCTTGACCTCATCACCCTCTCTCATGCGAATCTGATGATACCCTGATCTCAAATCAATCTTCGTGAAGAATCGAGCCCCCTTAAGCTCATCAAGCAAATCATCTATCCTGGGTATAGGATACCTGTTCTTCATTGTTATCTTGTTAAGATCCCTGTAGTCAATGCACATTCTGAAAGATCCATCTTTCTTTTTGACTAACAGGATTGGGGATGCATACGGTGAAGAACTTGGTTCAATGAATCCCATTTCAAGAAGCTCTTTGATTTGCTTGGCTACTTCCTCTCGTTCACATTTTGATAGTCTGTAAGGTGGCTTATTGATCGTCTTTGAGTTGGGTTCCAAATCAATGGGGTGATCCACCACTCTCTTAGGAGGCAATGAAGTAGGTACTTCAAATAAATCTCTATACTCCTCAAGAAGAGCTGTCAAGGCTGGATGATTTGCTGAATTATTGGGCTGATCCTGTGTTTCTTTGTTCAAATGCAATACAAATATCTATGAGCGCTTCTTGTACTCTTTCTTGAGTTGTTGAATGGTGATAAGCTGAAAATCAGATTTACTAGGGATCCCCTGTAAACGGATGAGCTGTCCATTGGAGAAAAACTCCATATATAACTGTGAGAAATCCATAGTAATCCTGCCTAAGGTCATCAACCAGTCACAACCAAGTACAATATCTATGGGCCCCATTTCCAAAGTGATTAGGTTTACTTTGACTTCAAAATTTTCAGCCATCTGCAAAGAAACCTGTGGACAAATCTGTGTGCTGTTTTCCTCTTCACCATTAGCCACTTGTACTCTAATGGGCTGCTGTAAGTCGGTGGGAACACAATTCAACTTGTACAAAATGGATTTATTGACAAAACTGTGGGTACTGCCACTATCTATCAGGATGAACACTGGCTTTCCACATATGCTTCCCTTCATACGAAGTGTATTAGGGTTCTTAGATCCCGTCCAAGCATCCATAGAGATAGAACAATTAGTGGCAGCAGGCAACTCATTACAAAATCCACCAGGATCAAATGGGATATCACCGCCTGGATCAAAAGGAAAAGAGTCAGATGGATCATAGAAGTACTCGTGTCCACCATCATCCTCGAAATCTTCATTTTCAGCATTGATTGGGACTGCATTAACTTCATCTATGTCATTTTCAAGATCCTCAAGAACTAGCATACTCTGAATTTTTGGCTTGGCATTTTTGTATACACACTTTGAAGCATGGTCAGGAGTATACTTTTCTCCACACTTGAAGCATAAGCCTTTGTCCTTTGTTTCCTTGTAAAGATCCATGGGAATATTTCTGGAATTTGTATTGGCTGAAGTAGACTTAGGCTTATTGTCACCTTGCTTAAATTCAACCTTTGGACTGTTTGCTGTCCTGAAATTGTTTTGAAGCCTAGAAGCATTAAATGGAGGATAAGTTGGTATCCGTAAGCTCCCACTAGGCATATGATTGCTGCCATAATTGTTACCAACTTGCCCTTGCTTTAAAACAGTCCTTGGCTGTCCATAACTTGGCTGAAATGAAGACTCTTTCCTATACTTCCTTCCAAAGCGCTCTGCAAGCTCAATAGCCTTGAAAAGTGAAGTAGGATTTTGCGCCATAACATCAGCTGACAAGGATGGTTCTAAACCATACATGAACTTATGTAACTTGGCCTCATCACTGATGTTTTCCACATACATGGTCAAGTTGAGGAATTGGTTTGTATATTCTCTTACACTTAGGCCCCTTTGTTCCAAAGCATACCATCTTCGTTCTAACTTCTCTTTTTCAAGAGGTGAAACAAAGACTTCAGCCATAAGTGCCTTGAAAGCTTCCCAATTCTCAATAAGTACATTCTCTTTCTTGATATACCTCCACCAAGTGTGAGCAAATCCTTCTAAATGCAAGGAGGCAAAGTGTATCTTCATAACATCAGTTTTAGGAAATATGTCAAAATAAGACTCCATCTTAGAGGTCCATTCCTCTAATTCTGATGGTGAAGATGACTGGCCATTGAATTTGGATAAAACAATTTTGTCCTTGAATTCTCTATCATGGAAGGGTTGCTGTCCCAAAACTGGCTGATCAGAATTTCCAAGTACAGAACCCCCAAAATGAGATTGAAATCTTCCAACAAGTGGCTGAGAATTACCCTGTAATCTTCCTGTTGGTAAAGCACCCCTAGAATGCTGAGTATGCAGTCCAAAAACTTGAGTATTGACTCCATTCAAACTGCCCAAATAGTCATCATGCCTTTGTGAAGCTTCTCCCACTTCATATTGACTATTGGGTATGCCTCTTCTTCCTATGATTCCATCTCCATGACCATTTTGGTTGGATGGCTGAAGTGGAACTGAAGGATCAGTATTTGAACAGGCCTTTTCATTAGCTTCTTTTGATGCCACTTGTAATTGTAAAAGTTTAGAGATTTGTGCCATGAGTAGGTCGTTGGACATTACCAATCTATCAATGGAAGCCTTGGTCTGATCAGTAGATTGAACCATCTGATCCATTCTTGATAGCATGGCCTCATGTCGCTCTCTATGCCTTAGTTCATGGGCACACAAAGTATCATTGAGCATACTAATTTCTCCTTGTTGAGGCTCTTCAGGGTTCTCTTGAAATGTGCTTTCCATCATAGAATCCCTGATTTGCTGTGCATAGTCCTCCTGGACCTTATTTTTGCCTTTATGCCCTGCCATACTAGTACAGTCCTGCAGTACCCCCTGTTAGTAAAACGGCTATAACTTTGGCTAGAAAACTCCGATTGCAAAACTTTTTTGTGCGAATCGAAGCTTACAATGCCCTCTTCGAGATGAGCTATAGCACGCTATAACAGGTTTAGGACAGAAAATTCTGTAACTGAATTTCAGAGTCTGAACTGTCCAGTCCTGCACCCTGTTTAGACCTGTAAGTGCCCTGTTTTGACCCTGTAATGCAAGAAAGTAACCTCCAATGGCTACCAAACCCTGCAAAGGGGTATATAGGACCTGTGGGTACCCTGTAGTACCTGCACCTGTACTTCAGTATCAAAGGGTGTACCTGTATCCACCTGTAAATACCCTGTGGGTAACCTGAAAATGCCCTGTTTTACCCTGTTTTACTCCAGTAGGTACTTGAGTCGTTGGAAAGTCTTCAATCTTCAATTCTCCACTCGCTGTACCTGTGTGAGGGATAAAACGGCAGGACGGGCTCCCTACACGGGCTCCGAATCACCGGGAGGTGGGCAAAGTTCCCCCCGGGTCGGTTGGTTGCACGCCTTCGGGATCTTCGATAGTGAGGGAGGGTCACCTCTCTTTTGTCCCACTATCTCCCCCGGCATCCACCTTTTTCCTCGGTGGGAATATCAACATGGCAGAGGCTAGTGTACTAAGCAATCAGCATGATATGCATTTGAAAAATATTCATTCAGCCTTTCATGAGATGCAATTGATTGAGATAAGAAAACTTGAGATGGGAGAAGGGTTTACCTATGCAATTCAGTGACTCACTGATTGCTAGTACTTACCCTTTTACAATATTTCAGCTTGGATAAGAGAGAATTTCAACAAAATAGATCAAGGTTATGCATCAAGCTGATCAAATGTTACCTAAGATGAGTAATGGTTTTGAATCAAAAGGAATTCAATGAAATAGGCTGAAATTGAAGAAAATTAATACTATTCTTTGATTTATTGATCAATCCAGTGAATTAATTGATCAATAACCTCTCATCAACAAGTGGAAAAGCCATTAGCAATAGGATTATTGAGAGATTTCAGAGATTAGCAAAAGAAAATACCTCCATTAAGCTTGAAAATGATGATGGATATCAGCTTTAACCCGGTTGATGCAAGAGTTCTTCATAATCCACCATGAATCCAACATAAAGCTTAAAATCTCCATGAAATCAGTCCATACATGCTTCAATATGATGAAATCCTTGAAAGATCAATACTCCAGCCTTGCTTGAACACTTGAACTTCAAAGATTCAAGCTCTCTGATGAAAAGCCCCAAAATATTCCTTCCATTTGAGCTTCATTGACATGCACGGGCTGAAATCTCTTCAATGTCTTCAATCTTGAAGTCTATCCAGCTTGTATTCAGCTTTAGAGAAGCCTTGAAGGTCGGGAAAGTCCAAAATCTTGAGAAATTTGAGCTTCCATGTCTGTGGCTATGGCTGCCCTGCTGTGTATTAGGGTTTGAACAGAGGAATGGCTGATCAGAATACTTCAGAGGTTAAAGATTGTTGCCAATCAGTGCTTGATGAAGCCTTCAAGAGCTGTGATTAATGGCTGAGGTTGTGGAGCAAGTTGAGCAGGGAGAAGGAGCAGGAAAATCAGCGCATTTTTCGGCGCATTTTTTGAGCTACTTCCTGGCCAATATTCTTCAGCAATGATCAAGCCTGGTACTCCTCCTGAAGCTTAGGACACAAGGAATCTTTACCCCATGGTTTGGCAGTGAGATATTCAGCACAGAGAGAGATATTTGTGAAGATTCTTGACATCCACCATGGAAGCTTTAGCCAAAAGCTTGAAGGAGAGAGAAGAGAAGCTCTCTTTTGAAAAGTAACTGTAGTTTAGTCTGTAACTAAGCCCGGTTAACCATTCTTTACCCTAGTTACCTCCATTTTTGCATGAAATTTGATGACGTCTAGCCATTTAAGCCTTTACCCGCCATATCTGACCTTGAATATCTCCAGATGTAGTCATTGCTAACTGTAGTTGTCCTGCAGCACTCCACTAGTCACTGTCTTGTACTATTTTTGTCTGAAATTGGTTTTGAAATAGGAAAATGAGAGTGAAAATGGAAGAAAATAATGGATCAAAGACTGAAGCTCTGATACCACTTGTCAGAGAGAGAACTAGGGAGAGAGGAAGAGGAGAGAGAAAGACTGCAGGAAGAGAGAGAAATAGAGTGACGATGTCAAAGAGATCGTGCAAGAGCTGCAGAACACGGGGTTCAAGATACAGCAAGGAAAGACGCTAACAAGAAGATCTCAATATTTGATGCCAAAGATCACTAAATTGCTTGTCAAGTACATTACAAGAGAAGAGTCAAAATAAATGACAAAGTATGACAAACTGTACACTGCTTCACAATAAAACATAAGAGCTTGCTTTTCAGGGTACCAAGTCATTCATCCAAATTCAGGACTTAATTGCATTACCCTCAATATGCATCAGCAAAGAGGGCTCCTAGGTTAGGCAATATGATGAAGTCCCAGTCCAAATGTTCACACTTTTGGCTGCAGAAACTGTTTGTAAATTCAGCACCTCTGTGAAGTATTGGACATGAATTGAAGTGATACCATAATATGCAAGCCTTTCAATCAGCTCATAACTTTCTGTGCCTAGTGGCAATCAACAGCAGTCATTCTCAATAGTTGAAAAGATCTTGTAAATCCAAAATCTGCTGATTTCAGAACCGCATCTCCATCTTTTGACGAAAGAAGAAGATTCTGAAGCTTCAGATCTCTATGTATCAGTTTGCTTGCACGTAAGATCTGTAATCCAGCACCTAGTTGGTGCATGAAATGGCTCACAGTTGTGTCTGAACCTGAATTTGAGGTCATTCCAGAACATTGAATAGGTCAGAAGATGCTGGCAGTAATCTTGTTGACTTGTTTTAAACAAGTTCCAGGAGTGATGCACTAGCCTTGGCATATGGAAGAGGCAGAGAGAAAAAAACTCGGTTGTTGAAGAAGACTAATGATAGCCTTCACAAGAGATTCCACATTCAAGTCCTCTAAGATCAGAGAGAACAACAGTTTTGAGAAGATCACTCTCTATGCTTGCAGAGATGGAAATATCACAATCTGATTCTGCATATCTCCTTTCTCTTCTGCTATTGCTTATCGCAGAAAAGCCAGTACGTCTTCCTCACAGACACAAATCTTCATGGATATGCCAGCTTTGATGCACACGCCCCAAGCTTGAAAGCACGGACTCATTCCTGCTGCGCAGGACATACCTAATTTCTGTCTCCTTTGCATCTTCTGCTGCTATCACTGTAGCATATTCTCCAACCTTGAAAGGCAAGGGACATTGCTTCTATTGTCGAAGGGCAAGCGAGATGGCAGAAACTGGCAGCTTGACACATGCTCAATATGCAGTATGACACCATGCATCATCCTGGAGTCGAGGACATCCTTCTTCCCTGTTTTGGAATGCTTTTTTTTTGAAATGCTTCTCAGGGTACTCGGTCTGCCGGCTGCATAGCCTCACCCTGCTTTAATGTGCGTTCGAATTTTGAACTCTGTGGTGTGACGCTCCCAGTGAAGACAGTCTTTGCCCCAATTCATCATCGACGCGTATTGGGATAAGGCTCTCCGTTGTTGGCATTCGAAACTTAACGTTCCACTTCGACGATCCTCCATAGCTTATTCAAGTCTGTGTCCTCTCGTCCGCAACACAGCAGTTTCGTCATCTATTGATGGTTTTCCCAGGAATTAGAGTCGCCTTTCAATCGACTTCCCTCTCTCTTCAGCAAGCCTCCTCCCTTTCTCTGCTCTTTCAGTTCAGCGATGTACCCGTATCATTCAGAGTGTTTCAACTAAGCTCTGTCATCGATGGGTGGGGAATGAAGAGCTTGAATCAGCTGCCCTGAGGGTTGCCTTCAACATGCGGAGTATTGTAGAAATCGGGTTCGATGGCAACGATAGCTCAACTCTGCACAGAGCCTCAGCTGGGAGTTCCACAATGCAGGCTAATAAACCTCGTCGAAGAGCAGTGCCCTGTTAATCACAAAATAAAAAAAACTATCTACTAGAGGAGATGATCCAAGGAGGCCTGAGGAACACCACAGGACCTCTCTCCTCTCCTCACCGAAACGTTGATCCTGCCAAGTAGAATTCCCCGTGCCCGTCATAGCTTCTCCTCTTGTTTCTTCCATCCCGTGACAACCAGTCTTTTTCCCTCCCTTTTTGCCATTCAAAAATACTCTTTTCCCCAATTAGTCTCCTTTTTCCCTTCCTTTTCTCCTCTATCTTTAGTTTTTCTTTCTTTTATTCACATGTTAGAATTAGGCAAGCGTCCTTCCTTTTTACCCCACCACTATGACACAGCATCATCATCCACTTAATCTCGTAATAAGGGCATTAATTTTTGTTTATGTTCCTCTGTTCATCTCCTTGCTTCTAACGTAGTGATTTACCGCAACCTGATCAACCACTATGGCAGCCTTTGACAGGTTATATATTATCAATCTCTCATGAGGATTTCAGTGAGAAAGGAGCAATGGTGACACATCATGCATCCAAACAAAATCATGCGCATGCACTAAGGGAATATATACATTGGATGCGGATTATTAAAATGCATCAAATCACACGCAGAAATTAACACAAATGCACAACAAAAATGGAGGTGTATACGGCTCGGATGCACAGCATCACGACATCCACCCCCTCTAAACCTGCGCATCCTCCGGATGTGCCAACTATCCAGGATCATTCAAGTCCACAAATAGATCAAGTCCATCTTCTGATTCTAGTGGACCTGTTTCTCCATCGGCTTCATCATCTATGTTTTCTGTCTCTTCAGCTTGTCTTTCATCTACCTGCTCTTGTTCTGTCAATGCTTCAAGTGCATATTCTTCATCTTCTCTTCTCTTGAAAATCTTGACTCGTTTTCCAGCAATAGGCACCCTCAATAATGCTCCATCTAATTCAGCCAGCTCATAAGTACCATTGTCAAAAACCTTTTTCACTTCATACGGTCCAAACCATCTTTGAACCATTTTTCTCATGCTACTATGTTGATTTTCTAGACTACTGTCGTAGACTAGAACCCAATCCCCTTCTTTTATGGCTCTAGGTCTCAAGCGATGCCTTAAATCAAACCTGTTCTTATTTCTGAGACGGGCTGCCTTCAAACGGTCAACAGCTAGCTACACATCTTCCGTCCTTCTCTCTAGTTGACGAATCCGAAGAGCTAACAACTCTTCCCTTGATAAATTCTCATGCCAAGGAAGAACACTCCAAGTGAGAGCACAAATTTCAGTAGGCATGACAGGTTTTTGCCCATACATCAACTCCGCAGGCATGTATCCAGTAGTCACACTATGTGTAGAGCGATCAGCCCACAATGCAAAAGGTAGCAATCTCGGCCAATCTCCAATCCGACCTTTACAAGCTTTTGCCAATGCTTTAACTATAGGCGGATGTCCTCTTTCACTTTTGCCATTTCCCTCTGGATTATAGGCAGTAGTAAGAGCCATTTTAATCCCAAGCCGTGAGAAGAATTCTCTAGCTTCATCAGCATCTAGCTCTCCACGATCAGCTGTAATCTTGCCTATACATCCATACCTGCAAAATATTTCTTCCAACAAGAATTTACATACTGTAGTGGTGGTCTTCGTCCGCAACGGTCTACCTTCAACATAGTTTGTAAGATCCTCCCTAGCCAAGACAAGATATCTCATCTGCCAAAGTCCTACTGGCAAAGTAACCAAGTCTACCACCCACTTGTAATGCATACATAGTGGATATGTCGGATGCAGCTCATCACGATGTCGCACTAAAGAGTAAAGCTGGCAATCCCTGCAAGTCTCCACAAAATGAGAAACATCTTTATACATCCCTTTCCACCAGTATCTTTCTTTGATTTTCTCATAGGTAGCCCACACACCTCTATGTCCAGCCCATGAGCTCTCATGAAACTCTCGCATAATCTGTATTTGCATCGCTACATCACAAACTACTCTCAAGGGCAAGCCTCCTCTCTTCTTTGGATGCTTCCAAAGAAAACCATCTTTCAAGAAATACCCATAAGCCTTTCTTCTGATTTTCTTGAATTCATCATCTGTCCAATCAGCTCTTCGAGTCAATGAACTTAGATATTGTCCAATTTGCAGCCACTCATCAACATAAAGTTCTTCAATAAAAGCTTCAACAGTAGATACATGACAATCATGAGTAAGGACAGAAGCAGCAAACTCTGTCTCATCATCTTCTGCAAGCATTGACTCCTCATCCTCATATCTCGCTCTAGAAAGCATGTCAGCAACTGGATTATCTTTCCCTGCTATGTGTCGAAATTCTGGATTCAATGATTTGATATAGGCAATCCACCGAAGCATCGCTATATCTGGAGTCGAGCAACTAGTAATCATGCCAAGCAAAGGCAAACAATCTGTTTCCACAACAACTGAAGCTCCAATGAAATACCCTTTATCACACTTCAGTGCAGTGACTACTCCCCACAACTCTCTTTTGATCTGTGGATATCTCCTTTGTCGCTCATTAAGAACTTTAGCTCCAAAGCGGATAGCATACCTATTTCCCTCAGCATCATCCTGTCCCACAGCCCATCCTATGCCAATAGGGCTAGTATCAACTGTCAACATGATCGGCCGTCCACACTGATAATCCGCCTTGCGTAGAGTAGGAGCTGATTGCAACAGCTTCTTGAGCTTACGCATGGCTCTTGAATGCTTCTCATCCCAATGAAATTTCTGCCCCTTTCGAAGCAGCTGATAGAGAACATCTGCAATATGAGCAAAATGAGGAATCCAAATCATGTAAAATACACAAGCTCCCACAAATCTCCGCACCTCTGAAGTAGTTGAGCAATACTCTGCAATCCTGTTTATGGCATCCACCTTTGCAGGAGAAGGCTTTCTGCCATAATATCCAACCATATGCCCAACTATGATGACTTCATTAACAGCAAAGACAGATTTCAGCCCTGAAAGTGTCAAATTTACCTCCTCTAATCGTGTCAATATTTGCTCACAAGCATTCAAGTGATCAGCCACAAACTGTCTACATCCACACAAATCAAGACTTTCATTCTTTTCTTCTTCTGCACAACCCTTAATAGGCACATCATCTAGAAAAGGCATGGTATACTGTGGAATGTAGTCTCGAAGAACTATATGCATAGCATTCATCATATGAGCAACTGAGTTTGTAGCACCTTGAGGCAAGGTACACATCCTCACAAGACCAATAGGTGTCCGCATAGTAGTAATATCTCTGCTTTCCAAGGCAAGCTGAAACTGATCATAACCTGAATACAAGTCACCTAGTGAATAGATGGCTCGTCCTGCAAAAGCCTCAGCAAATTCATCCACAACTGGACCTGTACCCACATTCCTGATTGTCACTTTGTTCACGGGCTGCATATCCTGAATAAATCTCAAAGTACCATTCTTCTTTGGTACAGTAAACCACCTGTTAGAATAGGGTGCAGAAGAGGGTTCCAAAATCCCCATTTTAATCTTCTCATTCAGCAACTCAATCAGCTTTGGCAAGTGTGCTTTAGGCACAGGAATAGGACGTATATTCCATGGTACATGAGGAACAGTGAAGATGACCATAGGTGCAACCAATTCGGGACTAATGCAGCCAATTTCATGTGGAAAGAAAGCAAATGCCTTACCATGACGTCCAAGCATCTCTCTAAAGCATTCTTTTTCCACTGGAAGCAAAAAATCTTCATTTCCAATCTTCAATTCTGCAAGTGTTTCAGCTGTAAACTTATGTCCAATATTTACAGGTTCCCTCAACATAGGCTGCTTCATAGCTTTTTCAATCTGTTCATCACTATCAGAAGGAAGCGGGCTTGCAACCGGCTTAACCTTCTTATCAACTGTTTTATATTTTGTGTCAACCTTGGCATCATTCAAGCACTCTTTCCTTTGCTGCAATTTCTGCAAATTTTCAGCATCTTTCAACTCTGTTGGCTGAAAAATTTCAGCCTTTAACTCTATGGACTGCATGGGTGCAGCCTGAAACTCTTTATGCAGAAATTTTTCTGCATTCAACTCTGTTGGCTGAATGAATTCAGCCCTCGGCTCTATGGACTGCATAGATGCGTCCTGAAACTCTGTATGCAGAAATTTTTCTACATTCAACTCTGTTGGCTGAATGATTTCAGCCCTCTGCAATTCTGTTAGCTGATTAAGATCAGCCATAAATTCAGTTTGCTGAATTTTCTCAGCCTCTAACTCTGTTTGCAGCATAAAACCAAAAATTTCCTGAAACATATCCAAGGTTTGCACAGGTATGATCTTTGAACCCTTGCATACATCAGTTTTCAGCATTGCTCTCATCTCAAACAATGTATCTGCATAAGACATCCCTTCATACAATCCATCCACATGCTCTTCTGCTTGCAAAATACCTGCATTCTTCAACTCTTTCTCCTTACGACCAACGTACTGCCTGGCAGCTCTAGGCAAATCTGAAATTTTCTGATAACTCACTGAACTATCTGAAGTAAACCCAACAAAGTTATTGGAGAAAGACTGACTGCCAGGAGGCGAGATCTCCTCTTTTCTCCGCTCCGTACCACTGGCGTCTCGCAAGACAGCGGTACCTAATGAAAATCCAACTCCTTCGCAGGTAGTGGTGCCTCACGCAAGGAGTCCCTGTTTCTCGGATGATTTACCCCAACAGTCATAAACTGAACAGCTCGCATACCATCTTTACTGCGTATCCGTGCATAAGCTGATCCGTCATCCATCACTTTTGTTTCCATTCTTGCTTCTGTAATGAAAGGCTGTCCAAGAATAATCGGATAAGAGCATGAATCCTGAACAAAGCAATGATAATCCTCTTCAACATTACCAATAGAAATTCTGATACTCGGACAAGCAGCATACATATCACCAGAAGTATTATTGGCGGCTCTCATGCGCCAACCATGCTCTGCATCCATAGGCCACTTGCCACTCTCATAAACACCTCGAGCAATAAGATTAATCTCAGAACCATGATCAACTAAAGCAATCAAGGGAATTTGTTTCTCTCCAATCCTTACCACTGTCTCAGTGGTTGCTCTAGCCCAATGACTTCGTGAAAAATGGCTGCGAGGAATGAGAATAGGGTTCTCATCATCTTCATACTGCATAGGCTGCACTATTTTCTCCAATTGCGGATTAACAGAAGCATTCTCAACCATCACTGCATCATCATCATGCTCTTTCTCAAGAGCTCCATGCCACAATCCCTGTAAAGCAGGTCCTTCCATCGCATGTCGTTTCCTTCGCAAAAGATCCTGCATCTGATCCTGTATTTCTCTTCTAGCAATCCCAAGAGCCTCTCCAACAGTAAAAGTGACTTCACTATTCAAAATTCTTTCATGAAAAATCTTACTCATATCCGTTTGCATTTCAAGATCTGACAAGAGCTTGAATCCTGGCTCTTTTCTTGGTTGTCTCTTTTCCTTCTGCTTATCTTCCATTGGCTGATCGGAACCTGTTTGGGTTGGAGAATTTGACATAGGTGGAGCTGAAATAGGTGGTGAAACAAAGTCACCCCCTCTAGTCTTTTTGGAGGAGCTAGGACCCTCCTCATCTCTTCTTCTCTTTTCCTCAACCATGGCATCTAAACCCTGCGTTTTAGCAATATAAGCAAAAATAGAATACCTGTCAACGGGAGAATCCCATCCTGTTTCTCCTCGGATGCTAGAGCCCACACAAGTCATAGTAGAAGTTTGAACCTTCCCTCTTCTTGCTATCTCCAAGGCAGAAGACCATAAGGCAGAGTCTCCATCAGATTTCTGCTCAAGCTGGACTCCAAAAGCTGAAGCATCTCCTCTAACACTCACATAAGCTGATCGTGCAGCCATATCATCAACAAGCTTCTTCATACCTCCCTTACCAAAGTTCGTGTCAAGAGGAGCGCCAGTCTCTGTCAGCCATATCTTCCCATCTTGTCCCCAGAACACTACATTCTTCCTACGTGCTTCCTGAAAAGCATCACAATCTCTGCAGTGTTGGTGCTCTGTACTATCACACCAAATACATCGTTGCCCTTTTCTTTGACCAGCTGGAAAAGCAGTCACTGGAGCAGGTGCTACAGCAGGTACTGACATAAGTTGCTCCTTTAACTTACCAACTTCAGCTTTGACTGCTTCAATCGTCAAATCTGCCAAGCCTTTAATAACATCATCTACAGATAAGGGCACTGGAGCAGCAGGAACTGGTGGATTCATAACAGGAGGAGTAGGCTTAGGCAAAGGAGTAGCAGCAGGGGTAGAAGAAGAAGTCTCCAAGGATTTTTCAGGAATTAATCCGGTATTTCGATGCAATCTGACTCTCCTGCGCTGCTTCTTGACAAGGGCATTCACAGCATCAATGACATGTCTCCACTCAGTCTTTAAACCTGAATCAGTAGCTTGATCTTCCAAAAGATCATCCAACTTTTCCTGCAAATCAGCATCTGCAGCTTGCAAAAATAACTCCACTTTCTGCATCTCCAAAGCTTGCTGTTCAGTCCCATCCAACTGATCATAACGGCTTTCAAACTCTCGCAGAAGAGCGGTAACAGAAAGTCCCTTATTAGGCATAGAAACCCATGCTAAAAAATTCCTGCGATTCATAAGACCTGTATCCTCCAAGAAATATTCATCTTTTAATGCCTTTTTAAATTCAGCCCAACCTGCATGTGCTTCTTGAATTTCTGCAATTCGACCTTCAAGAGCTCGAACCACGATCCGCAAGAAGTAGCGGCTCCAAACATCTTGGGAAACTCCAAAAAACTTCATATTTTCTTCATATAAATGCAGATAAGTTGACACTTGCTGACCATTAAACTGCTTCATCTCCTGTTGGACAGCTTTCAAGGCATCCATAGCATCACTGTCTCGTTTTGCATGAACTTGCTGCTGCATATACATGGTGAATGACTGAAACAGGTTCTTCATGACATTATCATCTGTCATCTCTTCTTGCGAGTCTCCCATCTTGCTGATGACGCAGCACTTCACGTCGGGTTCACCAGAAATGTCAAAGAGATCGTGCAAGAGCTGCAGAATACGGGGTTCAAGATACAGCAAGGAAAGACGCTAACAAGAAGATCTCAATATTTGATGCCAAAGATCACTAAATTGCTTGTCAAGTACATTACAAGAGAAGAGTCAAAATAAATGACAAAGTATGACAAACTGTACACTGCTTCACAATAAAACATAAGAGCTTGCTTTTCAGGGTACCAAGTCATTCATCCAAATTCAGGACTTAATTGCATTACCCTCAATATGCATCAGCAAAGAGGGCTCCTAGGTTAGGCAATATGATGAAGTCCCAGTCCAAATGTTCACACTTTTGGCTGCAGAAACTGTTTGTAAATTCAGCACCTCTGTGAAGTATTGGACATGAATTGAAGTGATACCATAATATGCAAGCCTTTCAATCAGCTCATAACTTTCTGTGCCTAGTGGCAATCAACAGCAGTCATTCTCAATAGTTGAAAAGATCTTGTAAATCCAAAATCTGCTGATTTCAGAACCGCATCTCCATCTTTTGACGAAAGAAGAAGATTCTGAAGCTTCAGATCTCTATGTATCAGTTTGCTTGCACGTAAGATCTGTAATCCAGCACCTAGTTGGTGCATGAAATGGCTCACAGTTGTGTCTGAACCTGAATTTGAGGTCATTCCAGAACATTGAATAGGTCAGAAGATGCTAGCAGTAATCTTGTTGACTTGTTTTAAACAAGTTCCAGGAGTGATGCACTAGCCTTGGCATATGGAAGAGGCAGAGAGAAAAAAACTCGGTTGTTGAAGAAGACTAATGATAGCCTTCACAAGAGATTCCACATTCAAGTCCTCTAAGATCAGAGAGAACAACAGTTTTGAGAAGATCACTCTCTATGCTTGCAGAGATGGAAATATCACAATCTGATTTTGCATATCTCCTTTCTCTTCTGCTATTGCTTATCGCAGAAAAGCCAGTACGTCTTCCTCACAGACACAAATCTTCATGGATATGCCAGCTTTGATGCACACGCCCCAAGCTTGAAAGCACGGACTCATTCCTGCTGCGCAGGACATACCTAATTTCTGTCTCCTTTGCATCTTCTGCTGCTATCACTGTAGCATATTCTCCAACCTTGAAAGGCAAGGGACATTGCTTCTATTGTCGAAGGGCAAGCGAGATGGCAGAAACTGGCAGCTTGACACATGCTCAATATGCAGTATGACACCATGCATCATCCTGGAGTCGAGGACATCCTTCTTCCCTGTTTTGGAATGCTTTTTTTTTGAAATGCTTCTCAGGGTACTCGGTCTGCCGGCTGCATAGCCTCACCCTGCTTTAATGTGCGTTCGAATTTTGAACTCTGTGGTGTGACGCTCCCAGTGAAGACAGTCTTTGCCCCAATTCATCATCGACGCGTATTGGGATAAGGCTCTCCGTTGTTGGCATTCGAAACTTAACGTTCCACTTCGACGATCCTCCATAGCTTATTCAAGTCTGTGTCCTCTCGTCCGCAACACAGCAGTTTCGTCATCTATTGATGGTTTTCCCAGGAATTAGAGTCGCCTTTCAATCGACTTCCCTCTCTCTTCAGCAAGCCTCCTCCCTTTCTCTGCTCTTTCAGTTCAGCGATGTACCCGTATCATTCAGAGTGTTTCAACTAAGCTCTGTCATCGATGGGTGGGGAATGAAGAGCTTGAATCAGCTGCCCTAAGGGTTGCCTTCAACATGCGGAGTATTGTAGAAATCGGGCTCGATGGCAACGATAGCTCAACTCTGCACAGAGCCTCAGCTGGGAGTTCCACAATGCAGGCTAATAAACCTCGTCGAAGAGCAGTGCCCTGTTAATCACAAAATAAAAAAAACTATCTACTAGAGGAGATGATCCAAGGAGGCCTGAGGAACACCACAGGACCTCTCTCCTCTCCTCACCGAAACGTTGATCCTGCCAAGTAGAATTCCCCGTGCCCGTCATAGCTTCTCCTCTTGTTTCTTCCATCCCGTGACAACCAGTCTTTTTCCCTCCCTTTTTGCCATTCAAAAATACTCTTTTCCCCAATTAGTCTCCTTTTTCCCTTCCTTTTCTCCTCTATCTTTAGTTTTTCTTTCTTTTATTCACATGTTAGAATTAGGCAAGCGTCCTTCCTTTTTACCCCACCACTATGACACAGCATCATCATCCACTTAATCTCGTAATAAGGGCATTAATTTTTGTTTATGTTCCTCTGTTCATCTCCTTGCTTCTAACGTAGTGATTTACCGCAACCTGATCAACCACTATGGCAGCCTTTGACAGGTTATATATTATCAATCTCTCATGAGGATTTCAGTGAGAAAGGAGCAATGGTGACACATCATGCATCCAAACAAAATCATGCGCATGCACTAAGGGAATATATACATTGGATGCGGATTATTAAAATGCATCAAATCACACGCAGAAATTAACACAAATGCACAACAAAAATGGAGGTGTATACGGCTCGGATGCACAGCATCACGACAACGAGGAGAGAGAAAGACTAGAATTGGAGAGAGAAAGACAGGAAAGATGAAGAAGCCATGGAAGCTTGGAGCAAGAAGGGAGAGAAAGATTGTAATTGTATTGATATGTCAAAAAGATGTGAAAAATTACAACTTCTCTCCTTATATACCAGTGTCAATGTGACATGGCATATTATTAGTATTCTAAGTATTCCCAGCTTCTTACAAATAATGAGCTATGTTGCTATAATTGCAACCAACCACGTCACTTTTGTGTTGAATGTCCCAATAGGGGAATGAACGCCTACGCTAATGCTCCTTGAAATCCTCCTAGGGAATAAAAACTTTAATAATCAAGGATGTAGGTACAAGATAAGGTGTAGAGCTCGGCTATTGGCTGGGACAAGGGATGGGGCAAGGAGTAGGGCATGGAGCTCAAGCCCATGTATGTGCTATCGCTAGCGATGAACTAGATCTAACTCTTAAACAAGAAGTCAAATGAGAAACTATTCATGTTCCAATCAACAACGAAGGTGTTGGTCTATAGACTAGAAATTCCACCTCATCTTGAAGTTCATAATGTATTTCATCTGGGGGGAGGTCAGTCATAGATATATGTATGTATCATGTGAGTTTAATATAAGGGATTTTTTCATTACCATTTTTACTCATTTTTTATGTACAAAAGGCTCCCATATAAAGGGGTTACTTACAGATTAAATAAAAAAGGATTATGTTTTATAAAGGAAAAATTTAGAGATAAGGACATTTATAAATAGACCTTGAATGCATGTGATATGGAGGGTATACATATCGTGAATTACACGGGGTATTCCATAATGTATTTTGCTTGATAGAATTCTAGAGATCGTGGAAAAGCCTCTTAGAAATTGTATTTTCTAGTGGAAACACTTCACCAAAGAAGAGGCTACATGCATTGAGGAGTCCATCCTCAAGAGAGACCACCCTAAGTTTCTTTGAGATAAGGATATCTTGATTTTTTTAAGGGAAAGAGAATGCAATGACCCCATCTTATCAATTAATAACTATTTTTTCTCCCATTTTTTTTTCCCCTTAAACAATTATATTTCCCCCTCTTTGACACCAATAGGATTTCTTCTCAAAACATGCATAAGTTCTTCTTGTGCATAATTATAAATTTGAAATTAAGTTCTATAAGGACCGCACATGAATTCCCATAGGGAACACGCATGAACAAATTTCCACCATAGGGACAATGCATGAACAAGGAGTTAATAACATAAGGTCGTAAAATAAAACCTTAGGAAAAATATATTTTGAAAAAAAGAGAAATGATACACAAATCTTACATATAGAACTCTCCTCCTAACTCGCATGAAAATCACCCCCAAGAAAATCAATGTATATGTAATAACCTTAATATAAAGGTTAAAGAGGGGAACGAGAAAGTGTATGCGCAAGAGATGATGCATGCAAAGCACATGGATGGGGGCAAGAGTGGATAGTGCAAAGCACATAGAAATAAGTGTTAAGTAATAAGGTTTGAATTTTTTTTTAATTAGATAAAAAGAAAAAAGCAAAGAAATTAGGCTACCTGAATTTGGTTACCAACCTTTGGTGCATTTTCCTCCTCCTCCCCCACCTCCTCCCCATTACCATCACCACTCCCCTCTCTCCTCCTCCTCAAAAAACCCTTCTTAATGACCTTTTGAATAAAGGGTATCCCCCCCGCCAAAAAAAAAAGTGTTAACTGACCTAGAGCACTCCCCCCCTCTCCCCCTTTTAAATTCATTGAATGACCTTTCATTAAATAAATGTATGCTTCCCCTCCAATTATTGGGGATTAAATGATGATAGTACTTCCCCCCTTATTTATGAGGATATTTTGTACTCCCCACCACCTAAATTGACACATGGATACTTGTGATAAAGACATTTTTATACATGAATTTTTTTAACTTTATGACATTTAGATCTTTTACTCTCCTCTTGCCATATGTTGATACCTCAAATATCCCATGACATAAGTGAGATCCCTCTCCCTCGCTCAACTATAAAAAGAAGGTCAATTGTGAGTAAACGGCATGGGAGACAAGTGATAGGCAATGAAAGGCAAGTGATAGTAGAGAAATGTTGGACAAAGAGAAGCAATAAAACACTAGAGAATTTGAGAGAGAGAGAGAGAGAGAGAGAGAGAGAGAGAGTGTGTGTGTGTGTGTGTGTGTGTGAAGATTGTAATTCTTGAAATACTCCACCCCTAAGTTATAAATCCGGTCCACTTTATTTTTCCTCATTCTACCTTTTTTTTTCTTCATCTATCATGCCCCCTCACAAAAAAATCAGTATGTCTAATGAGGTAGGACCTTCCAACATGGTGGGTCCATCTTCAGTGACCCTCAACACAAGGGACAAAGTGGCCAATAACATTATCAATTCTAACACATAAAATCAATTATTTTATGCTTAAATACTCAATGAAATTTTAGAGAATAATATATCATCTACATCTCTGATAGCTTTTTTTTAAAGGAAGCAAAATATCGTTAAGTCACCCACACATGCACATCACCACAAATTTGGGTGTTAGCAATTGCATAAAGCATGCAAACATGAGAAATAATGCATAATCAATCCATAACCTAAAATTTTATCATTTTTAAATATTATAATGTTCATACCCATCCAATGGTTAGAAATCATGAGGCCTAAAGCACCTGCAAATATGCTAACATGAGATTGAGAAAAATAGTTTCTATGCACATTATGTAAAAAAGTATTTTTTAAAATATTAAGTGGTTACGATTATTTTTCTATTTGATATGTGATGGAATATTTTATCTTATGGATCCATGCTTGTAATAGTTAGACAGAATATTTTTTATGGTGGTTCGAGCACTATTGATCTGTAGCCCAACACTTTTGAGCATCTTCCAAGCTCAGGGAAGTTACTATATGTCTATTTTCTACATCATGTGTGTTCAAGGTTTATTTATAAATATCCTTATCTGTGAATTTTTTAAAGTAAAACATAACCCTTTTTTAATCAATCTGTAAATAACCCATTTATATTACACCCTTGTGTATGTAAAAAATGTATAAAAGTGTTATTTTAAAAGTACCTTATTTTGAACCCACGTGATGCACACATATATTCATGAGTAACTTACCCGAGTTTCCAAGTAAAGGTCCTACGCTCTTGTGGGAGGTAGTTTTTTTTATTTTTTGGTTTTTGGATGGTTTTTTTTCTTTTTTGGTTTTTTGGTCAAGTGATGGAAACGTCCCATTCTAGCTAGGATGGTTGTCTTCTCTATGGATCAATGGATATTGTATCACTCTATAGATTATATATCTTTTATGAAATAAAATATTATTTCTCAAAGTGTTTGTCATTTGTTAAATACTTCATTAATGAATATCTTGTGTAATGAGATAATAAAAGAAAGTTGCTTTTATATGTTCCAACAATGCGGTAGCATGCTTTGTTAGCCAAATAACTAAATAAAACTCTGTCAAGGAAAGTGGGAGGCCTCAAGCCTAACGACCAACATCCTATGGGTAGGTGGACATGATAAGTCAAGTAGTTTTCCTAAATTCTAGATACATCTATTAGTACGCGGCCCTCCAACCTTGATTGATATCTATTTGGTAAGGCTTCATACTTCCCTAATTCATTTCATACTTGAAGTAGGGGTCTCATGAGAGCTTTTAAAATTCTTTATTAGACTCATTAGGAAGGCCATGGGCTCATTCTATTTGTTAGAGTGTTTATTGTGTCCTACAACTCAATTCTTTAAATGTCAGAATAATCAATTATGTGGGCTAAGGACGAAGGGACTACTTTTGGTTTGAATCTGGCCACTTTGGCTCTAGTAAGCATAAGTTCTTGGGATTGTTCTTTGGGAGGGGGGAAGCTTTCTTAGAAGAAGAGCCTTGCATTTTCTAATTTCTCTTCCTTAGAGGTGGCTATGGAACCATCTTTCCTAATCGGCATCAACACTAGTTCCTTATCTTTCTTTTTAAAATTGTAGTGAACATCTCTAGTATAGGCTTGTCTATTTTCCTAGCTCAACATGACCTTAGATAGAGCTTGATACTCTCAATTTTCTTCTTTTCTAGAGTTACTAGGCCTTTTTTGACAAATATCAGCCCTTCTTAAAGATCTAGCATGCCACCATTAACTCCTTCCTACTCAAAAGTACTTCACCTTTCATACAGGATCTATCATAGATGTCTTCAACCATGTTGAATCCAATATTTTTGGGCACTAAATCTACGTTAGTGAATTCCATATGCCCTTTCTTGGGCCAAGCAAGAGGCATAGAAAGAGAATCACAAATTCTTCTTGACCTTTAAAATGAGTAGCCACCCATCTATAGTCTTGGTGAATAGTAGTCTTAATATCAAAACTTTTCAAGCTATTACTTATTCCAATCACTAAGCCACCACTTTTGTGATTATGGTGGGTAAAGACCCAATCAAAATTCTAACATAATAAATTAAGGTTTCTTTACTAAGTTGGTTTTTGTGACTTTTACTTCCTGTAGATAGATCAAGTCTAACTCAATTAAAGATCTTTGACCTAGTTCTTAAAGATTCTTTCTCTTCTAGGGTTTCTCAGCCCTTTACAATTGTAGGATAATAATTTGGGTGACTTAATCATTTTACTCATTTCTTGTTTTTACCCTTCCTAGCATTTTCCTTACCCTCTGATAAGGGATTGATGTCACTATCTCCTACCCTAGAGAACCTTTGCTTCATAGTTTTATTGAGGTCAAGCTAAAATTTTGAGGACTATGAGAGATCCTAAGATTCTTGAAGTGGTCAGAATCATGCTTATTATCCTCAACATCCTCAATCATTATGTCATCACACTTTTCATTTAGATAGGGTTTTCTCTTTTTTGGGTGTTCTCCACCAATACTTCTTCATTGTTAGGTTATGAGTCAACACCTTCTTCATTACTAGCCTCTTCAGTAAGTCTAAGGCCTATAGGCTCCTCAAGACCCCTCCACTGAAAGGAGGTAGTATTTATTGTTATTAGTCTTCTTTTTATTGGAACTTTGATTTAGTGGTTTGGTTTTTTTCTTCATTCCCTTTCCTTTGTACTTGTTGAAAACCATCATCTACATGTTTCTTCTCTTCTTTAATTTATGTAGACTCCTTTGATTTTAACTCCAAACAATCCCTAATAAAGTTTTCAACCTTCATGCATTTGAAGCATACATTAAGTAGATTCATATAGGAGAGGGGTTGTCTAGTAATTAGATTCATCTTCAAATCTAAAATGAGATAAAAATTAAGGAGCTTGTTATTCAAGTCCATTTCCAAGGAAACCACCATGCATTATCATATAACTTGGTCTTTGCTCCAACATCTTCCCCGAGGGAGCGAGGTTCTCAAAGTTTTCACAAAAGGCCACAAGTTCATGGGGAGGTTAATGAGTTCAGCCTAGATGGAAACCTTGGAGGGATTCTCATTTCTAGGTTTGAACTCTAGTGTCTATTTAAACAAAGTGAGGGGAGAGTTTTTTATTATCCACTAGCCTATGCCTAGGATATTCAAGGCCATTTCTTCATTTTTCAAAGAGAATGAAGATAGATATGTAATTCAATTATGCAATCCTACAACCTAGCAGCTCCCAATTATTCCTTATTCAAGTTCTCATGAATTCAATTGACGGATTGGGCCATGATAGAGTCCACACCGAGGCTTTAGTTTTAATTTAGATTTCTACATCTTGAGGCTATTGCTTGAAATTGAAATGGGGATAGAAACCTCACCTTCTTGGCTTGCAGCACTTGATTGGTTTAATGTTCCATGTAATACAACTCAAGCCAAATTCATGTATGGACATCCCTTTGCCATGATATGGCTAAGCTCCAAGAGATTCTTAGTATCTAGACCCTTAAGGATGTAGGTATTGATAAAAAAATTTTCTTGTTGGGATTGGCTATCCAATCTAGTAGCTTGACTTCATCCTTAGTATTGCTCTTGATGGTGGCTTCTCCTTGTGTTAAAAACCCCATTCATTGTTTCCTTGTTGTCTTCCATTATTTTGCGAAATATTTTTCTTGAGTGGCTGCCATTGTTGAATACACTGGTGCTAAACAAGGGATTGTATGCATCTTTCATAGAGTCATCCAATCCTTGGCCTTCTGGATGAAAAGATCACTTGAGGATGCTATAACCCCTATAGGAATTGTGCTAAACGGTGGCATTAGTACAAGCCAACATATTTCCATGATATTTGTGAGTGTGTGACCTTTTTCCTCTCTCCCAAGGGGAAGAGAATGGGAGAGTATGTTTGACTTGTTGTGTGGGTCCCTTTTTCACTACCCTCTGATCTCTCCTACATCCCCCTCTCAGTTTATTCTCTCTACCTCCATTGAGCTCTATCATTCACTCCATTATCTCTACTCCATTAAGCTCTCTTTGTTTTTTTATCATTAGCTCCACATTGATCTCTCTCCTAGAATAAGAAATTGAGTTCAAGAAAGAAGGACCTACACATTTAAATAGATCCTAAATGCACTCCCTTATTCAAGAGGTCATAACTTGCCAAATCCATTCCTATAATATCCTCGCCCATGTTCCGTAAAGACCCCCCCTTTTTATAATTAAATGAAGAATTTTTAATGCCCCCCTATCGACGTCGCTAGCTGGCGGAGGGAGGGGGAGCTACAGTAGCCATTGACACCAAGAGAGGACAAGTTGACATGGTGGCAGTGAAGCTGCGAAGGAAGGCAACAACTATCCCTTCTCTCCCCCTCCACCATATCCTACATGGCGATGGTCCACTTGGTCGCCTTGATGGAGATAAGGGGGGAGCTCCATGCCATGCCATTCCCCTCCCCCCCCGCCCCCCAATACTACTATAAAATCCCCCCCTTAGGCGAGAGAAGAAGGACATTATTATTATTATCCCCTATTGTCTGACTGCGAGAGAGAGAGAGAGAGAGAGAGAGAGAGAGAGAGAGAGAGAGAGAGAGAGAGAGAGAGAGAGAGAGAGAGAGAGAGAGAGAGAGAGGAAGAGGGAGAGAGAGAGAGAGGGAGAGAGAGAGAGAGGGCACTAAGGGATAGGGAAAGAGAGAGAGGGAGAGAGAGAAGGGGGAAATCTTCTTAGAAGCCTCCAAGCTTCCTTCCCCCTCTTTGAGAAGGTTCCCACAGCCATTTCCCCCTGCGAGGAGTCAACTCCTTAATAGCCCGCATGTGTATCCATGAAGGAAAGGCCGAACTATACAATGCCTCCCAAGCAAAGGAAGGTCCAATCGAGCATGAATCCCGATTCAAGTGATGGAGCTACAGGTCAAGGAACCGCGACACTTGGTAACCAGGTGCATTCCATAAATCTTACTCTAGTAGGAAACTTTTAAAAAATGAAGATCGACTACATTAGGTAGGGAGAGGTATTCATGCAAAAATCTACGATAGCTAACCACCAATTAGGTTGTATCATGTTGGGAATTGTG
Source organism: Lygodium microphyllum (assembly GCF_053477565.2). Lineage (NCBI taxonomy): Eukaryota > Viridiplantae > Streptophyta > Polypodiopsida > Schizaeales > Lygodiaceae > Lygodium > Lygodium microphyllum. Next base: position 66,915,423 of record NC_141162.1, read on the forward strand.
TTTTATTGCACTATGGCATGTTATAGAATGAACAATTTTCACAAAGAGTACGCATTGCTCCACACTAAAATCAAGGAATTTATTGATTTTGTTTGTAGAGAATTAGATTTATGCACTAGCAGTGGCATGCTTGGGAGGTAAAAGAAATTGAAAAATGGGATATCAAGTATAAACGCCAATTTGACACTCTAGAACCAGGAACTATTACGATGACAAGAAGCCCTATGACAGGATGGTAAAGCATAGTCATCATTACAAAAAAAAAAGCATAAATTTGCATCGTGTAATTTGCATAACTAGAAGGCTAGGTGTAAAGGCTTGAATCAATTCCATGATGATCATGAGTTGCCATAAATTAGTTAAGTATCTAAGGGTTGTTGCAATACCAAGTTGAGTATTAGGCTCCATTTTTTTTTTGCAAGTGCATCTTAGGTTACTAATATATAAATATGCAAGACTGTGTAAGACAATGGCATCCTATAAACCTTTAAAGAGAAGTAGCTCACATTTTATGATTTTCATGAGTGCATTGAAATGAATTTCCAAGAAAAGAAGCTCTGCATTGCATCATCAACTCAGGAAAGACTCGCATCTAGATTCATGTGGCATCATGGACAATTTCGGATGCACTACATGATAGGGATTCATCTTGAAAGATAGATTTAAGATGCGCATGTGAATTGCTAAACTTAATTGCTTGAGGCCTTACGATAAATGAAACCCTATATGATACGTAAGGCTAGGGTTTAATTTTCCTTATTTAGGATTTAATTGTAAATAATTCAAGCTATTGTTACAATCATAGGTTAACCTAGAGATAAGTAAACCAATTATTGGTCTCTATCCTAAATTTGGCCGCGATAAATCCAAAACACCCTTGGAGATATCATCTTTGACCATAATACAACTCGATGTCAATACAAGAAAACTCGAGTGTCATATCCCCAAGACAAGAACCTTGGACTAAAGGCTAGAAAATTAGGGCAACTACTATCGGATGACTAATAGATACAACTCAAATAGCGTAATTTCTCGCTCCTATCACATAGGAATGAGGTCGGAACAAGGGCATTCTCTATCCCTCAGAAGGTCATGGCAACTATCGCCAAGACAAGAAAGACCCAAGAAGGGTGAATGCTAAGTGCTCAAAGATGGGAACTCCACCTTAGCAAATGTCCCAGCACTTGTCTTCACTATTGTTTGTGCTTGTAAATTCAAGAACACCGTCTGCAAAAGGATTGCATGACCCCAAGCTCACAAAAGAAATTTGAATAATGAATTAGGTTGAATTCATGGAGGTCGTGCCAAACCACCCCGAGCGCCGCCAATCCTATCCAAGGGGGTTCAAAATAATCGTGATGGGAACGTGGACAAAACCTGCCACGAGAGGTCTCTCAATGGGTTAGTTTGAACGTAGGAGGACGCTTGGATGCTAGGGGGGGTCTGGCTATAAATTCCCTACCTCCGGGTCCTACTCAAATGATCTACATGACTCGAGATGGTTTCTCAAGGCCATGTTACTAGTGCAAGGGTAATATAAAGTTTACTTCTAAGGAACGTGTCTAAAATGTTTCCATGTTAGTGCCATAAGTTACACAAACAAACCTTGTTCTCTAAAATGCTTAATTAAGGAAGCTATTTTTAAATGTCACATATAAGTGTAATAGGACCTAATTAGAAAACTAAAGAATTCCTATTGAGGGAAGCGAGTGGGCGAAACCCCTGATGGGGCCATCCTATGGAAGGGTGGTCCCAGAGAATTGGGAGGCTTCTCACAAGGTTCTACAATTGTATGACCTTTAGATATTGTTAGGCTAGAACTTGATTTATGCTGTTTTAGGGGACCGGAATGGGACTAACTATGCCCTACGGGCAAAGAGGTTGAGTGGTGCATTCCTCTCATTTCCCATTCTCTTTGAACCAAGTGCGGCAAGGGTTTGCTTCGGCTTGGGTATCTCTACGTAAGGTAGGATGTCCAGGACCCGACGCTAGAATGCTGTCAGGAGATCTTGACCACTAGGAACCCAGATTTTAGGTCGATCCTAATGGGTTTGGCCGCAAACCTTGAGTTGCAAGGCAAACTTGGAAAATCATAGGTGACAAACCCTGTAAAGAGAGTGCTGGGCGGTGTCGCTTAGATTCATCTCTTGATGGACAACTAAAAACATGCTTGGACAGTCGATAGTAGGTGGGCATGCAATTGGTATCAAAGCAAACCAACGAATAACATAATCAAGGTAGGAATAAATCAGGAAGTGTGAAGTGATGTGTTCAATAGAGAATATATTTTTCACTCACTTGTGGATTGTTGCTGCTACCAGACCTACGAGGCATGGATTAGGTTCCTCATATTTCATATCATGTTTAGAATAGCTATGAACTCTTCAAGTTATCGCAGATGATCCGACATGATGGGGATCCTAGATCAACTGTTCAACCCCTCACCACTATATGTGGAACGCATTGGACTTGGAGTGCGGGATACTACTACATAGATGCCAACCGACTCACCTATCTTCAAAACAATCTAAAGAGGCTAAAGTGGTTGGAGGACTTGAAGATTATCAAGTTATTCATCTTCCATGAGGCTCATGTGAACTTGGTCCTACACATTGGATGCCGACAAATAGAACAGAATTGCTACATCTATGAGGAGGTGGTCAAAGTCTTGCATGCAGACAAAATTAAAGTAATGGGGTGAAATGAATGCCATGGCTATAAAAAACGGGGACTTCCTAAACTTCCTATGACTCACCACTTCATGAAAATCTATTCCCCCAATCCATATTACTATTCTGTCCCTGTAGGCTGAATCCAATAGGGAATTGCTAGCCTGGCATTGATGTATCTCTTGAAAAGAAAATCGTCCCAGCCAATCTCTATCTATTCCCGAATAATTGTACTTGAGGCTTACACTTCTTTATGGTTAAAAAATAATTCTACGATTATTCAATTTGTTGCACAATAGTGATGGAAAATAATGTGTGCATGGATTTAAGTTGTGTAGAGATGTGTAAATGCAATCCTAACACGGAAAGTTTAAATTGTAACTAGATACAACCCCAAATGCAGAACCAAAGCCCTGTTTTCGCACTAAGCCCGGTGGAGATACAAGAGAAGAAGTTTCTTCTCAAACAAATTAAACCACCATAATTTGACGGAAAAGGGAAGACTATTGAAGCCGATGCCAAAATATGGATTGAGTTCATGGAGGATTATTTCAGTGCAGCAAAAATAGGACCTGTGAACCAAGCCATGATTGCCAAGCTCAAGCTCACTGGCAAAGCTAGGCTGTGGTGGAAGCAATGGTGTAAAGACCAAGCATTCATAGAAAGCACAATAACTTGGGATAAGCTAAAGGAAGCAATGGAGGAAAGGTATATGCCACCTGCATATAGAACTCAGAAGATGAATGAGTTCTTCAAGTTGAAACAGTTGGGCTTGTCTCTGGAGGTGTACTACTCAAAATTTGTCTCCTTGCTAAAATACGCCTTGACAATGAGTATCCTCCCAACAAGTCTCGAAGTTATATGATGGGTTGAACCCACCAATGAACACCCGGTTGGAATCAATGCATCCTTCATATTTTCAAGATGTATTGATAAGAGCGGAACCTATTGCCCTAGAAGTCCATACCTTAATCTCACAAAGACTAGATCCATGTTGAAAGCTCAAATTAAAAGGGCGCAAGGACAGAGTCAAGGCCAACGGAAGAAGCCGAGAGAAAATGCAATCAACGAATTTGTTCCCACCAAAGAAGTGATCAAATCCTGCGATGTTTTCACTGCAATGAACTTGGGCACTTCAAAAGGAAAGGTCCCAAACTTGGTAGAAAATTCAGTGGGGCCAAGCCTGAGCTACCCGTGGTCACGGTCATGCAACATTGGGAAGGGAAAAAACTTCCAATATCACCACTAAGGGAATCAATGAAGAATAAGACTCGTCCAGTCTATCAAAGCTGAGATTGAGAGGGCATCCGTTCATGCTACTCTCCACAAAAAGGGCATGAACCACCAATTTTTAGTGATCCAAACACCAATAACATTTGGCACATGGGACAAGCTGAAGTTGACCTTCCTCACTAGATTCCGGTGTAAAGGTTTTGAAGAGCGGATGCAAGAGGAGTTCATGAGCCTAAGTCAGACAATCCTTTGGAGCAAGAGTAGAAGCTTATGTCTCGCAAATGGAATACATACTAAAGATATGGACCAATCATCATTTGGATGAAGGCATCTAGAAAGGAATATTCCTCAGAGTCCTACAACTAGAAGTTTGCAAGTTCATGGAATTGAGAAGACTAGCCAATCTGCAAGCTGCAGTGGAAGGTGCTAGACTATATGATGAAGTAGAGGCAAGATTGTCAATGACCCCAGGAAAATGATTTTTACCTCCTACAATGTCACGAATGGTGTATTTGCCAAATATAGTCCCAGGAACTATTCCCTACCCCTACCAACAGATGCCTACAATGCCTCAGTACATTGCATCAACTCCACAATGGCAATAGATAGTGCCCCTCATGATGGCTCCACAACTACCCCAATGGCCTCAAACAATCCCTCAAATGGTGAATCAACCTCAATAGTGTAATCCTACCAATTGGAATCAACAGCAACAACCAACAATCTAGATAGGAGCCCTGAATTAGAACCAGAACAGAGGACCCTCTGTATCAACTCAACCGGTCTATGCAGTGATAACAGAGATGCCTCAAAACTCTGCTACCAATATGGTAGGAGGCGAAAGCTTGAAGGAATACTTATCTAACTCAGTTCCAAATATCAAGAAGGAACTCATGGATGATAGAGAGCAGCTACAAACTTTGAAGGTAAATACTACTAATGTGTCTAATCCCACAAGAGTGGCACGAGACGCCCTCAAATCCAATACATGGTGTGGAAAATTCCATCAACCGAGACATTTAGCCACTGAATGTACCTACAAACCTACTATCCCAAGAGCTTTCTATTCATATTGCTTGAGGAAGAACCATACGGAAGATATCTACTCTCTAAAAGAGATGCATGATAGACATAAGAGAGATGAAGATGCAAGGTTCAATCTGTTGGAGTTGAAGATGACAACCCAAGATATCGGGCCAAAGCCCAAGGAGTTTCAATCTAATTTTGGACCAAGGAGGTTCCCCTCCCAGAGCTATAGAGGAAGAGCGGTGGTCAAATATCAGAAGTTGAATGCTATAGATGAGGAGAAAAGGGGCATATTTTTCCAAATTGTCCAAACCCTAGAAGGTCAATGGACTATAAACCTCTCTGTAGCAGATGTAAAGGAGAAGGCCAGATTGCAAAGGATTTGTCCCAATCCCAGCCCTTGTCAAGTCCAATGCCACTGATCTAGTGGAGTTGGAAGTTTCCACTATTACGTGTGCCAAGAAGAAGAAACCACTTGTCCAAAAAGAGAACAATCCTCCTGCCAAGACTGTGAAGTTCAACTTGCCAATAGAAGGGCAGACTAGTACAAAACAAAACCCTATAGTACAAAGCACTACAGTGCTAGAAGGTACCAGAGATAGTTCTAAAAATAGAACCAGAGGTCCAAGAGATAGATGATACAAAAATACCTCCATAAATAGAAGAAGCATGATGCTGCCATTGCTGGAAGAAAAAGAAAAGATGAAAATGGGTGTAGCCCCATTTCCTAGCAAGTTAGAGAAGCTTGTGGATCCCATCAAAGAATATGACTTGGTAAAAGACCTAGACACTTTTAAACCAAATTTAATGTTCTAACAGTTGCTAATGATGTCTCTCCCAGCTGTCGAAAGAAGCTCAAAACCATCTTGACTCAAAGACGTGGATTAAGGATTGCTTGTTCAACAACAACCAAGACCAATAAGGCTCCAAAGCCTATAAAGGAAGTGGATGTAGCCAACGTCTTCCTAGATCCTAGTACTCAAGAGACTGGTGTGTGGATTGAAGGTTGCTTCATTGCAGATGCATTGATTGATGGAGGCTCATCAGTAAACATCATGATAGATATCACAATGAAGGATTTAGGCCTACAAGGTATGCATCCTACACAGTGGCTTATCAGATTGACAGACCAAAGTAGAATCAAACCATAGGGCATTCTCCCGTCCATGAAGACAACCCTAGCAGGAAGAGACTATTGGTTGACATATTTGGTGGTGAAGCCAAATTGTTATGGAACTTCATATCCTCTGTTGTTGGGGAGACCATGGCTTTTTGAAGCAAGAGCAAGGACGGATTGGTTCAAAGGAACCCTGACCCTAGGCAGAGGACCCAACAAAGTGGTGCTGAAGTTGTATGGGTTGCAAAAAGGTAAAGGATCCACGTCCATGGAAGTCATAACTGACTCCTCTAATAAAGTAATAGATGGTACATTAGGAGATGAAGAGGTTGTTAAACAAATCTTTCCCAAGAAAATAGAGGCACAGTCCCTAACAGTGGGGGCACTATAAGCCAACTCCCTCAAGATGCAAAGTCCTTGTCAATGGGTGAATACTTCTTTCCTAAACCAAGATTGACTTCCAACATTACCTCTGATAGCAAGATACAGGTCTAGATGTATTGCTCTCCCTACTACATGGCCAAAATAGAGCCAAAGATAGAGGCAGAAGATGAAACAGAGAACCTGTTCTTCTCTTACAAAGCTTCTACAGAGACAAAGACAGAGACAGAGAGTGCACATAGCAGAAGAATATCGGTCCAAGACAACCTTCACAATAGAGTGGGGGACCTATGCCTATAGAGTGATATCGTTTGGGCTCTGCAATGCCCCTGCTACCTTTGAGCGAGTAATGATGGACGCATTTCAAAATCATATGCATGAATTCATTGAGGTATACTTGGATGATTTTTGTGTTTATAGTTTGATCCTTAAACATTGGGGACATATGGAACAATGCTTTGATCGATGCCGAGAGTATGGGATCTCCCTCAACCCCGACAAATGCATATTTGGAGTCTCTTCTTGAGTCCTGTTGGGCCATATTATCTCTACATAAATGATAGCAGACCCTACAAAGATTGAGAAGATTGTAGCCTTGACATCACCAACCAATCTCAAACAATTGGGGGGATTTCTACAGAAGGCTCATAGCCCATTTTGCAACAAAGGAAATCCCCCTGCATAAGCTTCTAAGGAGGATGTAGAGTTCATTTGGATAGAGGATTTTGATCAGGCCACTCTGAATCAATGCCTGGTTGAGGCACCTATCCTACAACCTCTTGATTGGATGAAGGAGTTCCATGTGCACATTGATACATCAATTGAAGGCTTAGGTTCAGTCTTATGCCAGAAAGGCTCGTCAAAGTTGGATCAGCCCATCTACTATGCAAGCCAAAAAGTCACTGACAGAGAGTGTAACTATACAGTAACAAAGCTAGAATGCTTGGCAATGGTGTTTTCCCTAGAAAAGTCACTGACAGAGAGTGTAACTATATTGTAACAAAGCAGATGTGAAGGGAAGAATGATGAGATGACTCCTATTCTAGGAGTTTGACTTCAAGGTAATCACCAAAACTTGGTCGTTTCCATGTTTTGGCTGATCATCTATCGTGCATCCTGTAGAATGCAGAAGAGGAGCAGGATGATCCAGACCTCCCAGATGCATCCTTCTTTCTGGTTGACATTGTAAATCCCTGGTATGCAAACATAGCCAACCTACTGGCAACCCAACAGTATCCTCATAGCATCTCTAGTTGGGATATGAAGAAGCTTCTGTTAGAATCAGCCCCCTACACCCTGTTAGGCGGCACATTGTACAAGAAAGGCAAAGATGAAGTACTCAGATGATGTATTGTAGGAGATGAGATTGGGATTATTCTAAAAGCTTTCCATGACAAGCCATGTGGAGGCCACTTTCCAAGCAAATCAACAACTAGAAAGTCTCTGTTAGAGCAGGATACTGGTGGCCAACCGTCCATAAGGATGCCTATGACTATTGTAAGCGATGTGATGCATGTCAACGGATGGGGAAACCCAACAAGACCAGTGCCATGCCACTGGACCCTATCCTTCCCTTGAAGCCGTTTTAGAAGTAGGGCATTGACTTCATAGGTCCCATCGATCCCCCCACCAGACGGAAGCATAACAAATACATCCTGGTATATACAGATTATGTCACCAAGTGGTGTGAAGCTAAAGCTTTGAAGTGGGACAATGGTAATAGTGTGGCCTTGTTCCTATACAAAAACATCATCACCCGTTTTGGCAATCCCCTAGAGCTTGTCAGTGATGAGAGAGGTACCCACTTAACAAAATCATGGAATAATTGATAGAAATGTATAAGATTCGTCATCGCAAGTCCACCCCCTATTACCCCAAAGCCAACGGCCAAGTTGAATTCACCAATCGCATTCTCTGCTCGATCCTCACAAGGAAAATTTTCAACATCGCCATGATTGGAATGATCAACTTACAGAGGCCCTTTAGGTGTACATAACCTCCCATAAGGCAGCTATAGGACATACACCCTTTTAGTTGGTGTATTGTACACATAAGCCATCTTTCCTATTGAACTCGAGCTTCCCTCCCTAGGAGTGGACATCAATGAACACTTGGGAGATGCTGAGTCCCTGCAACACCATCTGTTGCACTTGGAGTGCCTTGATGAGATCCGCAGGATGGTCCTACAGTGCATGGAAGCCACACAAGCTCACAAAAAGGTCCATCATGATAGCTTCATCAAGTAGAAGAAGTTCAAGGAAGATGACTTAGTTCTCACTTATGATTCCCAGTTTGGCAAGCTTTGACAATGATGGATGGGCCCTTATAAGGTACTTGCCATCAATCCGAATGGCTTAGTCCAAGTCCAGACAATGGATGCCTCTAATGATCCCTTCTTGATCAATGGCTATCGCCTGAAGAAGTACTTCCCTCCCTAGGGATCTTGACAATTATAGTCAACCCACCCTTTCTCTTTTGGGAGTCGCAATGTCCTTCTCCTTGTGCTACTGATAGCCATTATGCTCTTCTTTATGAGGCAGCATCCTTCTACTAGCCCCTCATAGACACCTCCCATCCCTACTATGTTCTCCTCTCATGTGATCCAATAGAGGTGGCGAGGATGGTTCTGATACATGGCGCCCCTACCATTCGATGCTTCAAAGAAAAACAAAAGAAAAAACAAGAAAGAAAAAAAATCGATCATGGAAGAAAAGGACTTCGGTCCCTGTCATGCTGACCTATTCTTCGAGAAAAGATAGAAACACCCTCAGGAGTACGAAAGAGTAAAAAAAAAAGTGAAAAAAAACCTTAAAATAAAAAATAACAAAGTGCTATGGGAGAAAAGGAAGCAATTCCCTGTCATAGCTGGCCTCGTTCCAAGAAAAGGTGGTAAACACCCTTGTGCAAGAAGCTGGCTCTCGAAAAGGTGATAACACCCCACAATTCAGGATAGCTGACTCACCAGTAGAACTTCAGATACAATTTCAAGCCACCTCCCTTGCTGCACTGTCTCTACAACTTCGTTAGTTCATATCACCCCTTCAATAGGCAATCTTTTTTCCAACCCAATTGAAGTACCATACATGTTGGCTGCCTCCCTGGGTACGCCTCATCTTCAATACCTTGATGACAATAATAAACAAAGAGATCTTCATTGACAACCCCTTGAGTGATGCGAGCTTTCATCCTAACCAGATGTGAGTATGGGTTGCCCTTTGTATCTATCAAATGAGTGTGAGACAGAGGGTGGGGTGAGTGACCAGTCCTTGCCCTTTACATTTAATAGAGAGGTGCAATGTGTGAATGGAGTGTTACATGCATGGGTTGGACCTCTCAATGCACAAAGCATGATCTGTTCTTGTGCACTACACGATAAGGCTCCTTGGCCTTCCTTCTCGCACGGTATGCCAGCATAGGGTGGAATGCACAATTGCATCATCAATTGCACATAAGGCATACCACCTTTTCACAAGTGACTGTGAGGATAACATCAATGAATTTTAGGAGCGGGCTACCCTTTGGTATTTATCAACAGAGTGTGAGACAGAGGGGCGTTGAGTGTGATTGGTGTGCCCTTACAACAATCATCGAGAGGTGAGACTGAGGGATGTTACGACACTTGGTGCAAGGTATGTTTTCCTTTCCCTATGCACCCATGGGATGGGTCTCTGTCATCATCATAGGACACGTCACCCTGTTTTGTACACTTTACCATAAGTCTCCCTAGCCTTCCTGCTTGTACCTATGCCAGATGGATTTGGACACACTTATGCACCATCAATTGTGCACCCTCGCATACTCCCTCTGCACTATCCCCCTTGTCAATTCCTAACTCGGATGTGAGATTTGGGTTTTCATCATGATTCACTTGAGTAATGTTAGTACTGGGGCGAATGACTGTTCTTTCATTCCATTTGAGTGACTGTGAGAACTGAGTGCAATATTCTTCACCATCGATGGTTTTCTGCGATTCCCTCCACAAAGTTTCCTCCCTGGGTATTGCTATTGCATGATCCCTACCCTGCTGCAACACGTGGTGCAAAGACACCTCGGTCTCTCACTACGACATAGTATGCAACATTGACAGTCAACCTCAATTCTCTCTAACATGGGCCAAGTTTTTCTAACCCTACACCTTTTGTTTATTAGTAATGGTCAGGTCTTAAGTGTGGAGATGTCAGCAGTTGGGGTCTGATGTGTGGTCCTAGGTCCCTAATGTTTGGTTTACCCTTTTTATTAAGGTTTTAAGTGTGGGGATGCGTCCCTGGGAGTCTATGATGCATATCCCTTGCATATACCTAAATTTGATCATGAATCTATGGCATGACCATATTTTACCCTGATGGGGTCTCTTCCCCACCCACCCGTCCACTTTTAATCCACTCTTGGGGCCGTTCCTTCTCCATTTTCCTTTATCCTTTGTTTTGCAGTTTTTTCATGTGAATGCATCCTACGTTCACCAGAACCCAAATCAACCTTCCCACCCTATTCATCCCTTTGAATTGACCATTTTTTTTAAACCAACCCCTATTCCACCAGATGATTCTTGAGTTATTACTTTTTGAACCATTTTCCATTCATTGGACGTGTTTCCATGTGAATGCATCCTTTTTTCTTCGGAACAACAATCTGACATGACAACCCTGCCCTACACCTTTCCCTTGAAATTTTTCCTTTTTACTGCCCATCATTCCAATGCATGGTTCATTGGTTATTAATTTTTGCGGGTTTTTGGAACATTTTCGTGTACTTTTTTTACATTATGTGAGCATGTCCTATTTTCACCAGAATTCCAGTTCAATTTAACAGCCGTGTCTAGCCAACCTTTCCCCACATTTTTCCTTTTTTCTCCACCCTATTTTGCGTGCTATATTTTTAGCTATTAATTTTTCAATGTGTTTTCAGGTGTCTTTTTTGTGTTTTTCACATGTGAACCCCTCCTTGTTCCCTCAGAAATGAGTTTTGATGTGACAGCCCTGTGAATCCCCTTTCCTTTGACATATTTTCTTTATACTCTCCTTTGTTTTGGTACTCGGTTATTCTCGTATTAATTTTTGAGTCCATTTTCGAACATGTTTTTTGGGTTTTCCCCATGTGCATGCATCCTATCTCAGTGGGAACTATGTTTTGACATGATATTGGGCTCGATTTTTGTGTTTTTCCTACGTGAATGCCCTGCATTCTCCCCGGACCCCATGTTTCCTTTTTCCTCTGTCTTCCCCCTGCCTTCCGACACATTTTCTATTTTTACGGCATTGCATTGCGATGCATGGTTTGGGTTTTATTCATTTTTTCGTGTTTTTAAGTGTGTCCACGCCTCCCGCGTTGCGCATGAACATCTGCGTTTTTTAAATGTACTCGTCCTCTAATGCCTCCGTCACACCATTCGCCCCTGTGACGGTGTCCCGGCCATCTATAGGTCCCGCCATTGCAAATTTTTTTATCCCCGCCGCTCGCCTGTGCGCAGGACAAGGGGGGACTCCCTTGTTTTTCTTTTTATTATTATTTTACTATTTATATTTTATTTTTTAAATTTTTAATTAAAAATTAAATCCCTCCCTCCTTCTCGACAGTTCCCTCCTCCTCCTCTCCTCCCTCCTTCTCTCTTCTCTTTTTTCTCTCTCTTTCTTTCTTCTTCTCTCTCCTCAACCCTTCTCTCTCTCTCCCCTCTCTCCCTGCTTCTGCTCTCCCTCTCTCTTTCCTTCTCCTTCTTCCATCTCCTTCTTCGTTCCCTCCTCCTCCCCCTCCTCCTCCTCCTCCTCCTCCTCCTCCTCCTTCTTCTTCGGCCTCTCACGCCTCCTCTTATCTCTTACTCCACCCCTGTTGCTGCCCTCGCCATTGTCCCACCACACCTGCAACACTACCTGCCCGCTACCCCCCTCCCACTACCCCCTGCCCTCCCTCTACCCCCCTCCCACTACCCTCCTATCTGCCCATTACCCCCTACCCGCCCGCTACCCCCCTCTCACTATCCTCCTACCTGCCCGCTACCCGACCGCTACCCCCCTCCTACCCACCCACTACCCCCTCCCACTACCCTCCTACCTGCCCGCTACCACCCTCGCACTACCCCCTACCCACTCGTCTACCCCCATCCCCTATTAGGCCTCCTTTCCCCCCACTCCTATTAGCCCCCTTTCCCTTGTGCGTGTTGCGAGCAACGGATGTGTGGTTTGCGTGTAGGGAATGGAAGAAGCTCCCTCTTTCTCTCTTTTACTCATAAAATTGCATATGACTCATGAGAAATTGAAAAATAAACTTTAAAAAAAGGTAAAGTAAGATGAAGGACTCAAGATTTGGTTCAATCTCCCCCTGACATGAAGTGGGCAGCTCCCTTCATGCCGTATTTATAATAATATTATGAAATATTCTTTGCCCAAGATTTAGGCCCTTTACAATCACTCTTTGCATAAAGAGTTTGAGTGAACTGAAAAAGAGATAGAGTAATCTAAATCAATGGATGCTAGCAGTTGTGTATCCCACAACTCTCTAGAACCATTAATATTTTATTTGAACATATCTTCTAAAAATCTATTTTGCTAATAAATATTTACATAGAGGCTATGTGCACGCTTTATAAGAAATAGCAGTGCGTCTAATACAATAATCCAATAATTGGCTAATAAATTATTGAGGAAATAATCTTTAGCATGCTTGCGAATGGCGTGCCTTTCTAATTCTCCTTGCTCTACACATCAGCTGCCAAAAATTCAGAAAATCATGTTAGAATAATAACCAACTAAATAATTGCAGCTAGCCTCATAAATTAATTAATTTGAAATTTCATACAATAATTATTTCACGAAGAGGTTAATACTTGTGTGGATAAAATGGTGCCACCCACGTTCACACTTGCATCGATGCCCGCGTCCCCATCGACCTTCCGCCTAAGATAATTCTTAGGAACGTGCCCCACATTGATAGAGAACCATTTAAGGTGCTCATCCTGCCAACGTACACACAAAGGAGAACCATTTAAGGCACTCATCCATTTGCATAGGTGTCACCTGGCAACATAGCCGCGGGGTGGGATAGCAATTGTCCTCAATTGCTATTGGCTGGATGTGGAGACAATAAATTGGAAAAAGGTCGCAAATCATGAGCATGCATCCATTGAGCTTCCTCAACAGGGTGATTGTGGAATTTAACAAGATAACGAGGATACGTATTTCCAGTTCTAGTGTTCATATAGTCAGCATCAATAATTGTTTCAAGGATTAGGATTTCATGGTCATTGGCTCAAGGGTGTTGATTCATAAACAAGGTAAACAGGAAGAGAACCTTTGAAGGGACGTAAAAGACTAATGTGAAAAGTGTTGTGGATTTTCCAATGATGAGGTAACTCTAATTTGTAAGCATTAGGATTAATACAATGGAGTATTTTAAAAGGTCCAGAAAAACGAGGAGCTAATTTTACATTTGGGTTCTTTTCTACACTATGGAGTCTATATTTTTCAACATGTAACCAAACATAATCTCCTTCTTTATAAATCATAGCTTGCCTCTTTTTATTTTCTTGTTTCACATATGATTGTTGGGACTTTGCTAGTATTTGTTTAACTTGCTCATAAATACTTGAATGATTTTAAATCCAATCGTCAATAGAAGGTATTTTCTAAGTTAGACGAAATGTGGGAGTTGGCAATTTGTGACCATAAACAATTTCAAAAGGTGCCATTTGTGTAGCAGTATGAGTGGTATTATTGTAAGCAAATTGTAGAAGGTGCAAATGATTATCCCATGTGGCTGAAGAAGAAATTATGTAAGCACAGATTAAATCCAAAATTGTGCTATTTGTGGCCTCTGTTTCACCATTAGTCTCTGGATGAAATGTAGAACTAAGATCAATCTTAGTTCCTAAGTTAGTAAACAAGGTAATCCAAAAATTATTACAAAATCGAGGATCTCGGTCGGACGCAATAATTTTCGGCAAGCCATGGTGCACAAAAATATGCTTGAGAAATAAGTTAGTGGCTTGTGCAGCACTTAAGGTCTTTTTACAAGCAATGAAGTAAGCCTGTTCACTAAATCTATCAACTATGGTCCATATCATATCATTCTGTGAAAAAGTTTGTGGTAAACCTGTAATGAAGTCCATAGAAATCTGCTCCCAAGGTGAATTAGGGATAGGTAATGGAAGTAATAAACCAGATGATTTACCATGATGTCTTTTTATGCGTTGACATACAATGCAGTTAGAAACAAAATTAGAGACATCACGTTGCATATTTGGCCAGAAAAAATCTTCACGTAAAATTTTAAGTGTGGAGATAATACCAGGATGTACCATATAAGGAGGTTTGTGTACTTCTTGCATAATGAAATGACGAAAAGGTTTACTAATACATAACCGTTTTTCATAAAATAGAAAACCATCAGGAACAGAAAAGTTATTAGTAGGGATCCATTGATTGTTAGATAAATTTACCCAAACATCATGAAAATCGGGATCTTGAAGATACGTATTTTTCATTGTGTCTGATGAAGAAGTAGAAATAACAGAAATATTGTTTAATGATGGCTTACAGCTAAGTGCATCGGCTACTACATTTTCCTTACCTGTTTGATATTGAATGAGTGGATGAAAGGATTGAATAAATGATACCCACTGTATGTGTCTATCAGATATTTGTGGTTGTGACAATAAATGTTTAATACTCTGCTGATCAGTTTTGATCATAAACTCCGAACCCATTAAATAATGCTTCCATATGCGCAATGCATGAACTACGGCTAGTAATTCTTTGTCATATGTACTATATTTAACTTGAGACGGTTTCAGTTTACAACTAGAGTATGCTATAGGGTGATTGTCTTGCATCAATACTGCAACAATGCCAGAACCACTTGCATTAGTAACCACAAGAAAGAATGGTCTTATATTGAAATCAGGTAACTGCAAAACTGGTGCGTGTGTGAGTGCATGTTTAAGTATTTCAAATGATCGTTGTTGGCTGTCGTCCCAACGATAAACAAGACCTTTCTTTAACAAAAGATTTAATGGTAAAGCAAGAAATGAAAAGTTTCTAACAAATTTTCGATAGAAGCTAGCTAGTCCTAGAAATGAATGAACTTCATAGACATTTTTAGGTGTTGGCCAAGACTTAATTGCTTCAATTTTACATGGATCTATGTGTATGCCTTTGGTAGACAACACGATATGACCTAAATATTCAATTTCAGATTAAAAGAAAGAACTTTTGTCAGGGTTAGCATATAGATGGTTTTGTTTTAATAAACTAAACACTAAAGATAAATATTCTTCGTGTTCTTTTTTCAGTTTTGCTGAAAACAAGAATGTCATTGAAAAAGACTATTACACAATGCTGAAAATGCAAATATATTCTATTCATCATTCTACTAAATGTTGCTGGTGCATTGGTAAGTCCAAAGGGCATTACCAAGAGTTCATAATGTCCAAATTGTGTACGAAAAGCTGTCTTAAAAATGTTAAAAGTAGACATACGAACTTGGTGATATCCTGATTTTAAATCAAATTTACTAAACACTGTTGCTCCTTGTAATTTATCTAGAAGGTCATCTATTCTAGGTATTGGATACCTATTTTTAATCGTTATTATATTAAGTGCTCTATAATCTATACACATGCGGTAAGTTTGATTTTTCTTTTTAACTAATAATACAAGAGCTCCAAGAAAATTTAGACGCGACGTGGGTTTCTTCCAATCATAGGTGTTGCCCATGGGATAGCGAATCGCAATATGACCAGGACGCTTACAATTATAACAAATTACATTTTTGGAAATGGCATTGGAGACACTTGGGTTAACATTTTTAGGTTCACCAGATTTAGAAAAATTTGAAGGTAGATTGGGAGGTTTAGAATTGGAAACTAATTGAACATTTTGCATCCATGGCCATTAGTTAAAACGATTCTTTCCATATTGAGAATTGAAGTTACGGAAAGAGTTAAAACGAAAGTTACCCATGTTGTTACTGTTGGATGTCGGGAATTGCCTTTGGTCTTTAGACTGCTTCTTTTCAGCATCGCGAGCTAGAAATATGGCTTTGTCCAGGTTATTGGGCTTGAACATGTTGACTTCGGCTTGGATGGATGGAATTAAGCCAGGCATATACTTTCTCTTGAAGGTAGATTCGGCCACTGGTTCCACCATTTGGAGTTGCAAGAGAGTGCTCCAAAATCTTTCTTTGTATTGAGGGATAGACTCACGTTCCCATTGCATGAATAGATCCCATTGTAGTTGCATGCGGAGTTCGAATTGTGCAGGTAGAAAATTTGCAAGAACATTCTTACGAAAGTCATTCCATGTGAGAGGACGATCAATGCTTTTATGTGTGACATCCCACCATAATGTAGCTTTCTCAATAAAATAATGAGATACACATTTAACTTTATCACTTTTTGAGTATTTCTCATTGTCAAAATAAGCTTCGAACTGACTTAACCATGACATAATTTTGCGACCATCTTTAAGACCATCAAAAGAATTAAATTTGAATGTACACTTGCTTATCTTGGACTCCTTTCAACTAGCATGGACATCCAAAGTAGCATTGATGGCGCAGACTAGATCGTCGTCATTGGTAGAAATTTCAGAGGCAGGACACTTGAGGGATTTCAGTTCTTGCATGGATATTAAATCCATACGTTGCTCCAAGGTTGACTCAGGAAGAGGTGATGTAGAGTCAAAATTGGCCATGATTGCTTGATGGAGAAATCTGAAAATTTAGGGCGCCTTGCAAATGAAAAGATGCCTTGCTTGTTGTTGAAGAATTTTGGCATGTAAGACCAAAATTTTAAATGGTCTTTGGACAAGAAATTATGGATGGAAATAGACAAGAAAGGTGGGAATTTTTTATGGAAATTTTGTGAGATTTATGAAGCTGGAAAGAACTGCGCGAGAATTGCCTCTATGGGAGAGATAGTCGACTATGACTTGTGAAGATTTGCAGAGTCTATGTATGACACAGAGTAAGAGAGGTTGAAGTTGATCAAGTAGGTTAGTAATATAACTTGCCTAATAAGGCTTTTAAGCCTAAAAAACTTGACGTTTTTGGCCAAAATGATGTCGTGGATGCTGCCATGGCATCAAAAAATGCCCCCCCTCTCCCCCCCCATGAAATCAAATTAGAGCTTAAGCTTTTTCTTAAGCTTAAGCTAGGATTTTTATTTAAACTTTAATTAAGCTTACTAACCATCTATAAGCTCCAACTCTTCACGAAATATGGCGCCATGATGTAGGAGTGGGTATTCTTCAATGTTTGGAAAAAGAGAAGAATTTCTTGACTGTGATAGAGGGGTTTGGGGTTTTGAAGGCCTGGGAATCCAGCCGTGTAGTCAGTTCGCGATGAGACGGACCGTAGAACCCATTTGCAGTAGGGGCCTCGCCTTCACGCCAGAGGGTAGGCGATTGGAAGCCCAAGAGGTAGGCTAGGCTCTGATACCACTGTTGCGAGCAACGGATGCATGGTTTGTGCGTAGCGAATGGAACAAGCTCCCTCTTTCTCTCTTTTACTCATAAAATTGCATACGACTCATGAGAAATTGAAAAATAGACTAAAAGAAAAGATAAAGTAAGATGAACGACTCAAGATTGGGTTCAATCTCCCCCCGACATGAAGTGGGCAGCTCCCTTCATGCCGTATTTATAATAATATTATGAAATCTTCTTTGCCCAAGATTTAGGCCCTTTACAATCACTCTTTGCATAAAGAGTTTGAGTAAATTGAAAAAGAGATAGAGTAATCTGAATTAATGGATGCTAGCAGTTGTGTATCCCACAACTCTCTAGAACCATTAATATTTTATTTGAACATATCTTCTAAAAATCTATTTTGCTAGTAGATATTTACATAGAGGCTATGCGCACGCTTTATAAGAAATAACGGTGCGTCTAATACAATAATCCAATAATTGCCTAATAAATTCTTGAGGAAATAATATTTAGAATGCTTGCACATGGCGCGCCTTTCCAATTCTCCTTGCTCTACACATCAGCTGCCAAAAATTCAGAAAATCATGTTAGAATAATAACCAACTCAATAATTGCAGCTAGCCTCATAAATCAATTAATTTGGAATTCCATACAATAATTAGTTCATGAAGAGGTTAATACCTATGTGGATAAAATGGTACCACCCACGCTCACACTTGCATCGACGCCCGGAAAGGATAGGCGTCCCCATCAACCTTCTGCCTAAGACAATTCTTAGGAACGTGCCCCGCATTGACGGAGAACCATTTAAGACGCTCATTCCGCCAACGTACACACAAAGGAGAACCATTTAAGGCGCTCATCCCTTTGCATAGGTGCCACCTGGCAATAGCGCGCCCCCTATTATGACACCCACCTCTACCTGCCAATCGTGCATGCATGTTCGTGTGGTTTGTGCGGATTACGCGTGGTTTTCTATGCATGGATTCGTGGGTGTTTGTGCACATGGATGAGCTTTCAAGAGGTTGTAGCAGTTGTTCACACGCCATTGTGCGTGGTTTTCTGTGCATGGTTGGTTGTGTGGTCGTTGATGTTCAGATGCATGTACTCGGGTATTCACTTTTTAATCTAAAAAATCCCTTTAAAATCGTAAAATCCATTAAAAATATTTAAAATTAAAAAAATATCATTAAAATTATTTAAAAAATTTAAAATCTTTTTCCACATTCTGACCATTTTTCTTGATGGAAAATGCCATTAAATAATTTTTGAAAAATCAAAAATTGGCCCAAATCATTGACACAATGATGAAAATACATAACAATTTCTAGAAAATGCATAAAATAAAAATAAAACCCAAAAAATCACATTTATATTGTTTCACATTTGGATAAATTTTTGGAATAGGAGATATCAATATATTTTTTGGGCCATAATTATTTTATGGAAAAATCTTCTAAAAATGCACTTGTCATGGAAAATCCTTTGAAAATTCCAAAACATGATCGAAAATTTTCCACAAATCTAAAACAAAATTTTTTTAGCCCTCATGGTGGGAAAAATCTATTTCGTGGTTCTCTTTGAAAAAAAAAACAAATCAAACAAAAACATGTAACCATCCCATTATATTTTCCCAAATTCTTTCCATTTTTTGTTAAACAAAAAAACAAAACGAAACATCTCCATACTATACCATCATGGTATGAGGAAAAAAAAATCAAAATAAAAACAACAAAACCAAAAAAATCAAAACACAAAAAACGAAATTCAAAATATCCATCTTTTCATTTTTTTTGGTCATGGGTATCATTTTTTAGTTTGGTCAAGGTGTTACTTGGTTTTCGTTATTTTGTACGGTAGGACGACTAATGTTAGTCGACCTTCTGTCAAAATTTTTGTGGATTTTCGTGGATTGCACATTCCATCTTTGAGGATGTTGTATCGGACTTTGCAAACAGACCCACACATCACCAAGTTTTTTCTCTTTTTTCCTCTCTCATGTTGCACCATAACTCACATTTAATTGTAATAAAAATCGACTGACCCTTGCACACACCAAATTAACAGAATGCACATTATAAAATTTTAAATAAAATAATCTGGATGTTAATTGTAAAAGAAACCACGTTGTTGCATGAACACCTTTGCACTATAACCCACTTAATTTTTGTAAATTAAAAACCATTCACAAGTGCACACGCACACGTGTTATAGACACATTTAAATTGTAATTAAAATGAATCCCCTGAAGTCATATATGCATGCACTCAAGTGCCATACATCATGTAATTGTAAAAATGAACTGCGTTAGTAGAGACCCATTCAAGTTAAGTTTTGTCCAATGTGAGAGGGGTTGGGCTACGTTTTTGACTCACCATGCATTAATAGATTAACAATGAACTCTGCTTAATTGATCATTTAAAAAATGAATCGTTAGTTTCACCCACCCACTTCACCGCACTGTAGGATGTTGAACGTTATGTGGGATTTGGAATTATTAGTCTTATCTTGGTCTGATTGGTGTTTTTTCTATTTTGGGTCAAAGTTTTTGGTTTAGTCACGACTTTTTGAGTCTATGCTTGGGTTACACTATGCGTGATAGTTTTGTTTTTTGTTGTATGGTTGTCTATAGGGATTAGGGTGCTTTATTGTTATGCATATCACAAAGCTATCGACATATGTGCATAGGTCATGTCGAATTTTCTGTAGGATGTGGTTTGCTTGGGATGGTCTGGTCCAGTCTAGTCGGTCTTGTCATAAATCTTTCTCCTATCGATGGTCTCTGTGGTGGTTTTGTTTGTGGGTTTTGTAGGTTTTCTCTTTTTATTCCTGGTTTTGTGTGTGTGTGGGTTTTTTATATAGTCTGAATGGCACCCTCTTCTACCCCTCCGATCATGGTACAACATGTTCCCCTCGTAGTCCATGATTATTCCCTCCTTTTAGAGGCACATTGCATCTAACGTGCAGGCCTCCGACCATTTGTTGCCCTTACATTGCCGCCTATGGATGAGAAGCTTTGTTGCTCCTTCTTGGCTTCTTATAAAAACCAAACTGCTCTGGTTTATAACCGCACTTTCTATTTATCTACACCTTCTTATAAAAACCAAACTACTCTGGTTTATAACTGCACCTTTTATTTATCTATAGTAATATCAATGAAGCACTTGCTTGCCCATTTCTACTCCATTTGTGCCCAATGGTAACCAGTTACTTACTACTCTTGAAGAAGGAAACTTCTACCCCCTTGCTTTTCAACCAGCTTATTAATAGTTCAAGGGTATATGTTTCCCACATTTCTTCTCTCATATGGAAGTAGCTATGTCCCTCATAGTACTTTCTTACAGTGCATTATCACTTTTGCACCTTCTCCTGGTGGTGTACCAATGCTTGATCTTGCTCCTTTGCCAATGCAGCCTCCACCTTTAGTCCCTTATCCTCCATCCATGCAACCTAATTTAGAAGATGAAGAGTCCCCTATTGTTTTTTTCTGACCAAAACACCTTCATAGGAAGGGCCCTTCTAGTCCCCTTGTACTAGATTCGCCTGTACAAGCATCTACTCCTGCTGTTTTTGGCAGCGCCCTTCCTTCATTCCTCTCCTGTCCCAATTTATTTGCAGCACAAAGGGAAGAACATCTAGATTTATATATCCCTTCATCTTTACAAACCATATTATCTGGACCCATGCTTCCCCAGATGGTTTCAAGTGTCCAGTCTCCTTTGGAAACCTCCCTCACTTCTTGTCTTCAGACACTGTACAAAAGTGTTTACACTTCCATGCAAGACAAGGTGGATTCCCTAACCAGTTAGTTGAGTAAGGCACTAGAGGATTGGTCTTTAGAAAGGGCTACACTCAGTGACATCCATAAACAAATGAGTGTTGCCACAGTCTTAATGGATTCATAGAACACAATCATTAAAGAGATGGAATCTAAGATCGCTAGATTGGGGGAGGAGAATGCATCTCTGATGCTTGAGAAAAATTATACCCTTGAGAAAATGGTCACTTTGGCTAATAAAATTGCTATTAGTGAGGGTCAATTGCAGCACTCTCAAGAAACTGTAGAGTCACAAAAGAAACTTATTGAAGAACTTCACCAAAAGGTGGCTATTCTTTCTATTTCTCCTCTAGCTCATGTATTCTATTTTGTCTTCCAAAGAGGAGCTTGCTCAGTTGCAACATAAAGCTAAACTGTGTGATGGGTTTTCTTCTAAACTAGACCGCCTTCAACAGCGTATGGATTGCATGCAACAATATTTTATTTGTTATACTAAATTGGTGTCTCCTTCTCCATCCTTTTGGATCAAATATAATCATCAGAGGTGTGCCTTGTATATTTCTTTAAGCAATGTGGATTTGGAACCTTTAGAGGATGGGTGGTCAAATGTGTGGTCAGCCAATTTACTGAGAGTTGTATTTGATAGATTTGTGGATGAGCTGGTTTCCCATGAGGTCCAGTTGTTATATTTCATGTATCTTACAGGCCATTTGCAAATCCCTGATGAGGAGTACTTGAATGTTTATGTGGGGGATGTGATCTTGCAAGGTATCATGTATGTGCATTCAATTGAGCTTCTGGTACTAGTAGCGAGTTTGAAAACTTATCATGAGCAAACATCTTGGTGTAGAGGACATGCTTGGCACCCACCTTTGGAGGCTGATGCTTTGGAACCTCATCTTCTCAGGAGTGTATTTCATAAATCCAATATCCAATCATTACAAACTCAGTTGTTGAGCGTTATTGCTGATCATCCATTATTTACTGAGTCCTTTTTCCAGGATCTTAATTTTCATAATTCTTTTTATCCATTGGATTTTGCTAATCTCCTTTCTTACTCTCTTATGGCATATCATTTCCCTTTTTATGTTTCCCTTATTTCCTCCAGCCCTGATACCATTCTGCTTTTATCTTTTACCCCTTTTGGATCTCCTCATATTCCAGTGTGTACCATTTGTCATTTTATTGCTGATCTCACATTATTTCCTACCCCTTCTAAACCTCCACCTACTGCTCCTCCTATTCCTTCCATTTTCTCAGCGGATTCCCTTCAAACCTTTTTGTTGAATTCTCCATCTTTTCCACCTTCCTTATCACTTCATTTACCCTCATTCTATGATTTGTCTTATCCCCCTTTACAATGTTCTCCCCTTATTCCATTACCCTATCCCTCCGATTATATTAACCTTCCTCCTCAGTTAGTGTTGGATACTCTTGGTTATGATCATGTCATTCTCTATTGAAGATAATGGATACTACAAGATTCTCTGAAAGGACCGGTATTTGGCCTCTTATTCTAGGGTCTTGGGATACGTCTACATCATGTTCAAACTCTTATCTTCATTTTTCCAGAGTGAATGTTACTTTTAAGGATAACAATCTCCGTCTTGCAACTCATTTTCGTTGGTATCTTTCTTTCATGCATCAGCAGTCAAATTTGAATGCTCGGAAGAGTATCCCCCCGTTGACCATCAATCCAAATGTGGATGTGACTATTGCTCAAATGGATGTATTGTACTACTTGGCATAGGCTTTCCCTACCAGGTTCATTATCTTACTAGAAATTACATGTTGTTTACAGATCCTCTAGAATGTGCCTCAGCATTTTGTTGATGAGAGTAAAGCTCTGGAGCACCTCAAGCTTAGTATGCAATTTAAGAAGAGATACCTTCATCCTACTTTGCAGAGGATCTTTTCATGATTGTATCATCTTTTTCTTAATGGAAACTTCTTTTTCTCTCCAATTTTTTGGGGATCCATGCTATTCAGACTATATTTGTATATGGGTATTTTTTGTATTGGGTGATGTGTTTTTTTTTGTTTTTGATCATGTGGAGCTAATGAAGATGAAGCTGTGAAGATTAATGATGTTAGTTATAACATGGTTGCAGTTGAAGACTTGGATGCTGAATTTTTATATCCTTTAATAGTTTGAGTTATTTTGGTTTTGTGATATTGGAATGGTTCTTGGTGTTATTAGTTTTCCTTTCATATGTGTTTTAGATACAGGTTCAATGAAGCTGATATGTTGGAGAAGTGATAGTAGTTGGTGACTTGTGATAGATTGAAGATTCTTTTTAGTAGATATTAGAGATTTTTTTCTCCTTTTCTTTCTAAGGTCGTGAGGACACTTCCTTTCTAAGTGTGGGGATATGTTGAGTGTGGAAATGATTTATTTTTGGGCTAATTTTTTGTTGTTTTTCTTGCTAAATGGTTGATTTTGATGATTGATTGTTTGAATTTGAAGATGTTTTGAGGTGTTTGGAATGTTTTGAGCATGTTTAAAGGGTTTATGTTGGTTTTTGATGAGGATATGTTGTTCTAAAGGGTTCTATGATTCTCTCTATTTGGTTCTGCAAGGTCTGATTTTCTTCTATTTTGTTATGTTGTGTTTCTGTTTTGGCCGTTGAGATGGTTGAATGGATGTTTTGAGAGATGGTTGAGGTTGTGTTAAAAGGTTTATAAAAGATTGGATTGATTTTGGTTTGGTTTTTGTGGTTTTTATGGTCTTTGTTGATCTTCTATAAGGTTCTTTGGCTTCTGTAGTTCAATTCTTTTGTTGTCCTATTGTTCTATGGTCTGTTCTATTTGTTTTTGTTAAGTGTTATGTTGGATGTATGGATGTTTTGGAAAGTGTTCTTGTCTTAGAAAAGGATGAATGGAATCTCTATTCAAGCTAATTGAAGTGAAGAAGTGGCTAATGAAGATTCACAGAAGGTTATAGAAGAACAGTGATAGAAGCCAAATCTCACAAGACACTATGATGTCTTTGGTACCTCTTCGCATCTGATCCACCTTTTGGAAGGTGTATCCATGATCTAAGAAGAAATTTTGTGAGTGATTATTGAGTATTGTAGTGATTTTTGATGTACTATTGAGAGTGTACTATTGTGAGAGAGATCATATGCAAGAGATAGCCAATTCTATGAAAAACAATGTATCTATCTATGAGAGATTGAGAGAGGGAACTATGAAGACAATGAAGATGAATCATATGTGATTATTTCCATTAAAATGTGGTGTATTATTTTTTTTTCTTGTTAATTTTGATGGATTCTATGAAGATGTTAAAGATTATGGTTGATTCTATCAAATCCATGGAAGATATCTACTATGATGGTGAATGAAGATTTCTTGCTTAGTGGTGTTCTTTTCCTTGTTGTGGTTCTCCAAAGAATAAAACAAAAGCTTGTTGATGTTACAATGTAGATTTTCTTGCAGTAAAAACCCCTTTTCCTTGGTGTCTCTCTTGGAGCTCCACTTCCTCAAGAGAGACAGATCAAATATCTTGAATTTATTGTGTCAAATGAAGGAATCTCTCTAGACCCTACAAAGGTTAAGGATGTCGAAGAGTGGTCTCCACCAACTACTGTTAAAGAAGTGCGTAGCTTCCTTGGATTAATAGGTTGGTACATGATCTTCATTAATGACTATGCCTTAATCGCAACACCCCTCACAAATTTGCTAAAAAGGCAGGTTGCTATAGTGTGGAAGCCCACCGAACATCAAGTTTTTATCAACTCAAGCATAGATTGGTGATAGCACCAATTTTGAAACTCCCTGACTTGAGCAAGGATTTTGAAGTTGTCGTGAATGCTAGCTCACTTGCACTAGGCTATGTATTAATGCAAGAAGGTCATCCTATAGCCTATTCCCGAGGAAGCTAAAAACCCATGAAAGGAATTATGCCACCCATGACCTGGAGCTGCTAGCAGTTACTTGTGCTCTCAAACTTTGGCGACATTACTTGCTTGGTAACAAGTTCTCTTTGGTCACAAACCATAAGAGCCTCAAATGGATCTTCACACAAACTGATCTCAATATGAGGCAATGCCATTGGATTGAGGTTTTGAAAGAATATGACTTTGAGATCAGGTACTAATCCGGTAAAGAGAATGTGGTCGCTGATGCCTTAAGTCATAAGGCGTTCCTCAACTCTCTTATCATGGAGGAACCCTCAATGGCAGAATCATTGGTAAGTATGGTGTCAATGCCTAGCAACCGTATCCTTGAACTAGCTAAGAAGGAAGCTAACTGTGACCTAGAATATCTGAAGATGATAAGTGAGATTTTGGAAAAGGACCAAAACCCCAAACTTAAGGTCAAGTATCAAGAATTCTCTGTCAATGAGGGACTTGTCTATTTTAGGACAAGATTATGCATACCCTCGAGCAAGAAACTCAAACAGAGAATAATTTGGGAAGCACATGACTCCCCCTTTTTAGGCCATCCTGGATACGCCAAAACCCTCAACACGATTAGGAGGAGCTACCATTGGGAAAGGCTTAAGGGAGATGTACTCAAATATGCCACGGAATGTTTGTCTTGCCACTGCATTAAGGCAGAGCATGTCAAGATGCCTGGGAAGCTGCAGCCTCTTGAGATTCCCCAATTGAAGTGGAAATTTGTTGGCATGGACTTTGTTGTTGGATTATCTTCAGTTCAAGGAGGATACAATTCAATTATGGTTATAGTAGACATGCTCACCAAGGTTGCACACCTCATTCCAGTCAAGACAAACTATAAAGATTTAGATATTACCAGATTATTCATCAAGGAGATATTTAGACTCCATGGGTTGCCTAAAAGGATCATTAGTGACTGCGACTCCCTCGTCACATCTCACTTCTGGAGAGGGATATTCGAGGCCATTGGGACTCAACTTTGTTTCAGTATAGCCTATCACCCTCAAATTGATGGCCAAACAAAGAGAGTCAATCAAGTCATTGAAGATATTCTTAGGGCATATTGCTATCACGAGCCTAAGAAATGGATCCAATATCTACCGTTGGTAGAGTTCACCTATAATGCTTCCTACCAATAAATCATTCAAATGACACATTTTCAAGCATTGTATGGGCATGATTGTCGTACTCCATTGAATTTCAGATCCTACCTTAAGGGTAGAAGCTTCCAAGAAAATGCTTGAGGAAATGGATGACTAGGTCAAGGCCATTAGGAAAGAGATTAGAGCAACCAAGGATAGGCAGAAAGCCTATGTAGATCTAAATGGACAAGAGCGACTCTTCAAAGAGGGAGTTATAGCTTTCATTCATGTACACCCCAAGAAGGGTTCCTTATCATTGGGAGAATTTAAAAAACTGAGTCCAAGGTATTGCGGGCCCTACAGGATCCTCAAGTGCCTAGGGCCTAGTGCCTACAAAGTCCAACTCCTTGACAACATAACAGTTCACAATGTATTTCATGTTAGCCTACTAAAGAAATATGTATCCAATCCTAGCCATGTACTCAATGATCAACAAGTTGTAATGCCAAGCCAAGGAGTCCTTGAGCTCTGGTGGCCAGATAGAATCTTAGACATTCAAGAAAAGAAATTGAGTAGAACCCTTAGAGAGTACCTCATCCAGTGGTGGAAGGAATATCCAGAAGAAGATGCCACATGTATTGATGAAAGTACTCTCATCCAACAATACCCCCAATTCCTTTTCGAGATGAGGACATCTCAATTTCTTAAGGGGGGAAGGATGTAATATCCCTGCCTGTGTTTTGTAAAGACCGCCCCCCCTTTTTATAATTAAATGAAAAATTTTAAATGCCCCCCTCATCAACGCCGCCATCTGGCGAAGGGAGGGGAAGTTGCACTAGTCATCAACACCAAGAGAGGACGAGTCAACATGATGGTAGAAAAGTTGCGGAGGAAGGCAATGATTATTCCTTCTCTCGCCCTCCACCATATCCTACATGGTGGCAGTCCACTTGGTCGCCTTGATGGAGAAAAGGGGGGGGGGGGCTCCATGCCATACCATTCCCCCCTCCCCAATACTACTATAAAATCCCTCCTTAGGCAAGAGAAGAAAGATGTTATTATTATCCCCTACTGTTGGATTGAAAGAGAGAGAGGGCGAGAGAGGGAGAGGAAGAGGGAGAGAGAAAGAGAGAGGGAGAGAGAGAGGGCACTAAGGGATAGGGAAAGAGAGAGAGGGAGAGAGAGAAGGGGGGAATCTTCTTAGAAGCCTCCAAGCTTCCTTCCCCCTCTTTGAGAAGGTTCCCATAGTCATTTCCCCTCGCAAGGAGTCAACTCCTTAGTAGCCCATGTGCATATTCGTGAAGGAAATGCCCAACTATACGATGCCTCCCAAGCAAAGTAAGGTCCACTCGAGCATGGATTCTACTTTAAATCATGGAGATATGCGTCAAGGAACCACGACACTTGGTAACCAGGTGCATTCCATAAATCTTACTCTGGTAGGAAACTTAAAAAAAAAACATAGATTGACTACATTAGGTAGGGAGAGGTATTCATGCAAAAATCTACTATAGCTAACCACCAATTAGCTAGGTTGTATTATAAAATCATGTTGGAAATTGTGTTTTATTGCACTGTGGCATGCTATAGAACGAACAATTTGCACAAAGAGTACGCATTGGTGCATACTAAAATCAAGGAATTTATTGATTTTGTTCATAGAGCATTAGATTTATGCACTAGCATTGGCATGCTTGGGAGGTAAAAGAAACTGAATAATGGGATATCGGGTATAAACGCTAATTCGACACTCTTGAACCAGGAACGGTTATGATGACAAGCCCTATGAACGGGGCAATAAAGAATAGTCATCATTAGAAAAAAAAAACACTTTTGCATCGCGTAATTTGCATAACTGGAAGGGTAGGTGTAAAGGCTTGAATCAAGTCCATGATGATCATGCATTGCCACGAATCAATTAAGTATCTATGCGTTGTTTCAACATCAAGCCGAGTATTAGGCTCGATTTTTTTTGCAAGTGCATCTTAGGTTACTAATATATAAATATGCAAGACTGTGCAAGACGATGGTATCCTATAAACCTTTAAAGAGAAGTAGCTTGCATTTGCATTAGGCATGATGATTTCCTATTCCTTGCACAAGGAAAAATACAAGTCACAATTTATGATTTGCATGAGTGCATTGAAATTAATTTCCAAGGAAAGAAGCTTTGCATTGCATCATCAACTCAGGAAAGACTTGCATCTAGATTCATGTGGCATCGTGGATAGTTTCGAATGCACTACATGATAGGGATTCATCTTGAAAGATAAATTTAAGATGCGCATGTGAATTGGTAAACTTAATTGCTTGAGGCCGTTTGATAAATGAAACCCTATATTATACGTAAGGCTAGGGTTTAATTTGACTTATTTAGGGTTTAATTGTAAATAAGTCAAGCTATTGTTACAATCATAGGTTGACCTAGAGACAAGTAAACCACTCATTGGTCTCTATCCTACAACTGGCCACAATAAATCCAAAACACCCTTGGAGATATCATCTTTAACCATGATACAACTCGATGTCAATACAAGAAAACTCGAGTGTCATATCCCTAAGAAAAGAACCCTGAACTAAAGGCTAGCAAATAAGGGCAGCTACCATCCGATGACTAATGGATACAAATCCAATAGCATAATTGCTCCCTCCTATCACATAGGAATGAGGTCAGAACAAGGGGATTCTCTATCCCTCAGAAGGTCATGGCAACTATTGCCAAGGCAAGAAAGACCCAAGAAGGGTGAACGCTAAGCACTCAAAGATGGGAACTCCACCTTAGCATATGTCCCGAGAACTTGTCTTCACTATTGTTTGTGCTTGTAAATTCAGGAACACCGTCTATGAAAGGATTGCATGACCCTAAGATCACAAAAGAAATTTGAATAATGAATTAGTTTGAATTAATGGAGGGCGTGCCAAACCACCCCCAACTGGCTGCCAACCCTATCCAAGGGAGTTCTAAATAACCGTGATGGGAACGTGGACCGAACCCACCATGAGAGGTCACTCCGTGGGTTAGTTTGAAAGTAGGAGGATGCTTGGATGCCAGGGAGGGCTCTAGATATAAATTCCCTACCTCCGGGTCCTACTCAAATGATCTACGTGACTCGAGATGGTTTCTCAAGGCCCTGTTACTAGTGGAAGGGCAGAAATACACTTTTTGTGCTAAAAAACCTATGCAGAGGAAAACTCTCTTTAAGAACTTTTCAAGAGTTCTTATGATTTTCTTGACCTCTATAATAATGAGAAAGGAGGGTCTAATAATTATAAGAAGTTTATTGTCTCATAAATAAACTTATATTAACAAACTTAAAACAATCAACATGGTCAAATTTACATTTGAAATGTACTTTTATAAGAACTCAAAAATCAATGTCCATGGAGACTACTCTTTAGTGCAGCCAATCATGCTAGTTGCATTATGAAACAATTAACTGAGGTTCATAGAACTAGAAAGCTTATATGTACAACTAATCATCCACTTGCCTATAGTTAGAGATTGGATTCCTAGTTAGCATGGTGCTTCTTGACTCAAACTCTCACTATCAACTTCCTCAAGAGGTAGTTGAAGTATTTCTAATCTCTATAATGAAGAAATATCGAAGCCTATGGGATTAATATAATTTCACATACTCTGCCTAGTTACATGTTATTCAATCCTAGCCTACATGCTTTGAAACATGGGATTGGGATGTACACCCACATGTAGTGAATTTTTTGTGAAACTTGTAATGATGGTAAAAAATTAATATGCAACTAGGACTTTTATTATTAAACCTTTGTAAAGCTTAAAGCAGTTTAGACATGAGATTGACCTCAATGTGATGTGAGTAAATGTAATGTGCTCAAAACATAGCAAAAGGACTTATATGTTGCCAACTATAAAATTTACACACTTTTGTGTCTGGCTTGGTGATTAAAGAATGCACGTTTTAGTGTGGCATTTAGCCTAGTTTACATATCTAGGTGGTTTGTTATATAAAGTGGGCTTTGTGGTGCTTGATGTAACTGATAATATTTATTGTGCTTAATCTAATAACATGAACTCTTCCAACATGTTCTAGAATGCCAAAATTTTGAAAAAAGTTTGAAAAGGTAGAAAGCTAGTAAGAATGCCTACTTAGGTGTGACATGAGGAGACTAAATCTAGTATGAATGCCTACTTGGGTGCGACATGAGGAGACTAAAGCTAGTACAAATTCCTACTTAGATGTGATACGAGTGGATTGATGGAGGGTGCAAGACTCCCACATATATTATGTATCCGCTCTAATGTGGGATTAAATGGGGTTTGTGCATTAAAATGAGCAAACTAAGTCTTGGCAAATTGGTGAGCATGCACTTTTTTGCAAGTAGCATTGCACAAGTCAAGGAAGCATAATTTCTACGTGTTATTAGTGATATGGTATTCTAAGGTGTTTTCAAAGGTCAAATGAAGGCGCCCCGGGGCCCTCGCCTTGATGTTCTAGAGCACAGCTTTGCTAGAAAGAACTAAGGGTGTTTTAAAAGGTCAAATTTGTGTGTTTCGGGGTGGGGGCGCTTGGATGTTCTAGAGAACTATATGGAAGAAGCTTTTGAGAAAGCAAAGACCCATTTAATTAATCATCCACCCACAATTTGGCATATTTGTGCAATCTTGTCCTCATTTGATGTCATCGATGAGCCTAATAATAAACCTCCAATAATCAATGAATAGTGACTTGCAACAATTAAAAAATGATAGATTACAGTTATTTGTACCTGCACCAATCCCACGGGGATGTTGAGATATCGAGCTCCACTCGTGATACGCCAGGGTGACCGTTGTGTATTTATGTCACCGACTTGTCAGTTGCAGACGCGGTTGGTACACCGCCCATGAATAATAGCTACATGATAGCTATCCTTATCTACTCTAGTTCGTGGCTCAGTTAGTATGCCACCTTAGTTAGTTGAGTTTGGTTTGAGACCCATATATAGGGTTCTTCTATTTCTTTGTACTTGAGTTCTTTTGGCTTACACAACTAAGAAGAGGAAAACTGTTTTCAGCCTCCACCTCTGTGTGTATTCCCCCATTGTGCAAGCAAGAAAGCTACAAGTGAGACTCCTTTCTTCTCTCCCACAATCTCGACATGGTATCAGAGCCTTGTTCGTGGTAAGGAGCTCAAGAAAGCAAGCCAAGCTCGCGGTGTTCTGGTAAGAGGAGCAATGTTGCTTTCATTTTTTGTTTTGGGAGCCAATCTCTGCAGGTAGCACAGCCGGAAATTGCAAGAGTGCATTGTCTCAGGTTGAGACGCCCTTCGCGGTGAAGCAAGAGGGCAGTATATGCTGCGGGAGAGGGATTTAGCCCATGGCGACCATGTTTTTTTGATTTGAGGCCATTTCGGGGCCTGTTTTGGAGGCGTAAGTTTTCTGCACGCACTCAGGAAAAGGCCCAGTTTTATGCTGTGCAGCCACTGTTCTACAGGTCGGTGAAATGTTACTATAGAAATTGCATCGTATGCTTGTGCGCAGAAACATTGGGAGTTACACAATCATCCCTGTTGCCTATTGATGCAAAAATCGTCACTAGGAAGTGACTGTGTGGTCAAATACCACTTTTGTCAGTTTTGCAGATTTGCCTTTGTGAGGCTGAAGCTGTGTTCTTTGCAGTGACAGAATTTTTTGCAGTGTTCTGTAATGGCGTCTGATTCTCTCTCACAGATTGTCACTGAAAAGCTTGACAAGAACAACTTCCAAGTATGGAAGTTTAGAATGACGAATTTCCTTATGGGAAAAGGATATTGGGAATTTGTTGCAGGAAATGAAGAAGAACCAGTTCTTCCTGATATTCCCAATCAACAGCAAATGCAGGCATTTAAAGCATGGCATGAGAGAGCAAGAAAAGTTATGTACTGGCTGTCTATCAGCATTTCAGACTCTATGATTGTGCATATTCAAGATGCAAGTACGCCAAAGGAGGAATGGGATACTTTGTCAAAAATGTATAGCACAAATACGCAAGCCAGGAAAATGCAACTCAAGCAAGAGTTGCATAATGTGCAAAGAGAAAATATGAGCATCAATGACTACCACATGAAGGTGAAGAAGATTGCAGATGCACTTGCTTCCATTGGGTCGCCAGTGGAAGATGATGATTTAGTTTCTGTGACCTTGAATGGTCTAGGAAAGGATTATGCACAGTTTCGAACATCCATTTCCGTCCGTGAAAGATTTTTTGATTTTGAGGAGTTGATTGCTCTTCTAATTTCTGAGGAGCAGAGAAATGGTGGTGCATCTTCTTCAGGAGGAACTTCAAAAGAAGCTGTCTTCTACTCAAATGCTGGAAGAGGTAGAGGCAGAGGTAGAGGAGGCCGATATGGAGGCCGTGGTAGAAATCAGAATATGCAGCAAACTCAAGAAAACCAGTCCTATGGAGGAGGACGTGGTAACTTTAGAGGCAGGGGGAGCCAAAGAGGTCGTGGTGGATGACAAAGAGGCCAAAATGTAAACAGTAATGTTGAATGCTACTACTGTGGTAAAATGGGTCATATGGCTAAAGACTGCTATAAAAAGCAGAATGACATCATGAATGGAAAACTGCAACAAGGGAATTATGCATCTTCTAGTAGACAGGGTGATGACAGAAATGAGCATCTGTTTATGGTGCAGCACATGAACAATTCTATGACAAGTGCAGAAGAAAGCAACGATGTATGGTATGTTGACTCAGGTGCATCAAACCACATGATAGGTCATGCAGAATGGATGGAGGATGCAAGGAAAATGGAAAAACCAGGATTTGTGGAGACTGGTGATGATATTGCACATCCTATTGTGCAGATTGAAAAAATTCCTTTGTCTATGCAGGATGGGAAAAAGAAATACCTGTCCGATGTATTTCATGTTCCCAATATCACCAAGAATCTGGTTTCTATTGGTCAAATGATTGAGCAGGGCTTGCAGGTCAGATTTAATCCTCATGGATGCTTTGTTGAGGATATGAAAAATAAAGGTCGCTTGATAGAAAAAGGAAAGAAGAAGGGCAGAATGTTTACGTTGGAAGCAGACATGCTTGAATTGAGTGCAGCAATGTTTGCACATGGGACGGGTGTAGTTGCAGATATTGATATCTGGCATAAACACATTGGTCATGTTAATGTACAGCGACTTAAATCAATGCAGGCCCAAAATATTGTTGCAGGTTTGCCTAAATTCAAGGTTGCAGAAATGCATAAGGTATGTGAAGCCTGTCAGTTTGGAAAACATGCAAGGAAACCATTTCCTAGACATGTTCAAGAGAGTAAGAAGCCATTGGAATTAATCCACTCTGATGTGTGGACTACTAAAGCTGCATCTCTTGGAGGCTGTCGTTATTTTGTCAGTTTTATTGATGACTATAGCAGAAAAGTTTGGGTGTATTTTATGAAAAAGAAAAGTGAAGTTTTTGGGCATTTCAAAACTCTTAAAGCTATGGTTGAAAAAGAAACAAGCCTGAAAATAAAATGCCTAAGGTCAGATGGAGGGGGAGAGTACCTCTCAAATGAGTTTGCAAGGTTCCTACAAGAGCATGGCATAAAGCAGCAATATTCATGCAGTCATACCCCACAACAAAATGGAGTTGCAGAAAGGAAAAACAGGCATATTGGAGAGGTATCTCGTGCCATGCTCAACGAAAAAGACTTGCCAGATTTTTATTGGGCTGAAGCAGTTGCTACAGCAGTCTACATAATGAACATGACTCCCACTGCAGCAATACATGGAATGACTCCAGAGGAGAGGTATACTGGTAGGAAACCAGATATTTCTCATTTGAAAATTTTTGGTTGCATTGCCTATGTACATGTGCCAGATGAGTTGAGATCCAAGTTGGATCCAAAAGCTGAGAAGTGCATCTTTATTGGTTACTCTCTGCAGCAAAAAGGGAATAGATGCTATAACCCTTCTACTCGTAAGTTTACAGTGAGCAGAGATGTTGTTTTTGATGAGATGAGTAGCTGGTATAAACCAGTAAATGTGATTGATGATGTAGATGCACAAAATGGTAATGCTGCACAGAATTCACAACAGCAGTCACAAAATATTAGTAGACCTGGAGCGTCCTCTAGTAGTGGTTCACATTCTTCGCCATGGACAGGCAGATTGAGATCAGGGGAATCTGCTCAAAGCAATGCAGATAGTGGTATGCAGGTATCATGAAAAGGAAAAGAGAAGGTTGATCAATCCATGTTTGATGTGAATGTAGGTCACTCTTATGTGGATGGTGAATCCAGTGGCTCAGAACAGAGCATTGATGATGAGTTGGGTATTCCTTCTATTGTTACACCTGGAGTAAGGAATACCAAGGATGTTTTGAGAGCACCTGGGAGTGAAACTATTTTGCGCAGGTCTACGAGAGCTAGGTATCCTGTGGATAGGCTGAAATATGATGGATTTACAGCCATTCACTATGCATATATGGTTAAAGTGATACATGAACCAGAACCCACTTCTTTTGAGGAAGCCATGGGAAAAGAAAAATGGGAGAAAGCCATGGATGAAGAAATGGATGCCTTGGAAGCAAATGCTACATGGGAATTGGTACCTTTGCTTAAAGGTAAAAATGCAATTGGCTGTAAGTGGGTTTATAAGGTGAAGCACAATGCAGATGGTTCTGTGAACAGATACAAG
The DNA here is from genome assembly GCF_053477565.2 of Lygodium microphyllum. NCBI lineage: Eukaryota > Viridiplantae > Streptophyta > Polypodiopsida > Schizaeales > Lygodiaceae > Lygodium > Lygodium microphyllum. The sequence continues at coordinate 66,950,662 of NC_141162.1, forward strand.
GCAAGATTAGTAGTCAAGGGGTATGCACAAACATATGGCATTGACTATGAAGAAACATTCAGTCCGGTTGCAAGGATGGCAACCGTAAGAGCAGTCATTGCTATGGCTGCATCAAAGGGATGGTCTTTACATCAGATGGATGTAAAGAATGCCTTCTTGCATGGTGATTTGCAAGAAGAGGTCTATATGGAGCAGCCACTAGGTTATGTGCATGCTGTTCATCCTGAGTTTGCTTGCAGGTTGAAGAAAGCCTTGTATGGCTTGAAGCAAGCACCTAGAGCATGGTTTGACAAGATAGGATAATATCTTGTCACTATTGGCTTTCAGATTTCCAAGGCAGATTTCTCACTTTATGTGAGAAAAACAGAGAAAGGTATTATGCTACTTGTCATTTATGTTGATGATTTGATTATGACAAGTGACAGTGATGAAGATATCCTTCATGTGAAAATGCTATTGAAGCAGAAGTTTGAGATGAAGGATTTGGGAGAGCTGCGTTATTTCTTGGGCATTGAGGTGATTAGATCACCAAGTGGGATACAGCTCTTGTAGAGGCAGTATGGATTGGACATGCTGTCCAAATATGGGATGACATGCTGTAAACCTATTTCAGTTCCTTTGGAGCAGAATGTGAAGCTGAGCACAGATGCAGGTGAGCTTTTAGAAGACCCTACTATGTACAGACGCATAGTAGGAAGTTTGATTTATATGACTATTACCAGGCCAGATTTGAGCTATGCTGTTGGATTGGTAAGTCAGTTTATGCAGGCTCCAAGGAAACCACATTTGGATGCGGCTAGACGCATACTCAAGTATGTGAAGTCCACATTGCAGTATGGACTATTTTATGAGATTGGGGTTCAAATACAGTTGCATGGATACATTGATGCTGATTGGGCTAGTAGTATTTCTGATAGATGATCTACCAGTGGATATGTGTTCTCTTTTGGGAGTGCTGCAGTCACTTGGAGCAGCAAGAAACAACCTACAGTTGCCTTGTCGAGCACATAGGCTGAGTAGAGGGGTGCAGCAATGGCTGCATATGAGGTAGCTTGGTTGCATAAGCTACTTTATGATATGCATCAGTCTACAGATGGGCCAGTTGTCATTTATTGTGACAACATGAGTAGTATACACTTGGCAAATAACCCAGTCTATCATGCTAGAACAAAGCACATTGAGGTGCATTATCACTATGTGCGAGAGAGGGTTTTACTAGGTCTTATTGATCTAGTTTATGTCAGCACACAGGATCATGTAGCTGACATATTCACAAAGGCATTAGGCTCAGAGAAGCTGCGCAAGTTCAGAGACCTGCTTGGTGTGTAGGAATTGGGATTGAGCTCGAGGGGGAGTGTTGAGATATCAAGCTCCACTCGTGATACGCCAGGGTGACCGTTGTGTATTTATGTCACCGACTTGTCAGTTGCAGACGGGGTTGGTACACCGCCTATGAATAATAGCTACATGATAGCTATCCTTATCTACTCTAGTTCGCGGCTCAATTAGTATGCCACCTTAGTTAGTTGAGTTTGGTTTGAGACCCATATATGGGGTTCTTCTATTTCTTTGTACTTGAGTTCTTTTGGCTTACACAACTAAGAAGAGGAAAACTGTTTTCAGCCTCCACCTCTGTGTGTGTTCCCCCATTGTGCAAGCAAGAAAGCTACAAGTGAGACTCCTTCCTTCTCTCCCACAATCTCGACAGGGGAGACATGGGAAGTGGGTCCTCAACATCGGTTGGATCCATGTGGCATAAGAATACATGACCTATCAAAATTCTCAAATCATAATAACTTAGCAACTTAGATTGTAAAAAGTATAATAAGGAACTTCTAGCAACAACAAAATGACTCACGTGGTACATCTTTGTTGGACAAGTCATACAAGTCCATGGATGCCTTGATGATGTGGGAAAAATTCAAACCACTAATCATCAACACCTTTGCTTGGTGCTTGCAAAGGTTGCCACACATGGCCCACTCACATGAGCAACATGCCCACTCGCAATTCGCATTCTCAACTTTGTGCCATAGATCGGTTCTACTTTGGCTCTTCACCAAGGCAACCTTGTGCCATAGATCGGTTCTACTTTGGCTCTTCAACATCCAAGAACCTTACATTGTCATTTGGGATTCCTTTGGTGCATTGCATCGAGCTTGCAACAACATCCAAGATATTAAAGTTTTTTTTGAACCCGACCTCCTTCAACATATCCTGATACCAATAATACGAATGACAAGGGCCTAATAGCTTTTGTATAAGCCAATCTACCCTTCAACCATGAATTGTCTTATGTCTAGTAAGAAATCACGATTTTAGAATTCCATGATAGGGCTCGATGCTACCATTTGTCTCTTGATTTGAGTGTGGAAAATTTCAAGTTTCTCAAATCCACATTCCTTGGAAAGTAAACAATACAAATTAGGCAAATAAGAGAGGGAAAAGAATTAACTAGGCCACAAATCATTACCTATTGATGCCATCCACTGGTCCTTAAAGTACTTAACGAAGTCCTCCTCCTCCCTGTACCTATGTAAAAAGTCATCCACCAGATCTCTAGCTTCTTGCTCTGTATTCACGTGATTGATGTGCCCTTGGCTTTGCATGTTCATTATTTGGCCTAGCTCCCTAAACATGTCTGCCCATTTTGAGGTATTAGAAACCTTCTTGATCAAGTTCTTTAACCAAGCCCGTCGGACATGCCAAATGCAAAGGTATACTAGCACACCAAAGACCTCCCTATTGCAAATAACAAAATATAATGAACCTCCAATCCCATGAACTACCAAATGAACCTCCAATCCCATGCATAATGCAACATAAAAGTCCCATAAATAAAAAATAAATGTGGAGGAATGCTTTATAGATGGCTTACCTGATAGCTTATATTTCTCCAAGTGCATCATCTACCATAAATGCATTAGCCTGTAATGATTTTTTTGCATCAAACATTTGATCCCAAAAGGCTAGTAGCCATGGTCGAATGTCAGCCATGGTGCTTGAAGATGTAATGACCCATGCAACAGGGACGCCATTACGATGAGAGTCAAACACCAAGAGGGTGTATAGATGAAATGACAGAAGACCATTCTTGTTAACATTAATAAACTTTTCTCAATGAACATAAAATCTAGTGTAAATTTGTTTTCTAATACTATACCTTATATTTGTTAGTTCCAAATGTGGCATCCATTGCCAACAACCCATCGTTCCCATGCACTTTTGCCATCTCTAGTTGCCAATCAATTTGTGTCAAGAATCGCGTGGTGGGGGGACTTTCTCAAGATGCTGCGCCAAACACACATAGAATACAAAAGGAGAAGCTCACTCAAGAGACAAGAAGAGGGATGGAGGCCAAAACGTTTTCTTGTTGCTGGTTTCTTCTTCTTCTTCCACACACTTTACAATGTATACAAAGTATAGATAAGATACAACATAAAGGAAAGTGGCCTACTAAGTCAAACAATGCATAACCGACTACACTAGTCGACTGGCGCTATAACTATGCCAGATGTAAATAGGTGTAACAACCTGAATATAATAAGTAATGAGTCAGTGGCCATGTGAGAGTCATAATGACCACCGACGTGCTAAGTGTAGACGTGTGGACCCATCTAACCAGGCGGTCCATCATCAATGCCCGTATGTGTTGAGCTTGTCATCTCAACACTCCCCCTCAAGCTCAACTGCATCTCTGCAACTCCAAGTAAGCTTCGAAACTTTTGAAGCTTCTCTGTACCCAATGCCTTCATGAAGATGTTAGCTATCTGATCCTGTATGCTGACATACAACAAGTCAATCTCACCTGCTAGTACCTTCTCTCTCACAAAGTGGTAGTGTACCTCAATATGTTTTGTCCTGGCATGGAACATAGGGTTCCTAGCCAACTGTATACTGCTCATGTTGTCACAATAAATGACAACTGGACCTTCCACTTGCACATCCAAATCAGCCATTAACTTTTGTAGCCATACTACCTCACATGATGCAACAGCACCACCTCTATACTCAGCCTTTGTACTTGACAAAGTAACTGTAGATTGCTTTTTGCTACTCCAAGCAACTGCTGCACTACCAAGAGAGAACATGTATCCGCTGGTAGATCTTCTATCAGACATACTACCAGCCCAATTTGCATATGTGTATCCAAACACCTGTACATCTGTACCTGCTTCATCGAAAAGTCCATAATGTAATGTGGACTTCACAAATCTCAATATGCGTCTGACTGCATCCAAATGTGGCTTTCTAGGTACTTGCATTAACTGACTCACAGGACCAACAACGTAGCTCAAGTCTGGCCTTGTAATGGTCATGTAGATCAAACTCCCCACTATCCTCCTAAACATAGTAGGGTCTTCTATCTCATCCCCAACATCAACACTCAACTTTACATTCTACTCCAACGGGACTGAAAGTGGTTTGCATGCTGTCATACCATACTTGGACAACATATCCAAGCCATACTATCTTTGGGACAGCCATATACCATCATCACATCTGATCACCTCAATGCCAAGGAAGTACCTTAGCTCACCTAAATCCTTCATCTCAAACTTCTTCTTCAAAAAGTCCTTGACTTCAGCAATTCAACTATCCCTATCACCTATAATAATCAAGTCATCCACATAGATGACTATGATGACCAAACCTGCATCTCCCTTTCTCACATAAAGTGAGTGATCATCATCAGAAACATAAAAGCCAATATTGACAAGATACTCTCTGATCTTGTCAGACCATGCTCTAGGTGCTTGCTTGAGCCCATAGAGCGCCTTCTTCAACCTGCACGCATACATGAGATGCTCTAAATCTTCATAACCTGCTGGCTGATCCATATACACTTGTTCCTGCAAATCACCATGCAAGAAGGCATTCTTCACATCCATTTGCTGCAACCTCCAACCTTTGGCTGCTGCCAAAGCAATCACACATCTGATAGTTGCCATCCTAGCAACTAGACTGAAGGTTTCTTCATAATCTATGCCATATGTATGGGCATAGCCTTTTGCAACCAGCCTAGCTTTGTACCTACTAATAGAACCATCTGCATTGTGCTTAATCTTATAAACCCACTTACATTCAATAGCTTTCTTTCCCTTCGGCAATGATACTAGATCCCAAGTCTTATTGGCCTCTAATGCAGCCATCTCCTCATCCATTGCTGCATCCCAATGAGCATGACCAACAGCCTCCTCAAAACATGTGGGGTCAACATCCTCAACTAGTTTCACCATATAAGCATAATGGTGAGTTGCATAACCTTCAAAACCAAATCTTTTAACAAGGTATCTGACCCTGCTAGATCTGCGTACCACCGGATCACTCAATGGAGCCTTTACATTACTATGAGCTCTCTGTACACCTGGTGTCTTGACAGAAGGAATACCAAGCTCATCATCCAAGCTCTTTGAGCCACTGGAGTCTCCATCAAGAACTTCATCAATGCCATCTGACACTTTATTCTTTCCTTTGTCTTTACTTGTAGTGCTACTAGATGCACTTGAAGATGTAGAGGTACTCCTTAGTCTCCCAGACCAAGGACTACCAGATGATGTCTCTGGTCCACTAAGAGCCTGTGATTCTTGCTTTTCAGCTTGCACATGAGTGTCATGATCATCATCATCATCCAATGCATCACCACTAGATGCATGCAAACTGCTCATTTCATCAAAGATGACATCCCTGCTCACTCTGAACTTACATGTGATAGGGTTATAACAACGATACCCTTTCTGCTCTAAAGAGTATCCAATAAAAACACATTTTTCTGCCTTTGGATCAAGCTTCTTCTGTAGCTCATCTGGCACATGAACGTATGCAACACAGCCAAATACCTTCAAGTGTGATACATCATCCAATGCATCACCACTAGATGCATACCAACTGCTCATTTCATCAAAGATGACATCCCTGCTCACTCTGAACTTACATGTGACAGGGTTATAACAGCGATACCCTTTCTGCTCTAAAGAGTATCCAATAAAAACACATTTTTCTTCCTTTGGATCAAGCTTCTTCTATAGCTCATCTGGCACATGAACGTATGCAACACAGCTAAATACCTTCAAGTGCAATACATCAGGCTTCTTACCAGTAAAGCATTCTTCTGGAGTCATCCCATGAACTGCAGCTGTGGGAGTTCTGTTCATAATATAAACAATAGTATGAGTCTCCTCAGACCAAAAATTCTTAGGCATACTCTTTTCAGCCATCAAGGCACGTGAAACTTCTACAATATGCCTATTTTTCCTTTTTGCAATCCCATTTTTCTGTAGGGTATATGTGCATGTGAATTGTGTCTTTATTCCATGAGACCTCAGAAAATTACTGAACTCATTTGAGAGGTACTCTCCCCCTCCATCTAACCTCAAGCACTTTACTTTCAAGCTTGTTTCTCTTTCAACTGCAGCCTTGAAAGTTCTAAAGTGCTCAAACACTTCACTCTTTTCCTTCATAAAATATACCCACAGCTTTCTAAAATAATTATCAATGAATGTGACAAAGTATGAACTCCCTCCAAGAGATACATTTTGTGTAGGCCCCCAAATGTCTGTATGCACAACATCAAGGATATTTCTGCTTACATCTCTGTCATGTGAAAAGGGTTGTCTTGTCTGCTTACCAAACTAACATGCTTCGCATACCTTATGAAATTCTGCAACTCTAAATGTAGGCAAACAACCCTTTGGAATGCATTAATTTCAGCCTTTGAACATTTGCATGTCCAATGCGTTTGTGCCAAATTTCAATATCTGCAACAACACCTTTTCCTTTAGCATACATAGCAACATTCATAGTAGGAATTCTAGCATCCAGAGTAAACATACGTCCAACTCTACTTCCCTTTGCTACCAACCTGCACTTGTCATTGAAGTCTTCTACAAAGCAGCCCTTTGCATTAAATTTGACTTGCAACCCTTGCTCTACCATTTGACCGACTAACAACAAGTTCTTTGTAATAGATGGCACATGTAATACATTTGAAATACTCTTTGTCTTACCATCATGCAAGGACAAGGGAACTTTTCCAATGTGTGAAATTGGGTGGCATGAATCATCACCCATCTGCGCATAACCTGTATTTTGCAAATTCTACATCTCTCCAAACCATTCTGCATGGTTGGTCATATGATTGGATGCACATGAATCAACATACCAAACATCATCATGTGTTCCCTTTTCTGTAACAACATTCAACATATGTTTCATAACAAACAGACATTCATTTTTGTCTTCATTCTGTCGTGAAGACGATGCATAGTTTCCTTGCTGCAACTTACCACTACGAATATTATCTTTCTTAGCATAACATTGGCCTGCAATATGACCTGTTTTGCCATAGTAGTGATATACAATACCAGAGTTGTTAGAGCCTCTATTCTTCCATCCACCTCTTCCTCTAAAGCTCCCCCTGCCTCTAAAGTTACCACAACCTCCTGAAACCTGTATATCTCCTAATTGCTGACTCAATCTGTTTTGCTGGTTGTCACTACCATGTCCTATACCACAGCCTCTTGAAGAGAACCTACCACGTCCCCTTCCTGAACTGGAGTAGAAAGCTTGAACTTGTTCACCACTTCTTTTAGATGTCTCACTCTGCATGTTGATCTCTTCAGTGATCATAAGGGAGACTAACTCATCGAAATCTGGAAATGGCTTTCTAACATATACGGAAGTTACAAAAGACTTCCAAGCCTTTTCATTGTTAAGTCCACCCAAGGTAGACGACACCAAATCATCATCATCGGGCATTGCATCAATTGCTGCCAATGCATCTGCAATGCTCCTTACCTTTAGTGCATACTCATTGATAGACATATTCTCTTTCTTCAATGTATTCACCTCTTGCTTGAGTTGAATCTTTCGTGCCCTTGTATTTACGGAAAACATACTTTCAAGTATGGTCCAAGCTGCATATGAATTCTCTGCATTTCTAATATATCCCAGTATATTATTGTCAATTACTGCAGACAGCCAATACATGACCTTCTTGTCTTTTGCATTCCATTCCTTCTATGCCTTTGTCTCTTATGCAGTTGGAGGATCACTCACCTCTGACTCATTTTCTTCACCTGAAACAAACTTCGTGACATGAAACTTCCATGAAGGGTAGTTGTTCTTGTTGAGCTTCTCAATGATGGGGCTTCCACTGTTCTCTGCCATTATCACAAAACTAATACCAAACAGTAAGCAAATCTTCTACAACCCTCGGCCTGTAGTGCACAGCAATACACCAAACAGCCTTTTTCACTGTATGCTCAATATTATATGCAATCCGCAACCTATTTGCAAATAAACCTTATGTTTGCTTCCTGCAAACATCTCAAGAATTACAGATTCACAATCTGTAAGCTGCGCATCCACTTTCGGTAAAAACAGTCGAAATCACAGTGTACCCTGAAACTGTTGTCTGCAACCTTGCGGCTCTAAAATGGGGCCTAAAATAGCCTCAGATGCCCAAAATCTCACACACCAAATCTCACTACAATCTGAGATTTTTTACTTTGCTTTGCTTCCAGTGCCTCCACAGGCACTATCCAAGAGAAAGAGTGGAAGGATGGGAGAGCTTCTTACCCGTGGCTTGCTTGCTCAAACCTTGCTTCTTCTCCTTCAATTCAGCCTTCGAAATCAGCCTCTCTCAGTGGTGTTGCTCTGATTCCATTTCAAGAATCACGTGGTGGGGGGACTTGCTCAAGATGCTGCGCCAAACATACACAGAATACATAAGGAGAAGCTCACTCAAGAGACAATAAGAGAGATGGAGGCCAAAACGTTTTCTTGCTGGTTTCTTCTTCTTCCACACACTTTACAATGTACACAAAGTATAGATAAGATACAACATAAAGGAAAGTGGCCTACTAAGTCAAACAATGCATAACCGACTACACTAGTCGACTAGAACTATAATTATGCCAGCTGTAAATAGGTGTAACAACTTGAATATAACAAGTAATGAGTTAGTGGCCATGTGAGAGTCATAATGACCACAGATGTGCTAAGTGTAGACATGTGGACCCATCTAACCAGGTGGTCCATCATCAATGTGTGCATGTGTTGACCTTGTTATCTCAACAGTTTGCACACCAAGAGCAAATACATTCCCTTTTGCCTCATCAAAGAGTTGATAAAAAAAGGTTTGGCTCTTATTGGTAAGGATCCAATTGTGCACGTTGCGTGCATCTTCCTGGTCCGTTTGCAAAGTGACAGCTTCCAACTTGCTTGAAATATTTAAAATATCCTGCAATGTGAGAAAAGTATCACTTGTGATCTTCAAGATACCATCTTTGGCACCCCTTTTCATTTTGTGTATATGTTGTTGCAAAACTTGTTGTGGGGTATACCCTTTGTGAAGCATGTCACAGATCCATGATTTCATCCTCACTGACAGCCATGGTGCAAAGGCCATCCTTGCATTGGACTGTCCAATGTATAGTGCACTTGTATAATGCACCATGACACACATTTCCTTTTGCATCAACATGCTTGTATTGTATATAATTCAAGCGGCAAACTGTGGGCCAAAGATATAGTTATGTAGCCATGAAGTGGCATTGACAACCCACAGCATAGGTTTGGGACTCAACCCTTCGTTTTCCGGCCTACTTTTGGATTTTCATGGATGGTGGGTTATCACGAGCATCAATCGGACCAAAGTTACACCAAAACCTATAGAATAAAAATAAAATATAACATTCAATGGTATTGCACAAAGTACTTTAGATTGATTAGAGTGTGCCACTTTCAGCTTTTAAAATATGGATTTACCCGATAAGCTGCTTATGACTATCTGGCATCAGACGTAGAAGTTTGCTTGGTGCATTCTTTGAGGTCCATTGCTTGCGAAATCCAGTTGGAGCATCCTTTCTTTGAGATTCACCACATATGAAATCATCCAATCGGTCCCATGGAATGTACATGATGTTCTGGATGTCAAATTTTGATGATGGATTTGAACATGCCTCCCATTGAAGATTTGAGGCATCAAAGGGATCGGATGGAGGATTTTGGACATAAGTTTTTTGATTGGCAATAGTGGATGTGGAATGTTTGACATTGATGGGAATCATGGTGAAAGGTAGAAATGGCAGCTTCAAAAAATAGTAAAAATGTGTGTTTTGTTACACTGTGGGTAGCCTTGTTACATTGCTAAATAAACGAGTAGAAATGGTAGCTTGATGGATGATTGTTAGAAAGGGAAATGGAGGAGGGTGCTGTCTTGAGAGAAGAGGAAGGGGAGAAGATCACGCTTTTAAGAAATCCAACTAGTGTTGTTAGGGGAGCCAAAACGGAGGAGTGATTCTTTTTTTAAAAGTTTGTTTTTAAAAGTGTAGTGGTTGGTTGTAACGACTCAATTAATAGAGGAGGGAGAGTGCGGGGCGGAATCGTAGCTATAGGCTGCAGGCTACAATGCTGTTAGAAGTAGGACCCACGGACCATGGATGCAAGCTCGATGCCATCCAGCCGCCATCCTATGGTTAATCTTAGTTTTACTTTGAATGTAAAGAAAACAATGGTTTGCCAGTGTGGGGCTTGCTTGTGGCCTCTTCATCCTACATGCACAAAAGACAAGAAACCTCGCTTGAAATCTATCTTGAGGCTTGGACATGAGTCAACGCTCCCTTGTGTACACTTGTGCAGATTATGCAGCCCACCGGCGTCGCGCTTGATGAGAGAAGGAGACTGGATATTGAAGCACCCACAACTGTCTATCACCCGTATTACGTTTGTGTAGTTGCATGCTGAATTATTCATATCCTTTCTTCAAGTTTCTTCAATTTACCAAAGGGTAGATATATGCTAATTGAAGATAAATTGAATTATGCACAACTAACTCTCATTATATGGATTTCAGTACCTTACGGTCCAACGGCCTATGTTTCATGACCTCAGGTTCTTACTATTGCAAATTGATTCATTTTTATTCAAATGTTCCTTCAATGTAAATTTTATGGCCACGATGTATGGCTATCATCTCGAGATCTAGTCAAGTGTCACATGACCACAAAAGCAACATCATTTTAGAAATTATGGTACTTGTCACAGCACACCACAACAAATCTAAAAAGGAATTAGTATTTATACATAGAGAGACAAGTTAAGTTGGTTTTTAATGTGAATTGTGTTGGAGGGACAAAAGTGTTAACAATCAGAGATAGAGACAAGAGTGAAGAGACAACAGTTAGAGCAACGTGCTCTCTTTTTCTTCCATTATTTCATAGACTACTAACATAACATAAGTGTATACAATAGTACTAAGGTCCATAGGACCATTCACACTGGGTCTAAGACCATCAACTTATTTAATGTCCCACACTTGCTAATACAGCTAGACACAACTAATCTCGGTCATACATACTGACAGGAGAGTAATGGGAGCTTGATATTCTAACACTCCCCCTCAAGCTCAAATCATCTGATGAACTCCAAGTAGCTATCTGAAACTACTAAACTTATCTTTACCCAAAGACTTGGTAAAGATATCTGCAACCTATTCATCAGTCTTCACATGCATAAGATCTACTCTCCCTGTAAGAACCATCTCTCTAATAAAATGGTAGTGTACCTCTATGTGTTGTGTCCTCGCATGGTATACTGGATTCATTGCCAGGAGTACACTACTGAGATTGTCGCATAATAAGGTCACTGGAGCATCCACCTGAATATCCAAATTAGCCATAAGCTTGAGCAGCCATGAAATCTTGCATGCTACCAATGCAGTACCCCTATACTCTACCTCAGTACTAGACAATGCAACCGTTGGTTGCTTCTTGTTGCTCCAACTAATCATGTCACTTCCAAAGACAAAAGCATAACCACTCGTAGATCTACGATCATATGAGCATCCTGCCCAATCTGCATCCGTGTATCCAATGAGTTTCAAGGGCTTATCTCTGACATAAAACATCCCATACTCTACAGTGGACTTAACATATCTCATAATGCGTCTAACTGCATCCAAGTGCAGCTTTCTGGGCTTCTGCATAAACTAGCTTATGAGCCCTACAGCATAGCTCAAGTCAGGCCTAGTGATGGTCAAGTAAATCAGACTGCCAACCATCTTCTTGTACATAGTCACATCCTCTACTTCAGCTCCAGTGCTCATGTCTAGCTTGACATTCTGATCAAGAGGTGTATCCAATGGTTTGCATTCAGTCGTGCCATACTTCTTCAACATTTCCATGGCATAGTACTTATGCATCATCCCCATAAACCATTTTCAGCTGGAACTACCCCAATGCCCAAGAAATACTTCAATTCTCCTAGGTCCTTCATGTCAAATTCAGATTTCAGCATCTTCATTACATGCTGTATGCCCAAGTCATCATCACTAGTGATTATCAAATCATCAACATATATGACCAGCACTACCAAGCCACTGTCAGTCTTCTTTGTAAATAGGTTGTGATCAGCCCTACCAATAGCAATTCCCAATCTCTACAAGTAGTTACTGATCCTAGCATGCCAAGCTCTTGAAGCCTGCTTCAGCCCATACAATGCCTTTTTCAGCCTGCATACATAATGCTGAAAATCAGGGTGAACATACCCTTCCGGCTGAACCATATAGACATCCTCTACTAAGTCACCATTAAGAAAGGCATTCTTCACGTCCATCTGCTACAATTTCCAGCCTCTAGATGTAGCCAAAGCAATCACAGTGCGTATGGTTGCCATCTTGGCAACATGGCTGAATGTTTTCTCGTAATCAAGTCCATATTGTTGGGCATACCCCTTAGCAACCAGCCTAGCTTTGTACCTTTCCACACTGCCATCTGACTTGCATTTGATTTTGTAGACCCATTTGCAGCCAATGGTCTTTTTTCCTTCATGCAACGGCACAAGATCCCATGTCTTATTTTCAGCCAAGGCATTCATTTCTTCATCCATAGCTGCATACCAGTTCTCATCTTTCACTGCTTGAGCATATGTACCTGGTTCTTTGATCTCCATCACTTTTGTCATGTAAGTATAATGCTTTGCAGAGTAGCCATTGTATGTCAACCTGTCAACAGGGTATCTAACCCTCTATGAGCGTCTAGGTTGTGGTGCACTGCTCGATTCCCCTCTCTCATGAGGCCGAATGTACCTAGTCTGCCTTGTGCCAAGCATATATACAGTTGGAATACCAAGTTCATTATCTAAAGTGTCAGCAGACTCATATCCAGAAGTCATTCTACCAGGTATCATCATACCAGATGTATCCTCAGTAGCTTTCTCTTTTCCTTTGTTGTCCAAGACATCATATCTCCCCCTCACTGACATATTGGTGCCAGTGGACAGTGAGCTCCTCAATCTTCCTATCCATGGGGATACTGTTTGACCACTAGGACCTTTCATAGCAGTGCTTTGCTGCGAATCAGCTGTAGATACATGAATAGAAGGCATATCCGATGGCACTGTAGCCAGTGATACATACCAAGAACCCATCTCATCCAAAATAACATCCCTGCTCACCAAAGTCTCCCTGGTAGAGGGATCATAGCATTTGTATGCCTTCTTCTCCTATGAATATCCAATGAAAACACACTTATGCACTTTTGGATCTAGCTTCTTTATTTTCTCATCTCGAATGTGCACATAAGCAAGACAGCCAAAGACTTTCATGTGACTTACATCTGGCTTATAGCCATACAGCTTCTCAAACGGTGTCATCTCATGAATACCTGTAGTGGGAGTATGTTTTTTCTTTCAGCTACCCCATTGTGCTGAGGAGTGTAGCTGTAGGTAAGCTACCTGCGTATGCCATTTTCAGCCAGAAAATTATCAAACTCATTTGACACATACTCCCCATCGCTATCTGATCTCAAGCAAGAGATATAGCAGTCAAATTCCTTTTCAACCTGCTTTTTAAACTACTGAGAAACAACAAACACCTCATCCTTTGTTTTCAGGATATACACCCAAGTATAGCGACTGTAATCATCAATGAATGTCACATAATACTTCAAGCCTCCTATAGATGCATTATGGGCTAGCCCCCAAACATCAGAGTGCACTAACTGCAATGGATGTGTACTCTGCCTTACATGCCTGACAAATGGCAACCTGGATTGCTTACAAACTGGCAAGCATCGCATACATGACCAATATCTGAGTATTGAAACTTGGGTAAACCTGTAACGAGCTATTTTTTCTTCATAATTTGTAGCCTTTGCAAATTTACATGCCCCACTCTCTTATGGAAAATTTCCAAATCTCTGATAGTGCCAGAACCATGGGCAAACATAGCTGAATTCAGCTCTGGCAAAGTAGCATCAAGAGTAAACATTTTGCCATTCCTATGACCATGAGCTATCAACTTGCATCCATTGCCAAACTCTTCAATAAAGCAACCATGCTTATTCAATCTAACCTGCAAGTTCTGCTCCATCATCTAACCGCGACAGACAGTAAGTTCTTCATAATTGAAGGAACATGCAATACATCATGCAAATTTTTTTTCTGCCATCATGAACCACAAGAGGCACTTTGCCTTTATGTTCAATGCTATGCTACGTGTCATCACCTGTATAGACATAGCCATGTTTTTCAGCCACCATATTAGTGAACCAATCACCATGAGGGGTCATGTGCTTCGATGCCCCTGAATCAATATACCAAACTGCATCATCAGTGGATTTTTCAGTAGCCATGTCTTTTACATACTGCATGGCAAACAATCTATCTCCTGAAGTATCATATGCCTGACTAGACGTAGCAAAATGTCCATGTTGTTTTCCTTTCTGATTGCTCTGCTTCTTCCAGTAGTCCTTGGCAATATGACCATACTTCCCGCAGTAATGACAATCCTTATCCTTATTTGGATTGTCAGATGGACGCTTCTATTGCGAGGAACCTCTGCCTCTAGGGCTAGATCTCCCCCTGCCTCTAAAGTTTCCACCACCTCTTGTGTTTGATACCTGTTGGTTGTTATTGCCATAGGATGCATTCTGCTAGCCTCGTCTGCCAAATCCATAGCCTCTACCTTGGTTGCCACGGCTGTGTTGATTTGAATAAAAAACTGCATCATTATTTTTAGAACTGCTTGACCCTGTAGCCAAGCCAAGTTTAATGTCCTCATAAATAAGCAATGCAACTAGCTCATTAAAATTAGGCATTTCAGCCCTCATAGACACAGAAGTGTCAAAAGACTTATACTCAGGCCCCAAGCCATTCAAAGTCATAACAACCATGTCTTCATCTTCAACCTGTGAACCAACAGATGCCAGCTGATCCGCAATGGTCTTAACCTTTGTGACATAATCCTGTATAGATCTACTCTTTCTCTTCATGTTGTTGAACTTCTGCTTCAATTGTATCTTCCTGGCACTTGTGGTTGTGCCATAGTACTTGACCAAGATGTCCCATGCATTCTTAGGAGAGCTGCATTTCATTATCTGCATTACCATGGCATCTGATATACATAGAGACAGCCAGTGCAACACCCTACGAGCTCTTTCTGTCCAAGCTCGATGTAATCATCTCTGATCAGCCGTAGGTCGATCTGGAAGCTCAGGTTCAGCTTCCAGACACCAACTCCCTTTAGCCTTTCCCTATTAAGAATTTCTCCATGTGGAACTTCCATATGGCATTATTGTTACTGTCAAGCTTTTCCCCCACTATCTGGGGTATGTTGTCAGTCCTCTCTACATTAGCCATATTGTACCAGACAATATTTAGTCATTGCCTGACTTCCTGTAAGCTAACAAGTATGAGTGACCAAGTTCAATCCTCAACTATTTATGACAATTTTCTGTAGCTATTCTCTGCAAAAAACCAGGGAATTTCAGCCCTTTACAACCTCAAAAACATCCATAAACATGTGGTATAACCCGTAGATACATCAGTCAGTACATAGACTTTGCAAGTACTGTAACTCTGTGTCATGCAAGCTTATTGCAGTGAAGAGAATACGTAGTCTGAAACATGCAATTTTTTAGTAACTAGCAATGATTTTACTATCAAAAAACCACTTTAAATCATGTCATACATGCTCCAAACTTTCCCATACATTTTCTAGTATATGTAGGAAACTAGAAATAGTCATACAGGCACAAAACAGTGCATATCCAGCAAGTACAAGTGACATAAATCTGCTCATAGATTGTATACAGCCAATAAACTGTCAAACCTAGATGTATTTCAGCCCAAGAGATCCTCAAGCCACTTCATACATATGCCACTGTGTGTACAGGTCAATACATGACCAAACAAGCATTCGCAGACACTCTATCTGTAAGAGGCAATGTCATATAATGCATTCATTGTTTATGACCAGCCAATACCTTGTGAATACATTTGTTTCCAGATTTAGTTTTCAGTTTTTAAGAGCCTTCAATGCTCATAGAATTCAACAATCATATCCCGTACCATACAACTCCCTGTAGGTAACAAAAGGCATGTACTTCTTCAAGGCAATGACTATATGATGATGACAGCTTTATGATAGTTTTCAGCCTGTCATAAAATTTTAGATCTGAATATTTTATCAGTAAAATGCAACCCAAATGCATCAAACTCAGTACATATGCTTCCTGAATGAACCCTCACTTCAGTAGAGCTCAAAATGCTCATCAAATGGCTTCAAATATTCAGGAGGACTCTAGTGTATGCTGCCCTGTTCAATGACAATTTTCAGCCAAGTAAATACTCCCAAATCTGAGTATTTTTGTAAAAAACCTTCAGTTTTCAAGCATAATATCCAATACATATGTTTACATAGCATGTATGTGCTCTAATAGGTCCTTTTGAGCATGCCAAGGAGCTCAAAGCTCTTGCCAATGTGTTGTATATGCTATGTATACTCTGTATACAGCAGTTTAGGCTTCTGTTCTAGGTTTGTAATTAGTTTACAGAACTCCTAGATGAGCTCATGCTCATGTGCCAGCATGCCAGGGTGATAAAGTGCCTTCCAAAGAGTGCAACCAAGTTGTAGATGACTTAAGTACTGATCATTGCCTTCACAAGAAGCCATGGGGACTCATTATGTCAACTGGCGCAATCATGCAGACTACCCAGGAGTATTCAGCAATAGCATTTGATCTTCGTATTGAGTAATGCCCTCTCTAATGTGATCAATGGCACCTCCAAATGCTCCAGACAAGAGCCAAACAATCCTCAACCAATACTTGAGCCAAATGGAGACCTGATAAACCAATGCATACCTTTAGAAAGAAAATGGCAGACAGCCCTTCTTCTATTTTCAACCTTGGCAGGTCAGTCTTCAGATCTTCTTTCTGCATGAACTCCACAGAGCCTAGTCATGGATGCTCTGATACCATGTTAACAATCAATGACAGAGACAAGAGTGAAGAGACAACATTCAGAGCAATGTGCTCTCTCCTTCTTCCATTATTTCATAGACTACTAACATAACATAAGTGTATACAATAGTACTAAGGTCCGTAGGACCATTCACACTGGGTCTAAGACCACTGACTTATTTAATGTCCCACACTTGATGATCCAGCTGGACACAGCTAATGTCGGTCATACATACTGGCAGGAGAGTAATGGGAGCTTGATATTCTAACAACAAGGAGCTAGATCACTTTCCTAGGTCCACTTTTACTCAAGCACATTATAGTTCTATTTTTCCTTGTTCAATGTGTGTTTTATAAACTAAAGAATATGTCTCCCTTGTTAGCCAGCATGGTAGAAGTCATTAGTATGTAAGAAATATCATTTTCATTAAGCACCATTGATGGGTGTACACCATAGCCATTTGGTTGACTTTTCCCTCAACACGATGAGAGAGAGAGAGAGAGAGAGAGAGAGAGAGAGATTACCTGAACCTACCAAGTCATTCTTTTTCCATGCAATGCATCTTGATGTACACTGTGCAAAATCAGGCTTTCCAATTTCCATACATGCTTATGTGCCTACACTGTCAAGTGTGACCTTTGATGGAGTCAACTAGTTCAATCTATTTCCTATTCTTGATGCGGTTAGAAGGGGTTTTGATTACTCATGACTAGTTGAGCCTCAATTCTCTATGGATCACGATAGGTGGTCTATTGGGTGTCTAGCCTAGTGAGTCAACTTGGGTCTCTAATAAGTTACTGGCCAAACCTCGGCTTTGAGTCCCCCACAGATTACTAGGTTGAGGTTCCTCCTTTCTCTAGTGCAAACAATTCTATGGGTTTGTTAACAGGTTCGGACTCTAGCCTGGTCTCACTGGTTAGTTGGGGGTAAGCACTAGCATGCTCCTAGAGGGTTGAAAACTCTATGAGATAGGGTTCTGGTTATCTGGTCTGAGTCCAAGACTCGGATGCTCAAGCAATTTGGCTTAGACTTGGATAAGGGGTGCCTATCCAAGTGCTTGAAGTTGGCCGTTCGAGGCTTGGCCGAATATCCAAGGTTGGCCGTTTGGAGCCCTACAGTCACTATCCAAGCGATGCACGTAACTCACAAAATGGCACAAATAGGCTTTTATTTCACTTAATGCATACTAATCAATGCTACAAGGATTCTAGAACAATACAATAGATAGCAACAGGGATCCTAAGCATACCTGGAAGGGCTGAATGCATTAAAACCAAGGATTGTAGGCATTGTAGTCTGTAGACCTGTAACTCTCTACCTTTCTCTCACAAGCTCTCTCTTTCAATCTCCCTAAATGCAAATGAGCTATCTCTCCCCCTTGTTCCACCTTTTGTGTTCTCTCTTTCTCCTCTTACCTCTCTTTCTTTTTTCTTGGACATGCAAAATCTAATTTCTTTCTTCCCCAGTTTTCCAGTTTCCTAGTTATCTAGTTATCTAGAGAGTTATATTTTTCTTATTTTTCCTTATTTTCCAAACCTTAGTGTCTCAACTCTGATAAAAAACACACAACTTCTATTCTATCCAATGCATAGAAAGCTTCCTACACCTAAACTAATCCACAAAAGAGATTGAATGGCCTCCAAATCCCTTGCTTCCTACCTAAAACCAAGTGCCGTTTCGGTGTTAAACTCCTACTTCGTCGCTTGATTTAAAGCACAAAAGCACTCAAAGCTTGAATTCATTGGTCCTAGTAATAGAATCAAAATGTGTGAGATTTTTGATCAACCACTAAGACCTAGAACCACTTATTGCTTCAAGCGTTTCAAGCCAAGTGCAATGGTTACCTCTCAAATAGCCGTACACACTCTCACACCTATGAGTGTAGTGAGCTTACCTCCATGCTTTATCAAGTTGCCTCCTCCCTCAAGCACTTCAATACCTCCATGATCCAAGGTGCAAGCTCGATCCTCAAGCTCCAAGCTCCATGCTCCATTGCCATGTTTGAGACAAGAGAAGAGAAGAGAAGAAGAAGAAGAGAGGAGAAGATGGAGAGCTTCTCCACCACAATCCCTCACCCTCACACACTCACTCCCTCTCTCAAAAACAAGCTCAAGAAAGCAAGAACAAGAAGAAGAGGAGAGCTAGTTTTGGCCACACATAAGAATGATCTTCTCTATTCTCTTTTTTCCTTTTTATACATGCCCTCCTCCTCTTTGGGATCCCATCCCTTTTTACATGACTAGTTGTTTTGGACAACATCGTCTTTCTTTATTTCTTTCCTATTTTCATGGTTCCTTCGACTGTGGTTGTCTACATTTACAAATTACACAAGAGGGAGCGTGGCACTCGTTTACAAAATGAAATACAATACGCTCACTGCTTTCTTTGCTAGAATATTTGGTACATTCATTATCGTGTACTTCCTTTTGCATTAAGGCTTTTCCTACATTTTTTTGAGCTTGCATTTCTTTTCCACTTTTCCCACCCCTTGGGCTATCGCCTTGGGCTACCTTCCACCATGTTTGACTTTTTGGGGCCTTTTTGTCTTGGGATTCCTTTCCGAGCTGTAACAATAGGCCTTGTGAGGGGTTTTTAAGAGCCTTTGCGTAACTTTGATTGATAATAAAAACTATAGTATTCACAACTTTCTGCCCAAAACTGGTTAGACAATCCCTTGCCCTTAAGCATACACCTTGCCATTTCTACAATTTTGCAATTTTGGCATTCAATAATGCTATTCTGCTAAGGTGTATGAGAAGTCATCAATTGACACTTGATCCCTTTGCTCTTGCAAAAGGTTTCGAACTCCTTTGAGTTGAACTCACCATTTCCATATGTTCTAAACTTCTTTACACTTTGCCATGTATCAACCTCAACAAGTTAAAGTCATTCTTTAAACTTACCAAAATCTTAAGCCTTATCACGAAGGATATACACCCACATCTTCATATATAGTCATTGATGATCAACATAAAATAAGAAGATCCCCTCCCAAGGCTTGTGTAGGCATTTTACTACACAAGTCAGCATGCATCAACTCTAGAGGAGCCTTCATTCTATTCTTGCTTTGTCGTGAAAATGATTTTCTCTATTGCTTGCCCATCATACAAGTTTCATAGGGCTCCTTCATTTCAATTAGTACACTAGGTGAGTAACCATATATTGCTTATGCATATGTTTTAACACTGCAGATCCAATGTGACTGAATCTTTCATACCAAAGTTTACTTATGTCCACACCAACAATGGCATAAGAGCACTTAGCTCATACATGTTGTCCCTTATTTCTCATTTTCTAAGAACTTTGCTAGCATTTTTAAGAATTTCATCACTTGTTTAGGTAAATCTCACCTCATAGTCGAGATCAATTATGGAAGTAAATGATAATAGATTTCTCTAAATCTTTGGAACATACAATCCACATTTGAAAGATTCTTGAGTTTACAATTTGCAATAATAAAATAAATAGTACATGTACCCTCAACATGATAGTTTGCATTATTCCCAACTGTCACAATGACAGATTCTTATAGAGGTTGTATAGAACTCTATAGATCCTTCTTGTTGGTCATGTGATGAGAGGTACCACTATATAATATCCATGAGTTAGTGGTAGATACTTCTTGCTTTGAGGAACACACTCCCTCAATGGTTGCCATGAATAACTTTGACTCTACTTTAGCCATATCGACTACTTGTTTTCCTTTAGTTTTCAGGGTGCTATCCTTTTTGTTCATCTTCTTGACATGACCATATGCAATTGTATATCATTTCTTCTTATAGTAGAAGCACTCTTCTTGAAACTTTTTCTTACCACCCCTATTCTTTTTGTCATTATTGGTAGAGGAGTCACCTTTGTCTTTTGCATTGGTGGAGAGGGTGACATCTCCATTACTGCTACCTTCTCAGGCTTTAAGCCACAACTTCTCCCTCCATTAGTAGTGCATAAAGCTTGGGGTCTCACTTGAGTGTTTAGGACTGTTCCAATTGATCAAACTTTGGTGGACAAATCTAAAAACACCTCTCAACTAGCTCCTTACTAGTCTTTTGTATCCTAGCACCAGCCATATGGTTGCACAAATGTGTGATTCAAGTGATGAACACTTTATTCATCTCTCTTTTAGTAAACTCCTCTACTGCTAGTTTATTCTCTAGGTTTTGAATCCTTGATTGATTTCATGTTTTGTACTAACTCCTCAACATGTCCCAAGCCTTTGATGCCTTGGTTGTATGATGAATTAAGGTCAAAGCATTCTCATAATAGCCTGTAACTAAGATACAAAGTCCATCTACATTCCTTTGTTTCCAAGTCCATAGAAGATTGACATTTGGAGAAATCATAATACTTAAATTTGATGGGTCAAGAGTGGGTTGTGGTTTTGGGTCAGTCCCTAGTACTGACCCCAAAAGCTCATAAGAATCAAGGATAGTTGTAATTTAAAACTTCCACAAAGTGTAGTTTATACCATCTAACTTGCCTCCTTCCTGAACGTGGTAGATGAATCCTTAATGTTTGCATTGTTAGTATAGTAGTACCACTACCTAAAATGCCAACATTTCTCTTTGATGCATTAGATAACATCTCTCCTCTTTGCTATTGAATCCCTTGTCTCTTGCTTACTATTCACTCCCCTTAGAGCCCCCTGCGCCTTAGTATAATGTAAAAATAACATGGCACAATGGATAGAGTCTAAGAAAGGAGTATGGAATACATTAAATTTGCTTTAATTTCAAAGGAATTGATACAAAGATTTATGAAGCTCAGATGGAAATCTAGATAAATGATAGACGTAGAGCTTAAGGCTACTTGGAAGAACTTTGACTGGGTGAAATATATATTGATGATGTCTGAGGGGTGTTCCTTTTATAGCTTGGGAAAGTAGTCTAGTTGGCATGTCCTCACACCATATTATGAGCCTTTCCTAGTCAACCAACGAATACTCCATGCAATATTTTCTTGACATGCGAGAACTCCAACACCCTACAAATGGATGCATTGTGGCTCGAGTTACTACTAGTATAACTACTCTATCTAACCTAAAGGTTAGATCTAAGAAGGTCATATTTTTTCCATTTGGTCACATAGACCTCATCCGACATAAAGTCGTGACCCAACCAATGTTGTCTGGGCTCACACATGGCTTGTCCTCATAATGGGAGCCTTAGAACGTAGAGCACCATGGTTCATTGGTAGCAACTTATGAGGGTGGGGCATTGAGCATATCTAATAGGAGTTTTTATGACTGATGAATACAACTCTTATTGGATTAATGGGATGATTTTTGTGAAACAACAAATACATAGTAACATGGATTGTACATAGTCTTGAGGCGATTAGGATCAAGGTGAACTAAGCAATAGGGAAGTGTAATGGAGGATGTGGTACTTTATGTATAAGTAGGAATTTGATTATACATGTAATATCATGTAGACAACAACCTACATATGCCTAGCATTATCTTGAGTATGGAGTTTTGGATGCTCTAAGTTGCACAAATCCCTAAATAAGGAGACTCCTTGGGCAAGTGATGGAACTTATTGCACTAGAGGACCGAGTAATTTCTCTTGCAAGGCACCGACCTTGTTGTTCAAGAGCTATATTCTTATATTCTCCATGTATATTAATAATACAATGGACATTATCAAAGCTACTATTGTTCTACTTGGTAATATCCTTGGCACTCAAATCTACAATGATGAATTCAAATCCATTAGGATCTCATTGACATTGTTGTGTAATCACGAATAGATACCCTCCTCTTTCATGCCTATATTTTTCACTCTACCATGCATCATAAGTTGGACTATGATTGTATTCATGCATGCCCTAAAGTTTGTGTTCTCTTTTTGAGAGAGTTTGAGAATCACTTGACATGCCTCAAGTGTGGAACTCATTATATCAACAATATATTCAAGGAAAAGATATCCTTATAAAGTGTTGCAACATTTTTCTCTCATCAATGGAATGGTAAAAGGTCTTGGACTCTGTCAAAGGGTTCCTTATTTTAATATACAACACTTGAAAAGGGTTCCTCTTCTCTTTTTGAATTACTTAGATCTTCCATGAAGTAAGAATAAAGACTAAAAGTAATGCATGTCAGTCAATGCAATGGACATAAAGCATCATATGGAATATGAGTCCCTTTGTTTGTGTGGGTGGAGATGACATTGATTAGAAAATTGACCATAATCCATAATAGCTTGTGGTGACGGTTTTCTTGGGTTACAAATCTTAAGGAACTTTAATGAAGAAGACTTTTTGGATCTAGAGTGGTGAGGACATGATCCAAGTCAAGAGAAAAAGTCTGTGAGTGATGTAAGTTTGTACCAGGTAACTGAGTATCAAAGTGTGGGAGATGATCCATAGCAAGACAATGTGGTGAGTTGAGAGAGAGACATACATACATACATACATACATACATACATATATATATATAGAAAATGAAAAATAACAAATAAAAAAGAAAAGGAAAACCTTATAGCTGCTTGTGTAAATGAGCTTAAAGTTATCCCTTGCTAGTCCATCAATCTTTTGATGATGCTTTCACAGTTTCTAATAAAATCAATGTAAAAGAGTGATAAGTTTTTTATAGGGCTCCATGTATATATAAAATGTTTTTTATTAGTGTCATGCATGTAACTACATAAATTATAGAGATTCCATAATTTCTAGGATATGAGATGGTTTACAAAAGTCACAAAGAGTGATTGTAGATTCTACATAACCAATGTAATCCCTTGTCTAACAATTTTTGAGTGTGATTATGAATCACTCTCATCTTGCATTTGAATGTCTTTGTGGCCTTTCACATTTTATTTATATGTCCATAGATGAGTCCATGTTACAAGAGTCTCTGTCCATGCTTGTTCACTTAAATTTCAAAAATCACCAATGTCTTGTCAAGATTGTGGGAGAGAAGGAAGGAGTCTCACTTGTAGCTTTCTTGCTTGCACAATGGGGGAATACACACAAAGATGGAGGCTGAAAACAGTTTTTCTCTTCTTAGTTGTGTAAGCCAAAAAGAACTCTAGTACATAGAAATAGGAGAACCTTATATATGGGTCTCAAACCAAACTCAACTAACTAAGGTGGCATACTAATTGAGCCACGAACTAGAGTAGATAAGGATAGTTGTCATCTAGCTATTATTCATGGGCGGTGTACCAATCACATCTGCAAAACTGACAAGTCGGTGACATAAATGCACAACGGTCATCCTGGCATATCATGAGTGGAGCTCGATATCTCAACACTCCCCCTCGAGCTCAATCCCAATTCTTGCACACCAAGCAGGTCTCTGAACTTGCGCAGCTTCTCTGCGCCCAATGCCTTCATGAATATGTCAGCTACCTGATCCTCTGTGCTGACATAAACTAGATCAATAAGACCTTGTAAAACCCTCTCCCGCACATAGTGATAATGCACCTCAATGTGCTTTGTTCTAGCATGATAGACTGGGTTATTTGCCAAGTGTATACTACTCATGTTGTCACAATAAATGACAACTGGCCCATCTGTAGGCTGATGCATATCATAAAGTAGCTTATGCAACCAAGCTACCTCACATGTAGCCATTGCTGCGCCCTTGTACTCAGCCTCTGTGCTCGACAAGGCAACTGTAGACTGTTTCTTGCTGCTCCAAGTGACTCCAGCACTCCCAAAAGAGAACATATATCCACTGGTAGATCGTCTATCAGAAATACTACCATCCCAATCAGCATCAATGTATCCATGCAACTGTATCTGAACCCCAGTCTCATAAAATAGTCCATACTGCAATGTGGACTTCACATAACTGAGTATGCGTCTAGCCACATCCAAATGTGGTTTCCTTGGAGCCTGCATAAACTGACTTACCAATCTAACATCATAGCTTAAATCTGGCCTGGTAATAGTCGTATAAATCAAACTTCCTACTATGCATCTGTACATAGTAGGGTCTCCCAGAAGCTCACCTGTATCTGCGCTCAGCTTCACATTTTGCTCCAAAGGAACTGAAATAAGCTTACAGCCTGTCATTCCATATTTGGACAGCATGTCCAATCCATACTGCCTCTGCAAGAGCCGTATCCCACTTGGTGATCTAATCACCTCAATGCCCAAGAAATAACGCAGCTCTCCCAAATCCTTCATCTCAAACTTTTGCTTCAATAGCATTTTCACATGAAGGATATCTTCATCACTATCACCTGTCATAATCAAATCATCAACATAAATGACAAGTAGCATAATACATTTCTCTGTTTTTCTCACATAAAGTGAGAAATCTGCCTTGGAAATCTGAAAGCCAATAGTGACAAGATACTGTCCTATCTTGTCAGACCATGCTCTAGGTGCTTGCTTCAAGCCATACAATGCTTTCTTCAACCTGTAAACAAACTCAGGATGAACATCATGCACATAACCTGGTGGCTGCTCCATATATACCTCCTCTTGCAAATCACCATGCAAGAAGGCATTCTTTACATCCATCTGATGTAAAGACCATTTCTTTGATGCAGCCATAGCAATGACTGCTCTTACGGTTGCCATCCTTGCAACCGGACTGAATGTTTCTTCATAATCAATGCCATATGTTTGTGCATACCCCTTGACTACTAATCTTGCCTTGTATCTGTTCACAGAACCATCTGCATTGTGCTTCACCTTATAAACCCACTTACAGCCAATTGCATTCTTACCTTTAGGCAAAGGTACCAGTTTCCATGTAGCATTTGCTTCCAAGGCATCCATTTCTTCATCCATGGCTTTCTCGCATTTTTCTTTTCCCATGGCTTGCTCAAAAGAAGTGGGTTCTGGTTCCTGTATCACTTTGACCATATATGCATAGTGAATGGCTATAAATCCATCATATTTCAGCCTATCCACAGGATACCTAGCTCTGGTAGACCTGCGCAAAGTAGGTTCACTCCTAGGTGCTCTCAAAACATCCCTGGTCTTCCTTACTCCAAGTGTAACAATAGAAGGAATACCCAACTCATTATCAATGCTCTATTCTGAGCCACTAGATTCACCATCCACATAAGAGTGACCTACATTCATATCAAACATGGGCTGATCTACCTTCTCTTTTCCTTTTCATGATACCTGCATACCACTATTTGCATTGCTTTGAGAAGATTCTCCTAATCTCAATCTGCCTATCCATGGCGAAGAATGTGAACCAGTGCTAGAGAACGCTCCAGGTCCACTAATATTTTGTGACTGCTGATGTGAATTCTGTGCAGCATTACCATTTTGTGCATCTACATCATCAATCATATTTACTGGTTTATACCAGCTACTCATCTCATCAAAAACAACATCTCTGTTCACTGTAAACTTACGAGTAGAAGGGTTATAGCATCTATACCCTTTCTGCTCTGTAGAGAGTAACCAATAAAGATGCACTTCTCAGCTTTTGGATCCAACTTGGATCTCAACTCATCTTGCACATGAACATAGGCAATGCAACCAAAAATTTTCAAATGAGAAATATCTGGTTTCCTACCAGTATACCTCTCCTCTGGAGTCATCCCATGTATTGCTGCAGTGGGAGTCATGTTCATTATGTAGACTGCTGTAGCAACTGCTTCAGCCCAATAAAAATCTGGCAAGTCTTTTTCGTTGAGCATGGCACGAGATACCTCTCCAATATGCCTGTTTTTCCTTTCTGAAATTCCATTTTGTTGTGGGGTATGACTGCATGAATATTGCTGCTTTATGCCATGCTCTTGCAGGAACCTTGCAAACTCATTTGAGATGTACTCTCCCCCTCCATCTGACCTTAGGCATTTTATTTGCAGGCCTGTTTCTTTTTCAACCATAGCTTTAAGAGTTTTGAAATGCCCAAAAACTTCACTTTTCTTTTTCATAAAATACACCCAAACTGTTCTGCTATAGTCATCAATAAAAGTGACAAAATAATGACAACCTCCAAGAGATGCAGCTTTAGTAGTCCACACATCAGAGTGGATTAATTCCAATGGCTTCTTACTCTCTTGAACATGTCTAGGAAATGGTTTCCTTGCCTGTTTTCAAAATTGACAGGCTTCACATACCTTATGCATTTCTGCAACCTTGAATTTAGGCAATCTTGCAACAATATTTTGGGCCTGCATTGATTTAAGTCGTTGTACATTAACATGACCAATGCGTTTATGCCAAATATCAATATCTGCAACTACATCGGTCCCATGTGCAAACATTGCTGCACTCAATTCAAGCATGTCTGCATCCAACGTAAACATTCTACCATTCTTCTTTCCTTTTTCTATCAAGTGACCTTTATTTTTCATATCCTCAACAAAGCATCCATGAGGATTAAATCTGACCAGCAAGCCCTGCTCAACCATTTGACCAACACAAACCAGATTCTTGGTGATATTCGGGACATGAAATACATCGGACATGTATTTCTTTTTCCCATCCTGCATAGACAAAGGAATTTTTCCAATCTGCACAATAGGATGTGCAGTATCATCACCAATTTCCACAAATCTTGGTTTTTCCATTTTCCTTGCATCCTCCATCCATTCTGCATGACCTGTCATGTGGTTTGATGCACCTGAGTCAATATACCATACATCATTGCTTTCTTCTACACTTGTCACAGAATTATTCATGTGTTGCACCATAAACAAATGCTCATTTCTGTCATCACCCTGTCTACTAGAAGATGCATAATTCCCTTGTTGCAATTTTCCATTCATGATGTCATTCTGCTTTTTATAGCAGTCTTTAGCCATATGACCCATTTTACCACAGTAGTAGCATTCAACATTACTGTTTGCATTTTGGCCTCTTTACCATCCACCACGACCTCTTTGGCTCCCCCTGCCTCTAAAGTTACCACATCCTCCTCCATAGGACTGGTTTTCTTGAGTTTGCTGCATATTCTGATTTCTACCACGGCCTCCAGATCGGCCTCCTCTACCTCTGCCTCTACCTCTTCCAACATTTGAGTAGAAGACAGCTTCTTTTGAAGTTCCTCCTGAAGAAGATGCACCACCATTTCTCTGCTCCTCAGAAATTAGAATAGCAATCAACTCCTCAAAATTAGGAAATCTTTCACGGACGGAAATGGATGTTCGAAACTGTGCATAATCCTTTCCTAGACTATTCAAGGTCACAAAAACTAAATCATCATCTTCCACTGGCGACCCAATGGAAGCAAGTGCATCTGCAATCTTCTTCACCTTCATGTGGTAGTCATTGATGCTCATATTTTCTCTTTGCACATTGTGCAACTCTTGCTTGAGCTGCATTTTCTTGCCTTGCGTATTTGTGCTATACATTTTTGACAAAGTATCCCATGCCTCCTTTGGCGTACTTGCATCTTGAATATGCACAATCATAGAGTCTGAAATGCTGATAAATAGCTAGTACATAACTTTCCTGGCTCTCTCATGCCATGCTTTAAATGTCTGGATTTGCTGTTGATTGGGAACATCAGGAAGAACTGGTTCTTCTTCATTTCCTGCAACGAATTCCCAATATCCTTTTCCCATAAGGAAATTCATCATTCTAAACTTCCATGCTTGGAAGTTGTTCTTGTCAAGCTTTTGAGTGACAATCTATGAAAGAGAATCAGATGCCATTACAGAACACTATAAAAAATTCTGTCACTGCAAAAAACACAGCTTCAGCCTCACAAGGGCAAATCTGAAAAACTGATGAAAGTGGTATTTGACCACACAGTCACTTCCTAGTGACGATTTTGCATCAACAGCAACAAGGATGATTCTATAACTCCCAATGTCTCTGCGCACAGGCATACAATGCAATTTCTACAGTAACTTTTCACCGACCTGTAGAATAGTGGTCGCACAGCATAAAACTGGGCCTTTTCCTGAGTGCGTGCAGAAAACTTCTACCTCCAAAACAGGCCCCGAAATGGCCTCAAATAAAAAAAACAGAGCAACCTAGGGCTAAAGCCCTTACCCGCAGCATATACTGCCCTCTTGCTACACCGCGAAGGGCGTCTCAATCTGAGACGATGCACTCTTGCACTTTCCGGCTGTGCTACCTGCAGAGACTTGCTCCCAAAACAGAAAAATGGAAGCAACAGTGGTCCTCTTACCAGAACACCACGAACTTGGTTTGCTTTCTTGAGCTCCTTACCACGAACAAGGCTCTGATACCATGTCAAGATTGTGGGAAAGAAGGAAGGAGTCTCACTTGTAGCTTTCTTGCTTGCACAATGGCTGAATACACACAAAGGTGGAGGCTGAAAAGAGTTTTCCTCTTCTTAGTTGTGTAAGCCAAAAAGAACTCTAGTACATAGAAATAGGAGAACCCTATATATGGGTCTCAAACCAAACTCAACTAACTAAGGTGGCATACTAACTGAGCCACGAAATAGAGTAGATAAGGATAGTTGTCATCTAGCTATTATTCATGGGCGGTGTACCAACCGCATTTGCAACAACTGACAAGTCGGTGACATAAATGCACAACGGTCACCCTGGCATATCACGAGTGGAGCTCGATATCTCAACATGTCTTACATGTAAAGACCATATACAAAGTTGTTGAAGAAATAAAATATTTGCAAAGTTCACAAAAGCAAGATAACACATCATCACATCATAAAATTGAAATACATCTAGATAATTTCACCATGACATTTGAAAGCAGGATCCTTGCTTCTCACAAAGCACATACTTGTGTGAGTTATAATAGTTTATTTATTGATGCCCATATATCACATATACTTTTTCTTTAAAATGCACCTTTTGTTTTTTGTAGGCTTGGGCATGTCTTAAACATGTAACTAATAGATAGAAGAGAAGGAACCAACTTAAATATACATTGTGGAAACTTGTAAATGGCTTCATAGTGCTTATGATATTAGTAGGTAATATTATCTTATGTTGAGGTGTCCATCAAAGTATCCCTTCTTTGAAGGTCTTGTAGCTTTGCCAAATGCAAATCATGCCCAATAAAAGTTCACAACAGTCCCATTTGAAAGCATTACATGGCTGAACACCTTGACAAGGCATGCAATGAAGACTGACATAATCTCCATATTGGTGCGTATTTTTTGGTAAAAAATATACTAGTGACCTAGCATGACTTGCTTGTAGACTTCACCAGAGGTGTGACTGCACTTAATGCACTAGTTGCCACTCTCATGCAACTGCTTTAAAACAGTGAACCACTTCATGTCAAAAACATCATCCTAGTTCACCAATTTGGGATTCACACCTTCCATGGAAATGACATAAGGCTCGCGAAAATCTATGATAGTTGGAAAAACCTTTCTTGCTTTTTGTATAAAATTTTGGCACATTTCCATCACCTTGTAATATATACATGCAAAGGGAGATATTACACATTGAGCCTCTTGTGGGGGAGAGAGAGAGAGAGAGAGAGAGAGAGAGAGAGAGAGAGAGAGAGAGAGAGAGAGAGAGAGAGAGAGAGAGAGAGAGAGAGAGAGAGATCACCTGAACCTACCAAGTCACTCTTTTTCCATGCAGGCTTGCACCATCCTAGGCCTACTCTGATTCTACAAATGATTAGGTTTTGCCTTCTTTAGAGGTGGAGAGTGCAATCAATTAGCTAGTGCAAGTTGGTGCTTCTTTGGATTGGTTGGCTTATGGTGCCCTCTCGTACCCTTCCTCTTAGAACCCCCTACCCTCTTCCCCCTCATCATGACTACTCCACCACTCCAACCCCACATCTTTCTTATTATCATTGCACATCCACGCTACAACTAGCCTATAACATCATAGTAAGAAGAGTCATTCTCTATTTAAGCATCAGCTTGAGGGGGAAAAAGAGAGTATATAGCTCTTTCATAGACGTTAAACTAAAAGGAGGCCTAGAGCCTTGAGGCTCCTTTTAGCTTAAAAACTTATTTGATTAAACACTCACCCATAAGTTTTTTTGTGAAAAAATATGTAACAAATTTTCTACTAGTTTTTTTTTTCCTAACTATCATTATGATCCTTTTTTATTATTTGCATGGTAACAAGGTATATTATTTGCCATATTCTAAGTAGGAGAAAAAGTGTGTCATATTAGCATATGCTTACACCCATAGCTAAAATGTTGTATCCTTTATAATGGAGCAAGGCCTCATTGATATCTAGAACTTAAGGGATTATAAATGCGCATTTTGCAATTATTTAGATGTTATTCAATGGTAACATAGATGCTTAAAAGTATTGGAGTGTATCCCCCCAAGTAACAATTTTTTTGTGAGAACTTACTATAAAGGAGGATAACTTAAAAGCCAATAGATGTTTAGTTGTAAAAGTCATATAAAGTTTGAAGTAGTTTAGACCTTGAGATTTGTAAACAAATGCAAGGTTTGACAAGCATTTGAAGTAATATTGCTAAAAGATTGTGAAAGGACTTATATATTTCAAACAATAAAATTGTATAATTTTTGACACCTTGGTGATTTGAAGAATGGATATTTCAAAATAGCATTTTGTCTATTCTATACGGCTTGAGTGTGACTAGTCATGTGAAGTGAATGCGTTGTGTGTCTAATATAAAAGCTACATTCAAAACACTAAGTTTATGTTTAGTCTGGAAGGAATTTCCTATCAATGTTACCAACTACTAATTGGCCCTCTCGAGAAGTTACCAAATTTGAGAATAGAGGGTCTAGGATTTTGGATAATTTGTTAGTAGTTTTCTATTTACTCACCAAGGTGACATTCAAATGATCTCTTTCAACATCTTCTAGAACACAAGTGTGAAGAAGAAGTATGAACATGTACACAAAGCTCTTAATGATTTCTACTTACTAGATGTGAAGTATGAGAAGCTACAAAGGTTTTGAGAATGCTGCCTATTTAGATGTAGTACGAGTGGACCGATGGAGGGAGGGTGCGAGACCCTCACATACGTGCTCCATTTGCACTCCAATGTGGGATTAAATGGTGTTCGTGCATTAATTTGAGCAAGCCAAGTGTTGCGGAAGTTGGTGAACACGCCCTTTTTATAGGTAGCATGACTTGGACATGATGCGCTCCTTTGCACGAGTCAAAGAAGAAGCCTAATTCTACGTGCTGTTAGGGTATATGGTTTGCTACAAGCACGTAGCAAAGTCGTAAGATGTGACGAATTCAGGCTTTTCAAAGTATTACGGTATAGAACTCGACATGGAAAGAAGAAGGTCCTAATGAAAACGCAAGAGTAACCAGCGCCCACTTTATAATAATTTATCGATTTATTATATCCACCCACAGATTCACCCACAGATATTGATCGTCCTGCTGGATAGCTGGGCCGACTCTCTCTCTCTCTCCCAAATATCATCAATATCTGATCAGCACGTATAATTGCAAGCAATTGGCCCGGTTACGGAATGGCGATGATCAGTCGATGCCACCTCCTGATCGCACTGATCCTCTTCCTCATCTTCTGCAACATCGACATCGCCATGCATATCGTCACACCAACGCTCTCTCGTTCGTTGCCTTCGGGTAACACACACACACACACACACACTCCCTCTCTCTCTCTCTCTCTAATCGTCTGTTATAATTTGTGGCAGGTGCGCAGCTGATCGGTGCCCGTGGTCTCCTGCATATCGCATCGTCCAACGTCCCTTCTACCGACCGTACTGAACAAGTGCGTGCCCGACGTCTTAATTTTGGACTCATGCATTACGCCTTGCGCGCATCTGATGGCCGATTGAATTATAATCATGCATACGTAATTGGTTAGCTCGACATGAGTCAGCGCTCCCTGGCCTTGTGTACACTTGTGCAGGTCATGCAGCCCACCGGCGTCGCGCTTGATGAGAGGAGGAGACTGGCTGCTGAAGCACCCGCAGCTGTCTATCACCCGGATTACGTTTGTGCAGTGGCGTGCTGAATTATTCATATCCTTTCTTCGAGTTTCTTAAATTTACCAATGGGGGTTAGATACACGCTGATCGAAGATAAACTGAATTATGCACGACTAACTCTCATTATATGGATTTCAGTACCTTACGGTCCAACGGCTTTTTGTATCATGACCTCGGGTACTTAATTACTATGCGAATTGATTCGTTTTGATTCAAAGGTTCCTTCAATGTAAATTGTATGGCCACGATGTATGGCTGTCATCTCGAGATCTAGTCAAGTGTCATGTGACCACAAAAGCAACATCATTTTACAAATTTTGGTGCTTGTCATTCAAGGCCTAAATTTGACGGCTGTTTTTCCTGTCAAGGGCTATTTTGCCTGTCAAAACAAGCATTTTTGAAAATAGCTTGTCATAATACATGTTCAAGCTTGAAATTTACCTGTCATCATGACATATAGTATTAAAAGTTACTTGTTATTTGACATGTCACATTGTATAATTCACCTTTCATTTTTCTTAGTATATATATTATGCATACGTATACATACATACAAATTACAATAATACATATATACATAATCAAGTTAACTTATTTAATATATTAAAAAAAATAGTATTGGTCGGTCAACTTTCAAAAAACCAAAAGAAAAAGAGAGACTCGAGACTCGTCATTGCTCAAAATATCAAAAGCATATTTCTAGTGCAGAAAAAGAGAAGTTAGACCATGTACCCAAAGAGATGAGCTTGTTTTTATTCGTACTTTTGTCGGAAGGACAAAAGGAACTAGATCATGTTTCAAGGTTACACTTTTACTCGAGCACATTTGTATAAGTTCTCTTTTTCCTTGTTGAGTGTGCTTTTTACAAACCAAAAGATATGTCTCTCTTGTTGACTAGCCTCGTAGAAGCTACTAGTGTGTAAGAGAGATGAGTTTTGTGGTGCATCATTTATGGATGTTCAACATAGCCATTTGGTTGGTTTTTTCCTTAATATATGGAGAGGGAAGTGCAAAATCAAAATTATGTTGAATGGAATGAAAAATTTGGATGCAGTAACATGGATGTGTAAAAAGTGTGTGTGTGCATGTAGAGAGAGAGAGAGAATGTGTGCGTGTGACATGGCTATGTGGCTATTGATGTTAACTTAAGGACAAAAAATCCAAAACTATGAGCCAATTGATCCATGATATGTCTTATCATCGGGATAGACAAATAAAATCATTTAAAAAACAAATCCATCAATGTAAATAAGGTATTGGTTGTTATGCCATCTTGGTAGATCCATGTGTGTATACATTCAAGCATATAATGTGTGTGTGCTATGCAATATTATGTGCAACAAAGAAAAATACATTTGCTACACACCTCCTTTGATGGTTCCTTCCTTACTCTATAGGGATATGCCCAAAAGTAGGGGGATTGACTTTGAAGAAACCTTTGCATCCACTTCACATAAAGACATCTCTCCATGCCGAAATGTGCTACAAGTAAATGTTCTATTAATGAGAAGAAAAAAATGATGTATCACTGTCAAAACAAAGAAGAGTTACATGTTGGTAAGGATGCTAGTCCAAAGACTATTTTCTAACTCTATCTTAAAAGTGAG
The DNA here is from genome assembly GCF_053477565.2 of Lygodium microphyllum. Taxonomy (NCBI): domain Eukaryota; kingdom Viridiplantae; phylum Streptophyta; class Polypodiopsida; order Schizaeales; family Lygodiaceae; genus Lygodium; species Lygodium microphyllum. The sequence goes on from NC_141162.1 coordinate 66,985,307, forward strand.
GAGCATTCGTGAAACAAAAGCTTTATACATACATCTTGAAGTAGTATGTTCACCATCCATGCCTATAGCTTAAAGACATTGGAAGTACTCCAAGCACTCTCTATCTCTTCAATCACTTGAGCACTTATCTTCATGAGAATATAGACCATATTTTAATCATCAATCGAGATGAGATCTAAGAGAGATTTGTGATAGCTTTGTTTAATTCTTTACTTCTTTGCTCAATCTATAACTCTTGCAAAGATTTTCTTCTCCATATTACCCTACAAGAAAATTTTCCAATTAATTCTAGAGCATAGATTACCATACTTCAAAGAACTACATTTCTATCTAACCACGTGTGGAGAACAATATGTACCTGACATAGGCTCTATGGCTCTAATAGAACCCTCTAACCACACCCCCATGGCCTCATGACCATGGATAACACTAAAAAAGCATAAATATGCATTTAAATAGCCTAAGACATGATAATTTCCTTGTCCCAATCTCTAAGTAAGGACTATCACATTGGTGACCTCCACCGCGAAATAGCTTATACATGATAGATAATATAGCTCTCACATGGTCGTGGGATTGGCCCCCACTTCCACATCATCTAGGCATAACATAGATGTAGCAAAAATACTCTATTTGACCTTTTCAAACTTAAAAAAAAAACCTCAAAACCCCAATAATTCACTATATGTCTATATCACGTGCATTCAAGGCCTATTTATAAATATCCTTATCTATGAATTTTCCCTTAATAAAACATAACCCTTTTCTATTCAATTTATAAGTAACCCCTTTATATGGGAGCCTCTTATATGTAAAAAAGTGTAAAAATGGTATTTTAAAAATCCCTTACATCCACATGATACATACATATATTTATGACTGACCTCCCTAGGCTCAAAACTAACCTATGGCTTGGAAGACCTCACATACACTCGCGACCATATGAAAAATAAGTCCAATGCTCATTGTAGACATAATCTATAAATCAATTAAATAAACTTGAACATGAATTACCATACATACAATTAGAGCTAACTACGGAACACTTATGGCACTGTGTAAACAACAGTTTGTCTCTTCCCACACGTGCATCTCTAATGCACATATGTTACATGATGTCACGATCGGCATCTAACACTAAGCCTATGCTCATGCTACCATATCCTCAATTTTATGCAACCTAAAATATGAAATACTTGAGAAAAGATTCAATTCAAAGCTTTATCCATGATGAATTCTTCTTGTATATGTTTTGTTTATTTATGATACATTATATGTATAATCTCTTCATAAAAGTGGCCACTTTTCCCTTGAAACACTACTTAGCATAAGGAAACAAGGCCTTGGGCTATTCCTTGCAACCAAGACCCATAGTTATATAGTCCTATATATTTCATATAATTTTATTGGATGTTGTCAATACATAAGAAGGAAAAGTAGCCCATCTTACGTATATTTCCTTATATTGTGACCATTTTGGTTTTTCATTTATATTTTTATGATCTTTAATTTATTATTTTTAGGTATATTTTTTATTCTCATGATTTTTTTGATGCAAAATAAAAAAGGTAGAGTAAAAAAAACACAGATACACATGAGATAATAGGCAACCCTTCTAGCTTTTGCATTGGTATCTTGTTTGGATTTTTCTTTCCTTTGACTTCTAATTGCCTCATGACTTTTAAAACTCCTAAAATATACACATACTACTATATGTACTTGTTCAAGTACCATATAATTGAAAATGTTTCCTTTTTAATAAAACTTTTGTGATTCATGAAGCTTGTATTTCTTTTTGTTATTCTTCTTGGTAACGCACACGCACATCCAAATGACCTTTTTGTGGTGGGTGGGGACAAGGGCACCATTTGAAAAATGTCCCACCCCCCCCCTCCCCCCCCCCACGGCCCTCCCCGCCATCGTAAAAATTCTCTTTTCCCTTTAGCATTGAGTCTAAGGCTATTAAGCCTAAAACCGTATGTAAGGCTATCAAACCATATTAAACTATCTATTTTTTCACCTTTTAAGTCTTAAGCCTCATGAAAGGTATGAATTTTTTGTTTCTTTCCTGCATTTATTGGCCTCATCTTTGGCTTTTATACTCCACATTCAATGTGTGAGTCTCCCATCAATTGCACCAAATGCACCATCAAAATCTAAGTTGCCTTAAGAAGAACATCACAAATTGATGTCAAATGCTTGTTAGTGCTCATAGAGTGCTATAAAATCATTGAAATTTTCCCATAAAATTCTCTTTACAAGTAGAAAAGATTCCCCATCATTGGTCATTGTGGTATAGGGTTTCCTAATACACTAAAGTCATGCTAGAGAATTTCCACAAAAAGAAAAAAACGTTAAAAGCATCAAGCTAACCATAATAGTGAAAAAAAAACAAGAAAATAGATATGTTCATGAAGGAGCACTATGAGTTTGACCATGAAACTCTATTGATTTTATTTGTTAGTTTGAGTGTGAACTCTGTAGCCCTTGTCTTCTGTAAGGCATGTATGCAGGTGAGAGGACACGTGAGAATTGTCCCAATACTAGTGGGTCACTAAAGGTAATGAAGTTTCATAGGATGATAAATGAATGTGAAGTCTATGTTCAAGCAGAATTTGACGCTATGTTGAAATATTTTGTTGCAAATATGCACCAACTTAATGAAGCTAAGAAGACTTATTTGCTAGAGAAGGGTTCACTAAGGGAGTGTGATCTTTCAATGGAAGCTCTTTGTGGCTATTACTTTGACTTTGCTAATTTTTGTCTATTCATGATCTTTATGGGAAGACTCTTGATTGAGAAAGAATTACCCATGTGGTTTATTACATCTTTCTAGGTTCATTGTCCACTGGTGCACTATAAGTTTATTATGCAAGGCTTCTTCCAAGTTGTGGTGGGTTCCAAAGTTGAAAGTGATTAGGTGCTCTCATGCTCTATTGGTTACAAAAGAAAATTGATGCCAAAAGTACCTTGGTTAACATGTTTTTCCCCTTTGGAAGTGCTCTTGTTTGAATGATTGGTTCAGGTTTTGATCTCAAGCATACACTTGATCTTTAATACCCATGCTTGAGCCAACTCCCTTGGCAAGGTTCCGTACATTCCTCCACTCCATGTGAACCCAAAGGGGGACAAACAACTTGTATACTGTGGGACATGAGAGTGAAAATACTAGAAGTCTTTCACATACAAGATCTATGAGGAGCTAAACTTCTCTGCAAGGTCAACTTCTCACCCTTTCCTAATGCATGCTATCCTTGTCATTAGATGGGTCATTTTGCTAAACAATGCCCCAAGAAAGGGAAGAGAAATGAAACCATGACCTCTTAGAAAAGTCTTGTGGTTGCAAAAGTGGTGAGAAAAAAAAACGAGGTGAGAGTAGTTTATTCAAATAAATCAAAAGCCTTAGTTATCAGAAAACCCCATCCAAGTGCATCGAGATAGTCACTATAGCCAAATAATGGTACTACATGCTCTACCCTAACCCCTACAAACAAGAAAAAATAAATCATTAGATGCTTGGAGGGAAAGGAAAAACCACAAGCTTAGAAAATGAATGGAGCTAAGATTTCCCTTGAGAAGTTGACGAGGAATTCGATGGGGTTCATGAACTTTTATGTGTTGCTCAGAAGGGGGGGGGGGGTTTGAAAGGTGATCAATCTTTCATTTGGAGTTTTACAAAATATATTTGGAGTTTTTGTGACCAATTCAAAATTATTAGAGTATTTTGGAGCTTTTAGATATGCATGTGAGAAATTAGAAGGCTCTTTAAGGTTAAAAGTAATGATGTAGTACTCTTTATATTTGTTACACTTGTTTAATAAGAAGAGCTAAAAAACTATCAATGGATGTAAATCCTTGCATGTGTGTAATGACAAGCTATCAATATTTCTTTGGATTTTAAGATACCAACTACACTCTTCAAATCACACAAAAGTCCTCATTATTCATAGTAATAAACCATGCAAGAATCACTTATTATTTAAAAGTGTCATAATCTAGAGTGAGGCCGTAAACACAAAACTTCTCATTTGTCATGCTAATAAAGCAATCAAATATGTAGTGTTTATCCAATAATATATATTCATGATCTCACAAGCAACATGAATGGCCAAAGAGATCTGATTCCTAGGCACATCAATGGCTCTCTAGAGACTCTATCACCTCTTTCATCATATCCTCATTGAATGTGGTTATCACACCATATGTAAACACATACCCAAGTTCAATAGGCATGGTCAAATCAAACATATCCGACTAAGCCATATTAGAAGTACCTCTATGCTAAATTATTTTACTAAATAACTACTTTGCATATAGAAATATCATTGGCATTATTGACTTCGTCCAACATCATTTGAAAAGCTCGATTTGCTATTTTAAGTGTTTTTTGCATTGACATATCCTTGAGGGTTAAAGATGTCATCCTACTGCTCCTACCATTATTCCTTGATTGTCAAAGCATGAGAGGTGCAAGAAGCATCTACATTCTTTTTGTTAACGTCTTTGTTCTCAAGAGAGCACCCTCTATATCCTACAATTTTAGTCCATTAGTAGGCATATATATGCACATAGCAATATGAAAAGTGTCCCGTGACTCATGCAATGTAACCAATAAGAAGAAGGAAGGAAGATTGTCCTTAAATTAAATTCCCTAAGAAGACAAGTGGCTGAAAATAGAATGAAACTCATTTAAGTGGGCAGGCATTGGAAGTCCCCTCCTTCATACAAAGGTCCATGAGTTGCTTCAACCAATACATTTGAGAGGTAGGGCTCTACTTATCATAGCAATTATGAATCTTGTCCCATATCTCCCATGCATTCTACCCGTTAGAGAGATAAAATTATAGAAGACCTACTTAGAGAGTGACAAAATGATTGTAGATTTACATAAATCATCCACTTTAGCCCAATCATCTGTATCAAAAGTGTTGGGGATTTATACCCTCATGTCTCAATGGCTTAGTTTGTATTTTTTACACTAGAACCTACCAGATTTGTGCCTTCCACTAGTTGCAATTTGTACCATCCAACTTCTCACTATTAAAGATAATACTATTATTCGAACCACTAGCCATAATCCAAGATATGAAAGCACAATCCAAGATAAACACACTATTGTAAATGATAGTAAAATAGCCCCAAAATCACAACCATGGGCTAAACAAGAGAAACTTCTAAAATGGTGAGTTATCCACAAATTGTAATCAAGTAACTGTCAAATCCAAGTGACTCTATATATATATATATATATAATCTCATAATCATTAGTATTTTGACTATATTTATATTTTGATCTAAAATATCATGACTTTATTTTTTAAAATGATTGGAATTATTTATGTCTTGTTTTGGCCAAAAACATACATTTTGGTAAAACTTTAAGTGTTTAAATATAATGAAAGTGGTTTTAGCAAGGTTACTTAAATTATTAAAAAAAAGGGAACAAAATTATCACATGAATAACCACCTATATTTTCTCATTTTATCAATATTCAACCCAAATTTAAAATTGTAAAAAAATAAAAATAGAAAATCACACATAAAGTTTGCCATAGTATAATGTCTCATTTCACCCTATGTTTGATATTCATTAGAGCTAGTGGCTAAGTTAGTGGACGCATATTGAAAACTTGCATCCATTTTCAAGGTGTAAAAATTACACGGCATAGTGAACAGAATCTGAGAAAGAGATAAAGATAGAGAGTACACAACATATAAGAGGAGAATTAGAAAATTTATTTAGCTCCAAACAACTGATACGGAGATGGCTCTGTCCACCCGTGTGCTTCCATAGTGAAGCTTAGATGGTGATCTAGACAGAAAATAGGTGAAGAGCTTAAGGCTAGCTGGAACAACTCTGATAGGGTGAAAGATAGATAATCAATGGCTGTGAAGGGGTTTAGCTTTTATAGCTCGCGAAGGCGATTAGTTCGGTGTGACCAACCTACCATATGAGCTTCCGCGGCCCCGAACTCCAAAATAGGGGCCCCTTTTAACTCCCTTACCCCGCACCTCGATGCAATGTGCCTCGAGTTGCTACCAGCTTAACTACTTAGTCTAGCCCAAAGATTAGACCCACAATGGTCATCTTTTTGCCATCCGATCACATAGACCTCATCTGATATACAATTTAGGACTCAACCAATATCGGGGCTCACATTTGGCTTCTCCTCATAATGGGGGCCTTACAACTTTGAGCACCATGGATCATTGGTCGCATCTTATGAGGGTGGAGCATTGAGCATATCTAATACCTCCCCTCAATGAACTATCTCTTCGGCCCAATGCCGAGTCTCTAAAGATGAACTTGAAGCAGATCCTTCGTAAGTGCCTTGGTGAAGATATCCACTCCATTCTCCTCTGTTGGACAATAGACCAGTTCCACTATCCCATCCTCCATCAAATCACGCACATAGTGATACTGGATCTCTATATGTTTGGTGCGTGCATGAAACACTCGATTTTTGGAAATGGTGATGCAACTGTGATTGTCACATCTCAGCACAGTTGGTTCTTCATCCTAGACTCCCATATGCCATAGGATCCTTCTTAACCATACTGCTTCACATGTAGCAAAACAAGCTGCCTCTACTTCGGTTGAAGACAATGCCACTATTGGCTGCTTCTTACTAATCCAAGAGAAAATTCCTGAACCCAAAGAGAAACAACAACCAGAAATTGACTTCCTAGAATCATTGTCTCCTACCCAATCTGAGTCACAATTCCCTACAAGAGAAGTTCCAGAACTATATGTGATACCATAGTCAAGAGTTTCCTTCAAGTATATAAGCACCCGCACCCATGCCTTCCAATGACTCTCATGAGGTTTGTTTAAGAACCTGCTCAAAACACCAACAGCAAAACTGATATTTGGTCTGGTGTTACACAAGTAGATCAGACTTCCAACCATCCTCCTGTACCTCCCAATGTCTGCAGTGATGATGTATCCTCAATGGATAACTTTGTGTTCACCTCCATAGGTGTAGCTATCTCCTTGCACTCAGTCCTGCCAAATGCCTTCAAGATCTCCCATGCATACTTCTTCTAAGAGATGAAGATCTTTCCTGGCTCTTACCAGACTTCAATTCCCAAAAAATAGTGCAGCAAGCCCAAGTTTGTCATTTCAAACTCAAAACTCAAAGCCTTTTGAGTTTGGTTGATCATATCTTCATAGTTAGTGTAATAAGAAGGTCGTCCACATATAGGACAATCACTACAGACTTTTCACCATCCCTGTAAACATACAAGTTAGCATCTGAGGCACATCTTTTGAAGTTTAAGCTTAAAAAGAACTTATCTATCCGCTGGTACCATGCTCTAGGGGCTTGTTTCAGCCCATACAATGCCTTCTTTAGCTTACACACTTTGTTCTTAAAATGGGGGGCCTCAAACCCTAGTGGTTGAGCCATGTACACCTCCTCCTTGAGGTCATATTTAAGAATGCTGACTTAACATCCATTTGGTAAAGTGGCCACTTCTTGTGGGTAGCCATTGCAAGTACTGTGCGAATAGTGGTCATTTTGATAATGGGGAAAAATGACTCTTGAAAATAAAACCCTTGAACTTGTGAAAAACCTTGTGTAACCAGTCTAGCTTTGTATTTTTCTAAAGTACCATCAGCCTTGTACTTTACCTTCCAGATCCACTTGGTGCTAATAACCTTCCACTTTGCTAGCCGATCCACTAGCTCCCAAGGGTCATTCTTCATTATGCTGTCATACTCGGCTTGCATAGCTGCCTTCCATGCTGGATTTGTAAGTGCTTCTTCTAAGTCAGTTGACTCCTTTACTTCTCTCATAATCTTAGCCATCAAGGCCATATTGACTATGTGAAATGTGGGCATAGGATTATTGTGGTCATACAGCTGCTTCACCCAACGCGGCAATGGCTTTTCCGGTGGGGTGATGTCAGGTTGGTGAACTTTTTCCTCATCATCTGAAGATGATGCTTCCTCCTCCTTAAGGATAGGGGCAACTCTCGGGATAGGTTCATAGTGGACTACTTCTTCGCTTGATGATAAAGTGGAAGAACTTGCCTTCTCCTCCTCCACTGTATGTAGCCTTCTTCTCATCACTATAACCCAATGAGATAAATTTTCAGCTTTTTGGTTGTAACTTGTTTCTCTTCTCATTTGGAATATGTGCATAACATTCACATCCAAAAATTCTAAAGTTTGAGACAGATGGTTTATTACCAATGTAAGCCTCATGAGGTGTTTTTCCCTTGAGTGCCTTTGTGTAGCTCTGATTTAAAATGTAGACTGTAGTATTAATAGCTTTAGCCCAAAAATGGTTAGGCAATCCCTTTCCCTTTAGCATGCATCTTGCCATCTCCACAATGGCCGATTCCTATGTTCCACAACACCGTTTTGCTGAGGTGTGTGAGGCATCGTTAATTGACATTTGATCCCTTTGATCTTGCAAAAGTCTTCCAACTCCTTTGAGTTGAACTCACCACCACTATCTGTTCTAAATTTCTTCACACTTTTCCCTGTTTCATTCTCAACAAGTGTTTAGCCATTCTTCAAACTTACCAAAATCTTGAGCCTTATCACGAAGGAAGTACACCCACATCTTCCTACTGTAGTCGTGGAAAATCAACATAAAATAAGAAAATTTCCCCAAGGCCCATGTAGGCATCTTTTCGCACAAGTCAGCATGCACCAACTCTAGACAAGCATGTGCTCTATTCTTTCTTTCTTGTGGAAATGCCTTTCTTTGTTGCTTGCCCATCATACAAGCTTCATAAGGTTCCTTCAATTCAGTCATTGTAGGTAGGTGAGCAACAATACATTCCTTGTGCATCTCCTTCAACACTGCAAATTTGATATGTCCAAACCTTTCATGCCAAAGCTTACTTGTGCCCACTCCAACGGTGGTTGTAAGAGCACTTAGCTCATATAGGTTGTTCCTTCTTTCTCCTTTGCTAACAAATTTTCCATCATCACTGTTAAGAATTTCTGCACCTGTCTTCTTGAACCTCACTTCATGACCAAGATCAATTATGGCAACATATTTCTCCTAATTTTGGGAACATAAAACACATTTGAAAGCTTTTTGACATCCATTTGCAGCAACAAATGAAATAGTACCTATGCCCGCAGTAGGGCATTTTGCATAATTTCCAACCGTCACAGTGATGGATTCTTGTAGAGGCTGCATAGAACTGTATAGACCTTTCTTGTTGGTCATGTGACGGAAGGCCCCACTATCCCATGAGTTAGTGGTAGATTCTTCTTGCGCCGAGAGGAGCACACCTCCTCAATGGTCGCCATAAATAACTCCAACTCTGCTTCAGCCGTATTGGCTATCTCTTTCCCTTTACTTTTAAGGGTACCATTCTTTTCATTTGCCTTCTTGATACGACAATCTGCGATTGCATGTCCTTTCTTCTTGCAGTAGAAGCACTCTCCTTGAAACTTCTTCTTACCGCAATTCTTCTTTTTGTCACCATCATTTTTTGTCAAGGAACCACCTTTGCCTTTTGCATTGGCAGAGAATGCAGCATCTCCATTGTTGCTTCCTTCTCGAGCTTTCAACCTCAACTCCTCCTCCAGCAATAATGCACAAAACTCTTCAAAACTCAAAGCTTGAGGTCTCACCTAAGTATTAAGGTCAATTACTGGTCCATCAAACTTTTGTGGACAAATCCAAAGACACCTCTGAGCTAGCTTCTCACTAGTCTTTTGTATCCCAACACCAACCATTTGGTCACGTAGATTCTTACTTCGAGTGATGAATGCTTCAGCTGTCTCTCCTTCAGCAAACTTCTCCGCTGCTAGTTGATTCTCCAAGTTTTGAATCCTTGTTTGGTTTCACGTTTCATACTGACTCCTCAGTATATTCCAAGCCTCTGATGCTTTGGTAGTATGCTGAATCAAAGTCAAAACGCTGTCAGAAGAGCTTGTAACTAAGGCACACAATGCACCTACATTCCTTCATTTCCAAGCTTGTAGAAGATCTACATTCGGAGAAATCATCACACTATGATTTGATGGGTCAGTGGTAGGCTGTGGTTCTACATCTGTCCCCAACACAGTCTCCAAAAGCTCATAAGAATCAAGGATAGTTGTAACTTTGAACTTCCACAAGGTATAGTTTGTATCATCAAACTTTCCTTCACTGAAGGTTGGTGGACGAATCCTCAATGTTTGAATAGCTAGTACAACATCACCACCTCCTCCACTGCTTCTTGATGCGCCAGAACCACTTCTCGAAGACAACACTGTTCCTCTTTACTATTGAATCCTTTGCCTCTTGCACGCTCTTTGATCCCTAGAGCCCCCTGGGCTCTGATACCATGTAAAAATTACATCGTGCAGTGAACAGAATCTGAGAAAGAGATAGAGATAGAGAGTACACAACAGATAAGAGGAGAATTAGAAAATTTATTTAGCTCCAAACAACTGATACAAGGATGGCTGTGTCCACCCATGCGCTTCCATAGTGAAGCTTAGATGGTGATCTAGATAGAAGATAGGTGAAGAGCTTAAGGCTAGCTAGAACAACTTTGGTTGGGTGAAAGATAGATAGACGATGGCTGTGAAGGGGTTTAGCTTTTATAGCCCACGAGGGTGGTTAGGTCAGTGTGACCGACCTATCGTATGAGCTTCTGCAACCCCCAGACCCCAAAATAGGGGCTCCTTTTAACTCCCTTACCTTGCAACTCGATGCAATGTGCCTCGAGTTGCTACGAGCTCAACTACTCAGTCCAACCCAAAGATTAGACCCACAATGGTCATCTTTTTGCCATCCGGTCACATAGATCTCATCTGATATACAAGTCAGGACTCGACCAATATCCGGGATCACATTTGGCTTCTCCTCATAATGGGGGCCTTACAACTTTGAGCACCATGGATTATTGGTCGCACCTTATGAGGGTGGGGCATTGAGCATATCTAACACAAGGTTACCTCACTTTGAGAAGCTAGACATGTGTTGATCTTAGGGCTAGTTGACCTTAAAATGTGTATTAGTATTAAAGTACAAATGAATAACTCTATGCTAATCTATCAATGACATTACCTTGATCTATTGGCTATAATTTTCATTGACAATAAGTTAATTTTGAAAAACTTACTTGCTAAGGAGATCGCATACCTCTTCAAACTCCCTCGCTTCCTACCTATTTACCTCAAGCGCCGGTTTGGGGAAAATCCTACTTCAATGCTCAATTTGAAGTGCACAAGCGCGCAAGCTTGAATCCGTTGGTCCCGACAATGGAACCAAAATATAGAGGCGAGCTGAAGCTCAACCACCAAGACCCATGGACTACTTAATGTTCATGCATTCTAAGGCGAGCACTAATGGCTATCTCTCACATAGCCGATGTGCTATCTCTCTCTATGAGTGTAGTGAGCTTATCTCCATGCTCGATCGAGTTGCCTCCTCTCCTAAGCACTCCGATAGCTCCATAATCCAAGTGTAAGCTTCAAGTGAGCTCCATCCTCAAGCTCCACTCTCCAAGCTTTATTGCCACGAGCAAGAGAGGAGAAGAGAAGAGAAGAGAAGATGGAGAGCTTCTCCACCACGGTCGCTCACTGTCACACACTCACTTCCTCACACTCTCACACTTCCTCTCTCAAGCACAAGCTCAAGCAAGCAAGCAAGCAAGAAGAAGAGCTACTTTTGGCCACACACAATGAGCTTCTCATTCAATTTACAACTTTATATACAAAACCCTAAATCCCTTTTGGGTATTCATCCCCTTATCCCCTTTTTTGCATGGGCAGCTGTGGCTTAGGCCCTTTTTGCCATTATCCTCCTATCTTCCTAGCTTCCTTCCTACCACCCATCTACCTTTACAATTTACACGGGTGAGAGTTGGTGCTCTTAAAATAAACCATGATGCGCCTTGCGCTCTTCTTCAAAAGTATTGACTTGCGCTTTTTCTTGTGCACCTTTCTCCTTGATTTAGGACTTTTTCACACTTCTTGTGTTTCCATATTTTTCTTGGCACACCTTCGTCTTCCTTTTCACTTTTGCCTTGGCCTTATCTTCTGCTTTAGATTTTTTGGATTTTCCACCTTGTTCATCTGAGGGTTAATAGGGTGTCTTCAATTGTTGGGGTTGTGATTGTCGGGGTTGAGGTGTTCCAATATCTAGACTGTGACCTTGTCCTCACCCTTCACTTCTTCTTTGGGTTGAGGTGTTCCAATATCTAGACTATGACCTTGTCCTCACCCTTCACTTCTTCTTTGGGTTGGTGGGATAGAGGTGTTCCAAGATTTGGGTTGAGCTCATCCTCTCCCTTTTTTTCTTTCTTCTATTCTAACCCTTCACTTCTTTCTTCTCCTTCACCTACATCATCATCTAAGGTAAAAGTGTTGGTTCCATGTAGCTGATGCCTTGCCCAAGGCGCTTTTGCTCTTCCATTCTCATCTTCTAAGTATATCTCCTCATCTACTTCTTCATCATCCTTTTTATCAAAGGCATCCCATGCCTCACAAGAGGGCACCAACTTGGCTTCACCCTCAATCTCAATGGATGGAGGTGTTCCAATATAAGGATCGAGTGCATCCTCCCTCTTCTCTTCTTCTAATACCTATTCTACTTTCAACCAGGCTGCAACTTGTGGGTGCAAGGGTTCATCCTTCTGACATGTCCACCTACCTTCATCTTCTTTCTTGTATCCTAACTCCTTCATAATATTTTCTACCTTAGAACACCCATCCATTCTCTATCCTTCGAACCCTTCACATAATACTCTATCATTTCTTCTTCTTCTTGAATTCCTTCAAGTTGGCATTCTTCCAGATAGGGGTAGTCAATGTAGGGGTATTCTTCTTCTAAGTCGTAGTTGATGGGGAAATCTTTGGGGTAGCAATATCCATCTCCTCCAGGATGGTATTCATTGTAAAGGGATTGGTCTTCAGGAGGGTAGCCTTCTTAGTAGTAGCCTTCAAGATAGTAGTTGAGGTAATAGGGGTAATAGCTGTGGGCTCCTTCTTAGTGGAGATGAGGTGTTCCAAGATCTAGGTTGAGCTTATCCTATCCTTTGTCTTCATCTTCATCTTTATTTGACCATAACTCTTCTTCTTTCACATGTTTCTTCTTTTCTTGGCTCATTGGTTCTTCTTTGTTTGGCTCTACTCCATTCTTCAACTCTTGGACTCTTTTTGCTCTCATCTACTTTAAGTATGGTTTGGCCTAATCTTTTCCTTCTTCAAATCTAGAGGCAATCTCCCAGTTCCACCTCAACACAATGTCTTCTTGCAGCCCTTTGTTGAGGTTTTGAGCCATCTTTACTTGCCATAGCCTGGAACTTTCACATACCATGATCAACTGGTAGTCAATCTCCTCCAATTCTTCATCCAGGTCTTCAGCTTTCTCTTCAAGATTACATAACTCATTCGTTCCTTTGTGAACCTTCTCCAGTGCTTTGATGGTCTTCTTTGTCTACTCGATTAGTTTGAGCCATAACTCTTTCTTCTTGTATGTGATTTTGAGCCAATGGCATAGCTCACCTTCCTCTTCAAAGAAAGTTTCCTTCTACAACTTCAGCTCTCTCCAATACATTTCGTATGGCATGCTGCACATCCCTATCATGCCATGGCTCTCTCTCAACTTTGTCGCCACATCTTCCAATTTTAGTTAGTAGCACACCCAACGGGCATCGCAATGTGGGGTGTCGTGTTCTGTCGTGTCATGTCGCATCATATCCTCTCAGGGTTGTTGTGTCATGTTGATGCAATGTGTTATGGTAGGATCTCCTTTGCATTCATGAGCTTTCTCCCTTCTCGAGCTAGTGTACTCCGTGCTAGTGTTCCTCTGATATCAAGTGTTACAGACCTTCACGAGACTTCAAGTCATAACCTATCATGAGGCACAAAATGGCACAGTGAAAAGGCTCACAAGGTATACCAACAAGAAATCCTTTGTATTCATGATATCGAAAGATATAACATTGAGGCAAATCTTAGGAGTACACCCTCATGACATGGGAGGGTTCATCACTGAGTATAGAGAATCACATGTAAAGTGAAAATCAAGCAGATCTCAAAGTCACTACTATTCCCTATATAGGTGTTTCTACCTCCAATGGCATGGTATAGCTACAAAGCCCATACCCTTATGGGGGGGAGGGGGGGATAAGAGCAAACTAACATGGCACTACAACATTTAGTGTCCTACCCAATGCATGTGGGGGAGGATACACAAAGAAGTAAATATTTCAAAAAGAAAAATACAAATTTTAAAAAAATAGGACGGGATGCTTCAAGTAAAAGAAGAACACCTCTTTTTATTAAACTTCACAACGTTCAAAACATTACAATTTTTTATTTCAAACACAAACGTATTTGTTGTGCCTTCCTCTACCCATATACTCATGGTGCCTTCTTTAATACATCTACACTCCTTGACTAACCCTGGAGGCCCTGCTTCATCACAACACATTTGTACCCTATGAACCTACCTAACTTTTTTCCTCTTTTAATCTGTGATATTTCTTTTGCTAGAGTAGTCTAAAATCATCCTATTCATTTCCTAGAAGACACATCAGGTCACTATTGTGAATGTATACTTGCTATTGAGAGTTCACTTGTTGGCTTCATCCTCAGGCACAAATAAGTGATCTATTTCAATGGTCATATTCTTCAATTTGCATTACAGAGAATAGAAGCTTACATGTTAATGATATGAGTTTGTTGTCCAAAAGGTGCTCCTTCTCTTCATTGTAGCATGGGCTACGAATTGACAAAAACTTTAGAGATTTTCAAGAACCCTCTTCCAATTTTCATGTTGCGTCTGTTGTTGCTTGTTCTAGAACCTTCATGTCCTAGTTCTTGAATATGTGTTCTATGCTTGGAGAAGGATCCCATATGCCATTCTCATGTGGAGTGCTCTACACAACATCATGCACATTAGACATTACATCAACACAATGTCTTGCACAATGGTATGTGACTTATAAGAAGCTAAATATATAGACATCCACTTTTGCAACTTCCAATTTTTTTTCCTTAAAGTATACATGTACTTACAATTGCTTCTTACTCATAGCTTCAGATAGAGAGAGACATTGTTGTGAGCAAGTATCTTTAGCACAACCATTGTCTACCATATTTTGGAAATGTTGCGTGACCATATGTTTGTATCTTGTAGCATGTGAAAACCTTGCATGTTATAGAAAAAGATAAACATATCATGATTAGCTTGACATTTTCACCTACCATCATGTAGTCCTAACCCTTGGGTTGTCCGTCACCAAAGTTTTGTTGTGTTTATTTCCTCTGCAATATGCCAAAAACATTTATCCATAGGCCACAAACACATGCAATACATCTTATAAGTAAAAACTACATGCTCTGAACAATTCAAAATGGTGGTGTGGCATAGAGTTTCACAATTTCTTGCCTAGTAAAATTTACATTTATTTGTACTTTCCAACCAGATATTGATGACATTCCTTATGTTGAAGCTGAATCAAAATATTTGTTGTGCAAAAGACACAGTGGTTTGCTATTCTGAATGTGGGTATGCTTGCTATACAAAATTCATAATCAACCTTCATCCACACACAAACAGAAGTCAACTTCCTTACTACACTAATTCTTCAATTTGGGTTTACAAACAATAGAAAATTATGGGCTTTGAAGAATATAAGCTTGCTATCCAGAATGTGCTCATTCTCTGCATTCTAGCTTCGACTACAAATTTTCAAATCCTCTCAATATTTTCAGGCATCCTATTCCAAATATCCTTTTGATCTAGCTATGGCATCTTCAAAAGCTATGTGAGTGCTTCTTGATTACATATTCAATTCATGGAGAAGGATTCCACGCACCAGTTTCATGTGGAGTAGTCTACACAGCAATATACACACCAGATTGTATAGCAACACAGTGTTCCACACAAAGGTATGTAAATGAAATTAAGCTAAAATTATGGGAATCTATTTTTGCAACTCCCAATATTTCTTCCCCAAATTGTGCATGTTCTTGCAATCACTTCATAAACTTAGCTTGCACAATTGATGGATTTTGCACTATTTCTTCATAATGGAGAGAGATATTGTAGAGAGGAAATGTATTTTGCACAATTGTTGTGTTGCATATTCTAGAAAATGGTGCAAGACCCTTTTTTAAAACCATGTAGCATGTAAAAATGACCATGTGAAATTGAAAAAATGAATTGACATGAAGATGTAGTGGTTTTTACTTGCTATCATGCATTCCTACCTCTTGATCCATCCATTTTTGCACAATCTGGTCATGTTTCTTCCTTGCACAAATAGCAATAAACATGTCACCATAATTCACAAGTGCTTGCAATATATTAATAACATCTAAACTACATGCACTATGCACTTGTATATGAAGTTGAAACTATGATTTGTGCAAGTTATTGACTTGTAAAACTGACCTTCAATTTTCCTTTCCAAACAGAATGGATGATATTCCTTATGTTGACCATGCTAAATTAGATAATGTATGAGAAGTTCTTTGATTCATCACACTTACATTATCTACTGCAATGCATGTGTTGGTTAAGGGATGGAAGCAAGACAACAACAACTTACATTTGCAAGCTTGAAGTATATGGTGTAGGCAAGATGACCCTCAACTTGATGAAGTATATGGTGTAGGCAAGATGACCCTCAACTTGATGAAGTATATGGTGTAGGCAAGATGACCCTCAACTTGATGAACTTCTCTTCCCATTCTTGTTGATCTTGTGGGCTTCTTCATTTGTGCATCGTAGACCACATTATGGTGTGTTATATGCAAAGCCCATTGTTTATTGGTATATTAAGCCTTGTTCTAGTATTCATTGGTGGAATCACTTTGTCTCAAGGGGACCACTCATGAATATATGGATATATAACATGAGTTCAAAATAAGGGGTTTTTAAAACACCATTTTTATACATTTTTAATATACATAAGGGTGTTATATAAAGGGGTTACTTACAGATTAAATAGAAAAGGATTCTGTTTTATTCAAGAAAAGTTCATAGATTAGGATGTTTATAAATAGGCCATGAACACACGTTATATAGAGAATATATATATAGTGAACCCCCCGAGCACTTTGTCTTCCATGCTCGAGATGATGATGATGAACATTGGTGAGAATTGTTTAAATTGCCATATTTGTTGTTTACAACCTTATGCAACATGCTTCATGAGGATATGCAACAAGGGGACATACCTCACAGGTTTTGTCATCTACCTGAAAGACTATTCTCTCCCGATAATAGTCTTTCCCGAGAAGAAGGTTGCCTTTGCCATAATGGAATTGGCATTAGGCAATATACAAGCATATGTAGGCAATACCTTATGTGGCAGGTCTACTATGTTAGCAATTGTAAAGAAATTCATATTTGCATTTGCTTCAAGAGGGTCACACTTGATTAGGTGGCCAAGGATGCAATTTGAATTTATTGAAGTGAAACAAGGGTTTCAAGAAAGAAGAGGTTTGCCTAACTGTTATGGTGTAATTGAGTGCACACACATTGATATGCATCTTCTTCCTAATGAGTCCAATGAGACATGGCATGATCATTATGGCAATTATAGCATGATTATTCAAGGTATTGTTGACATTAACCAATGATTCATTGATATCAATGTTGGATGGCCTAATGTTACCAATGACAAACGTGTCTTTAAAAACTCTACTTTTTACCATTTATGTCAACATGGACAAATACCAATAGGTGCACCATTTTGTTGGCGATCTAATTAGCATTCTAGAGTACACTATTGGTGGTGGTAGCTTTATCCTTTTTCCCTAGCTCATGATTCCTTTTCTCAAGACATGACTAGAGACCCCAATATTGCATCACCACTACAACTACTTGATCTTATCGACCACTAGAATCATAGCAAAGAGAGCATTTGGTTGTCTTATGGTGCATCCTTAATGGAAAAATAATGAATCCTAATCTTGAGCTGATACTACACATGATCCGTGCATGTTTTTTGCTTCATAACATGTGAATTTTGTTAGAATATTAGAAGGTACTCATATGAACATGCACTCATAGAATATCTACTAGGAAGACAACATCTAGATATTTAGGAGAACTAGATAAGATGGATCTAGAACATGTGGACGATACTTCACTAGGAGAAACTACCATATCCACACCTTTATTGTATATATATGTGTGCCCTCACCTATTCTAATGCAAGAGTGTAAGCAAGTGTGCAATTATACAAGTGTTGAGTCATTCTCCATCGCATTGTCTCATTGTCTCTCTCTTTCTCTCACCATCACTTTCACTACATGGTAGTGTAGTAACCTCTTGATGGCCTAGCCTCCTCCATCACCTACCTTAGAGCCAACCCTAGGTTAATAGGTTATTTCATGCATCTTAGAGCTCACCTTATCTATTTATTGCATTGCCTAATTTAGTTCACTCATGATAGGAATCTCATTAAAGAAGCACTAGTTTACATCTTGGTTTTCTCACTCATTGAGTTTGCATCAGGTTACTGAGAGGTATTCTTCATCACAAAGTTACTTCTATATTAAGAGCTTCAATGAGGAGTTTCTACTAAGCAAAAACAAGGTTTCTACATAAGCAAGAAGGTGTTTTTCATTGAGGACATTTGCAATAAAGCCTACATTTCAAGGAGGTCTATTTCAAGGAGCATTTCTACATTACATTTCATCAATTTTGGGTATGATTGCAAGCTATATTTATCTTGGAATCACAAGGCGCTAATATTCATTAGTGGTTACCCACCTTAAGAAGAGCTTCATAAAGGCCAATAGCTACACCAACATGGGAGTATCTTATTGAAGTGGTAATACAATCATTTGTGTTGACTATTTCTTCCATTGATTATCTTGAAAAAGTCTACTATATTTGGACAAATGTATCTTTAGCATCTATCTATTCAGTGAAAAGTGGAACTTTAACCTACATTTAGCTCCATTTGGAATTCCACTACAATAGAAAGTACTATCCTTTATCATCTTGGAGCCCAAACTATGCAATATTCATCCATGTGTGCATTATGGCATTTTATCCTTTGCCAGACTACTTTTAGTCATTGCAAATCTATTGAAAAACTTAAAGTCTTATCATGCCAATGTTAATGTGAGGAGGAGGAGTGAAGAAGCTTCAGGAAACACAATTCCTAGCTCCATGCTACTACAGCTCAAGCCAACTCAACATCAATAGAATCATCAGCTTCTACTCTAGGCGACAACTCCAACTCATAATAAGGCAATGCAAGTCAACATTTATTATGTAGCAATTTGGCATCCTCTACTTGTGAAATCCACAGCATTAGACTACGACATCAGGTGTAGCAAATTGGCGACCTATTCAATAGGACTTCACAACTGGCGTGCATTGCAATCATTGGCAACTATCTTCATGGTCCAACAATTGTTAGTACTTTGCATCCTCATCAAGTGCACTTCACAACCTACTAGTCATAGATCCAGCACCATACGTTGCCAAAGGCATCTTTGGTGGCAAGGCCATTATCAAAAGAAGTTGTATAAATCTTATATTAAGGTTTTTAAACCTTAATACCACCATTCATATTCTCACACCCCCTATGTGACCCCACTCACACACCAATTTAGCCCACACTTGTCCTCAAGGTTCTTTCTCCCCATAGCACATGCACTTCATTGACTTCTCTATCCATCTTATAATCCTCAAAGATTTTTTTTTCTAGCTACACATTTTCAATCCTTTCTCAAACTAGCCTCACCGTCTTATCCTTGAGGCTTTGAGCTATCCATGCCACATATACTTCATTCCTTATCTACCTCAAGCCTCCACAATAACTTCAACTTTTATCCAATCTTATTTATCTTTATCCACAAACCTTATCTCTAATCTTATCCTCACTTACATAGACTACCTTATTACTTTGTTCCAACATGCATATGCTTCAAATAGTTTCCTAGCTCCTTGTCCTTGCCACATATTTATTCTCACCTCTTTTGTTAAACTTTGAATGTTCTTCCTTATCAAAAGTCTTTGTCACAATATATTTTTATTACATCATGCAAGATATATGTTCCATCCTTCTATCCTCATTAAGTCCATTATTCACTCTCTCTTGTCAACTACTAGAATACATAGAAAATTCTTTGATGGAAAATCCCAATTCTCTACCCCATAAAGGCCCCTCACATCCATCTCTCTATAATGAATCTTCCATATTGTGCTCTCATGCTCTTAACTCATCCATCCTAGCATGTTCTAGCTCTCCCAGACACTCTTGATACTACAATGTTTGTCACCCCTTTGAGCCTCTCCTCTTACATCCTAAAATAGAGGACTTTATCTTAGTTGGAACAACAATTGAAGAAGGGGACACCCTTTGTCTCTACATCTCGAGGCCCAAGAAGGCATTTTCCGTGGCCTCTCTATTGAATTGTGTTCTTTAAGACGTTTTTATGGTACTTTAGTGGCAAAAAGATAGCAAAACCTTGTCACTCTCTCAGTTGACAACGTGGATACTCCAAACATTTCTCATAAACTTTTACTGGACATTTCTACCAACCTTCAAGGTTACTTCCTCATCAGGTATATTTCTTCCACTTCTATTACCTCTCTAAGTATTGTCCTATTTCCTTGGATTTGTTACTCAACATCTAGTCTTTATATAAGCTCCACTTTGATCTCAAGGTCACATCTTGGTCCCTATCTTACACTCTCTTGATGGGCTCAATATCCTCATCTTCTTATGGTCACACACACACTCCACTTCAACAATGTGCCACTATCTCTTGAACAAATGCAATTGCACACACTCTTGTCTGTCTTCTACACATTCGAGATTCTCACAATGTTTCCAAGTGTACACCAAAATCCTATCTCTTGGAATTCCTCATTATCACATCACTACTTCTCAATGTGCAATCCTAAATCCCTACACAAGATATTATCCATCAAATCATCATTTCTATCTATCCCACCCTATCCAACCATCCACATAGTTACCTTCCTCCTACAATCATATTGATCTTATTATATAGTACTCAAATCCCAATCTTTAGTCTATCTTACATTGCAACAACCTCATCAACAATCATAAGTACTCTCTCTTCCAACTTTCTCTTAGTATCATCATGAAATGGTCTACCTCCTACCTTACCCAAATTGTAAACTAAAAATTGTATATTCCTCAAATCGGCCAACTATCTTGGCCTTCCAAAGGAGGGGGAAGGTATGGATAAAGCACAAAGAAATGCATGAGCACATTGGTACAAACTACTTTGAATATGTTATGCCCAACTCTTGGAGTCCTCTGAAAGACAATATGCTTAAAATTCCTCATCATTCACTAGCTATCCATTCCAAAATATCAAGTCATAAGAACCTTATCAATCTATATCTTACTGTGATATCTAGTCACATTGGGATCATATTTCCATGTACAAAAATGCTATCACTATTATTTTACTCCACAACTATCAAGCTCCAATAGAAATACATAATCTATCTACATGATGAGCACATCTCTTATCAAGTCTATCATGAAGCAAACTATGGCAATCAACTCTTCATCAAGGTATCCATCAACTAAAGCCCAAAGATCTTCAGCATCAACTTACATCCCTTAAATAATTTCAAGCAAAGATTGATGCATATCTTTTGCAACAACAAGGACAAGGTCTCATGCTATAGTCATCATTGTAATCTCTTGTAGCCACGATGATTGGCAGAAAGTCATCGTACTACAAAAGAAAATCATATTTTCTTTTGAGTAGGGAGGAAGAATGTTAGAATATATTGTTAACCTTTTCTAGAGAGGGGGAATGTTAGAATGTTAGAAGGTACTTATATGAACATGTACTTAGAGAATATCTAGGAATACAATATCTAGATATTTAGGAGAACTAGATAAGATGGATCTAGAACATGTGGAGGATACTTCACATAGAGAACCCACCATATCCACACCTTTATCGTATATATATGTGTACCCTCACCTATTCCAATGCAAGAGTGTAAGCAAGTGTGCAATACAAGTGTTGAGTCATTCTCCATTTCATTGTCTCATTGTCTCTCTCTTTCTCTCACCATCACTTTTACTACAAATTGACTTAGATGAAGATGTGTCGATTTTGGATGATCTCAATATAGACTTGAATGACCCTCTTGTAGATCATGATTTGATAAGGGTCAATGACATAGAGGAAGAATCTCCAATAGCCCTAAGAATCAGTGATGACTTGATGGAGTACCTTGATGGTTAAGGCATGCTTGATCGATGCAAAAATGCTATCAATTAATTTGAATTGTATCATTACATGTCATCTCTTGTACTACATTCTTAGTCTCTCATAAATAAACCATGGTAATATGCATTTTAAAATACAATAATGGACAAAGTTTCATTGAACTTAAGCAAGAATCTTTAAACATGTCATAGCACATTCAAATTGCATTGCAACTTTTTACGTAAGGGATGGAAAATGACACAAACAATTGATGTATTTGCAAAGCATGAAGCATATAGGAGATATTTGAAAGAAAGCCATATATGCTTCTTCATATGGCATACAAAAAAGGAAAACAAAATAGAATCAAACTCCTAAGAGGGATAATCATTCTATGGATTCTTTGCAAAAATTTTCAAGGCTTTTGACATGCCCTGCACACCATTGGCAAAAAGCATAGATAGTTCCAACTTCTTTTTCTCCACCTCAACCATTTCATTGTGTTGTTCCTTTTGAATCTCAAGAACAACATCTTGGCATGTTGTCCTCTCCTTCTCCATTAATTGGAATCCTATCATGAGATCCTTTGTAGTAAAATCAAGGGCCACATCAAATCTATGCGTTTTGGTTTTTGCCATTTTTTTAACACTTGAGTTTGTTACTATTTTTTCAAAGGACGTAGCATCATCAAAGGCCTTGATAGTTGGAGTTGTTTGGCTCCCGGGCTAAGATTGTGGGGCACCTACAAAAGTTGGCAAAAATACAAGTACGAAATGAAAAAGGGGTGTAGGGGGTCATGATCAATATGATAACATTTTGTTGCACTTGTGTCAATAACTAAAGCAATGGGATCAATTATTCTTTCAATATGGAGAAATTAATCCATCAATTAAAAAAGATCAATGTCAAAATTGATGTGTGAGAACCTCTCTTCCTTCAAACGTTCATCACCAAACATT